>NC_090932.1:224991656-225591656 GCF_040938575.1 Ambystoma mexicanum
CCGGCGGCGCCCCCGTCCCTCGCCGGAGGGAGAAGCTCTAATGCGGAGTGGGGGAGGCTCCAAGGCGGCCCGGGCCGGGGCCCCAGGCTGCTGCGACCACCCCGGCCCTGGGCGCCGCGTCGGTCCCGTCCCCCGGGCCCGGCGGCGGTTCCCGGGGAGCCCCGGCGGCCTCCCCGGAGGGAGAAGCTCTAATGCGGAGTGGGGGAGGCTCTAAGGCGGCCCGGGCTGGGGCCCCAGGCTGCTGCGACCACCCCGGCCCTGGGCGCCGCGTCGGTCCCGTCCCCCGGGCCTGGCGGCGGGTCCCGGGGAGCCCCGGCGGCCTCCCCGGAGGGAGAAGCTCTAATGCGGAGTGGGGGAGGCTCTAAGGCGGCCCGGGCCGGGGCCCCAGGCTGCTGCGACCACCCCGGCCCTGGGCGCCGCGTCGGTCCCGTCCCCCGGGCCCGGCGGCGGGTCCCGGGGAGCCCCGGCGGCCTCCCCGGAGGGAGAAGCTCTAATGCGGAGTGGGGGAGGCTCTAAGGCGGCCCGGGCCGGGGCCCCAGGCTGCTGCGACCACCCCGGCCCTGGACGCCGCGTCGGTCCCGTCCCCCGGGCCCGGCGGCGGGTCCCGGGGAGCCCCGGCGGCCTGCCCGGAGGGAGAAGCTCTAATGCGGAGTGGGGGAGGCTCTAAGGCGGCCCGGGCCGGGGCCCCAGGCTGCTGCGACCACCCCTGTCCTGGGCGCCGGGTCGGTCCCGTTCCCCGGGCCCGGCGGCAGTTCCCGGGGAGCCCCAGCGGCGTCCCCGTCCCTCCCGGGAGGGAGAAGCTCTAACGCGGAGTGGGGCTCCAAGGCGGCCCGGGCCGGTGTCCCAGGCTGCTGCGACCACCCCGGCCTTGGGCGCCTGTCGACGGAACCCCGGACCTGCCCGGGGAGCCCCGGAGGGGTCCCCGTCCCTCCCCGGAGGGAGAAGCTCTAATGCGGAGCGGGGGAGGCTCTAAGGCGGCCCGGGCCAGAGCTCCAGGCAGGCGCCCAAGGCCGGCCTCGGGTCCTACAAAGGTCCCCAGGCCCGGCGGGGTCCCCGTCCCTCCCCGCAGGGAAAAGCTCTAATGCGGCGGGAGAAAAGCTCTGAGGCGGGGCCTGGCCGGAGCTCGGGGAGGCCCTGCCGGTGCTGGCCCATGCCTGCCCTTGGGCACCTGCCGGCCCTCGGTCCCTTGCCAAGCGGGCCCGGGGCCCGCAGAGCACTTCCCGTCCGGGCCCATTGGAATGCATGGCCCTACCAGATGGCCGCTCTCCGAGGCCGGCCATCTGGTGTGGGGCCATAGGAACGACTGCAAGGACCAGATGGCCGGGCCGCTTTGGAAGTCCGGATGGGCGTCAATCTGAAATCCGTCTCCAGTTGGGTCTATAAGGAGCCCGGGCGGTTTCGCCGAGAGGTCCCCCTCTGTCGCTCCGGGCGCGTGCTTTACAAGAAAGCTCAGTCACCTTCCTGCGGATTACTATAGACAGGGTGGAGAGGGACCTGTCTGCGCATCCTCCAGGGTATTTTTCGCCGCTGGCTGCCCGGCCCGGGCTCCGGGGCGAAACCACCGCACCTCCCCGGGCCCGGCCGGCCGGGGGGCCGTGCCCCGCGTGGCGCCCCAGCAGAGACCGGCCTGCTGGGGGCGCTCTTTCCACGACCACTCCACGCGATCGATTTGGCGCACTTGGTCCGTCTAGGGTTGGACTGCTTGGCCAGCCTCGGCTGTTGTTTCAAGCAATTGGCTTCCACCCGCCTCGGGACCGCGTCGAGGGTATGCCCCCGTCTTCGGGGAGGGCCCCCGCCCCCGGGTGGGCGGCTCTCCCCTCCGAGCAGAGCGAAGGCCGATCAGCCCGGCAGCTTCCCCCAGTGGTCCGATCAGAGCGGACGGGGCCGGGTGGCGCAAGGCTAGCCCCAGCGCGGGTGTGCCTACCGCAAGCCACGACGCGGCCCCTGCTCCGCCGAGCACGTTTCTCCAGCAGCTCGGAACGCCCGTTCCGCGGGGTGCCGACCCCCTGCGTCGCCGCTCCGGTGGCGGCGCTGCGGGCGTACCCCCTACCGCTCCAAGTTGTGCCTGGGCCCGGCCTCTCCCTCCCACCCACCCCGCGTGGCGTGGCGGAGCGGGCCGGGCCGCCGGCGCCCGCGTGACCGACCGGTCCGCCCCAGGGCCCGACGCTCGGGTCCTCCAGCAGGGCGCGAAGGTCGGCTCCGAGGCGGGCGCGCGGCTCCCCCGTTGCCACCCTCCAGCAGGTGCGGCTACCTGGTTGATCCTGCCAGTAGCATATGCTTGTCTCAAAGATTAAGCCATGCACGTGTAAGTACACACGGCCGGTACAGTGAAACTGCGAATGGCTCATTAAATCAGTTATGGTTCCTTTGATCGCTCCATCTGTTACTTGGATAACTGTGGTAATTCTAGAGCTAATACATGCCGACGAGCGCTGACCTCCCGGGATGCGTGCATTTATCAGACCAAGACCAATCCGGGCTCGCCCGGCCGCTTTGGTGACTCTAGATAACCTCGGGCCGATCGCACGTCCCCGTGACGGCGACGATGCATTCGGATGTCTGCCCTATCAACTTTCGATGGTACTTTCTGTGCCTACCATGGTGACCACGGGTAACGGGGAATCAGGGTTCGATTCCGGAGAGGGAGCCTGAGAAACGGCTACCACATCCAAGGAAGGCAGCAGGCGCGCAAATTACCCACTCCCGACTCGGGGAGGTAGTGACGAAAAATAACAATACAGGACTCTTTCGAGGCCCTGTAATTGGAATGAGTACACTTTAAATCCTTTAAAAAGAAACCGTTCCGGAACAGTTTAGTTTTAAAATAAAAGTGTAGGAAGAAGTTGAAGCTTGCACTTCAGTGCACTGCACTGACCATTCCCTTAAATAATAGGTGTGTTTGTTTGGGTGTTTGGTCTGTGTGTGGGAGGGGCGCAGCAATTGGGTTTGTGGGGGTTGGGGCAGACCTGCAGGGAACATAGCTCCACTACTTCTTTTCGTACACTTCGAACACTGGGCTTGCTCAAAGTATTCAATTTCTGTTTTGATCAATTACTGTTATTTACAAATAGAATACAGTAATTTACGAGCATTAAGGCGCCCCTCTCATAGATGAATTGACTTCCTGTACTTCATGTAGGAAACTTTTACATACCGACTGTTTAGAGTCCTGTCAAGTTCCAATTTTTTTGCAGATCAAAATGTTTCTAATTGTTTTAGTGTAAATGATTCACAGAACACTACATGTTCTAAGGAGATATATGCCAATGAATTTGTTTACTGTGCATGCACAGTTTTCTTTTAAAGTATATTTTGATATTTTTGTCTGCGTGAATCTAGTGCCATTAGTGTGTTATTCTAGGCAACGTCTAGTGGGGCCTCAATGCAAGAAAAGCCACTGAACTTTGCAAACCACCACAGTCCATCCTTGACGTCCCTTTTGAATGCAACCAGAGTAGCACTGGTTAACTTTTCCACTTACACCACTGCAGCTGGCACACAGAGTACTCTGTCCACTAGCTGGCCCCTCTCTGCCCAGGAAAGTCCAATGGGTCTTTAACCACGTCAGCTAGAGCTTGCACTCATCAGGGAGGTGCAGCAGATGGACACACGGGGGTCTCTACCAAATAGCCAGATGTAGACTAGCCCCGAACGACACACAGGCCCCTCTTAATTTTGCAGAGCACCCCACAAGGACTATTGATTTATTTGTTGAAGGATTGCATTAAGTGTGGACAAGTTTGCCACTGTAGTCAAATATGCAGCATACCCCTATTTAATATGCTCAAATATTGGCTCTAAATCTCAAACACCCGACTGGGAGAGCTCCAGGTAGGAAGGGGCAGTGTGTTTTCCGTGCTGCATGCTTTTAATGAAGACGGTGTTAAGTGTGATGAGAAATGGAAGGGGGCTCTTACAAAGGGGTGTGGCCTAAGAGCTGGGTGTGGCCTAAACAGTGGTGGGCTTGGCTTACGGGGAGGGCAGGCGGCTTAGGTAAGAGCTGTCGACCGCAAACCATAGTTCGTAAGAGTCTGTAAATGTGTATTTTGATGTCACCTGGCGCGGTCTAGAGTGGCTAGTAGCCATTTGGCATGCTGTAAACCAGTCTTTCTGCTTTTTAAAGAAATCCCTGTCACTCTGTATAAAACAAGAACTCATTCTGTAAATCACCAAAAAGGAAGGGGACAAATGGCACTTTTCTGGTACCTTTGTGAACATGACAAGTGAGTACATTCCATGGTAATAAGTGAAATAATTGAAATAATCGTTTTTTTTAAACGATTAAAAAAAGATAGATTTGTAAAGACCGCTCGGACTGCACAGAGTGGTCTTTCTAAATCGAACTGTCAGCCGCTGCGACGCTGTGGTGGGGCTTGAGGGAGCGGGGTAGTAGAGAGGACAGGGGAGCTTAGGAGTGGTGGGGGAAATCCCCCCTCCCCCTGGAATTAAGAAACAAAAAACCTTAGCTACGTGCCTTTTTTGGGCTTTTTTCTAAATCAATCTTTTTTTATGTGCGGCCTTCAAAAAGCAGAAAAAATACATAGAACCACATTCCATTTAGATAAAAACATGGTATATATATATGTAGGTAAAAAGATATAATATTGCAGTTGTTGGGTGCCCCTTGCTCTCCTTAATCAATAAACTTAACAGGTTATTCGTCCCTGAAAACATGCTCGACCATAACAAACCTGTTTCCACAAAAACAAACTTCTCAAAATGTGCAATCCTGGGGCCGAGTAGATCCAGGGCTGCTACAAAAGGACACTTTAAAGTTTCAATTGCTTCAGAATCCCAGAAGTGCAGAATGTTGATGGCTGTTCCACTTTGTTCCTGATGTGCAATATTTCTCTCGTGAGCAATCGGTGGAATTGATCGCTCAGGCGCGGTTCTCTCCGCTTAGCGTCTGGGACTTTCTAAGATGGTGGGGCAGAACTCCATTTTGATTTTCTCGAGCCACATGGGAATGAAGCCTGTCGTTATTTCGCTCTTTATGTGTATCCAATCCATTTCCCAGTGACTCTTTTTAACACGCAGTGGTGTGAACGCCAATGTTTCTCTCCTGCACTCAAGATCTTGTAAGGCCTGATTACATATTAGAATCCATCCGAAATGTTGCCCGTGTGGTCCCTGTAAAATTCATTTCGATCTATGCACTGGTGAATTCCTGGGGGCAAATAATAGTGTCTTGTACATGACGAGCAGCTTCCACAATAGACTGGCCTTTAGAGAAAGCAAGCTCAGGGTGTAACTGAGGATCACTGCTGCAGAACACAGGTATGGACATGCAACACGCTCTTCCAGATGTTGTCCTCA
This sequence comes from Ambystoma mexicanum, assembly GCF_040938575.1. Lineage (NCBI taxonomy): Eukaryota > Metazoa > Chordata > Amphibia > Caudata > Ambystomatidae > Ambystoma > Ambystoma mexicanum. The sequence goes on from NC_090932.1 coordinate 224,996,973, forward strand.
ACTAAACCGAGATAATTAAAATTCAACGTGAGGATGGTTTCAATGCCATAAATCTCGGGTCTGGACTTGCCTTCATAACATTTTATCATCAGAACATTGTGCATGTTTGTGCAGGTTTTTCATCTTTGGTATCAGAGCCATCGCTGCCTTATTCACACTAGCAAGTCAGTGGAAGTATCCCACAGCTTCTAGGGGCGCACTGTTTAGGTCGGAATGGTGACAAGTAGTGCACAACTCTCTCTCTTTATAACCACTGCATCTTTAACTTGTCAGATCATTTTGGAATTGGGGACAATACTAGAACATCACAGGGGACATTACTTCCTGTTTTCACACCTAGTGTGGTGTGCTCTGTCTTCCCCTTTTTCCCCCTTTTTTCCTTTTTTATATATTTTTTGGTTGGAATTGTTCGATATCAATTTTGAAAATTGGATTTCTTTTTTGTGCATTATGTTTCTAAATTGCAATTGCACTATGCACTTTATGTTCACCCTGCACTACAGGATGATCAATAGATAACTATGCACTTTTTGTAGACATCTTATATATTGGATGTTTGTTTTTATGCTGTTTTACCATGGATTCAGCACTATGTTTATGTAACTTGATATGTGAATAATAAAGCTTGATTGATTTTATATTATCCTTGACCTGGCCTATCCCCTCATTGAGCTCCTAGATTGAGAGCAATTTACCCCGCTTGATTCCTCTAGCGGGAAGGTTCCCGTGACCCCAACTCTTCTTTTTTGCTTGTTCAAAAGCCACTCCAAGCGTGTCCTTTGCCGAGTGGTGGAAATTCCCAATACCTTAGGTTTGATGTTCTTAATGATTAGGTCATTGGCTTTTACATAGCAATTCGTAGCTACTCAGAGCCTGTGTATTCCAATTGGAGTGGGGCCGTTATGACCACATCTTCTGTGTATGCAAGCCATTGCAGGCGGTGATCGCCTAGTCCCAAACCCGGACGATTGCAGCGGCGTACCCACATTAGACATCGAAAAGACATGGTGCCAAGATGCACCTCTGGCTGAGCCCAAAATGCGTGGGAACGCCATCTGTTGCAACGCCAGTGAGATCCACTCTAATAGATGTTAGTTTGTGAGTGCCAGTGGACAAGTATGCTTATAACTGCAAGGAAGGCCCCCGGCAGACAATCCCCCCCCCCAAATATGCTACAATTTCCTCTGTCTAATGCAGAGGTGAACTCCCCAAAACCCATATAAATGGGTATGGAATTTGTCTGTGGTTTCTGTTTTAGTGCGTTGATGATCAACCCTTTTAGGGAAGTACCAATGTTCTGCCGGGAGCCGCACTGGGATTTACTCAAATGACCCGTTCTAAGTGCCCATATGAAGTGGAGTAACTTTGCTGAAAATGTTGGGGGGACATGACATCTGAAGAAAAGGTGCCCCAGCAAAACGAATGGGGACAAAAGGCTGTGCCATGAAAGTTGGGGGGGGGGACAAACACCCCCGTGCCTCCGTAAAATTATGCCCATGCCCATGTGCACATATTTATTTTATTTATAAGGAGTATTGCGGCAAAAATGTTGCTATCTACAGCGAGTAGTTTGATAGATCTATAATGACCCGGGCTTAAACGGTCTCCTAGTTTATAAATAGGATCTACGATTGAAGTCTTCCAAGACCCGAGTTTTCATGGCAGAAATAATATGAGAGAAAAGTGTCCTATGGATTGTAGTTCCTAACCTGGGTGTTTTTCAGGACAATTTGGATGGAGCCTTTGGAGCCAGTGCTTGTAGAATCGGAAGCTTGATCAGTAGTAGAATATCCCCAGTGCCAAAGGCCAGGGTCCATGTAGCCCCCGGACGGTGCGTGGGGCACACATTAGTCGAGCTTCCTAAAGCATGTCACATACACAAATCACTATGGGGGCTGGGGGGGATTCTATTCAAATGTCATGAATTTTACTAATCTCATTCTTCTATCTTCATGCCTTCAAAACACAAGACTACAAGATCGATAAATACACAACAGGTCATTCTAAGTTAAATCTAAAGTTTTATCAACCGAGTTTCTGTCACTTGAGTTTGGATATATCATAGAAGAAGAGATTCGGGTTGTGGGAACCCAACTCCACCTAAGGACAGCGCCAAGTTTAAAGAATGCTCCACACAAAGGAATGGTGAAAAATTCAAAGTGTAGTTGAAGTGCCCTATTCGAGACACGTGTTTCGGCGATAACTCCGCCTTTTTCAATCAGGGCTACATACATTAGATTATACATCACAGTAGCACGTTTTGCATGTCATAACAAAAACAGAAACAATTAATCAAAAGCAAACATAAGACCATACCATATATTGTGACACAGACAAAAAGGGAGGGGGTAAGGGGAGGATTGTTCGCGGTGAGCAGGTAGAATAGAAATAGGGAGGAGTTGCCGACGCCGACGGCACGGACAGACTCGTCACTTGCGAGGTAAGCCCTAAGCCCCTCGCAGCATTCCACTACCCAGTATAGCCCGAAAAGACCGTACGCACACCGTATGTGTTAAAGCATTGCGCGAGGGGATTTACCTATTATCACATAGTTCTAGCCGTAACGGCTAGAACGAAGGAGTATTCCTGATTCACTTGGAGAAGAGGGTTTCTCTCCAATCCTCCGCCCGACAGTCGACAATCCTCACCAAGCACGGGACATCATTGGTTGATAGCAAAAGAACCCCCCCCACCCATGTATGCTGACTGGATATATCATAGGCCTTGGTTGTGGACCTCATTTATTCCATAATGTTATTTAATATATACATTAACTCATAGTGCATTATCATACAGTTCAATGATCATCAATGAGTTATTGGGCCTGTAGTATTAAAAACACATATATATGAACATCCTAAATCATCAAAAAGTGCTTTTAATTGCATCAAAAAGAATCTAACTTTCTAAAGTGCATGTGCCGTAAAGGGCAGAGAAATGAGAAGTCAAATTGCAAACGCTTTGTTTTGAACCCCCAACTGGGTGCACTGTACCTTATTTACTACTAACCAGAAATACAAGTCAGATTTGGCAGCCAATGAGCGTAGCATGAATTCAGTCATGTTGTGACGTAAGGTGGTGACGAAGCATCAGCCAGTTTTTTAGACTTTTGTTTGATAGACTTGATTGTCCTTGTTTTGGTAGCGGGAGAGTTGTACCCTCTCTGGACGATTCTCACCGATTGCATTGCAGAAGGCCCCTTTTTTAATTACTAATGAAATGGCCTCGTCATTCTCTTGCGGCTAGAGGGGTTTTGCCACCCCACCGCTGTGTAGGACAATCTACCTAAATGTTATTGGAGGGAATGCACTAAAATAAATAGTTGCAATTAAACGGCTTGTATTTGTCCCTGGATCCGCCATGGTGGGGTGTACCAGTGTGTTCAATTCGGCAACGTTCTGTGATCTCCAAAGAACACCGGATGCCGAGGGGTTCAAGTCTCTGAGCCCCGTGTTATTTCCAGAGGGGGACGCGAGGCTACATTCAGCCGCTAACAAGTTGCAGTTTGCTCCAATCGGTTGCGTGGCTGTGCAGTCCCGACCATGTGTGAAATAGAGCCTCACTCACAAACATATCACGAATGCAGGACCCAGATCCACCCCATGCCGTGATTCTGCACCCTCTAGATCCCCCATCAACATTCCCACTAAGCCTACGGAAACCATTAGTGGGTCACATTTTCCCTCCAAATAATAATCAAGGGCGGAACTATTATCAGTTTGTTTGTTTGTGCATTTATATAGCGCTACGAATCCTCAGGAATCTGAGCGCTGCTTATTTCCCACTGTGTGTGGTGCTCATTTATCGACCTCGGAAGGATGAAAGGCTGAGTTTGGCTCTGCCGGGATTCTGCACGGATGTCAAAGTGAGCGCTCTACTCGCTGTGCTATCTGACCAACTAAACCATCTTTGATGGACCATCTGACCAGTGAAGCCACCACCCGCTCGCCCCCAATCAAGATATCCCCATTGGTGGTACTGGTGTACCAATGATCCAGAATGCTCATTGGTCCATTCTGCAATGCTTGAATGTTGGACTGCATAGTTATATTTTTATAATGCGGATAAACAACGTTGATATATGCAGTAATATTTGCAGCTAAAATACCTTCATGGATAGCAAAGCTTTTCCTGATCATAAAACCACAAGAATGTTTAAATGTAAGTGTTATCTCACTGGCATATTTACCTGCGAAAGGTAGGTTGCAAAATGATAGGAAAATCATTGAAGTGGGGGGAGATTCTAAAAACCACACTTCGTGTGAGAGCACAACCGAAAATCAGCTAAGTGTGAAACAAAAAACAGTCAAATGCTGCCTGTGTCCCACGATACAACGTTTAACGGGGACAAGTAGCTAAAGGGAGTCATTAGGGCACCTATCTGGATTCAATAGGTTCCCCAATGCCAATGGGAGCCAGGATCAAGCCGTATGTTTAGGAGACGATTGCTGCTTCTCTGGGGCTAGCATGACGTTCTGGCTCATCAATGCCATGGTGGCCCATGATGTCTAGCCTAGGGGGAGGAGAGTCTTTGGATTAGAAGCTGTAGCTATATGCTTCCATACCCTGGCATTTGTAATGTCATATCCCATGGCTTGTAAGGGCTCTGTTTCTGTTAGCATCATGACCCATATGATTCTGGAGGGAATGGCCAGAGAAAACTATGCACAGTTGGTTCATGGGGACACAAACTCCAATGAGCTCCTTCGCTTGATGCGATTAGGCAAAGTATGTGTATTTCATACAGAGACTGAGCACATTGGAGCGGTCTACTCCTATCTGAAAGAATGGGTACATGCATTATTTGGTATGCCACGAGCCATTGTCGGTCATATCCCCCCACCCTCCTCTCTCTACTGGATTTTTTTAGAGGTAATACCTCTAATTAACCCCGATCCAAGTGGTTGTGGTTTGTCATTCTCAGAATAGGGGGAGGATCAGGATCATTGGTTGCTGGAACCCGAGTTATAAGGCATGTATTCAGTGTTGATGTTTGAGTTAATACATTGCAAATCGTTCTCTCTACCAGCCCAATGTCACACCAGTTCGAATGCTAACTTCGAGAGTCATGGCAGCAGTGTGACTGGAGTCCATTGAGGAGCAGTTAGGTTTGGGGCCAGAGTAGAAGTCGGGGGTTACATCAGACCCATCCTCGGGGAATAGCTCTGTGATCTTTTCAGGGGCCTTACACATTGTGATTTTTGGTCAGTATCAGTGGCCTTTTGTAACTTGAGCTGCTATATCATGTGTTATATCATGTAAATACCTCCTTGATGAGTTCCTGTTCAGGTTGGGTGGCCTCATGATTTTTGGGTTCTTCTTTGGAGCAGACTTCCGCTTTCTCTGATGTGCTCCCGAGTCTGAACCCACAGTCGCAGGATCTCTACTCAATGATATTGCTACAGTCTTCCTGTGCAGGGGTCGAGGCGCTCTGGACCACCACAGCCAAATTATTTGAGTCCTTATTCAAATTATACTATTGAGGGTCTTCTGTAGTAGTCTGATTGATGTCCTCAGCCGCACACAGCTCAACACAATGCGATTATCTGGACTGAGTCAAAATGGATTGTAGAAGCTCTCTGTGCACTTTCACCTCTGTCCTAATGTCGTCATAGAGGTGTTGGGCATGATTCACAGAAGTGATTATAATGGTGCAATCCCATAGGAAAACACTGTGAATCTGGCCCTTAATATGGAACGGAGGACCATGTTAAGGGCTGCAATTGACACCAGCCCGAGGTTGTTGAAGTCATCCTTGCCTAGGTCGTGTTTGGGCCGTATCCCTACCTCGAGTGGTAGAAGGTGAAGAGGTCACAGAGATGTTAAGTGTTGCCTCCAGTAGATCCGTAGACCCTGGCGGAGTGTTTGGGTCCCGAGACACCCGGGTTATAGTCTGTATTGTCCTTCTCTGTATTTGCTGGAGGTTCTGCCTCAAGATTAAATAATATTTCAAGATCACATGGATTTAGACTTTCTCAGTATGCTGGTTAGGAGCTGTATGCATGCTGCCCGGGGCAGGGCTTTCCCTGCACCCACGAAACGGGGAGTAGTCGGTGGGGGGGGGCGGTGGGCAGGCAGGTGTTGTCATGGCCAAACCCACACAACTTGGGTTTCTGCTCCTGAGCTCGTGTATGGTTAAGTTGGCAAATACTGAAGAAAGTGGAGGAGCGCAGGGCACTAGGCGAGAGGGGATGCAATACAATGCAAAGGCAAAAAAGAAAAAAAGGCAGAACCTTACCATGACCACTCGCTCACACTGCTCTCACCTTCCTGTAATTGCACTCCTCCACGTCTCTTCCTGGGTAGATCCACTGTGGGTGTAACCGTGAGGAATGTCCCCTCAACAACAGTTACCAGGAGTCTTGCGGTCCCAGTTCCCAGTTAGCCCGAAGCTGCACTCTTCCGCTCTGGACCTAAGAGTTGCCTGGCCCTGTGTAGCAAAGCATATGTGGGCCACCTAATTTGCACATGTAGATATCGGTGATCTCGGAAGGGCTGAAACTTGAAAGTTAGGTTAAAAGAAGTTGCAAGAAGTAAGCTAAAAGAGACAAACTTTGATGCCCAGTATATGGATGGTCACTGGTATCATTGTTATATATAGTTCAATATCATGAGTGGAGTAGCGGACAGTGTGAGCTTAATTACTCCTGGGAACTTTTAATTTTGGCAGGTAAGGCACAGGGAGCTAAAATGATTTGTCGAGGAGCACACAGTTAAGTGGTGAAGTCAGGCCTGGAGACCAGTCTGCACTTCAGGCCCTTGAATGCATATCACCCCCGCTGTAGCTGGTGGACATTTTGTTTGCCACAGGTATCTTGACACATTTGATTTGCCAACTGTTTTTTCATTGCTTTCATGATTACTTGTATTTGATTGTTGATGTAATTGACCACACTTGCAATATGCTCTTATGTCGGCTGACTAATGAATTGCCAATCATTGTTTCTATTGTTTCAACCTAGGGGGAGCTACATGCGTAATTGAGGTCCCCCTGCTGGGACTGCAGGTTCCAATAGTGCAAAGGCCTGAATGGAGCCTGGGGGGGGGGGGGCAGGCAAAGTGACCTACTGCAGGATTTCCTTATCCTGATTGGGGTTGAGCCTATGAACTGGCGAGGTGCTGAGGCAGTGAGCGGAAGCAGTTTGACCGAACTTCAGACAAAATCAGCACAGCGCGGGAGCAGGTAAATCCTCTCCAGGTTTGCGACTTCTCATTCAACATCCCTGGCCAATCAGCATAGCTCCTTCTGCGTTCTCCCCCTTGCCTTTCAAGGTGAGGTGGTCTTAAAGCACACGTCCCAGGAAACGACTCTGACGTACTTCAATTGCTTCTAGTCATATGTTAAGAAAAAAGACTGTAGCTTTACTTTAAATCATTGTGAATGGAAGGCTTCAAATACCAGAACCCAATAAAGCAGGATGCTAAAAAAGAGTCTGTGATTTTTGTAAAAGTTATTTCGAAGTAGACTCACAAGAAAACATAATTTGGGAAACGGTAACTGGTTTTTGATTGCATCACAAAGTCATGATTCATATGATGTGAGTAAAATGTGACATTCTACAAAAAATGCGTTTAGGTGTATCAAATCTACGTGAAAAAAAGCAAAGGGGAGGAGGGTGCCATTTTCTGTGGGGGACATATTGTGATTGCCGTGAAAGGAGACAGCTCTGGATAGCTTGCCGGTGCTTTGCGCAACCTTATTGTCTTGATGGGAGACAGTTTTTGATAGGCAGCTGGGGATTGTTTGTTTGTTTATTTTACTTGCATGGCGCACCCAACTCTAATGTATCTGGGCGACTTTCACAAGGAAGGTTACACGTATATTTTCAGCTTGGTTACAGACAATAGAGATTACGCATACAATAAATACAGTTCACTATACAAGAATGGTGAGGGGATAGGAACAATAATACAGGTGTGGAGGTAACGAAAGGGTGGTCAGATAACGGAAATTTAGCAGAGCCGTACGATCGGATATCCAGATAGAGACGATCCATTTTAGTGCTTTGAGTATAAATATGCACTGATCGAAGTTCTTATCACCAAAACGTCATTTCTTGTAGGAAAGACTGGTTACTCGAATGAGCAATCTCTTCTGAAGTGTTAAGCGCACTCCTTACCAAAGAGTTGAGTGCAGATGCCGGCTGTCCTGCCTGCTGGAGTGCTAGTGTGAGAGAGTGCATATGCTGCCTGCCCTGCCTGCTGGAGTGCTAGTGGGAGAGAGTGCATGTGCTGCCCTGCCTGCTGGAGTGCTAGTGTGAGAGAGTACCTATTCTGGCTGCCCTGCCTGCTGGAGTGCTAGTGTGAGAGAGTGCATATGCTAGCTGCCATTCCTGCTGGAGTGCTAGTGTGAGAGAGTGCATATGCTACCCTGCCTGCTGGAGTGCTAGTGTGAGAGAGTGCATCCGCTGGCTGCCCTGCCTGCTGGAGTGCTAGTGTGAGAGAGTGCATATGCTGCCCTGCCCTGCCTGCTGGAGTGATAGTGTGAGAGAGTGCATATGCTACCCTGCCTGCTGGAGTGATAGTGTGAGAGAGTGCATATGCTGCCCTGCCTGCTGGAGTGATAGTGTGAGAGAGTGCATGTGCTACCCTGCCTACTGGAGTGCTAGTGTGAGAGAGTGCATATGCTGCCCTGCCTGCTAGAGTGTTAGTGTGAGAGAGTGCATATGCTGGCTGCCCTGCTTGCTGGAGTGCTAGTGTGAGAGAGTTCATATGCTGGCTGCCATTCCTGCTGGAGTGCTAGTGTGAGAGAGTGCATGTGCTACCCTGCCCGTTGGAGTGCTAGTTTGAGAGAGTGCATATGCTGCCCTGCCTGCTGGAGTACTAGTGTGAGAGAGTGCATATGCTGCCTGCCCGGCCTGCTGGAGTGCTAGTGTGAGAGAGTGCATGTGCGCCCTGCTTGCTGGAGTGCTAGTGTGAGAGAGTGCATATGCTGGCTGCCCTGCCTGCTGGAGTGCTAGTGTGAGAGAGTGCATTTGCTGGCTGCCCTGCCTGCTGGAGTGCTAGTGTGAGAGAGTACATATGCTGGCTGCTATTCCTGCTGGAGTGCTAGTGTGAGGGAGTGCATGTGCTACCCTGCCTGCTGGAGTGCTAGTGTGAGAGAGTGCATATGCTGGCTGCCCTGCCTGCTGGAGTGCTAGTGTGAGAGAGTGCATTTGCTGGCTGCCCTGCCTGCTGGAGTGCTAGTGTGAGAGAGTACATATGCTGGCTGCTATTCCTGCTGGAGTGCTAGTGTGAGGGAGTGCATGTGCGCCCTGCCTGCTCGAGTGATAGTGTGAGAGAGTGCATATGCTGGCTGCCCTGCCTGCTGGAGTGCTAGTGTGAGAGAGTGCATATGCTGCCCTGCCCTGCCTGCTGGAGTGCTAGTGTGAGAGAGTGCATATGCGGGCTGCCCTGCCTGCTGGAGTGCTAGTGTGAGAGAGTGCATATGCTGCCCTGCCCTGCCTGCTGGAGTGCTAGTGTGAGCGAGTGCATATGCTGCCCTGCCTGCTGGAGTGCTTGTGTGAGAGAGTGCATATGCTACCCTGCCTGCTGGAGTGCTAGTGTGAGAGAGTGCATATGCGGGCTGCCCTGCCTGCTGGAGTGCTAGTGTGAGAGAGTGCATATGCTGCCCTGCCCTGCCTGCTGGAGTGCTAGTGTGAGCGAGTGCATATGCTGCCCTGCCTGCTGGAGTGCTTGTGTGAGAGAGTGCATATGCTACCCTGCCTGCTGGAGTGGTAGTGTGAGAGAGTGCATGTGCTGCCTGCCCTGCCTGCTGGAGTGGAAGTGTGAGAGAATGCATGTGCTGCCCTGCCTGCTGGAGTGCTAGTGTGAGAGAGTGCATATGCTGCCCTGCCCTGCCTGCTGGAGTACTAGTGTGAGAGAGTGCATATGCTAGCTGCCATTCCTGCTGGAGTGCTAGTGTGAGAGAGTGCATATGCTACCCTGCCTGCTGGAGTGCTAGTGTGAGAGAGTGCATATGCGGGCTGCCCTGCCTGCTGGAGTGCTAGTGTGAGAGAGTGCATATGCTGCCCTGCCCTGCCTGCTGGAGTGCTAGTGTGAGCGAGTGCATATGCTGCCCTGCCTGCTGGAGTGCTTGTGTGAGAGAGTGCATATGCTACCCTGCCTGCTGGAGTGGTAGTGTGAGAGAGTGCATATGCTGCCTGCCCTGCCTGCTGGAGTGGAAGTGTGAGAGAATGCATGTGCTGCCCTGCCTGCTGGAGTGCTAGTGTGAGAGAGTGCATATGCTGCCCTGCCCTGCCTGCTGGAGTACTAGTGTGAGAGAGTGCATATGCTAGCTGCCATTCCTGCTGGAGTGCTAGTGTGAGAGAGTGCATATGCTACCCTGCCTGCTGGAGTGCTAGTGTGAGAGAGTGCATCCGCTGGCTGCCCTGCCTGCTGGAGTGCTAGTGTGAGAGAGTGCATATGCTGCCCTGCCCTGCCTGCTGGAGTGATAGTGTGAGAGAGTGCATATGCTACCCTGCCTGCTGGAGTGATAGTGTGAGAGAGTGCATATGCTGCCCTGCCTGCTGGAGTGATAGTGTGAGAGAGTGCATGTGCTACCCTGCCTACTGGAGTGCTAGTGTGAGAGAGTGCATATGCTGCCCTGCCTGCTGGAGTTCTAGTGTGAGAGAGTGCATGTGCTGCCCTGCCTGCCGGAGTGCTAGTGTGAGAGAGTGCATATGCTGCCCTGCCTGCTAGAGTGTTAGTGTGAGAGAGTGCATATGCTGGCTGCCCTGCTTGCTGGAGTGCTAGTGTGAGAGAGTTCATATGCTGGCTGCCATTCCTGCTGGAGTGCTAGTGTGAGAGAGTGCATGTGCTACCCTGCCCGTTGGAGTGCTAGTTTGAGAGAGTGCATATGCTGCCCTGCCTGCTGGAGTACTAGTGTGAGAGAGTGCATATGCTGCCTGCCCGGCCTGCTGGAGTGCTAGTGTGAGAGAGTGCATGTGCGCCCTGCCTGCTGGAGTGCTAGTGTGAGAGAGTGCATATGCTGGCTGCCCTGCCTGCTGGAGTGCTAGTGTGAGAGAGTGCATTTGCTGGCTGCCCTGCCTGCTGGAGTGCTAGTGTGAGAGAGTACATATGCTGGCTGCTATTCCTGCTGGAGTGCTAGTGTGAGGGAGTGCATGTGCTACCCTGCCTGCTGGAGTGCTAGTGTGAGAGAGTGCATATGCTGGCTGCCCTGCCTGCTGGAGTGCTAGTGTGAGAGAGTGCATTTGCTGGCTGCCCTGCCTGCTGGAGTGCTAGTGTGAGAGAGTACATATGCTGGCTGCTATTCCTGCTGGAGTGCTAGTGTGAGGGAGTGCATGTGCGCCCTGCCTGCTCGAGTGATAGTGTGAGAGAGTGCATATGCTGGCTGCCCTGCCTGCTGGAGTGCTAGTGTGAGAGAGTGCATATGCTGCCCTGCCCTGCCTGCTGGAGTGCTAGTGTGAGAGAGTGCATATGCGGGCTGCCCTGCCTGCTGGAGTGCTAGTGTGAGAGAGTGCATATGCTGCCCTGCCCTGCCTGCTGGAGTGCTAGTGTGAGCGAGTGCATATGCTGCCCTGCCTGCTGGAGTGCTTGTGTGAGAGAGTGCATATGCTACCCTGCCTGCTGGAGTGCTAGTGTGAGAGAGTGCATATGCGGGCTGCCCTGCCTGCTGGAGTGCTAGTGTGAGAGAGTGCATATGCTGCCCTGCCCTGCCTGCTGGAGTGCTAGTGTGAGCGAGTGCATATGCTGCCCTGCCTGCTGGAGTGCTTGTGTGAGAGAGTGCATATGCTACCCTGCCTGCTGGAGTGGTAGTGTGAGAGAGTGCATGTGCTACCCTGCCTGCTGGAGTGCTAGTGTGAGAGAGTGCATATGCTGCCTGCCCTGCCTGCTGGAGTGGAAGTGTGAGAGAATGCATGTGCTGCCCTGCCTGCTGGAGTGCTAGTGTGAGAGAGTGCATATGCTGCCCTGCCCTGCCTGCTGGAGTACTAGTGTGAGAGAGTGCATATGCTGGCTGCCCTGCCTGCTGGAGTGATAGTGTAAGAGAGTACATATGCTGGCTGCCATTCCTGCTGGAGTGCTAGTGTGAGAGAGTGCATGTGCTACCCTTCCTGCTGTAGTGCTAGTGTGAGAGAGTGCATATGCTGGCTGCCCTGCCTGCTGGAGTGCTAGTATGAGAGAGTGCATATGCTGCCCTGCCCTGCCTGCTGCAGTGCTAGTGTGAGAGAGTGCATATGCTGGCTGCCCTGCCTGCTGGAGTGCTAGTGTGAGAGAGTGCATATGCTGGCTGCCATTCCTGCTGGAGTGCTAGTGTGTGAGAGAGTGTGTGTTCTGCCCTGCGTGCTGGAGTGCTAGTGTGAGAGAGTGCATATGCTGCCCTGCCTGCTGGAGTGCTAGTGTGAGAGAGTGCATATGCTGCCCTGCCTGCTGGAGTGCTAGTGTGAGAGAGTGCATATGCTGCCCTGCCTGCTGGAGTGCTAGTGTAAGATAGTGCATGTGCTGCCCTGCCATCTGGAGTGCTAGTGTGAGAGAGTGCATATGCTGCCCTGCCTGCTGGAGTGCTAGTGTGAGAGAGTGCATATGCTGGCTGCACTGCCTGCTGGAGTGCTAGTGTGAGAGCGTGCATATGCTGGCTGCCCTGCCTGCTGGAGTGCTAGTGGGAGAGAGTGCATATGCTGGCTGTCCTGCCTGCTGGAGTGTTAGTGTGAGAAACTGATCTCGTGCACTCACAGGGGTTCAGGAGGAGACGGCACAAGCCCACCAGGCACAGGTAGGAAACATGGCCTCATGCTTTGGAAGAAGCTCGGCCCCTCTGTTAAACACTGTGCTAGTTGCTCCATACCTGGCTTTGCTGACTGCAGGGCTCTTTGTGAGCAGAGTGCTCCAGCCTAACGCTGACCTTGGGTGTTGGAGTCGTGTGTAAAACGTGTATATACACTTGGTGAAATGTCAGTGCAAAGAGTGTGAGATATCCTGCCAGTATGCGGATTTCCGGCTGTTGAGTTCTCCACAGTAGATGGGCAGAGAGGTTCTTTCTGGCACTACAGTTGTTGCCATCTTTGGCCTTGATCTAGTTCCGCTGATTGATTAATGCCATTTCTATGATATCTGAACAAATCATCAAGATAGCCTTTTTTTTGTAATCTGGTCATTGCGCAATACCCTACCGGCATTGATAAGTGTTGTGGTGGGGGCCATAACATCGAGGTTTTCTCTTGGGCCACAGGAGTAATTATGGCAGCAATCTAGGTTGGGGAGGCACTGAAGGGCCTGGGTGGGTGGGGGGGGGGGGGATTAAGTGGGCAGGATTCAAAGAAGATGGAAATAGAGCTCAGAAAATACTCAGACGAAGCATTGCCGGGTTTGACGCCATTGAAAGGACTGCCTATGGGAAGAGGCGGCCATTCAATTTTCCTGCCACGTTCCTGGCTGAGAAGGGCAGAATAAGGATGACACTTGTCCTTTGAGACCCTGGACTGGGTTGGACAGCAATCCAGGACAAAGGTACAGCTTGTGAGCCGCACTGACGCAGCCATTGCCTGCCTGTCCCCAAACTTCTGTATGCCTTGTGCCGTTGCTGCTTGTTGAACCACACTGCGAGTTGGACCCAGTTCACCCACTAACCCATCTGATGCCGAATCGCTGCCTCAGAAAACACCCGGACTCCTGGAATGACACTGTGTTGCACCCAAAGAAGACTGAACGCTATCTGTAGTAGTTCTGTCCCACTGGCCTGGATTTAAGCGCCCTGCTGACCAGTTCTGGCCTTAGCGGCGGCAGCGCCCCGGGTGATTTCAGAAAAATGTGCCCACGCCCTCTCCTGCCCCTGGTCAATACTGGAGGATATAGGTGGGGAGAGCAGCAATTTATTTTTTGAATCCCCGGTCCGGCGCCTGAGCAGTGAGTTAATCACTGGAATAGGGCGCTCATGCTGATGCATGAGCGCCCTATTCCAATGAAAACCGCCTCGCTCCCACGTCAGAGCAAGGAGGTAATCATCTCAATAGGGTGCTGATGCTTGTTATTTAATGCGCCCGCCGCATTTAATAACAATAGGGCACCTGCCGTGCCTTCTCCCACCACGCCAGCTCGGTGGGCCCTTGAAAGACCCCCCCAGCTGGTGTGACGGGGGGCTAATGGTGCCCTTGGGGGGGCTCTATGGTGCCCTGGCCTTAAGGTCGGTCCTGCAGATGACATTTAAGACCCTGCTCTTCACTTTTCTGACAGGCATATTTAGAACTTGTCTACCTTGCTCTTCACACCCAGAGTACCCCCTTTCATTCTAAAGCCTGCATATTCTGTGTTTTCCTGTACAGGGGTGTGTTATTGGTGTGTTTGTGTTTTTACTTTGATTAAAGTCTCCTATATATTTTTTTTAATAGACATTTGATGAAGCGTTTCCTTTATTGAGGTGTCGCAGGACTATTCTTGTTTGGATGCTGCTTTACCAGCTGGCACCCTTCAGGAAGAGTAGTTACTGTAAGAGGTGAATGAGGGGTGCCTGTAGGCCTCTGCCTGTTTCACTTTTATATCTGGGCTCACTGCTGGTTTAAAAGTAGTGTGGGGCTGAGGAGGAGGTATTTTGTCACACCCTGCCTTCCTGTCTGCTTGTCCAATTGCGACGAGCAATCCTGTGCATGTCATCCTGCACAGGTGCTCTCTTCGTGATGCCAGTCACCCATTGCTGCCACCTCACCCACCAAGGGCTGGAGTGTAACAAAAACACACTTCCGGGTTGTGAGAGGGTGCCCAATCTGCACAGTACAGCACGCCCTGTTACCTAAACACTGGGCAACGTGTCTGGGTACATCATGGCTACGGGCACCTCACCGCCTGCCTTCTGGTCGTACTGCATAGTGACACTGGCAGTACCTAAAAGAAGCCAGCGTTCATCCATTCCCACCGCAACATGCAGTGGCCAAAACGCACACCCCATCTTAACTTGGGGCCATTGCCAAATCGGGCCTTATGGAAGCTTGCAACACAATCTGCAGAAAGCCCAGCACTAGAGAAATTGAATTACACCATTACTGCGCCCCCATCACTGCGTCCTCCGAAAATGTCGACTTTTCTTGCATTTCGACCCCATTTACACCATGGGCGGGTAATGGTAATGAAACTGCACCCACATCTTTGGTACAAGAGGCCTGTTTTATAGATCCTCTGGGCTCCTGTTGACATGAGAAGACAGAAATAGGTGAATTATGGGATATGGGGCCACATTTATGCCAGGTCGGATGGGAGTTTGGAGGTGGATTAGAGAGTTTCTGCCAGGTGTAAGGACTCTCACAACAAATAGGAATGTTGGATAAAGCAGTAGGCGCCAAGTCCTTATGCCAAGACTTTGACTTTTTGGACCCTAAAATCCAAGAGTTTGTTCACATATAATGTCCACAAACTGTATCCTGGTTGGGGCCCATTTTGCACACCTGTTCTGCACAGAGCCCATCCCCTCACTCTTGCTGAATGGCCCAGGCTAGGTGGCCAAAAGTGTACTCGCGTCAGAAGATTCTCTACCACGGAATACATCTTGCACAAGTGCAGATTGCCACCATAGCTTGCACTCTGCCTTTCTCTGAATACTACAATGTATGTTGCAGAAAGCGCTTCATCTGTAGGACTACGTGCCCCATAATGCACCGCCCTTGCGAAGGGAAGACTGTGCAAGACCGCCCGGGGGATTGCTTTGCAGCCATCCCCGACTTCTCTGCAGATTGGTGAAGGGGCTGCAAAGTAAAACATTTGCATAGAAAAAGTGTTACCTGTTAGTCAACAACTGGTGTGGCACAATGGCTGGAGGACACTCCCCTGCATGGGCAGCTTCATGGCAAGAGATGCCAACTTGATATTTTGCCTGACAACTAATGCAGTGCCTTTTTCCACAGATTGTGGTGTTACAAATACAGGGTGTCTGTGAGTTGGGATTAAGCGTCATTTGTGTTTTCCTATTTTTTATTTTCCCTGATCCAGCTCGTATTTGAGGTCTGAAACGTCGCCATTTTGATGCATTGGTATAATAACACGTCCAGTCATTTAATGATTGATTCATGATTCAGAAGCATAGCGCTTAATTCTGGTTGGTTCACCAACCACATTGCTGCATGTGATTTTTGAAATTAACTTGTTTAAAATCAGCTACCAGAGGATTATGGGCTCTTCCCTGTGGGAAATGGAATAATCTGTTATGGAAAAACCGCTTTAGTTGGTGTGAGGACGGCCCACTTCTGTTGCTTAATCCTTACAAGACAACTGCTTTCCAAGTTCCAATGTGCCCCCTACGGTCCATGCACAGGCCATTTGATATGACCTGTTCTTTGTAACCATTGATTGAATACCAGAATAATTTAGTTACTCCTGTTCAAGAGTATGGGCCTCATTACGAGGTGGGCGGTAAGGGATTACCATCACCGGTAAGGGCACCGGTGCCGATAATCCCTTAACGACCTACTACGAGCTCCCTTTGCGGGTCCTTCCTTAACGCCTGGTTTTATCAGGCGTTAAGGACGGGACCCGCAAAGGGATACCGGGGTCAATAACGGTACCACAATTTGCAGTACCGTTATTGCTGCCTTCCCCCTTCGCATTGAGCCCTACGGGGGCTCAAATGGGAATGGGGAATGGCTCTGGTGAATAGGGAATTACCGGTCCCTCCGACCTCGGAATGGACCGGTAATTGCTCCATCCACCAGACTGGAGTCGGTATGATTTTGGAGGCAGCCATGGCGCTAATGGCGCCATGGCTGCCTCCAACCTCGTAATGAGGCCCTACCTCTTGATTGCCGAACCTGAAGAAAGGCAGTACTTGTTTAACTGGTTGAAACATGTTTTCATGCATCTTTTTGTTCCAAAGGACAAAGACGCGTATTTTAATACTCCACGCTAAGCAGCGGCTATGGGCATATTAAAGTTAACACAGCATCCAGCCAGTTAGTCTTCCTTTTCTCTGTATCCCTTGTTAGTTAAGGACCGCCTCATTGTCACATCTGTACTCCTGAAGATGTCACCACCCATGGGTCAGTTACCCTTTCTCAACAGACTGGGGGAGATTAATCTAACCCTCTCCCCTCCCTTTCACATCTGCCGCAGACCATGCAAATGGCAGTGGTGCATGCTATAAATCCCAGTAATATAACAATGGGAAGCATTCAATAGAATATTTTTTAAAACTCACACTTTCCTCCAATTCCCCCATCACTGTAAATTGCATTGGATTTTGGTGGCTGACTTTCTATGAGTCCATGCATTGATTTGGAGACTTTGTTTTTGGAAGTTTGATGCAAAACCCTCCGCTCGTTGCACCTGGCATATAAAGAGAGGCATTCTCAAAAATATGCTGCCTGAGACCAGGGATATACAGGATCAAATGCTGGTAACACATTTCACCCCTTATAATCAGTGCTTTAAGTGGGCCAGGGAGTGCCCAAAAAGTGGTGCTGAGCCCGGGGCCCTGCCGGGGCCCCCCGGTCCCACCACAACATTGGCGGGACACATTATCGCAGTGTGGCCACAGCTGTGACGGGAGATGCGCCCGCCATTAAGTCAGGCAAGTGGTGTCACTTCTGTCAGTCACTGTAAAATCCTCTGGTGATCCCTCGCGTGAAGGGTCACCAGAGGAAGTTACTGTGCTTTTTGTTCCCCCCTCCCCAGGTCACTGAGGCATCTTTGACCCTCGACAAACCTGGGGACTCTATGCCATATTTCTGTGCTTATAAAAGATGGGTTGAAAAGTATACAATTTAAGCCATCTTTTATTAAGCTTTAAAAGACAGCTCATACTTTGTTCCTGGTCAAAGCTTCATAAAAGATGGATTGAATTGTGTACTTTTCAAGCCATCTTTTATAAGTACCTTACTATGGTTTGTGTACTTTTCAAGCCATCTTGTAGTACACAAACCATACTAAGGCACGCTGTTAGGGAGAATTCTCTGTTTAGGCTGAATTTCCTAACATAGTGAGTGCCCCAGCAGCTTTGCTGGATTTCTGGGGTTTGTTTTTTTCTCCTGCCAAGAGTGAGACTATTTTTCTCCCACTCTTGGACATGATTTATGGTGTTCCTTTGACTGTTAATGTGTTTTATGGGCTATGGGGTCCTTTACTCCATAGGGTCTCATGTGTAATTACTATGTGTGTTACACAGCACCCTCTGTGCAGTGACACAGGGGTGTCATAGTGACACCCCACCATAGACTCCATACCCTGGGACTGACTACTGTCTCCCAGGGCATGTAAAGTCACCATTGGCTTTACTAGTCCCAAATTATGAACAGAAACCAGTACAAACCATCATATTGTGGACATACTGGCCGGGGCAATTCGATTGCCCCAGGGTCTGTTAGTCGAGGGGGCACGTCTCCGTCCCCCCTGATCGAGTTTTGGCTGGTGGCAGTTGATACTACTTTTTATATTCGACCGCGAATATATCCCTATGGGATTTTCCCATTATTCGAGGCTACCAACTTTAATTATTTAATTCTCATAGCCTCGAACATTCCGCCGGTTTATTTATTTAATATTAATTCGCCGGTTGGTATTTTTTGCCAGGACTCGATTCTAAAATGGCGTTTGTGTTCTCTTCTGTGACTCCAACCCAAGTCGAGCCCTTTGTTCCACTTTTGGCGGGCTTCTCCACAGAAGCCTCCAAAAGTGGTGCCACAGGGGGTGTGGGAGGGGGTTTAGGCACCCTGGACTGAGTTACCTTGGTAACTCAAGTCGCACTCTTGTGTGATTGGCCCAAGTGGTGAGCCGGCCGGCTCACCACTTAGCATGTTTGATTGACAGCTAGGCTGAGTGAATGGGGGTGTGCTGCATAAAAGCAGGGCTTTGGGGACTGGAAATTCAGAAGTCACCACAGGACCTGAGAATCCGACGAGGGAGAAGCTGAGCCGACCTGCTACGATGACACCACCGGTGGAGCCCTCCCAGGATGTCTTGTGGTCGAATTGCCCGTGCCAAGCACCCCGGCAACCGTATAGCCACTTACCACTGGACCACGAACAAAAGGACCGCTCCTTTTAACTGAGAACTCCGCGGCTGGTTTCTTCCCTGGCAGTGCAACGGACTCCTGTCTTCCTCCCCGATGAGATCCTCTCTTCCCGAGGATGAAGCACCGACTTGCATCCGCTGCCAGGAACAACTGCCCCCGCTGGAGTATTCTCACCACTTTAAGGTACCGTGTCCGCCAGGCCTCCCTTTCTAAAGATTGCTACAAGGTAATAATAATCCCTTAACCTTCTGGACTGGGCTGGCCGCCTTGACCATCTAACTGGTCCCTATCTTTTGGTCCAACTCTTCCTGAACCTTTTCGAGACTTTTGTGCACTTTTCAACCGTGTGACCTTGGACACATTTTGTTCTGATCCTCTTAAAGTGGATCCGGCTTTCTGAACTCTAACTTCACGGTGTGACTCTGCCTTCCTCTCTTGCTGTGTTCTTGTGAAAGTGTTGAGATCTGTTTCAATTTATACTCTGCCTTTCTCTCCCTTTTAAACTGAATTATTAGAGTGCCATCTGCGTTAAGCGCTCACCGCAAATAAGTGGGGCTTTACTTAAAGTCTTGTCTAAATATTCTTTTAAGGGAGTGTATATCTTTTAGTGACCGTGTTTTTGAACTGCTTAATATTAGTGCCTGTGTGTTTTATTAGATGTGGTTTTAAATAGATAATTATACCTCTTTTACACCAAACTCTGGTCAGTGTTTGCTTGTTCTACTGTGTTCCTTTGGACCTATTGTGAATACTCTGTATACTGCCTAACTCTTCTTGAGGGAAGTCTGACTGCTCAGCCACAGCTACCAAGTGAATCTTTGTGGTACAGACTGCTACCAAATGGGTTTAAATCTTTTGCAGTGGTCCCAGAGGGAACTGCACAGGTTTCTGCCTAACACTGGTGTACAGCGGTGGGATTTGTATTGAGTATACACTTTAGAGTGCTTTTTGAACACTTTAGGGCAACTAACCACAAAGCTTAGCACTAAAAAAGCTGATTTTCTAACTATGTCTGCTATGGAGAGTTATACCCTAGAATCATTGTCTGCCAAAACTGCTGATTGCTTAAAAGTATTGTGTAGACATAAGAGTCTCTCTGAGATGGGCAAGAAAATGGAACTTATAGAAAGATTGTTAGAAAACCAAAGTCTGGGTGGTACAGAGGAATCTACCCCCCCCCCCCAGCAAATGTAGAATACAGTGATGGTATTGATCTGAATCAAAGCCTTGATAATGAGTCAGAAGAGGAAAGTGAACCTAATGAAGTTACCCACTCTGAGCCTCTGTCTGCCTTACCTACTGTACCTACTGGGCCTATACCAGGTCCTACATGTAACCCTGCTTATTTTGAACTTGAAAAAATGAAGCTTGAATTAGAGTACAAACGTTTTATTGCTCAATCTGAAAGAAACCAAGAGCTAGAGTTCAGAAGAATGAATGCCCAGGCTGAGCAGAAGCAAGCTGAGTTAAGACTCAGAGAAATCGAGCTTAATCATGAACTAGAAATGAAGAAGTTGTCTGTGGAAAATGCTTCTCTCTCCTCTGGTTTCGCTAGGAGTTCCAGTCCCAAAAGACCCCGGATGCCTAAGGAATTAGTGGGTATGTATGAACCTAAGTTGGATGTGTTGGATTGGTTAAAAATGTTTGAGTATAATCATGGGCTCCAGGACATCACAGGGAATGAGTTACGTCCCTGGTTGTTCTCTAGGCTTCCCCTTGTTGCAACTGATGTGGTAATGGAGTTGGGGGAGGTGGATAAGAAGGATTATGAATGTCTGAAACTAGCTTTAATAGCTAGATTTGGGAAGACCCCTTCCCAGTACCTTAAGAGGTTTAGGACCCTCAAAAAGCATGGTGGTACCCCTTGGGCTACCTGGGTGAGTGAAAGTTTGAAAAACTTAGAGGGATGGATTAAGGGTTACAGAGTTAACACTTATGAAGGAATGAAGAATCTTGTAATGTTGGAGTCAATTTATGATGCCTGCTCTCCTGAGCTCACACAGCACTTGGCTGATTCAAAGGAATTGGATTCCAGGAAGTTAGCTAAGGCTGCTGACTTGTGAGTTGCCAACAGGGCCACTCACAAGGATTCTGGGGTTACTCAGAATATGGATGAGGGAAAACAGCCAAAAAAGGACTCCAAAGAGAATTCTAATAATTCCAATTCCAAAGAGGGCCCCAAACAAAACCAAAAGGGTAAGCCACAAGGGAAACCAAATCAGGCTAGTGTACCTTCTGGTGCAAAACCAGAAGGAGGTCAGAACAAGCCACCATTCCAGAAAGCATTTGGTAAATGCTTTGTTTGTGGCTCTACTGACCATGTGAAAGGAGATCCCAGATGTAAGGGTAAACCTTCAGAGGTCCAGCTTGTCTCCTTAGCCTTCGCTCCAGAGGAGGAAGTACAAATGGCAAGTGGAAACTTTTTATTGCTGGCTGATGAACCCATTGGAGTCTCAGCCAGTGTTTCTTTAGTGTCTCTGGGTTTGTGGGAACAACAGAACTTAGATGTCTATAATTCTATCCCAGGAGACTCCTGCCATTAGGGACACTGGGGCCAGCATAACTGTGGTGGACAACTCGTTTTTTCAGGCTGAGGATGTTGCTAAGGGCCTGTGCAGATGCTTCCCCAATTACCAGTTCTCATCCAGTGTAATGACATGACTGTGAAGATACCTGTCAGCATACAAAGTGAGGTGCCAGGAAGGGTTCTGCTGGGTAATGACTTAAAAACTCTTGGAGTAGTGTCACATACCCCCAGACCTTCTAGTAAAAGGTTACAGGAGCTCACCAGACCTGCAAGGGAGAGAACCATGAGAGGTACTCCCAAGGAGATGAGGAAGAAAGAGATCACTCCTGCTCCACTGGAGATGTCAGCTGCTGTCTCTAAGAAACTAGAAGGAAAAGGGAAACCTAAAACTTCTAAAAAGAGCCTCACAGCCAGCACTCCAGTACGGCCAACAAGGACTTCCCCGAGGTTGTCCAAAGTTACACCAGTAACTCCCCCTCCAGCTGAGGCTGAGAGGGAGGTACAACCCTGTGTGGTTGAACTAGACTCTGAAGAAGAGCTAGTGGTAGGCCAGGAACTCATTGGAGATTTGGATCCTGTTGACCATCCTGAGCTGCAGTCTTTACTGGCAGAAGGTGGACCCAACAGGGCAGACTTCAGTAAGGGACTGAGAGAATGTCCAACTCTGGAAGGTCTTTGCCACCAGGCAGATGCTCAGGCTGAAGGGCAAGAGCCTGGGAAATATAGGTTACACTGGGAAGATGGCCTCTTCTATAGTGAACCAACGGAGTCTGCACCTGGGGACAACAAACGACTTGTAGTACCCCAAGAGAACAGACCGCAGTTCTTGCAGTTAGCCCATGGGATTCCTGTGGCTGGTCACTTGAGTTTCAAGAAGACTAAGGAAAGGCTCTCACTCTACTTGTATTGGCCAAAGATGGGGGCTGAAGTAGATAAGTACTGCAGGAGCTGCCACACCTGCCAGACTTCTGGTAAGGTTGGCTCCAAGAATGTGGCACCTTTAGTGCCTCTCCCTGTAGTGGGAGTCCCATTTGAGAGAGTAGGGATCGACATTGTTGGTCCCCTTGAACCTCCAACCTCCTCAGGCAACAGGTTTATACTTGTTGTAGTAGACCATGCTACTAGGTACCCTGAGGCAATTCCTATGAGGACTGTTACAGCTCCGGCTGTGGCTAAGGCTCTCCTTGGTATTTTTACCAGGGTTGGGTTTCCTAAGGAAGTAATCTCCGACAGGGGGTCGAATTTTATGTCCCACTACATGAAAGCCATGTGGAAAACCTGCGGAGTTACTTACAAGTTCTCAACCGCATACCACCCTCAGACAAATGGGCTGGTTGAAAGGTTCAACAGAACCATGAAGAGCATGATAGGTGCTTTAGGGGACCCCCTTAAAAGAAAGTGGGACCTCCTACTGCCATGCCTTCTCTTTGCTTATAGAGAAGTCCCTCAGGAGGGAGTAGGTTATTCTCCCTTTGAACTTCTTTATGGTCATCCGGTAAGAGGTCCATTGGCCCTGATCAAGGAGGGGTTGGAGAGTGCTCCTTCCCCCAAGCCAGTCAGAGTGACTGACTATGTGATAGGTCTCCGAAGGAGAATGCCACAAATGATGGCAGAAACAAGTGATAACTTGAAAGCTGGACAAGCCCTAAGCACTGGCATGACCAAAAGGCTAACATGGTTGAGTTTACTCAGGATCAGCTAGTTCTCGTTATGATTCCAACAAGGCAGAGGGCCTTGCAAGACAATTGGATGGGACCCTTCAAGGTTGTGGGTAAACTTAGAGAGGTCAACTATCTGGTGGACTTGGGCAACCCCAAGGAGGCTCCAACAGTCTTCCAAACCAACAGACTAAAAGTGTATGTCTCCAGACCTGATGTAGGAGATTTGCTTCTAGCATCATCAGAGGAAGAAGAAGAGAGTGAAGCTCTTCCTGATCTCCTCAGAGGCTTACCTTTAGACGAAAAGATTGAAGGAGTAAATCGCTCTTCAAACCTGACACCTGAGCAACAGGAAGAGTGCAAATCTATGTTAAATCAGTTTGCCTCCCTGTTCTCACTTTCAACAGGCTTGACCCCTTGGGGACAGCATGACATACTCACTGGTGACTGTCTGCCAGTCAAAAGCAGAGGATATCGAATGTCAGAGAATGTAAGAACCCACATCAAAGGTGAGGTCAGCAAGATGCTTCATCTCGGGGTAATAGAGCCCTCTACTAGTCCATGGTCTAGCCCAATTGTGTTAGTACCAAAGGCAGGATCTAAGGAACTTAGATTCTGTGTGGATTACAGAGCTCTTAATGCAGTCACTAAGACTGATGCCCACCCTTTGCCAAGGACCGATGAGTTGGTGGATAGACTTGGTGCAGCCAAGTTCCTCAGCACATTTGACTTGACGTCAGGCTATTGGCAAATAGCCCTGACAGACCATGCCAAGGAGAAAACTGCATTTTCTACCCCAGTTGGCTTATACCAGTTTAAGGTTATGCCTTTTGGATTGAAAAATGCACCTGCTACATTTCAAAGGATGGTAAACCAGGTTCTGAATGGGATGGAGGACTTCTGCATGGCATACTTGGATGACATAGCAGTGTTCAGCAATTCCTGGAAAGAACATGTGGACCACCTGAGATATGTTTTGCAGGCTCTTGGAAAGGCCAATCTGACCATAAAGGCGAGTAAATGCCAGATTGTACAGAGTAAAGAAGTCTACCTTGGACATGAGGTAGGAGGTGGAGAAATAAGGCCTTTGCCCAGTAAGATTGAAGCTGTGCAAAATTGGACAACACCTACTACTCAGACCCAGGTGAGAGCCTTCTTAGGCCTCACTGGGTATTACAGGAATTTCATTGAGAACTATGGGTCCATAGCTTCTCCACTGAATGTCATCTCCTCTCCTAAATTCCCTAAAAAGGTTAGGTGGAATGAGGAATGCAATCAGGCCTTTGAAACCCCGAAAAGGCTCTTTTCCAAGCCCCAGTACTCAGAGCTCCTGACTACCACCAAACTTTCATTGTGCAAACAGATGCTTCAAATGTAGGAATAGTTGCAGTCCTTAGTCAACTGGATGGGAAAGGTAGGGAGCACCCCATTTGCTTCATCAGTAGAAAACTGAAGGATCCTGAAACAAGGTGGGCAACCATTGAACGAGAGTGTTTTGCTATTGTCTGGGCTCTGAAGAAGTTTAGGCCATACTTGTATGGTTCTACTTTTGTCATTCAGACTGACCACCAACCCTTGAGATGGTTAATGCAAATGAAAGGGGAAAACCCAAAACTATTGAGATGGTCAATCTGCCTGCAAAGGTTTGATTTCACCATTGAGCACAGGTCAGGGTGTCAGCACCAAAATGCTGATGGTCTCTCTAGGATGTATGCCATCTACTAGTGGTATGAGATTCATCCAGGAGTGGATTAAATCCTCCTGTCCCTTAGTCTGGGGGGGCGAGTGTTAGGGAGAATTCTCTGTTCAGGCTGACTTTCCTAACCTAGTGAGTCCCCCAGCAGCTTTGCTGGATTTCTGGAGTTTGTTTTTTTCTCCTGCCAAGAGTGAGACTCTTTGTCTCCCACTCTTGGACATGATTTATGGTGTTCCTTTGACTGTTAATGTGTTTTATGGGCTATGGGGTTCTTTACTCCATAGTGTCTCTTGTGTTTTTACTATGTGTGTTACACAGCACCCTCCGTGCAGTGACACAGGGGTGTCATAGTGACACCCCACCATAGACTCCATACCCTGGGACTGACTACTGTCTCCTAGGGCATGTAAAGTCACCATTGTCTTTACTAGTCCCAAATTATGAACAGAAACCAGTACAAACCATCATATTGTGGACGTACTGGCCGGGGCAATTCGATTGCCCCGGGGTCTGTTAGTCGAGGGGGCACGTCTCCGTCCCCCCTGATCGAGTTTTGGCTGGTGGCAGTGGATACTACTTTTTATATTCGACCGCGAATATATCCCTATGGGATTTTCCCATTGTTCGAGGCTACCAACTTTAATTATTTAATTCTCATAGCCTCGAACATACCGCCGGTTTATTTATTTAATATTAATTCGCCGGTTGGTATTTTTTGCCAGGACTCGATTCTAAAATGGCGTTTGTATTCTCTTCTGTGACTCCAACCCAAGTCGAGCCCTTTGTTCCACTTTTGGCAGGCTTCTCCACAGAAGCCTCCAAAAGTGGTGCCACTCTGTCTTAGTACCACAGGGGGTGTGGGAGAGGGTTTAGGGACCCTGGACTGAGTTACCTTGGTAACTCAAGTCGCACTCTTGTGTGATTGGCCCAAGTGGTGAGCCGGCCGGCTCACCACTTAGCATGTTTGATTGACAGCTAGGCTGAGTGAATGGGGTGTGCTGCATAAAAGCAGGGCTTTGGGGACTGGAACTTCAGAAGTCACCACAGGACCTGAGAATCCGACGAGGGAGAAGCTGAGCCGACCTGCTACGACGACACCACCGGTGGAGCCCTGCGGAACCGACTCACCTCTTCCCGACGACAGAGAAGATCTCCCGGCTGGAGAGTCTTCTTCCCCTGACTGGTGGGCACAACCAGTTTACCTTCTTTTCCTCGCATCCCAGGACGTCTTGTGGTCGAATTGCCCATGCCAAGCACCCCGGCAACCGGATAGCCACTTACCACTGGACCGGGAACAAAAGGAACGCTCCTTTTATCTGAGAACTCCACGGCTGGTTTCTTCCCTGGCAGTGCAACGGACTCCTGTCTTCCTCCCCGATGAGATCCTCTCTTCCCCCGGACGAAGCACCGACTTGCATCCGCTGCCAGGAACAACTGCCCCCGCTGGAGTATTCTCACCACTTTAAGGTACTGTGTCCGCCAGGCCTCCCTTTCTAAAGATTGCTACAAGGTAATAATAATCCCTTAACCTTCTGGACTAGGCTGGCCGCCTTGACCATCTAACTGGTCCCTTTCTTTTGGTCCAACTCTTCCTGAACCTTTTCGAGACTTCTATGCACTTTTCAAATGTGTGACCTTGGACACATTTCGTTCTGATCCTCTTAAAGTGGATCCGGCTTTCTGAACTCTAACTTCACGGTTTGACTCTGCATTCCTCTCTTGCTGTGTTCTTGTGAAAGTGTTGGGATCTGTTTCAATTTATACTCTGCCTTTCTCTCCCTTTTAAACTGAATTATTAGAGTGCCATCTGCGTTAAGCGCTCACCGCTGTCTTAAAATAAGTGGGGCTTTACTTAAAGACTTGTCTAAATATTCTTTTAAGGGAGTGTATATCTTTTAGTTACCGTGTTTTTGAACTGCTTAATATTAGTGCCTGTGTGTTTTATTAGATGTGGTTTTAAATAAATAATTATACCTCTTTTACATCAAGCCCTGGTCAGTGTTTACTTGTTCCATTGTGTGCTCTTGACCTATTGTGAATACTCTGTATACTGCCTAACTCTTCTTGAGGGAAGTCTGACTGCTCAGCTACAGCTACCAAGTGAATCTGTGTGGTACAGACTGCTACCAAGTGGGTTTACTGCTAAACACCTGTAGTCTTAAACCTTTTGCAGTGGTCCCAGGGGGAACTGCACAGGTTTCTGCCTAACACACGCAAATATATAAATGCGTACATGCATTTATATATTTGTTTGCATACCCTACTATGGTTTGTGTACTTTTTAGGCCACGCCCATTCCGCAAGCCACGTCCCCAAATGAGCTCCCCTCATCCCCGATTTCTTACCCCCACTTAAAGCCCTGCTTATAATTAACCAAGTGGGCCAGATTCACATAGATGTGTTTATTCTTAAAGGTGACCTGTGCGAGCACTGCAGCTGGACAGCCAGGCAAGAGATTCCCTACCAGCCCCCTGGCACAGTGGTGGCGAGAGCGTGCTTTGTGAGTCGGTGCTCCCTTTTTTGACTTTTGAGAGCTTTGGCCCACCTTCTTTAAACGCGTGATGGGAGATGGCGGGCAGTGTCTGCCGAAGTCTGGACACACAGGTACAGATCATCATATTTTTTAAAAGTGAAAGGCACAGCCCTTCACTGAGACCACACTGCCCTCTGGTGTCCAGAGAGTGTATCGCACTGCCCACTGTACCCGGTGTTCAATAAGAAAATAAAAGCCCAAAGCAGGTTCCCTTTTCTGCTACAACACGCTCCACTGAATGCAACCAGGATATGCAGCTCATAATCGGGAGGAAATGGGCCTGGAGACTGTCAGCAGACGCCAGTATATAAGACTTGCAATGCACTTTCATCTAGTTGAGCACGTGATGAAAGAGAATGGTAGGAAGAGGCTGGGTGCAAAGTCTGCACCTATTGGGAAACTAAAGCGATAATAGAATATCATCAATAAACTGAATATGGGAGACATTTTGGAGTGCATGTGCAAAATGTCTTCCTATAATAATAACCACAATTGCAGATTCTTGCTTAACACACGGGTAGGGCCAAAGGACGGCCTCCCAAACCATAACTGGATCCAAGGCCCTGAGTTGTGCAACTGGCCCCGACTCCTGTGTGCCCCTCGCCCGGAGTGCCATATTACACTTCATGCGTCCAGCCTCCGGGGCACGATTTGAAAGCAGCATCAAAGCATGGTCCTGCCAGCGGTGCATTCAGTAGCCTGGCACAGATAGTACCAGCCGAGAAAAGACAAGGAACCGAAATCAGTCATGCACACAGTGGTCTGCTCCATGTATTACCACACTAGCATCATGGGTATCCATTCAAAGACAGGTGCACAAACACAAGAAGCTCCTTCCTACGCTGGAGTCGTTCACGTTAACAAGCATTGATTGACAAAGGCAACATGTTTGGCTTTTGTTTAGGTGCGTGGTAGGCATTTTTCGGGAACTGCCATAATTGTGCTAGCTGGCCATAAGATTGTAAGAGCTGGCAAGTGGTGATAATACCTGGGCATATTGTACCAGTGCCTGGAAACGTCCTCTATAATGTCTGTACACGAGGCTACACTGTTGGCTTTGCCAGTGCTTGTTTTTAGCAGGGATTCAGTGCAAAGAACAGATTCAAAGACACACATGTTACTAAGGTGATCAGATGCCCTGGTTGTTCTAGGAAGGTCCGGGAATCGGCTGCATTGCTCCCCCATCCCAATAGTTTTTTCTTTTAAAAGCTCTCTGAGCGAGGAACTGCAACACAGCCAATTGGACTTGAACTCTCATGTTCTACGGCTTTGAGAACCGCCGGTCGCCTAAGGGGACCCCACCAGCCATGTGGGCAGCCTGTGCCCTGTTTACTCTTTTTATTTGCCTTATTTTGGCCTTATGAAATAGGGCTTTGCAGTTCCTCGGCGAGTTACTGGAAAGGCCGTTGGACAGTGCAAGTAAATGCCTCGCTTTTTTAGTGACAGTCGTATTATGAACTGCGAGAAAGGACTACTTTTCAGGTCAGTGGTTAAAACATACACTATCAGACAAGGATATACAATAATCATACAAACTACTGTCCTAAGAAAGGTCCAACAAGACCCAAAGACTTAACAAGATGCTATGCCCACAAGAGGGGGGAGACTTGAAAAGTATCGAGTTACAAATGCAAACAAAACATGACCCGATACAAGGTCTTCATACAACACAATTGCAAGGTGCTTCTTTCCTCCTTGTGCATTTTCCTGGAGCCTTTCTTGATGGTGTAGATATAAGCAGTAGTTTGCATGGATGGAAAGGCCTTCTGTAAATACAGACAATTTCAATTCCCGAAGCCAGACAACGTTGAGGCGCCGCCATTTTGATTTCATGACTATTGCACACGTTGTTCCACCAGCTTTTACTATTATGTTTCAGGAGACCTTTGCAATTAGGGGCTACGGCTTGGATAGCACATTTACCAAATCAAGCAATTTAGATGAAGCCCGATTCATGTATGGGACCAACATTAAATACTTGCAAAAGTTAACAGAATAGATGTTTGGCATAAACGACATCGTGTTCCAGAATTTACTTATAAAAGTGGAATACAAACCACGGGATAAAAGTGCATCCTTCTTTGCTAGAAGAGCAGCAGTAGTTCTCACATGAGTTATTGGACTTGTTTTCCTAGTGAAAGGAATGCTTTATTTCAGGGGTCTGCAACGTCTGCACTTGTTTCTGACTCACTTCCCATGATATCTGGCTATTGACTATGCTGGTTAGGGATGATGGGAGTTGTAGTCCAAAACACCTGGCGAGCCAAAGGTTGCAGCACCCTGCTCTGTGTGATGCAAAGAAGTAGGTCTGTGACAGACATGCATAGAGTGAGGTACTAAATGTTTTTTGCCAAATAGTATAATTTCTCGGTTGTTACACCGTTTACTCTAATGTATGTCAACAGCGGCTCGCCCTGCCACATGCCACGGTCCTAAGTGAATACATTGTTTTTCAAAAGGGCTGATTTAGAAAGACCGCTCTGTGAACGCACAGCGTGGTCTTTCTAAATCAAACTGTCAGCCCCTGCGCCGCACACAAGTGCGCGCAGGGGCTGACAGGCGCTGCAAGACCAGGAAGAGGATGTGCGGGAGTGTCGGGTAAGTGGCTGTGTGCTAGGGTGACAAGACGTCCGGGTTTTCCCGGGACAGTCCGGGGAAATCACCGGACGTCCCGGGGTCCCAAGAGTTTTTTTTATTTTATAAACCCTGTCCGCGGTTTTGGTCATGGTGCCTTTTTTTGCCGGGACCCGATTTCCGGATCCCGAAATCGGGTCCTGGCGCACCTCTTCCTGCGCGAATGGGGGCGTGAAATGCTTTTCACGCCCCCATTTCCTCCCCCTTCCCCTCCCCCATGCTCTCCTCCAATGAGAGGAGTGTGCATGTTAGCACACACCCTCCCCGCCTCCCGCAACAGGCCAGCAACATAGAAGTAGGACTAAAGTTATATGTGCATTTACTTTAGTCCTACTTCTATTTCAATGACCAGTCCGGGTTTTTTTAAAAAACAATCTGGTCACCCTACTGTGTGTGTGTTTGTGTGTGTGTCTGAAAAGGGTAGGGCGTAAATGAAACTGTAGGGGTGTGGTACTATCTAGGGAAGGGGGCTTTTGGGGTGAAAACCTCTGAATAAAAAAAAAAGCCTGATCTATGTGCTTTTGTGGGCTGCACAAAATTAACTGAAATAAATCAGCCTTCAAAAACGAGGAAAAAGCCATACAACCCATACAACCCATGCCACATGGCCCGGTTCGGATGAGCACAGCATTCTGATCGGTTCCACCAGAATTCTACGCCGAGACTGCAGCCAATTAGACACACATGTTTTGTGCTCTTATAAATCCTCCAGTCTGCTTCACACTCTGGCTTTGCCTCTTTATTTGTTGCCCAGATCACTACACGGCTTTTAGCCTCCAGAAAAGCTTCAAACTAGTTCCATCATCATCTACAACGGAAGGTGGCGCTAAACCTTAAATGCGGTGGTAACACTATTACCGCCACATTTAAGGGTCCACCAAATCATGAGTTTATCAGCATTTACCCCCAGCTCTGAGCTCGGGGTTAATGCGCCAGGAATTTGCTGATTTTCGGCTCAATGACCGCACGATAATACCGCTGATGGTAATCGTGTGGAAAATTCCACATTAAGTCCAATGGGGAATGGGGAATTCCCAATTGGCCCAATAGGGAATGGGGAATTACCCATATATTATATACAACGCATATAAAATATATAGGGCCTCATTACGAGCATGGCGGTAGCCATCCGTGCCGCCATGCTCGCTACCGGCACCGCCTCCCGCGATTGGGCAATAACCGGCCCATTACGAGATGAATGGGCCGGTAATTGCCCATTCACAGGTGGCGGTATTGCCGGGCTCCCGAACCCGATTCTGCCCCAAAGGGCAGAATGGGGGTGGGGAGCATGGATGCGCCGGCACCGTTGATAACGGTGCCGGCGCAATTACGAGTTCTGCTCGCGGGTGCTGGCAGGCTGTTAGGAACCCGCGAGCAGGACTTGTAATGCGGCGGGACGTTATGAACGGTGCCGGTGCCTTATCGGCACCGTTCACACCATCACCACCAGGGTCCTACTGAGGCCCATAGGCCCTCATTCCGAGTTTGGAGGTAATCATGGCACTATTTGTGCCATGACTACCTCCAATACCAGTACCGAGTCCGCCCTGGTTCAATGGGGACTTACCGGTCTATTCCGACCTTTGCAGGACCGGTAAGTCCCCATTGAAAAAGCCATTCCCTATTCCCATTTCGGGATCAATGGGAAGGCGCTAATAATGGTACCGCAAATTGCGATACCGTTATTAGCTCTGAAGTCCCTTAACGGGCCCCGTCCATAACGCCTGGTGTTAAGGAAGGGACCCGCTAAGGGACCTCGGAATAGGGCGCAAAGGGATTACCGGCACCGATGTCCTTAACGGTGCCCGGTATCCCTTTGCGCCCAACTCAGAATTTATACAGTGCACTGTAAACTATGGGCCTCATTCCGAGATCGGTGGTAGTCATGGCGCTATTTGCGCCATGACTGCCACCAATAACGGGTCTGGCATCGGTGTTGGTCAATGGGGATTTACCGGTCCATTCCGACCTTGGAGGGACCGGTAAGTCTCCATTTACCAAACCATTCCCCATTCCCATTTGAGCCCCCATACGGCTCAATGGGAATGGGGAGGGCGCAAATAATGGGCTGGCGAATGGGTCCCCTTGGGGGACCTTGGAATCAGGCGGTAGGGGAATACCGACAACAGTCTCCTTACCGGTGCCCGGTATCCCCTGCCGCCCGACTCAGAATGAATCTGTAACTGCCATGTCGGACAGCGATTTCCGTGTAAGTCAATGCACCCTCCAACCGTCACAGGCACTTTATATTGAGAAGTATAGGGCCCGATTCATTGATTTTTTTGCACACTTTAGAGTGACTTTGCACTGCTGAAAAGTGATCTTGCACTGCTGACACCAACCCTGATTCATGGAACTGTGCAAAGTATATTTTTGCAGTGCAAAGTCCATGCAAAGTCAGTGCATAGTCATTTGTGCAGGTCAAAATGACTTTGCACTGACTTTGTACTGCAAAAATACACTTTGCACAGTTCCATGAATCAGGGTTTGTGTCGGCAGTCCAAAGTCGCTTTGAACCTTGCAAAAAATTCCATGAATCGGGTTCTTGATACTTAACAGCGCTAGCTGCAGCGCCGAGTGCCTACTTGCTGCATGCCTGATAGCTGGTGGACCGGGGTTCGAAGCTAGCGCAAGCCTCATCAACTGGGTGCTGATCACTCAATCAGTTGGGTCTAGCATTTGATCTGCAACACTGTTGTCACTTTTCATGCACTCAGCAAATAATTCCTTTTACACCTGTATCATGTGTTTAGTGTTGATATATGTGTGTGTGTGTGTGTGTGGGTGATGTGGCCGATTTGCCAGATTAGCAAAAGCGATATGTACAAACTTCGCCGACAGGTTCTGCGTGGCATAACCATTGCATGCACGGGCACAGCGGGATTGTGCTTATTGAAAGCAGTGTCCATGAGGCATGACCACGGTCCCTGCCAAGTGGGTGCAATGGGTAAGAGTAAGCAAGTGGCCAACCCCCCATAGTGTATACACAGGGCATTTGTTGCAGGCCCTGGTCTCTGCCCTGTGCGGAGTTTTTACTTCGGCGCTGTGTCTTGGGTAGCAAGCAGAGTACCCACAGGGCTTGGCTACAGTCTAAGCCCCCTGGGAGCTCTGAAGGTGGGATCTGTGTCGGTTCTCGGGCCGTGCACCAGGTAGCACACACACAAAATGCAATTAGGCTATTCCTTGTGGATACTGTGTCTAAGGTACTGCACCGGGGGCATTGTCATAGACCATTGCTCAGACACAATTCCCACAGGCCATGGAATATGGGCATTGTGAGGAAATGTAGTCTTGCGCAAGCAAGGCATGACCGTAAAAACGTGAACTGCAGGCAGTTGCCAGTGGGCTGTGTTAGCAAGGCGAATGCGATGAGTGCATGGCCGTAAGAACTGCACAGTAGACATGTAGTGTGGGCACACGCCCTGTGCACGGGGCAAGGTTACAGAGGTAGCCCTTTGCCTAGTAAGTGTAGCAAGTGATCAAATTGGTATATTTGATGATGTCCATATTGAAGTAATAGAAAACATGGTTGGAACACTTTTGAAAGAACTGAAATCCTTGTCTCTGCTGCATGTTTCCAGCAGCTGCAATCCTGGGATGACCGGATGATATGAGCTCATCAGGCATGCACCAGTTTATGGGCAACATCCTTTGATTGACTGACTGGGACTTGCTTATTTGCAACTCCTCACCCGTTTTAGGTAAAGTGCTGCTTGATTGCGGAATGGAATGTCGCGCCGGGCTACATCAGCACTTCAACCCCATACAAAACACAGGCACTTTTTAAATGCCATGAAACATTACATAGGGTCTCATTACAAGTACAGTGGTAAGTGGTAAAAAAGTGGCGGTAACTCCATTACCGCCCCTTTAACCACTCTGTCAAATTGTGGTCCTGGAAATGGGTGCTAATTCCGCAGGTGGAATGAGCACAAGCGGAATTAGCACCAGTGGCATTACTGCTGAAATCTGGCGGAATTAGCCCAGGAATAAAAATGGTAATTCCACCGTACTACAAGTGGAAATACCACTGAAATACTGACAAAATCGGTGGAAGTAAAGCCAAAAAGTGGGCACAGTTATCTCCACCATACAGGTGGAGGTAAATGCATCCAAGTGAAGAAAATCAAGCCACATGTGCACCCAACTGACTTAAATAGGGTATATATGGGAGACAACTTCCCCAAACTCACTTACAAGCACCATGCAGCCCATGGCAGTTGCCAACTATGATATCCAGGGACTCCTACTTTATATTGAAGTAGTAGTAGTGAGTAGTGAGCATAGGGCAGTGCGCCTTCCCTGATTTGAATAGTGATAGGTTTTTTCTGGAATGTGCAGCCTGGCAGCAGAACCTAGCAGAGACTGATATTCACTAGTCAGTCAGATTTAGTAAATAAGCATAGCAAGTGTCTTAACGAAGGCCCTGGAGGCCTTACCTGATATGGTAAAGCCCCCCCTGGCAAGGGGCTTATTGCCATAAGTACCCCGGCCTGTTAGTCCAGGGTACTAATGGTCTTTTATTTTGGTTGCGAGACATGTAGCGTTTAGCAGCCGGAAAAAAAAAATAAAAGAGAAATGCCTGCCGCGGACTGGGAAACTTAGTCTGTTTTCCCTTTCTGTGGCAGCCATAGTAAACAAACAAAATGGCCACCATGGGACAGGTGAAGGGACTACACGTAGCCCCTTCTGCTTTTACATGGTGGCCTGCTGATGGAACCGCTAAGCAGTAGAACGCGTATTGCATAGATTCACAATTGTTAGTGTTTCAAAAAGCTTTCTTCTCAATACACAACTCTAATTAGGGTTGGGATTGATCAGTCTTATTGCTACGTATGACTCTTCGTGATCGCTACAGTAGTATTATGTTCTTTAGGTGGTTCCTGTGTAAAATATTATCAGTGGCAGAACGCCATCACCCTGAAAGAGACTAAGAGGATATCATTCCACCATTTGAAAAACTGGACCTACAGAGAATAGCACACCAGCAGCAACAATAGAACTCACCAGGGCCAAGGTGGAGGAGAAGGAGCGCGCCCGTCCACGGAGTCAGACTATCGCCCTGGTCATTGACAGATGCATAGTTGATAACACTGTATCGCCTCAACTGCCAAACAATTGCACACCACCTCACCCCTATCCAGTTAGACATTGAGAGTACCATTAACATACAAACAGCCATACCACAGCTGCTGATGCTGGTATCAGTACTGCACCTCTGTGCCACAGAACACCATCGGCAGGCTGCATGGCATGTCACAACCAACATTTTCCAAAGTGCTGGATGTACTACTGAAATAGGTGCACCGGCACATCTCTCTGCCCAGCACCCCTGCAGAGCTCCATGGCGCAAAGGCCAGATTTGTACAGCACTGCACAATTCCCCAATGTAATAGCAGCCCAGGACTGCATGCATGTGGCATTGGTGGCCCCTGAGGTATCAGAGTATGTGTTTCGAAACCGGGAACAATACCATTCCCTGAATGTGCAATGTGCATGCAACGCAGACCTCACTTTGATCCTATGTATGTATCCACAAAGGTGAATTTCAAACTGAAGAGGGGTCGAGAGGGTTAAAGATGCGCATGTGTAGTGGGAGGGGGAGTGGTGGGGGTAGTCCCCGCCCCAGCCCAGCCCTCAGCAGACCATATAGGCTGGGAAATCCTGGGCCCAGAAACGGAAGAGTCAAGGTAAATGTCAAAGGCCTGTTTTATTAGCAATCACTATAAACAGGGACAGCAACAAACACAATTTGTCTCAGCGCTTTCAAGTAATTTCATGCACATTAGCTCATAATTGAAAACTATGTCACAAGTGACATTGCATTTACTGAAAACTACGCAAAGGTAGGATTGGTGCAGGGAAGGATCTACATATAGAATACATAATGGATACAGAACCTCTGGTGATCCCACCTCAGACCACCCCTAAAAGCGATAAGGTAAGGGGATACATCATAACAATAATTAATTGGTTCCTGCAAAAGTTGCAAGAAAGCACTATCAGAGAGCAATAATTGGTTGGTGCCGACTTCACCAACCTTGGACATTTTGGCAGGTCATCAGCACA
Source organism: Ambystoma mexicanum (assembly GCF_040938575.1). Lineage (NCBI taxonomy): Eukaryota > Metazoa > Chordata > Amphibia > Caudata > Ambystomatidae > Ambystoma > Ambystoma mexicanum. Next base: position 225,033,015 of record NC_090932.1, read on the forward strand.
TGAGCAAAATATAGTGGTGGGAGGAGAGGCAAAGAAGAGCCGCTTCTTTTAATTACCTAAGATACCATGCATGATTTCCTAGGCCACAGGCCACAGCTTTTAAATTTGATCTTAGCTGTAACCAACTTGAAGAGAGTGTCCCTGGAATGCCCCTTATCACCCCCATGAACATGACAGCCGGAAGAGTCAAGAATGCAACATGCAACTCACTGTTTGGACTGCCCCCAGGAGGGCCAGTGACATATACATATGCAATCAGATATTCTCTCGGGCAACCATTCAAACCTTATCCAATCAACATCTTTATGAATGCAGGTGCCACAACACTGATCATGGATCCAAACACCTCACTGGATCATATTGACTAATACTGAACACCCATTGTGCTGATGTCATTCGTCACAACAATCTAGCAACTTTAGTCATGAAGCAAACATGCACCCATGGACGAAGTTACAGGGACACACACATGCAGACACAAAGAACAGTCTTACACAGTTCTGTAGATAAAGGACAGATACATAGTCACACTGTTGAAAGCCTTTATTATTTTTCTCATTAGCCAAACACAGAAATGCAGAATGCAAGGCAAAGAAGAGATGCAGAGCAAGCTTGCAGACGCTTATTGTAACAAACCATATGGGACTACAGGATCATATAAGTAGCCTGGAAGAGCCAAATACTACTAACCTATAAGAAACATAGCACAATATAGATATATAGAAATCATAGGATAACTGTAGTGAGGTTACATGATGCCACGGGCCTCGGGCGAGTGGTGAAGAAAATCAGAATTAGGCTGCCCGAAGCAGCAGGCCAGGGCTCGCAACCAAGGTCAGCAGAACATTCCTGGGCCCCAGAGACAAGAAGCAACATGCAAAATACTAGAACAAATCCTCAGAAATTGCAAACCAGACAGCTCGATATTGTGGTCCTCGACCACGTGGTGTGGCCGAACCAGACAATGGCCATTCACCCACAGTGGGAAGATGAGCATTTCCCAGCGACACAGACACAAAGTTAAACATGGTTTCTTTAACAACGTTGCAACCCTGCGGGCACTCTCAAAGTCAAAGTGGTAATACTGAGGGCTACTGTCATGATCTCTGCTTTCAAAAGGTCAGGGTTTTCCCAACTCCCTTGGAAGCAGATCCATAACCCAGGTTCCGAGTGCCAACCAGTCCCAATTGGGACCTTTTGGACCCAGTCCTGGCGCCAGTGGCACCAGGCTCATAAATATGCCCAGTCCCAGCGCTGGAAGCGCCGGGCTCATAATGCTTGGGTGGACTTACCTGCAGCAGACCATGCTGCTTACTTGCCTGCCAGTTGAGTCTCTGATCCTCTTCTGTTTGGAACTACTTTTCCTGTTGGGTGGGGCAGGAGCCACTCCCTAGATTCAGAACACTGGAACTCTTCTGGAAAGCAGGAACTCTTTTCTTACCTAGGCGTGGTGTGGAAGGAGGGACCTAAGCACTACAGGAGGCTATTTAAACCACACCCGATGGATGAATCTTGCTTTGCGTTATTCTGCATCCTCAGCAGCAGAACGCTCATCGTGTCTTCTGCATCTGATCCTGGGCCTAAGGAAAAAGGCTTACCATTCTGAATCCAGTCTTCAGCAACACCTATAAAGACAAGAAAGAACAGGTTAGCATTACGGTCTTCAGTGACAGCTCTTCACTTACCTGGTCCATCGGCTGTCACCAACGCCTCGCGCTGCATTCCGGCATCTGAAAGACAAAGGCTTACCTACTCTTCGTGCGCTCCGGAAGTCTTCACACTGCATTCCGGCATCTGAAAGACAAAAGCTTACCAACTCTTTGCACGCTCCGGAGGCCTTCGGCGCTGCATCCCGCATCTGAAAGACAAAACAAGGTGCGTTTAAAGACATTGGGGAACTTTAATACTCACGTGCCATTACTCCTTTCCACATCTAACCCAGTGGGTATTCCGGCACCCTGCAGCCGCCCCGAACTTGTACCTGCAAAATAAAAAGACAGTTAGAGCGCATCGTGAAGCAGGCAACAAGCGCTTACTTACATGCTTCCAGGCGCTTCTATTCATCACACGGGCTCCATCTTCAACTCACTTCAGCCCGCCATCCGCCATCGCCGGAACCCTGCAAAACAAGAGACATCATTACTAAAGACTTTAAAGACATTAGAATTACTCAAAACTTACCGTTCGTGCAGTAAACGACGGACAGCAGTCCTCTGAAGTCAAGAGGGCTGCTCCCCTTATCCAGTGAAGAAACTGGTTACAGCACCCTGCCTCGAGGCAGATGGAGAGCACGGCGTTCACTTACCTAAGGTGAGAGCGTTAACCTTTGGGGTTCTACAGGAGAAGAGAAAGGGAAGAAGAGAGAGACATTCAATAACCCAGTTCATTAATCCCACATTTTCTATCTGCAGACATCTTACCCTTCGAGCCAGACATACAGTGCACAGAGGTCCAGCCCAAAGAGCCAGCCGTGTGTTACACATCACCTTTGAAGATACGGTATACGCCCAGTCAAGACCGGCGTCTCTACGGGAATCAGGTGAGCGTTACAGAAAGCAAAGCCTACCACAAAACTCCCGTCCAGGCGCTATGGAAACCTCGGATACCGACCAGCTAGCCCAGTTACTTGGGGAACTAAGGGCAGAAGTGCATTCAGCCCGTCAGGAAACGAACGCTCTAAGAAGGGAACTGATTATTTCCAAGGAGCGAACAGATGATCTCGCTAGACAATTGCTACAGTCACAAGCCGGACAGACCCCGTTACCCGCATCTGGGGGAAATATTCCTTCTACATCCTCTATGAATCCAGTGCAGATCAACCTACCTGGGAATGTACCTCTGGCTCCGCCCGAACGATTTTCTGGTGACCCAAAGAGGTTTGCAGTATTTATCAATCAGTGGCGGTTGCATTTCTTATGCCGGCCAGCAGCCTTTCCAACTGATGAAGCTAAAGTAGCTTTCGTGCTTTCGTACCTTAGTGGCAATGCGACAGACTGGTCGATCCCTCTAGTAAATCAAGATGATCCGGTCCTCCATGATTTTCAAGCTTTTCAGCTCAGTATGGAAAAACTGTTCGCAAGACATTCACAGGGGCAGGCCTTGGACAATGAGCTTTTTTCGTTGCGACAAGGTAATCAAGACCTTTTGGCTTATATTGCGTCTTTCAACAGGCTGATAGTGGAAACTCACTGGCCTGAGGACAAAAGGATTACGCTGTTTTATAGAGGTCTACGCGGAGAGCTCAAAGATGTGTTAGCCCAAGTAGTGAATCCCCCACAAGATTGTTCGGACTATATAGACTTAGTCGTTCAAATAGATCACAGACTGCAGAACAGGAAGGCCGATCGTTCCAAGTTTGATGCTCGAGTATTTTCCAAACCGCCAACTCCTTCCAAAGGAGTAGACTCCGGGGAACCCATGCAAATAGGGGGTCTGAAAGGTCCTCTAACACAAAAGGAGCGGGAAAGGAGAAAACAGTTGCAATTATGCCTCTATTGCGGAAACTCAGGCACTTTCTTCGAGACTGTCCGGTGAAACCTGCCAAGAAGGCAGTAGGAGCTGCAGTTACCAAAGTTACAAACTCTGAGCAGGGAAACGACCTCGCCCGACAAGAATAGAGGTCCTCTTGCCGAGCGTGAAAACCAGTTCCATGACCTCGCATTTCGTGATACCTATGGTCCTCATTAGCCCTGATAATCCGGATCGATTACATGCAATTGAAGCTTACGTCGACAGCGGTGCCATCGGCAATTATGTGGATCATGAAATGGTTTTGAGGATGAATCTAACTCTTTGTCCCAAGGCTGTAAAGGACGTCATTACTACGGTGGATGGTACGGAGATAGCCTCCGGGCCAGTAACGCATACCACTCAAGAAGTGACGCTAGTAAGTCAAGATGGACACCATGAGAAGATCGTGTTCGATGTGATCAAGGCCCCTCAGTTTCAGATTATTCTAGGAATACCTTGGTTAGAGAAACACAATCCTCTGATCGATTGGCGAGCAAGAACGGTCCAGTTTCCAGAATGTGTCTCTACTTGTCACCCTCCACCTGGTGTTGCACTGGCAGCAATTTCTTCAGAGACTCCCCAGTTACCTCCCGAATACCTAGAATACCAAGATGTTTTCCGGAAGGATCAGGCTACCTCTCTACCTCCTCATAGGTCTTATGACTGCCAGATCGACCTGATACCTGGATCTACTCCTCCTTGTAGTAGAATTTATGCCCTCACCGAGCCTGAGAACCTTCACCTTCGACAATACCTGGATCAATACCTGGCAAATGGGTTTATTCGTCCTTCCAAGTCCCCTGCTTCTTCAGCTTTGTTCTTCGTTCCAAAAAAGGAAGGAGACCTTAGAACTTGTATAGATTATCGCTCCCTGAACCAGATCACCGTTAAGAATAGATATCCGTTACCTTTGATCCCTGAACTCCTGGACCAAGTCAGAAAAGCATGCATATATACAAAGCTGGATCTTAGAGGAGCTTACCACTTGGTACGAGTAAAAGAGGGTGATGAATGGAAGACGGCCTTCCGCACCAAGTATGGGCTATTTGAATATCAGGTCATGCCCTTCGGACTTTGTAATGCCCCGGCCGCCTTTCAATATTTTATGAACGATGTCCTCAGAGAGCTCATAGATGTGTGTGTTGTTGTTTACATTGACGACATCCTCGTTTATTCTTCATCGGAATCTGAACATTGGAAACACGTGAAAATGGTCCTCGAAAGATTGCGTCAACACAAACTTTTCGCTAAGTTGGAAAAATGTGTTTTCAACGTGACTGAAGTTGAATTCTTGGGATTCATATTATCACCTGGCGGAGTGCGTATGGATTCAAAGAAGGTCGATGCAGTTCTCAAATGGCCATCACCATCCTCCGTAAAAGGTGTGCAAAGCATGTTAGGCTTCGCTAACTTTTACCGCAGGTTTATCCCCGAATTCTCTCAAATAGTCCAGCCCATCACTGCCTTGTTAAAGAAAAACAAACGTTTTGAATGGTCTACCGAGGCGGAACAAGCTTTCCAGGATTTGAAGACTAAATTTATCTCTGCACCAATCTTAAAACACCCTCGCCCTGAACTCCCCTACATCGTGGAAACTGATGCTTCAAGCCTTGCCATGGGGGCAGTTCTATCACAAAAGGACCCGGTAACCAATCAGTTGCATCCCGTGGCATTTTGGTCCCGCAAATTCTCGCCTCCTGAAATCAATTACACGATTACTGACATGGAACTTCTGGCTATCAAGTCTGCCTTTAAGGCTTGGCGGCATTATCTACTGGGGGCCCGACACACCGTTACTGTGATTACGGATCACCGAAACCTGCAATATTTGAAAACCGCAAAAGCCCAATCCTCTAGACAACTCCGTTGGGCATTATTTTTTGCCGAGTTTGACTTCATAATTACCTATCGACCTGGTACAAAAAACGGTAAAGCTGATGCCCTTTCTCGGATGGGAGTGGAAGAACACTTGATCAACCCTAAACCTGTACCAATCATTCCCGAACAAAGAATTCTGGGTGTAATCGCCACAGAATCCATAGAGGAAGTTAAGGATAAAGCCAGGCAACTTGTAACTCCAGCAGACATACAGAATTGGCATCTGCAGGGAAAGGACTTTGCAGTAAAGGACAACTTATTGTATTTCCAAGAACGATTATACCTACCCAGCACAGATTTACAGAAAAAAGTAATCTCTTGTTATCACGATTCTTTAATGGAAGGACATCCCGGTATGGCCAAGACCTCAGAAAAGATCAAACGCTACTTCTGGTGGCCGTCTTGGAAAAAAGATATCAGAGACTTTATAATGTCCTGTGGAGTATGCGCCCAAAACAAGAGTCAAAAGGAAAGACCAGCAGGCCTCTTACGCCCTATTGACATCCCACCTCGCCCTTGGCATACGCTTTCTATGGACTTCATCACCGATCTACCTCCATGCACCGGATACAATACGATTCTAGTAATCGTGGACTTATTCTCCAAGATGGCGCATTTCATTCCGCTCAAAGGCTTGCCAACAGCAGCAACTCTGGCCCGAGAATTTCTCGAAAACATCGTCCGACTGCACGGTTTTCCTTCGGTTCTAATTTCGGATCGAGGTAGTCAATTTATTTCTCATTTTTGGCGAAGTTGCTGTCGGTCGGCTCAAATTGATGTGAGACTATCGACCAGTCACCACCCTCAGACCGACGGACAAACCGAGAGGACCAATCAAACTCTGGAACAGTATTTACGCTGCATGCTGCAACAAACTGAAAAAACTTGGAAAGACATCCTTTGGATTGCCGAATATGCCTACAATAACTCTGTCCATTCGGGAAATGGGAAAACCCCGTTTTTTCTTTTGTACGGCAGTCACCCTCGAACCTCGGAGTTGGATCCCCTCCAAGATCTTGAAACACCAGCAGTAGACTACCTGCATTCTACAATCACCCAAGCCTTTAAGGAAGCTGTTTCTCACCTTCAAAGGGCTAAAGAACAATACAAGAAAGGAGCAGATCAACATCGGAAGGAAGCCCCTCAATATCAAGTAGGGGATCAAGTCTGGTTATCCACCAAATATCTACCTCTAAAAGGGCCACGCACATTCAACCCAAGATACCTTGGTCCCTATTCCATCACTACCATAGTAAACCCAGTAGCGGTCAAGTTGAACTTGCCCCCGCACATGAAGATACATCCGGTCTTCCATGTCTCTCTATTAAAACCCGTGCAACCTCAAACCCGACTAACCAAATCTCCAAAACCTATCCTAGTTGATGGAGAACTCGAGTTTGAAGTCAAAAGCATTCTGGACTCCAAGATCTCCAAATCTAAACTATTCTACCTAATTGACTGGAAAGGCTACGGCCCCCAAGAGAGATCCTGGGAACCTGCTGAATATGTCCACGCTCCTCGCCTAATCAAAAGATTTCACCGAACATTTCCTGACAAGCCAAAACCCCCGGAGAAGCCCGGTTTGGGAGGGGCCTTGAGGGGGGGTACTGTCATGATCTCTGCTTCCAAAAGGTCAGGGTTTTCCCAACTCCCTTGGAAGCAGATCCATAACCCAGGTTCCGAGTGCCAACCAGTCCCAATTGGGACCTTTTGGACCCAGTCCTGGCGCCAGTGGCACCAGGCTCATAAATATGCCCAGTCCCAGCGCTGGAAGCGCCGGGCTCATAATGCTTGGGTGGACTTACCTGCAGCAGACCATGCTGCTTACTTGCCTGCCAGTTGAGTCTCTGATCCTCTTCTGTTTGGAACTACTTTTCCTGTTGGGTGGGGCAGGAGCCACTCCCTAGATTCAGAACACTGGAACTCTTCTGGAAAGCAGGAACTCTTTTCTTACCTAGGCATGGCTGTGGAAGGAGACACCTAAGCACTACAGGAGGCTATTTAAACCACACCCGATGGATGAATCTTGCTTTGCGTTATTCTGCATCCTCAGCAGCAGAACGCTCATCGTGTCTTCTGCATCTGATCCTGGGCCTAAGGAAAAAGGCTTACCATTCTGAATCCAGTCTTCAGCAACACCTATAAAGACAAGAAAGAACAGGTTAGCATTACGGTCTTCAGTGACAGCTCTTCACTTACCTGGTCCATCGGCTGTCACCAACGCCTCACGCTGCATTCCGGCATCTGAAAGACAAAGGCTTACCTACTCTTCGTGCGCTCCGGAAGTCTTCACACTGCATTCCGGCATCTGAAAGACAAAAGCTTACCAACTCTTCGCATGCTCCGGAGGCCTTCGGCGCTGCATCCCGCATCTGAAAGACAAAACAAGGTGCGTTTAAAGACATTGGGGAACTTTAATACTCACGTGCCATTACTCCTTTCCACATCTAACCCAGTGGGTATTCCGGCACCCTGCAGCCGCCCCGAACTTGTACCTGCAAAATAAAAAGACAGTTAGAGCGCATCGTGAAGCAGGCAACAAGCGCTTACTTACGTGCTTCCAGGCGCTTCTATTCATCACACGGGCTCCATCTTCAACTCACTTCAGCCCGCCATCCGCCATCGCCGGAACCCTGCAAAACAAGAGACATCATTACTAAAGACTTTAAAGACATTAGAATTACTCGAAACTTACCATTCGTGCAGTAAACGACGGACAGCAGTCCTCTGAAGTCAAGAGGCCTGCTCCCCTTATCCAGTGAAGAAACTGGTTACAGCACCCTGCCTCGAGGCAGATGGAGAGCACAGCGTTCACTTACCTAAGGTGAGAGCGTTAACCTTTGGGGTTCTACAGGAGAAGAGAAAGGGAAGAAGAGAGAGACATTCAATAACCCAGTTCATTAATCCCACATTTTCTATCTGCAGACATCTTACCCTTCGAGCCAGACATACAGTGCACAGAGGTCCAGCCCAAAGAGCCAGCCGTGTGTTACACATCACCTTTGAAGATACGGTATACGCCCAGTCAAGACCGGCGTCTCTACGGGAATCAGGTGAGCGTTACAGCTACAATGGGAACACATAGGCTTTCTCATCACCTTGAGAAGGTGCACTGAACTCTGAGAATAGAACTGGGCTCCATGCCTCGGGAGTTCAGCTCCAGCCAAACAGGTAACACAAAATCCAGGGGTGGATGGCAGAGAGCAAGGGCAAATGGTAATCCTGCAACCCTGCAACCCTGCAACAATGTAATATAGTTTTTGGGGAGGGTCAGGCAAGCCACCTGACATGCAATGGCCAATAGAATGACCTCTATACGTGCAGTGTATAGGCACTACCACCCCACTACCAAATCGTGTACCCTCATAGGTTTTTGGGGAAGAGCCCCATGTTGTGACGCAGTAACTGAACAAAATTGCCCGGCACAGGCTCAGGAGCTGTGACTTCGGCAAATTCTCAATGTTCTGTATGATGCCTGTCTGTTTAATAAACAACAGTTCTAACTTGCCCTTGGCTGGGTCCTTGGTCTGTATATTGGGGGGGTGTTTGTTGGGCCCTGGGTGCTTCAATGGTGAGCTCATAGTGTGAACCCCAGTCCCTCTGGTATACCTGTCTACAAACATCTTTGCTCTGAGAATTTTTAGAATGTTGAAGCACATGCGTCTCTATAGCTGCCACTAATGAATAGACACTGTTCGTTATTTATGAGTCACATGTGAGGAGACCACCTTTCGAATGATCCTGTTCAACTTTAGTCATGAATTTAGCTCTTATTAATATGGGTGCTATTATTTTCTCTGGCCTCTAGAGACTTGGTTAAGTTTTTCTTCATGTGTTTTTAAGCTTTTAATTAACTGGCAACTGACATTCCAAGGTTGTTTTTTCTTTTACCTAATCTAAGAGAAATATGTCATGCGCTTGGGAACTGTTATCTTTTGTTCTACCCTATAGCTAGCTGACCCTCCCTTTCCTGCATTAAACTTGGACAGGGTCCGCAAAGCACTTGTATGATCCATGCAAATCTGTGTTTCAGCTAATTCAACACACTGGCTTTCTCTGTAGCGCTGGAGATACCCTTGAATTCTTCCTTCACTCTATCGTGGCTGCACCATCCATTTCCTCCAAAATGGCCACTTGTTATTGTTACATTTCTGTATTGAACAAGCATTATGTGTATTCTTATGCATCTTGCGTTTAGGCATTTATATTGTGTATATGTGTCCTATTGTTTATTGAATGCAGGTAACATTCTTTGTGTCTAGATGCAGTTTGATCTAGTGTCCATGTGACTTCATGGTGAGTGTGTATCTGCTTCGCGTCTAATGCATCTACATGTGTCAGTTTCGATGATAGTGTTGTTTGCTTTTGTCATTCTTGGTTACAACATGTTCATGTCTGCTAGAGCATGCAGATTCATCTCTTCTGAAATCGTCCCAGGGTAAGATCGGTAGGATTGTCTCCATGAATACCGCCTCCCATGCTTGTGGTACAGCAGTGGAGAAGGGACAGGTTCTATAAATGATGCACATCTTCCATCCCTACAATATTTCATCCCATACACAGTGTTCTGGGAGGATAGCTCAGGGGCAACATGCTCGCCTTGGAAGCAAGTCAACACGGAGAAACACAGGTTCGATCCCCGATTCCATGCTTAGAAACCTCTGGGTATCAAGCGTGTTATAAATAACATATCATATCATAATATTGAGGCGGAGGAGGGGCCGACACTATGAATGACACATTCATCTGCCTCTCGTAATTTCCCCCCTAATGTCGAGTCCTCGACCATATCTGTCAGAGGTTCCTCTCCTCTGTGAGGTGTCTTGGGGGGGTCCACATCTTTTTCACCCCCCTCAGGTCACCCGACCACACAAACACACTCCAGGTCATAGAGCATTCCCCATCTGGTTTGAAGAATACCTAGCATCCTACGTAATTGCGAGGATCTCAGGGGTAACAGCATTTGGAACCTGAAGGGATGATAGGACTTTGTTTAAAGTCCAAGTGAGGTAGCTCATCGGTTTGTGTGTACTCATGCATCCGGCCATCCAAGTTCACCACTATCCACACCCCTACTTCTGTTTTTAGCAGTCCTTTTACATTGGCTTATGGCTATCCTCACAGTGCAGAATCCTAAGAACACTAACACTAATATTGCTATCAGTATTTTGAATGCATTAGCCAACCAGGAAGAGATCCAGGAAAATAGATGAGAGAGCCAGTCATTGTTTAGGATATCTTCCACCACCTCTACCATTTTAGTGTGGAGATCAGTTAACAACGTAATGGTCTCTGTGAGCATTCCATTTTCGTCTTCATGAGCAGGTGTGTAAGTGCAACAAGATGAGCCAATTTCGTACACACGCCACCCTCCATGGCTGTTAGTAAGTCAAGGACATGCCTGTTCTGGAGATCCATGAGCGTGATGGCTCTCAACTCCTCTCTTATGGCATTGAAGCCTTTTACTGTTGTATTGATTATCTGCAACAGCTCCCATCTCGTAATTTGGAGCCATTTTGCATTTACAGCAACATGCACTTTAGAAAGTAAGATGGCAGAGAAAACCACTGTTTTTTTGCTTAACAATTTATGCTCGTCTGATATGTCGTTGTAGGTCTCCATTGATTTTGCTGAGAAATAGTTTTCCCTTTTCTTATGCAAGAGAGTGAGGGACCTTTTCTTACTCAGATGTGCATCCATCTTGGGGAAGCCCGTAATCTGTATTTCGCTTTGGGGTACTACCAGTGCGGGTATGTCTTAGGAACAGAGTCTTCCCAACCAGGGGGACACTTCATGCAGGTTCTTGATCCACAGGCCCAATACTGGTCCATGGTGTCCAGTTAAAAATTCGAATCCTTTTGGTTGAATGCCAAAAGGATCGAATCAATAGGCCCGAAAAGAAAAGGGTCGACATTTAATTTTTACAAGTATATCTTTTTTTGGGCTTTCGTATACTTAAAAAAGGTTGTTTTTAATAAGAAAAACAGGGGTTTGGTGGGGGGAAGCCCCCCCCACCCAAAAAATGTCGACCCTTTTTTTCAGTCCTATTGACTCGATCCTTTTGGCATTCAACCAAAAGGATTCGAAACTATGACCTATAACCCTGGTCCATTAGTACAGATGTTCCTTCTTTCATCCCTGGTGCATCAAAGATCCATCCACACCCTTAGTTTTTCCCAACGTTTATTGCACCACTATATTGGAAGCACAAGGTGTATTATCCGCACTGGCCCTACCTCACCATCAATCCATGTGAGTGGTTTTGTAATCCTAGGCCACTGGTTGAAGCATTCTTTATTCACATTCACTACAACCTCTTCCCATTGTCCTAGTACTGCTAGTGCTTTGCATACTAACAATTCATCAGTCCATGCCTCAGGTGTGAGTACCGGTCCCTTTAGTTGTGGTTGCCTGCCTTTCCAACATCTGAGTATCTCTTTCCCTGCCTTATCATTACACGGTAATATTTTATTTTCCTTGATTGTAATTCCTGCTCCATTCTACCCAGGCTGCTCATACCTTACTACTTTATGCTCTGTTTCGGATTTTGCCCTGGATTTCAGATCTTGTACATAATGATCTCCTCATTTGGATTTTGCTTTGTTTACCCATACTAATGAAGCAGTCTGGCCTTGGAATTGTCCTCATGTTAGACAGAGTGCAAGGTGCATCAGGAAGTGTGCTGTTTTTACGGGTACCTCTCTGGCTACGAAAACCCTTGAGGCACCCATAGTATAGGGAATAAGGGAACACACATAGCAACTCTCATCCAACCACATATTATTGGTCACCTGGATGGAATTCGCCATACAGGAATGTATGTGTTGGAGGTTAGTGTTAGCATCCGCTGCATTCTCTTTATCATTTGGGTAGCAATAGGAAAGGGTTCTGTTATTGCATCATTTAACATAGGGATGGGTGTCATGTTAGCATGCATTGGCTTGTGTACATTATATAGATTTACTTGTCGTAGTGCCAGAAAAATGAAGAGAGAGAGACAACAGAGTGTAAAAAAGGCAGCTACACCCATCACTGTTAGTGTGTCCCCATGCTGCATGGGTGCATGGCCATTAAGTGGTCTGTGTGGCAGAAGCCTATACCTAACAGAATAGGAAAGATGAATCATGTTTATCTTTTATTTTTTCTTCAAGCATTCAGTTAGTGAAACACATGTTTGCTTTCTATTACATTACTTTGCCAAGAGATAGCTCACGACCATCCGTAGAATAAGTGGCCTTAATAAGAAGCTTCCCATACAACTCTAGACCCATAGGGTTAAAAGGGCCAACCATCTTTCCACAGCATAATCGTCCCTCCCTTAACCCTCAATCCCCAAAGGTGTCATCTCTTGGGAATCAGTCAATTTCCCTAGCCACCAGCAAAATTTAGTCTAAAATAATTAATTCACGTTTCTTTCCATAGACCACCTCAAGGAACAAACCCAAGGCCCTAGATGCCATTATGTTAGACCCCCCGTAAAGGTTTTCCCACCACAAATCTGCATTCAAGCCTGGAATGTTCTTCTCTTTATCATATAGCAGAAGTGTTCTCTCAGTTCTCAATTCAGGGCAAAATAGAGTCAAGTGTTGCAATAATTCTTCCTGTGCACTGCAGAACTGGCACTAATTGTCCTTAACTATTCCGTACTTATGTAGTAATTCCTTTGTGTGCATCACATTCAAACAGAACCTCAAGATCAAGTCTGTGCCTTGGATTAGGTACTCTGGAGTTATGTTCGGGAGCCCCGTAAGTGTTTTTGACAGCGTGTGATACCTAGATGTGGAATGCCTCACTTCGGTTTCAGACCAGTCTGCCGTCATTAAGGCTATCTTTACCCTCCTTGGATTATTGCACAGGGTTTCCACAGAGAGGTTAAGATTTGTCAGGATTTCCACACATTTATCCTTCCACGGCCAAAACGTCATCCCCTCTTCCTTCACTTTTAAGATCTGGTGTTGTGGGAGGCAGGTATGAATGTTCAGCTTGCGGAAGGTATCCAAGGATCTCCAGATAATTCTTACGTGAAGGGAGTGCAGGCCCAATTTGTGTCTAATTATGGCCATCATAATGGCATTAGGGAGTTTTAGGATCCTTTTCCAAAATATCTTTTCCAATTTTTCCAAGGTATCCCAAGGCATTCCCAGGCCAGCTTCTCCCACATAAATTAAAGTTGGAACCACCTTCTGGTTATAGAAGTTGATGGTGGGTTGAAGTGAGAATTTTCCAAACTTTCTCCCAATAACCAAACCTTGATCTGTTAGTTGTTTGGTTTTTGTGATCAGACTTGCAATCCATGGCTTTTCAGCAACATCAGAGCTAATCGTTATACCCAGCTATTTTGTTGATCTTATTGTGTTGTTTCCCAGGTTCCAACCAAAAGTTCTTTTATTCTTTACTCTTTTGTTTTGATCTCCAAAATCACAGATTTTCCTATATTGTTTTTTTGCCCATTCCGCTCCACATATTCCTGTAGGGTGTCCAGTTTTCTTTGGAGGCCCACAGGACTACTTTCCAGCAGGACCAAGTCATCTGCGTATAGCAGGCGGCCCGTCAGAGATCCATTAATCCTTGCTGAAAACGATCTAATGGGATTCAACACCTCTTTCATGTCACTGATGAAAAAGGTATACAAAATTAGTGCTAAGGGACACCCTTGTTTCAGACCCCTAAAGGTTTCTATCTCTTTTGTTAGGTTGGCGACTTGGTCCAGCCTAATCTGAAAGGAGGTCCCTGCGTGAAGGGCTTTGATAGCTTCTGGAAGATCCCTTGGGCAGCCTTTGTCTTCCATTTTGGTCCATAAACTGTCTCCATCGACAATGTCGAAGGCTGCCTCCATATCTATACAGGCCATGTACAGTTGATCATTCCCTTTTAGGGTATTCATTTTTAGCAGCCTGATCCATAGGAGGTTCAACCCACAATTCACTTTGTTCCCAAAACCAGTTTGTCTATAATTATAGTTTCCTGATTTCACTATCCACCCTTTGAATCTCTTTAATAGGATCCCGGCAAAACAAATTCCCAAGACACCTAGAAGGGAAATTGGGCGCTAGTTTCTGGGGATTGCTCTGTCTAATTTTTTTTAAAAAGGCACCACTACGGCCTTTTTCCATGAGGCTAGGATTCTTCCCAACTAGTTGATTCTTCTAAAAAGAGCCAGGCAGACGTCGGTCCATATCTCCGGAGCTACTTTCAGCGTGGCATTTCTCATGCCATCTGGGCCCGGGGATCGTGAAGAACATGCTTTCGAGATAATATTTTTAATTTACACTCTGTCAATCTTGATGGACCAGGATTCGTTTTGGACTGGTAGACCTGGAACTATTTTTCTAGGTTTTTCACCATATAGAGATTTGAAGTGCTCAACCCAACCGGATTCCTGCATAGGATTTAACTGGAGGGAACCAGTATCATTCTCTTTGCCATTTAACAGGGTCCAAAAATATTTTGCGTTCTTCATGCTTAGAGCCATCATCATTTGTACTGCATCATTTTGGTAAAGGGTGGCTCTGTGTGACTTGACCCAATTCCTATATTGTTGTTTCTGTTCCCTCCTATTCTCCATTCTGATTATTAGTAGGGAAGAATTTGATAATCTAAGTTCCTGTGATAAATGACGCTTTTTGTTTGCGTTTCTTTCGGCATAACATGTTTTCTCTTAAATCCCCCTTTCCCCCACTTTCCCCCCTCCCACTTGAGAGTAGGTAGGATTCATAACCCAAGCCTTCTTCTGGGATCTGTTGCCATTTCCTCAGAGTCTCTGTTAGAGCTGGCAGCGAACTAGAGACAATCTGTAACCTATTACGGCCTGTATCCAGAAGTACATTGCAGTTCCATTGTTTCTCTTTCCTCTTGTTTGTATCCTGCTGAGTCGCCCTTAAACAGGTTAGGATCAATGGGTTATGGGCGCTATGTTTAACGGGGTACACCTTCAGGGAAGTCACCCTTGGAAACATTGCCCCATCAACAAAAAAATAGTCCCCCAAGTTTTTGCTTCGATCAAGTCCCCCTTTACCTGTCCGTTTACAATGTGCATGCCCCTTATTAGGGTTTCCTCCATCAATTTCATTTAGCGTCTCCTTTTATGGTATATTCCTCTTACTGGATACCCTTACTTTAACTTCAAGTTACTATTAGCTACATAAAAAACTGTGTCATGATCCCCTAAAGAATCCTTTAAAAAATAAAAATAGTTTTAGGATCTAATAATACAGTGATAGGTGTTACCTTGCTTGTCTTGAAGGCACAGTAATGATCAATTATAAAGGCAAGAATTGTGTACAACAGTACTCTTAGGCAACATCTGGCAATGATTTCTTATTCCCCTTTTTCTTCCTTTTCTTTTTAAAGATACAGGCGATTGCTTTATTATGCGAGTAACATATCCTTGGGTAGGAAGTTCATTTGAGCCAGTCGATTGGTATTGTGAGGAAAAACAGTGTATTATTGACCCTCATTCGCAGGTTCCTGTCTGTTTCTCATTGATGACCTCATCTGGATTCTCGACACTCCTTCTTCTGGTTCATCGTCTGGGACTGGCGGCATGTGGATCTCTCTTTTGCAAGGTTTGATGTCACTGATGTGCAGCCAGGCACACCTTCCTTGCACTTTAACGGCGGTGGGAGTAACTTCTTTGACCGTAAATGGTCCTTCGAACCTTGGCTTTTGCTAGGTTCACATAAAGTTTTTTACATAAAACAAATCACCAATGTATAAGTCAGGGGGTTGGAGTAATGTCTGTAGATCGAGCTGTGTGCTGTCTTCCTCATTGTTCTTTGACCTCACCTGCCTGGTTCGAAGCTGTTGAGGTATAAGAGACAGTGCGGTCATAGCAGTCAGGTAGTCATGCATTTCAGTTCTGAGAACAACAGCACTATGAGCACCCGTTTGTGCACTAATGGGAGGAGCAAGAGTTGTGTGCATACAGAATCCCGTCACCAGCTCATTAGGAGTCAGGCAATGGTCTGAGCAAGGCTGATTACGTAATGCAAACAGCACTAGGAGTAGGCAAAGGAACCATCCATTTTTCAGGGTCATTTTGAGTTTGGCTATCCTCTCTTTGAGAAGGCTGTTAAGGCACTCATAAACCTCGTTTGCTTGTGGGTGATAGGCAGAAGAGAATGTATGTCTAATACCCAGCAGGATTGTTATGTGCTTGAACAGTTCATTTACAAAATGTGGTGCATCGTTAGATCAGAGGTTTTCGCACACTCCCTATCTCAGGAATACCACTTGTGCGAGGAATTATGCAGCACATGTGGCATTGGGGTGCATGCATGGACCTGCTTCAATACATCCGGAGAAAGGGCTTACAACTACTAACATGTATCTGTAGCCATTACAATTTTGGAGCATATCTACATAATCGATATGCAAATGATGGAAAGGTCCAGTAGGACAGGGTAGTGCTCCTCTCACTGCTGGCAGTGTGTGCCCTGCCGTGAACTTCTGCCACACTGCACAGTTAACAACAAAAGTAGCAGCATGCTCAACAAGGTTAGGGGAAATCAGAGCCGCAAGACTCTCTCGTGTAGTGTGTGTGAG
This sequence comes from Ambystoma mexicanum, assembly GCF_040938575.1. Lineage (NCBI taxonomy): Eukaryota > Metazoa > Chordata > Amphibia > Caudata > Ambystomatidae > Ambystoma > Ambystoma mexicanum. Next base: position 225,049,947 of record NC_090932.1, read on the forward strand.
ATAGTGGAGCTGCTCTAATGCAACCTTAAGTAGTGCAAGGGGCATGACTGGTTTGCCGGTACTGTACTGTCCTGCCATCACGTTGCATTAGTGGGGAACAGAGAACACCCCCTTCTCTTCCACGGTTCCTGCTCTTCTGGTGGTGTGCATCCCTGCAATTCTATTATCTGTGTAATGGGTGAAGAATTAATGCCTTCCTTCGTTACCAGGCTGCACGCTCATGTGTACTTGTTAGGTGGTGTGGTCAATTCATATATTTTGGGAAAATATTCTGCTTTTTTGGCTTCTGCGTCTGCAGCTTCGTTGCTGCGAGAAATTAAATTTCCTACTCTAGTATGGGCTGTGCACTTCACCACAGTGATGGCCGATGGTAGCTGTAATGCGTCTATGAGCATGTCCAACGATGGCACATACGGCACTAGTGTGCCGTCTGCGTGTAAGAATCCCCAACTTTTCCATCGTGACAATCCTGCATGTACTGTTTCTTCATCCTCATGCGTTTCCGTTTCAAGGGCTGCAATAAATGCCACCAATTCTGCTGTTTGTGCTGAAAAATGCAAAGACAGACTTGCACTCGCCACTACTTCAAAGTCACTTTTCAGTTTTAATTTTACTGCTGCAGTACCAGTGTGCCTCTCTCCTGAAGTCTGGTCAATAGTTGATGATCTGTCAATGAAGAGCCCCCACCCCTAAGGGCATTTTCCTTAACACGGGGTATATCATTGTAATGTTCAGTGTACTTGGTGCAGTCATGCATGTAGTCACCTTCTTCTACTGGCTGTGCTATATAAGCTGCTGGGTACACCACTCTACATCTCACTATTTTGATAGCTGTGGTCGAAATATTTACTTCATACTCAGATGCCATCTGCATTGTCAGTGTGCTTTTGGGTTTCTCAAGAACGGCAAATAGGGCATGCTCCACATACAGTGTCACGCCGCAGCCCATGGTCATATTTGCTGTACTCTCAATCGCAAAGGCTGCTGCAGCCATTAATTTTTAACAGGTCTAATGGCCTCTCATCACTGGCTCTAAAATACCACTGTAATATGCAACTGGCTTATGTCCCAAGGAGGTCTTTTGTATGAGCACTGCTGTCATTATTACTCCATTCGAGTGTGAAAACAGACACATTTCTGCACTATAATCTGGGATTCCCAGAACGGGTGCTGTACATATTGCTTCTTTCAATTTGTTAAATGCTTCAATCATTTCACTTGTCCAACCTCCACTGCTGTCATCTCTCTGAGCTTCTTTGAGTCCTTTTAACAGCGGCCTGACGTTTGTACCCTAGTCAAAGACACATGCCCTGCAGTAGTTATACAGGCTCAAAATGTGTTGCATTTCCCCTCACTGTTTTCGGCTATGGTGTGTTCATGATTACTTCTGCTCTTTCAGGGGTCACCTTCCTACCATCTTGGGATATCAATTGTCCAATAAACAAGACCTCTTCCTGGCAATAATGTAACTTTTGCTTGTCTACTTTGTACCCATGTCCACCAAAACTGTCATTAACTGTATTGAGTAATTTCTGCATTGTTCTTCTGTTTTGCTGCACACCACAGTGTCGTCTACATACTGAGTTACTGCTCTCTCAAGATGTACGTTCCCCAAGTACATCTGGAGGACTCTGGTGAATATCGAGGGGGACTCATAGTACCCCTGTGACAACCGAGTATGTTTTCAGTTGGTATTTCTGTACGAAAACGAAGTCAAGTCTTGCGATTCTTCATGAAGGGGGATGGAAAAGAAGGCATTCTTTAAATCTCTTACTGTGAAACATTTTGCGTTGGAAGGGATGTTACACAGTATCGCAGCTGGATTCGGAACCAATGTAAATTCTGGGTCAACAATATTTTTTATGGGGTGCAAATCCTGAATAAATCTCCACAAACCCTTCACAGAATACATTGCTGTGTTACATGGGGACTCTGATGGTACTAGTATTCTCTGTTGCACTAATGCAGAGATTGTTTCATAGATGCCCTCATCTGCTTCTCTTGACATGGAATTCTGCTTCACCCAAGGTAGGATTGCTCCTGGCTTTAATTTTATTTTAACTGCACCTACTTCTTTAAGTATATGGAATACTGATCCATAGTATGCTTGGTATCCGTGCCAGATCTTTGTGGAAGAATGACAGTGGACCTCATTACGAAGTTGGTGGTAACACCCATACACCAAATCCGGTTCCTGACTCCCGGTGCCACCGGGACATTACAAGTCCCTCTGCACAAGAAGTTAGGCGCTGGATTTCGTAAGTCCCCATTCCTATAGAGTCCCGTAGGACTCTATGGGAGTGGGGAGACAGAAGCACTGGCACCGTTGATAATACAGCCTACCAGGACTGATGCGTCTGGCAGGGTCAGACTTGTAGGTTGCAGCAGCCCCGGCAGGCAGACTCGTAGTGTGGAGGTCCGGAAACAAGGGTGCCGGCACCCTTGTTTCTGGACCGCCACACTTGTAATGAGGCCCAGCGTCTTTTTTATCAATGCCATTTTCTGTGGCACTTCACTTTTCACTGTTCTCAGTTTTTACCCAGTAAGTGAGGCCTATGAAGAAGACCACCTCATCGGCTGAATACTCATCTCTGAATAGTTCCTCATCTGTCAAATCAGTTAGTCAGTGCCCTTCATCCAGGGTGATCACTGATTTCCACTCCTTCCCTTCGTCATCAGTCCTGTGAATAATCACCCTCTCATCTCTCTACGGCTTCTAGTTCTAGTGGGAACACATGTCCTTCCTTCTTGTCCATGGGGATCTGTGGCCTGAATAAAAATTCTGCAGGTATTCATAACACTTTGTCGCTTGTCCCAGGAAGCCATGCCAGCAAGAGATTCACTCAACATTGATATGATATGATAGGTTATTTATAACGCGTTTAATACACAGAGGTTTCTAAGCGTGGACCCAGGGATCAAACCTGTGCTGCTCCGCGTCATCTTGCTTCTAAGGCGAGCATGTTGCTGCTGAGCTATCCTCCCGAGACAGAGACATTGGAACACCTCGGGATCCATGGGTACTCCCCTATGAGTCATCTGTTTACTCATCATATCCCTTCCCATGATGTTGACTGGTGTCTGACGAGAATATAATAGTGACATGGAGAAGTCATGTTCCCCTATAGTGATGGGTAGGTCGTCAGTAAATGGAATCAAATTTGTAGTCCCAGAAAAAATATGTGTATTCTTAGCAATGCCTGGCATTGGATATCTCCCCTCCCTAACAAGACCTCGTCACCCCTGTATCTATGAGGAAGCAAAATGTTTTGTCACCCATCGTTAGTGCAGCTTGTGGTTCCTCTTGTGGGTCTGGTGTAACTAATAGGATTAGATTGCACACATCAAATCAGTCTGTGGGCTGTCCTATTGTGGATATAGGTTCATTCCTGTCCCATTGAAAGGATTACCCAATACTTCAGTCATGCTCCCTATTGCAGGTGAAGGTTCCTGTGCTTCTGTATTTGCATTCCATATTGCTATGGTGGTATTCTGTTGTAATGATGCTTGCGGCTGCGTCCGTGCATGCTGTTTGTGTATGGGTACTAGTTGTACTAGTTGTGCTGGTGGTGGTAGTGTTTGCATGGGTGCCTGTGGTATATGTTACATTTGCGGCGTCTGTGTGCGATACTGCATGTGATCTTGGGCATGATACTCAGGCGGCTCTGCACTGTATGGTGGCGGATTTGCCGTCCCCCATCTTGGATCCTGCCAATTATGTTGCATCCTTCACCCCGCTTCTGCAAACTCAGGCGATGTGTCCCATTTTCCCACACGCCCAGCTCAGTTGAAATTCCGACAATGACTTCCATTCCCACAAATTACTTCAGGGTCCTCTGCACTGGATCTGGTAACCCTAACACATGATATGGTAAAGAATAGCTATGGTTTTGTCCTACCGCTTCCAAGTCTCAAGATGCCATCGCTCTTGAATCTCCTGAATATAACAACAGGGTCTTCGTCATCACGCATCTTGTATGTCATTATTGCACTCATGTCCAACGTGTCAAGATAATGAACTCTCGGTGCCCTCCATATGTTTGCTCTGCAGTTTTAAAAGGTTAGCCATCATGAGTGCTCTGAGTGGTTACCCCAGGGTACCCGCCCTCTTCCAAATGCCATCAACTCTCTCCCCAATGGTGGCCGCCTACAGCTAGTGTCATCCCTAATTTCATTCTTTCTAGCTCATAGATTTATTTCACCACACCAATGTTAATGTTGGCAGTTTACACGTCAAATTGTCCTTGTTCATTTGTGGCCATGGTATATATTCCAGTCGTCCTCTCCCCTTTTCAAATAATAGAAATTGTGTTAATTCTGTATTGTATCCCTGTTCAGTTAAGCCCTTCATTTTTGTCAATGCGTCTGCCATGTCCACCCTTTTTCATCCTGCTAATGTTCTCAACTTATTTGCATGAGGGGTTATCTCTTCTATGCCCTGCAACCGCTCCCTTGACCGCTTGGTATAAATTGCAGGTTCTGCTCTTTTCTCTTCTGGTTCTTCCAAATCTGACCACACCACTTCCTTTTCTGACCACTTTTGCACTATCACTTCCTCTCACTCATTATCCTGTTCATCTCTTACCTCATCAAAGCACATTGTCCCACAGTCGTCACTGCTTCCTTCATCTTCTTTGTCCTAAAGATCTATCCGTGGTAACAGGTTTGTCCCATGCTTTGACCCCAATGCTTTCTCCAATGAACTCAGCTCTCATTGCGGTGAACCTACCACACTCCTTTTCACCTTATGTGTGTGACTCTTATTCCTATATAAGTTACCAATCCTCCTTCGTATTGCTGCTCCCTCACCTTTGTCCGGAAGAGTATTATTTTTCATTATATCCTCCATTTCTTTGAAGTGTCTTTCTAAACTCCTTTCCCTTTCCCTGCTCCTGTTCAATTTCCTCTTTCCCTTTAACAAGCTTTTGAACTTCGTTTTTCCTCCTTTCTCAGCTCTGCGTTATCTGCCTTTCACGTTCTTCTTGTATTCCCTTTACTCTTCTTTTTTCCACTTCCCTTTGCCTTTCTCTTTCCTCCTTCTGCTTTCTCACTGTTTCCCTATCTTCTCTTCCTTTCTCCCTCTCTCTTTCTTCTAGTTCCTTTCTCATTTCCTCCTGTCTCTTCTTCTCCCTTTCTTTGTTCATTCTGTATTTTCTCTCCCATTCTGCTACTCCCTCCATCATTCTCTCCCATTCTCTGTCTTCTTCCTCTGTCGTTCTTCTGCTTCCTCCTTTTCCTGTCACTTAGTAACCTCCTGTTCAGAATCGTCTATATTCCTTCTGTCCAATTTAAGTAGTATCTGTCCTCCCACCCATTCTTTCGGAGTGATCACTGTCCCTTCCCTGTCATTTGGCCTTGTTTTCTGTCCTTGCGTCCCCTCTTCAAGCTCTGTTAGCTTTGCCTGTAAATCGCAGCGCTCACTATACTCATTGTGCATGGGCACCTTGTGTGGTATAATGGAAACACTTTCACCGGGACATATCAAAGCCTTAACATGATTTTTTGTAAAAAAAAAAAGCAATTTTTCTGCAACCATATCACTGGATACCTGTAAATATGTGGTCATATGTTGCAGAACTGATTTCTAAAGAGTGCCCTCTTGGGTGGGGCCAAGGTAAAAATGTTTTACCTGCTGTGGCCCAAACCCACTGTGCGTGATACTTTAGAATTTTATCCTTGTACCTCTGCAGGAATTTGCATAAAGGCATGAGGGCAGTGTCTCCTAACATAATGGCATGTCACACTCTCGACTGCTGATACTTACCAGACTTTAGTAGGAAACCCTTCAAATCTATTCCTTTCCCACTCCTCTTTCACAATCTCTTAGAATCAATATTTTCTCCAATTTCCGATGCTTCAAATGCCTCTTTCGAAGCCTCTTGGCTTCACCAACAACCTTTGGGCACGCAGCACAAATGCTGCCCTCACTCAAAACGCCACCTATTAAGTTCAAACAAAGGTTCCACATGCTATACAATAAAAACCAATATTAACAAACCCTTGTTTTCACAATCCTAAACAACTTCTCACTATCCCGCTTGCTTCTCAAGATCTCCTCACCACCTACTGCTGGCGGACAGCCCTTCCACCACCTCCTCAATCTCCTTGAAACCTACTGCTGGCCAGCAATAATTTACTCATATAGGTACACCTTCAAAATCCGCCAATCAAAACCCCAAAATCCCACAGCCATCTTCTTGTCATCATGCAAGGGAACCTTCTCTTACTCACATCCAAAAAGTTAAGTTTGAAATGGATTCTTCCTAACCCCTTGGTTAAGGATATGTTTTATCAACCACTACTACAATACCTTGTTCTGAGGTTTAATATGTCATCTTCCACAACCATGTCACAGCTGGTCTTCTCATGAATAACACAATTCCCTCATCTATGCAAACACCTCCCTTCCACCGTCCTTTGGCACTTTGATGCTCTAATACCTACATCTTTAGATCAGCGGAGGCCTCAATATCACCCCCCCTTAAGTGATTGTTCGCCTTTGCGCTGCGGTGCACCTCCACAGGGATCGGGGCAGAATTTTCACCAAAGGGGTTCCCGACGACAGTTTTAAGATTCATGTGTGATTCCCCTGTCTCCACAGGTTGCTCCGCAGTCCTAAGGCTTGAGACAGGAAAGAGCCGACCTGAGGGACCTGCTCACCCATTCAGCTCTGTTAACATATGTAATGGGGGGCATAAAGTCCCAGCCCTGAGCAGACCACATAGGCCCGGAAATCCCAGGCCCAGAAACGGAAGAGTCAAGGTAAATGACAAAGGCTGTTTTATTAACAATCACTATAAAACAGGGACAGCAACAAATACAATTTGTCTCAGCACTCTCAAAGATTTTCATGCACAACATTAGCTTATAATCTAAAAATATGTCATAAATAACATTGCATTTATTGGGTAATGGCCCAAAATGTCACCCTCACAATTCCGACGGCCGAAAATGCCTACTTTTTTAAAAAAGACCCCCCTTACACCATATATATATATATATGTGGGGGGTATGTGATATAATAGTAATATGGGGATACACGGGGGGCCTCCCCCCACATATGTATGTGGTGTAAAGGGGGCCCAAAAAAAAGTAATAGCATTTTTAGCTGTCGTAATTATGGGGGTCGCAATACTCACATAGATCCCATTTACTGAAACCTATGCAAAGGTGGGATTGTTTCAGGGAATTACCTATATATAGAATACATACTGGTCCGTCTTATTATTGGATACAGAACTTGTGGTGGCATTCTAGTGTGCTAAATGTTTTTTGAATTTGGGCATTTTTAGTGTGCTAAATGATTTTAGATTTTGGGCCCCGTCTTGCTCTGGATGCCTATGACTTTTTTGTACTTCATGTAGGCTGGGCCGCCTCGTGAATTCTATTGTGTACTATGCATTCCTGTTCTTCTTCCTCCCGTTATTCCTCCTGATCCCCACTCCTTTTTTGTCTCCATGGTGCTCTGCTCTCCTTCTCTCTTATCTATTCTAACTGATTCTCCATCATATATCCTCCCTCTTTCTAGAGGTCTGGTAGAAAGACATTTAAGAAGGCACTCTTGTTCTCCAACTCTGGTCTGCCCATTGCTGACACCTACGTCAATGCTTCCTCCAGACTATACCTGACATTCTCTTTGTAGTGACTTGTGGACTCCCCACATGGTTTCTGTCCTCTTCCCTTTTTGCTTCTCACCCATTAATGGTGGTACCAGATGCGAAGTGCTCTTGGCTCACTTTGCATTTTCCAGGTGCATCATTAATGTCTATCGTAATGGCACTATCATGGCCCGGGCTCTTAGCCCAACCTCCTCCTTCTTGACAGGCATCTTCCATCTCTTTTCAACTCCCCCCTCTCCTACCATCTCACCTTCTGCCATACCTTCTCCCCTCACCCCCAGTGGTAGCACCCCTGCCCTGTGCCCCCCCACAGAAAACATTTAAAGGGGGCAACCCGTTTCACATAGCTACCCTCCATTCTTGCTCTTCGGTCAAACACTCCTATTACACCTGTCTCCTCCTTGAAGACCTGGGGGGTCATTATGACCCTGGCGGTAGCCGTGCCGGTAAATAGTCATGAATTTTCCAGCGCCTGGAAATGGGCAATCACCGGTGCATTACAGCCCCGGCAGACCCGGTAATTGCTCGTTCCCGGGTGCCGGAAAATATTACTTCCCATTTGAGTCCTATTGGACTCAATGGGAATGGTGAGGTCGGATGAACCGGCACCATTCATGAATGGTGCCGGTGCATCCGACATGGTCTGCGAGCGGGTGCTGTTCCGCCCACCAGGTCAGACCTGGTGGGTGAAAAGGCACCCGCTCGCAGGACTTGTAGTTTGCCGGTCTGGAAACAACGGTACCAGCAATCTTACCGGTACCGTTGTTTCTGGACCGGCAAACTCGTAATGAGGCCCATTATCTTTTGTTCTGTGGCTTTAAGTCTTAAAAGTACACTTAGAATACCGAAGGCCATTTGTAGACACAAACTGCTTTCATTATCTGACCTGTAATCTTCCATTGAGGTGAAGCGGCAGTCATACTCGTTTTGCTTGATGCATTGCTAAGAGGATTTATGTAGCTGACAACTTGTTTTACTTTAACTTGTGTCCTTTAGAAGACACCCCTATTAAAAAGAGTGTTCTTAAAAGGATAAACGACGCATCTATTAATCAACTGGACCTGAGCAGATATGTGGTCAAGTTGGAGACTAGTCTGAAATCCCGGCTTCACCACTTAACTGAAGCGTGTGATCTTGGGAAAAACATTGTTTATCTCATTGTACCTTGCCTGCCAATATTAGAAGGGCTAGAAGAGGTTCAGTTCACACTGTACGCTTTTCAAAAAAGCCTCACTCATGGTATAGCTGAGGAGACTGTTTACTACTACTACTAATAGCAACAGTGACCATTGCTGTATTGCATAACACAACATTATTTGTCTCTTGGCTTATTCATGGAACTTCTTGTAATGCAACTTTCCATGATCCTCTCTAGTATAAAAGACTGTTGTCACTGCATGTGATGTCATTTTTGGTGTTGTCATTCATATACAAATTGGGGGGCGCTCTGCGTCTTTTTCCGCACAGGGCCTCACAAATACTGGTACTGCCCTTGTGCCTACTGCGGTAGTCCAATTCGGAGAACATTCCTTTATGTTTAGTTCCAAGTTTAAATGACACCTCCCTTGTGCTTATAAAGGCTTTGTGGTGGGTTTCCAAGCCTGCCTGCTTCCCAAAGACCAGTTTCTCCTGCTACTGGCACAGTTTTCTGCTCACAGAGCCTGATTTGGAGCAAATTCATTTGTGTTCTCTCCGCTTTTAATCCAACCTGTGCTTTAAAGGGTTTTCTACTGTATCAGCTGCCAAAATTGCCATTTGTCTTGCCTTTGGGAAAGGTGCCTTGTGTGTGTAAATTTGAGTGTTTTTTGGAGCAGATTGATGCCATTTTGTCCACTTTGGGCCTGGAGAGGTTTCTGCTCCTTTCCCATTCACAGCATACTTGGAAATCGGCACCAAGTGATTTCTTTGCTGGAAATAAACATCGAGGGGGGAACGATATATTTTTTAAACCACTATCCAACACTTTCCCCAAATATTCTATGAATGGAGTTTGTATATATAATTGCACCAGTCCTAAAATATGTTGAGACGGGTGTTTAGTGGGTTAAAAGAAATATCGTTTCCCCCGCGATGTTTATTTCCAGCGATGAAATCACGTGTAACCTTGGAAATCCTGCCTCACAGAGAGCATCCACTTCCTAGCGATTCACTGGAATATGCCTGACCGCTCTCCGAGATCAGGGCATTTTTCATTGGTAATCAAGTAAGTTTGGCGTGCAGCTTTTGAGCCGCTTCACCTCCTCCAATTTGTCTTTCCTTCTCCCATCCTCGAAAGTTTTGTTGGTCCCGCGCAGTGCAGTACAAGGAACAGATTGTGCAGTAAACTGAGCTGCTTTCGTGGAGTTCGCTGGGTTCCCTGCTCTCTGCTGCCATCTGTTAACCTAACGAGGCAACTGTGGCTCAGAGAAGGTGCTGGAAAGTGGTGGCATGAATCCAGATTGTTCCACCAAAGCAGCACAGGCTCCACAACTTTCCAAGAATCCCAATGGTTTGCTGGCAGTGCCCAATGACGGCTCAGGCAGCATTGATGTCCACACTAACATTGAAGTGTCTTCAAATTTCCAAATTTCCAAACAGCACACAGCGCTTCGAAGCAATCACAAGAGCAGTTTGGCACTATATAAATGTGACCTAACATCATTGGTGTGATTTCATCTGTACTGTCATAAGCAGTTCATTTTTTCTAAATCTTTTTATTCAAGTTGTGCAATGTTAACCTTACAACAAGGCCATGAATATCCCCTCAACTCTCCCTCCCGCCTCTCTCTCCCAAGAACCCCATAATATCCGGTGCAATTACAGTTGTGCAAACCATACAATTATAAGCAGAATCTCGGTCAAACATAAATTGAGTCATAACAGGAGGGTTGGGCCAGGTATTTCACGATTCACAGGGGGTAGGGGACCTTCCACTGTTCCCGGATCAACTGATTCCGACGGGCCAGCTCTGCTGCTTCACCCTAAGGAGAGGCCATCTTCATATGGATATATGCTCGGAATGGGGCCCAGTAGTCAGCTGGCCGTGATCTGAAGGGGGTGGTGGAGAGATAATACACTTCCCTGCTTCCACAAATCTTCAGTCTATGCATCCACTCATTCGCCGTGGGTGCTCTTGTCCTCTTCCATGTGTTATCTATTAGTACTCTTGCAACCACAGATTCCATAGCCAGTCATTTCCTGTCTGCTTTACCCGGAAGTTCAAATAGTGCGAGAAGCCATGCCGCCGGCGAGTCCTGTGGGCGGTCTGGGATCATTTTACTCATGGTTTCGTACACTCCTTTCCAGAAAGTCTGTATGTGGCCACAGTACTGTACTTTATGCATATAACACGCGGGGTCAGTCTTACATCGTGGACATGTAGAATCTCTATCTGGGTAAAATGTGTGAAGTTGTGCCGGGGAATGGTAAGTCTGATGTAGAAACTTAAATTGCGTACGTCGGAACCGGGTGTTCATGGATATTGTTCGGGTCATGTTACAGATCAGATGCCACTGGGCATGCGACGGGGATGTGTCCAGCGCCATGGCCCATCTGGCCCTGTACAGAACCAGAGGGGAAGGCCGCAGTGATTTAATACGTTTGTACGGTGTCGAGACCAAGTTGGTGAGTTTGGGGGGGTTTGTCACAAAATGTGCCAAGGGAGAGAGGGTCAGTGCCATCGGGAAACCATCCCACAGACCTCTGAGTGTTTCCCTTAGACAAAAATAAAGCAGCATGGTCACAGCATTCCAGGGGCCCCCACACTTCAAGGTGTGCCATTGTATAAATCTATCATTCTGTACCATGTCCCCAAACAGTGGCTGTCCAGTTTCTGTAGTTGTGTCTTAAAGATCTTCTCTTGAGTGAGGGGTACCCCGTGCACTGAGTACAGGGCAAATGCAGCATGATAATGTCTCTTTACTTCATGTCTACTGAAAACCTGGTCCCATGCCCAGCGGGTCACATCAATAGGTTGCATCTCCCCTTTGGGTATGGAGGTTCCCCACAACATGCCTTTCAGGTCCTCGGGCCAAGCTATAGCTCTTTCTAGTTTCAATTGTGGTAAGTCTGTCAAGGGGTGCCACCACCAGATGTCATATTGCATCTGAGCAGCAAGGAAGTATGCAAATAGATCTGGTTAGTCCTCGACAGCCGGCTGTATAGGGTAATGTCAAGGTGTCTAGCGCTATTTGTGCCCTGCCCCCTGCCCACACCAACTTGGATAGTAGCAACCTTGTCCGCTTCCAGTACCATGAGGGGGGGATTATAGGGACATTGTTAAAGATGTACAGCATTTTCGGGACCACTTCCATCTTGGCGAAGGCAAGCCTTGCCTGCTGGGACAGAGGGAGGTGGGTCCACACCCCGACTTTATGTTCTAGCAGCTCCAGGGTCGCCAGATAGTTTTCCTCGAAGAGCTTAGTCGGGAAGGTGGAGACTATAATACCTAGGTATCTCATCCCCCCAGGGCACTAGCGGAATTCAGACCCGACGTCTGTGGGCTGTTTGGTCTGAGTCAGTGGCATCATTTCCGACTTGCACCAGTTGATATGCAGCCCCGAAAACTCTCCAAATAAGGACATTTCCTGCACCAGGGGCTGTAGGTTTTGTTTGGGGACTTTAACATACAATAGCATGTCGTCTGATACAGTGAGATTGTGAAAATGTGTGAGTTAATCTTTACCCCCTGTGTGAGTGATACTCCTGTATAGCACAAGCTAAAGGTCCAACTGTCAGGGCGAATAGAATGGGGGAGAAGGGCATCCTTGTCTTGTGCCTCTGGAGGGGAGAATATTATCAGAGGTTAGTTGATTTGCCAATATTGTGGCCTGAGGGGCTGTATATAATAGACGGATCCATTGGATATAGTGGAGGCCAAGTCCAGATCTATGCAGGACCTCAAACAGGAAGGGCCACTCGATAGAGTCAAAGGCCTTCTCTGCATCAAGGGCAGACACTACGATAGGAACGTCTTCTTTGACATTAAGTAGCATAGAAAAGTCGTCAGAGGTTATTCTGTATGGATCTCCCTGGGATAAAACCTGCCTGTTCTGGAAGAACCAGGGCACTCATATGGGGGAGAAGTCTATTAGCTAACAATTTGGCTAGAATTGTATTATCTGTGTTTATGAGAGACAGGGGTCTAAATGACGTGCAGTGTTGGGGGTCTTTATTTGGTTTGAGTAAGAGTATGATCACTGCTGTCCTGGTGGACTCGGGGAGTAGTCCAGCAGACATGGAAAATTCATACATGTGGAGCAAGGATATTGGCGTATCCTTTGTAGAATTCTGCTGAAATGCTGTCATGGCCGTTTGGGAGGTCACGTATGACTGTACAAATCTCCTCCGCCGTGGGTGGTGAACTTAGCAGATCTGCAATAGAGGGGTCCAGCCAGCTCAGGGCTACTCGGTGAAGGTACGCCCGGATTTCCTCCAGAGAGCATGTTAGCTGAGATGAGTACAATGTATTGTAATAATCTCAAAATGGCCTATTGATGTGCTTGGTGTCGCGTACTGGGTTACCATTTGGGTCAGCTACCTTCAAGCTCCCACGCTGTCCTCTATCTTTACAGATTGCCCATGCTAGAGTACGGGTGGACCTACCTCCCTCAGCGTATTTGGTTGCTAGGATAGGATCCCCATGGTATCTGCCCTCCCTTTCTGAGGTTTCAAGGTCTGCCTGTCTCTTGTTAGTTAGTGTCTTTTTAACTTGTAGGTCCGTTCAAAGCATCTGTTTATAGTCCAGGTCTTTAATTTCTACTTCTAGACGACGTAGAATCGTCCTTAGGGACTTGAGAACACCCCCCTCTCTGGAGATACAGCAACCTCTTATAATCACTTTGAAGGCTTCCTATACCGTTCTGTAATCAGGAACAGAGTCGGCGTTGGTGAGGAAATATTCAAGAATATCTTCCTGGATACCCACCCGAAATACAGCATCTTGAAGGGCACGAGGGTGAATGCTCCATCGTGGGTTTTTTTTGGTGTTGTGTTGGGGATGGAGATGGAGGCCAGTACCGGAGAGTGTCCTTGGGAGCATTCTAGTGACTTGTGCCACCCCGGCTAGGGCGATCATCAGCATGATATAGTCAATTCTGGAGGTGCTACCATGGGCGCTTGAGTAGAACGAAAATTCTTTTGTGTTTGGGTGCATATGTCTCCAGATATCTATCAACTCGAGTGAATCCGCTATTTTGTTCCATCTGGTGGCTGCTTTAGGTAGCACCGTTTGTGTTGTTGATGACGGATCTACATCTAGGGACAGTGCCGCATTAAAATCACCTGTCCATATTATTTCATATGCAGGGAATTTCTGCAGCACGGCTGCCCAGTTCAGGAACAATTCCGGTGAGTCGACATTAGGAGCATAGATATTAATAAACATTATTTTGATTCCAAGGCTTTCGCCCACTAGGAATACATAGTAGCCCTCGGAATCACTTATTATTTCACGTAAGTGGAATTTCAAGGATCCACTCCATGAGATTGCAATGAGAAGGAGGACCCATATCTATGTATGCCCCAACCTCTAGCTAATGGGAGTGTGCCATCCTTTGGGATGTGTGTTTCTAGTAGACATAACACGTTCACTTTATGTGATTAAGCTTAGTTAAGCACCATTCGGAAATATGTTATTATTGGTTACCCCCCTGATGTTCCAAGTCATAACATTTAATGGCTCACCCTCCATGGATCTCGACATGCTGATGGAAGAGCGGGGTGCCCCTGCGTTGAAAGAGCAGCCTGCAGTGATTTGTACTCAGAGAGTTTAGATCTACCGTTACTATGTGATTCTGCAGTAGGACACAACAATTCCTGTATGCACCAACAGAGAAAAACATCTACCCACTTCATCCCCCACCGACACCAGAAACCCCAACATACCGGCAGATTATCTCCACAAATTATTTTTAAAGCCACAGAAAACAAGGTGCAGTAACTGCGTCAATGAGGTGCTGTTTGTGGCTGCTTATCTTAGGGGCCCGGCATCAATATCTGCGTATTCTCAATGTGGAACCTAGTGGCCTTAGCCGGGATTACGGATGTAACAGGTAGCACAAGGTAGCAAGAGTGGGGTATAGTAGAGAACCCTCATCTGCAACAAGGAGTGTTACGCGGCATGGCTACAGGCATCAGAGGCACTTGCATAGAAAGAGAGGAGATTCCCCAGCGCAGCCAGTAGATGATGAAAGGGTGAGCGTCAAGTGTTCGGAGACAAAATGGTCTGCAGCTGCAGGGGTAGTGAAGAACCAGGTCTTGCCATTATGGATCACCCAGAGTTTGGCTGGGAATACCATAGTGTAGCAGATGTTTTTCTTCCTGGGTTTAAGTTTCACTGCTTGGAATGATTTTCTCTGTTCTTGGTCTTGTGGACTGAAGTCGGGGAACAGTCTGATAATCGAGGATCCAAAACCAGTTCACACAGGTATCTTGCAGATTTAAGGAGAATGTCCCTGTCTCTGTAGTTGAGTATCCTGGCTATGATGGGTCTGTTGGGTGCCCCGGGAGGATTGGGGGCGAGAGAATGGTGTGCCCTCTCGACTAGGAACATGTTGGATGGCGTAGGGTGCTCAAGTATGCCCATAAGGAGTTTTTCCTCTAATATTTCCATGTTGTCGATGTGTGTTGTTTCCGGGGCCCTTACTATCCGGATATTATTCCTGCATGATCTTTCTTCAAGGTCGTCATTCTTGGCTTTGACTTGTTGTAGGGCCACAACCTCCCTCTGCAAGGATGCCACCATGTCCTCGCTATCCCCAATGAGTTGTTCAGCCTCCGTCATGTGGTCACAGCCTCCGTCATGTGGGCACAGAGTTTGTCTATCTGAATGGCTGAAATTTCTACCTTGCATGTTAGTGTATCGATTTTGGAGCTGAGGTTGTCCGTGCTATTTTTTAGAGCCACCAGAGTTTCATTCAGGGTGGTCATGTCTATGGCAGAGGGGGGTTGCCATGGCAGTAGAAGGAGGGGGTGATCCTGGGAGGAAAATTGATCCATTTTGGCTTGCCTTTTATTGTTTCCCATCTCTTTGAGGTGTAGGTGAGCAGTAGGAACCTGCCAGCAGAATCTCAGAATCAGGAGGTGCCCCGGGGGGATTGAGGGGGCAAAACCAAGCGAGAAGGAGTTACCCGAAATGATGTGAGGTCTGGCTAGGTGTTTTCTTGAAGAACGAAGAGCCAAACCCCATCTGCGGCTGTGACCACCTCCCGAGGAGTTCGGGTTCCACCACGACAAGAGGAAGGTAGTTGGTAGTTATGGCTTTCGCCCACATGTTAGGGTGGGGCGCCCCTCTGTGGCTCTCTGGTAGGGGTGTCCAATTGCCACTAGGAGGTGATAGGGTGGCAAAATGCAGCCACTGATAGACATGGCACACCGGGGTGATATAGTCTCTTTTACCCTCCAGGGACCACTGCACTCGGGTGAGAGGGGGGCAGGAGTGAGCTGGAGACTGAGCAGGTGTGTAAAGCTCCTTTGGTTCCTCTAGCCGCAATGATGACCTTGCCCGCAGATGTGGGCACTGTCTGCTTCCCTGGGAGGTTAGTGCGTGATCTGGTGGCAAGTATGAGGAGGAGGTGGTTAGGTGGCATAATGCAGCCACTGATGGTTGTGGCTCCAGGTTGATGTAGTCCCTTTTACCCACTGGGTGCCACTGAGTTCAGAGGGGGGCCCAAAGGAGTTGGCTGGAGGCCGAGTAGGTTTATGCAGCTCTTTGCGTTCCTTTGCTGCGCCACATGCGGCCCTTTGAGGAGCACTGCAGGGAATCAGGCAGGCGATCGGGTGAGGGGCCTGCGCTGCAGGGCCCGACCAGCTGCAAGGGACAGCACAAAAAGGCACTCAGTGGTCTCAGTGCTGGTGGTGTCCCCCTGGTCCGCTACCCCGAATGGGTGCTTCCCTCAAGTCCCCCAGTGCCGGTGTTGCTGCTGTTATTGCAGGGCTGCTGTGTCAGGCAGTTGGCGGGAAACTTTGCCGGATTCTGTTGTTCAACTGCAACAGTGCCATGGGGGGGGACTCAAACGAAGCCGCCTGACATCCGCCGCCTGATGCCGTCAATTTCACTGTTGGGTATCCACTGCTAAGAAGGATATTTTAGTATATTTATTGCCGTCGGGAATGAGCTCTCTCAGGCGGCGGCCATCTTACAGCCGCGCAACAGCCCCACCCCCCTGTCATAAGCAGTTCATGGATGCAAAGCTCTGTGTGGTGGAGTATGACCCAGGAACACATGATCTGAAAACACTCTCTCTCCATTACTTTGAGGAGCCAGAGCTGAGGGTATGTATGGTTTGGTTTTATTTCCTCTTTTCAATAAATGCCCAAGAGGTTCTGAAACATGTCATCTTTGGAGGGGGTGGCTAAGTGCGTTTTTTCTCTCTACACCCCTTGCTAGTATGATTGAAGATATGGGCTACCAAGGGTTTCGGGGTCCTCTGTTCTTTCAGAGCAAGGCATGTAAAAGGACTGTGGGTGGGGTGATGAGGGACATGATACCAAAGCAAAAAAAAAAGCATTTTCACAGCAAACAAAGTAATTCTGAGGAAAAAAGACAAAACTCCAATCACCTTTTCTTTGTAAACTGTCTCCTTCCATGCAGCAGCATTTCATTTTCTTGCTTGTTCAAAATGCCATCTGGAACACAATGCTGATTAAAATGCGTAATTCTGCCCTGTGAATTGTTTGCATTGCGTCCATTCAAATGTTTCCTATGAAGGAGAGGTGCAGAATGGGGCCTTCCAGTGACGGGCTAGTAACAATTGGTAAATCGCTATCAAAGTGATCACAAAATCACTTGTGCTCAGAAAATGTGGTTATGTAGCTGGATGCCAGCCGGTTTTGGTGATATAGATATATATATATATATATATATCTGTTAATCGTCTTGGAGAAGTTTAAAGAAATCGAACCTATATTTCAAAAGCTGTTTTTTAAATGATGAATTATCGAGATGTCTGGATAGTCTTAAACTAGGTATGTGGTGTCACTTCAGTGCCCAGGCTAGCGTTTTCCTCTTTCACAATCGCTGCGTTCTGGGTTTGTACATCAGGGATGCTTACTTCGACTCCCCAACATGCAGCTTGTTAACCCCTAAATACATTGCTTTGGTAATTTCATTCTGCCTCTGTGGGGGAGAATGCTCCTGTCTGTGCCAATTCCCTTCTACCTCTGAGACCCCCAGCTCTTTTGCTGGACTTAGGTCTGGAGTAAGTGAGACCTTTGTCCACTCTTTCGTGCTTTGACCTGGTTTGGATCATGTGTTTCCACTATTTGTGGAGTCTGACAGTCTCCATAGGCATCTCTTTGTATGGTGACACACAGCACCCTCTGTGCAGTGTCACAGATAAATCCTTTTGATTTCTCATCAAATTGACTTTACTTACCTTTTCTCTTTGTAGGTCCAGCGCACACCATCTTCTGTGGAGTGCTGTGGGGGGGGGGGGGAGTTACTTAGTAGCCCCTGTTCCTACCTACCCATGTAACATTTTCTGTTAGCCTCAATTCTTTAATTGGCTCGTAACAGTAGTTTAATTTTCCTACCATTGTGCATTTCTACGGCAAGCTAAATTCTCCGCTGCAGTAGATCACCCATGGGTGACCATTTTGTCAAAATGGCCTGGCCTTTTTTTGCCATTTTCTGTTGGTGAGGTCTTTCTTGGGTTTTACTCTGTGCGCCAAGCCCAAGGGTTTTACTCTGCACGCCACGCCAGGTTTGAGCCCTGTTGGTTTTGCCTTTGGCAGGCTTCAGTCCTGAAACCCGCCTCTAGCTCCAGTGTATCTGAAAGAGTAGGATGTGAATGAGGTTCCTGAAATTCCCCTGTCCGTTGTCTCTAGGAGTGCCTGAATGCGAGCAGTCCTGATTGGCTGGCTTGCTAGCCTTTCACGACAACCACCCTGTTGTGTTATTGACAACCTAGGCTGTGCATGAATGGGGAGAAACCTGCTTAAAAGGCAAGGGTTTTGGGACTAGAGGCTGTTGCGACCACTGGGAAGAGCACCCAACGAAGAAACCGCAAATAAAGCTTGTTGCATCCTCCTGGACCTTTGAATTGCCCGGTGAAGCCCTGCTGCTGTGCTGAAACTCCTTTTTCTGATTGACAAGAGGACCTCCGGAAGGGATGACTTCTTCCCTTGGGTTAGTGGGACCAAGTAACCCAGAGACAAACTTCACTGGACCATCTTCCCTGACTGGCTTTACTTCTTTGCTGCTGCACCAACTGAGTGCCAGGGGTCAAGAAATCCTTAGTCCAGTGCAACGTCTGCAATCCGGCCAGAAGCTCCAGGAGTCTTTAAAGGACCCTCCAGAAGCGGGACGACCGGAGCTAGAGTCCCCTCAACAGAATGCAGGACTAATGGAGTGAAGGAAGCCCAATCCGTGGTGGTGCGGTTTACCGCGCGATGAAACCGCGAAGTGCTGCTGATCCAAAAAGAGCCCAGAGCTGCTGATGACCTCCAAATTGCTGCCGCATTAGTCCTCCATACGTCCTCCTCTTTTCCCCACGACCGAGGCTCAGGAACCCAGGATCTGCATCGCTGCGATCGGACAGAAGCGAGCTGGACCAGAGGTACTGTTTAGCCTTCGGGTACTTACCTCAGTGTGTCTTAGCTTTGCTCTTCTCAGTTGAAACTTGCAGTGGCTACTTTTGTTAAGAGTGGATTTCAACTCTGCTTTCCACAAGTGTAACAGCATGTCATACTACAAGTTATTTCAACAAAACTCTGAGTATACTCACATGCCCTGAGAACCTGTTTAACCTTTTTCCTTCCTTTAACCTTTCCTTTCTGCAGCCTCAGAAATCTGCAAAGTGTACTAGTGATATATAAATGCCATTACTTTCCTTGTGAATGAAGTCCCCTCCGGGTGTATAGTGTGTTTAAAAAAAAATAATAAAAAAATCACTAAAGAGTATCCACTAAACTTATGCTGATTATGGAAAAGTATTTTAAAGGGCATCAATACATAATATCCCCAACAAAAATATCGCTGTAGATATGGCAGTTTGGTTCCATAGGCAATATTTTTGTTGGGGATATTATGTGGGAGCGGGATTTGCGGGGGTGTCCCCCGCAGAGGCCATGTGTGAATTTTACATAATATGGCTATTTTTGCATTGCGATATTTTTGCGGCGGAATTAACACATGGAACCTTTTTAAAGTAGATTTGATTGTCACATATCTTGTCACATATCTTGCCCTTTTTGAGAAACGCTTATTTGTTATATAAATATTTATAACAGAAACCTTGAGTAGAAGTGATTGGCAGGGATTGGTTCCTCCGGCGTGTTCCACATCTATGACAGGTGGTCGCCGCAGCTGTGCTGCTTCGGAAAACATTTGGCTCCTGCGTTGGTGGCGTCGATGCGCTGTCCTCGAGGGCCTCTGCACGACGCCCGTAGCCTCAGTTCCATTTTTTCCAGTGAACGTGTTCGCTTCGGAGATCTCGGCGCACCTTGGTTCTTCTGAGTATTATTCTATCGGTTCTTCGAACCTGTTCGTTTGTGAAGATATCATGTCTTCCTCTTCTACCCCGCGGCTGGGTTTCAAGAAGTGTCGGGACTGCGGTTCCAAGATGTCGCTGACGGACCAGCACAACGCCTACCTCTGGTGTCTCGATGAGGACCACGCCACGGATGATTGTGACGATTGTCAGTCGTTAACATCGAAGGCCCTACGGGAGCAGAAGCAGCTTTCTGTCGGTAGGGTTGCCAAGCCCCGAAAGTCAAAATCCGCTGGGCTTTCCACTGACTATTCGAGAGGCGACTCTGCGTAAGTCCAGGGGGGTCTCGGTCCCGTAGTGGTTCCCGCCATTCCTCTGCCTCTTTGAGGCACTCGCGGAAGTGCAGTCACTGGTCGCCTTCCCAGTCCTCGTCCGAGGACTCTGCCCGTCGGCGGGTTGCTTGTCCCAACAAGCACTCGTCTCCTGCGGAATGGGATGCATTTCGTACGGAGATGACGATTTTTCAATCGCAGAGATCCGTTCCGTCCGTGCATTCGAAAGAAGCCTGCAGGGAACATGCTGGGGCCATCGCACGCCTTCGGTGCTCAGGCGGTTGATGTGATCATCGGGAGCCTTGGAGGTCCCGATCGGACAAGGTGGATCGCTCTAGCCATGCTCGCTCCAGTTCCAGGTCCCGGTCCTTGACGCCCTCGAGACCGTCGGAGCCTGTGAGGTCTTCGAAGAAGACGTCGACTCCATCGGCGCCATGTCCGTTGAGGGACTCTCTTGAGGCTCCGCCTCTGAGGAAGTCATCGGCGCCAAGGCCGTCGAAGGACACTCTCAGGCTCCACCCTTGAGGACTGTGTTGAAGCCATTGGCGCCCTCAACGCCTTTTGTGGAGGCTTTACCGGAGGTACCCCGTGTGTCGGTGGAGACTCCGAGGCAGGCCCTGAAGAGGTCAGTAAGGCCTGTATTTGAGCCTTTTTCTGTGCCCTCTTCCAGGGATTTGTTCCAGCCTCTGGATTATATTTCTGAGGTGGAGGAAGGGTCTGAGGAAGGGTCTGAGGAAGGTTTGGTACCTAATGAGGTTCCTGACAACCTGTTATCTGGTCATAGCCAGTTGGAAGACCTGCATCAGTCTTTACACAACGTCCGTGGTCTTGATACCTCCCCGGAGGTTGAGTTTGGCAGGCCTGAGCCTGGTACGCATGCTAACTCTTCCTACAGGCGCCTCATGTCGAGGCTGACCGAGTACTTGGGGCGGTCTGCGCCACCAGTAGATTTTCTGCAGGATGACCTGACGGATATCTTGGACCAAGGTCCACCAACTGACCTGGTACTGCTATTCCATATGGCCTTGCAAAGAAGGGGGGCAGCGGCTTGGACTGCGCCGGAGAGTCTTCCGGCAGTGGTTAAGTCGTTGC
Source organism: Ambystoma mexicanum (assembly GCF_040938575.1). Taxonomy (NCBI): domain Eukaryota; kingdom Metazoa; phylum Chordata; class Amphibia; order Caudata; family Ambystomatidae; genus Ambystoma; species Ambystoma mexicanum. Next base: position 225,071,400 of record NC_090932.1, read on the forward strand.
CGAAAAAGTACCGCCCAGCCAGTGGCAACCCCGGCTGCTTGTCCATGCACCCTACTCCCAAAGAGTTTGGTGGTGCAGGCGGCTACGGCCCCAGCAAAACAGGCGTCGTACCCTACCATCCCTCCTGATAGGGACGACAAACGTTTTGACGGTTGGGCGAAGAAAGTCTTTTCTTCAGAGGGAAAGCAGCCAACTCTGTGTGTGCCTTAGCACGTTTCACTCACACTCTGTGGAATTGTTTTGTTAGCGGCTGAACATATTCCCAAAGGGGAGGAACGGGATGGCTTTCTTGCCCTTGTACAGGATGGCAAGGATGCATGTGAATCCATTCAATCAGGTCTGGACGTGGCAGACTGTGTCAGCCGGTCCATGGCGGCGAGCATCGTGATGCGCAGATTTACGTGGTTGCCGAAGTCGTGGTTGCTCCTGATGTGCAAGCCCGACTTCTCAACATGCCCTTTGATGGTGAACATCTTTTTGGCAGCAAGGCTGACGAGAGCCTTGAGAGGTTGCAGACCTTGAAGGCTGCAGCAAAGTCGTTGAGCATTGCAGTCTGCGAACCGCCGCTTTTTCGTCCTAGGGGACAGCAATGGAGGGGAGGTTCTTTTCGATACTACTCTACCTTTGGTAGATCGAGGGGAGCTGCAAGTCAAAGGGGCCAACGTAGGAGTACCAGAGGTGGAAAACGGGGTACTCGAGGTGCCAAGGCCGCTCCAGCAGTTGCCTCTTTGCCCTCAGGCACTGCCGCAGCCGCTTCAGCTCCGTCATGAGGCCATGTCCCATGGTTCGCTGGTTGGGGGAAGGCTGGCGCAGCATCTTGTAGAATGGCATGCCATTACTTCAGATGTGTGGGTTCTGGAGATCATAGCCCATGGCTACTGTCTTCCTTTCCGGCAGAGGCCTCACGGCAATCCACCAGGGAATCTCTCATTGAAGAGTCCGGATCCGCTCCTTGCGTATGAAATAAAATCCCTGCTGGAGAAAGGCACCATAGAACTGGTGCCTGTAGTGGAGAGGAACAAGGGATGGTATTCCCCTTATTTTTTGATTTCGAAAAAAGACAGGGGATTGAGACCCATCATGGATTTGTGTGGTTTGAACAAGCTCCTCAGGAAGGACAAGTTCAATATGGTTACTCTCTCAAGTCCTCCAGGCCCTTCAACTTCAGGACTGGTTGGTGTCTCTCGACCTCAAGGTCGCTTATTTTCATGTGCCGATTCATCCCAAGCACAAGAAGTACCCGAAGTTCGCGGTTGGCGAATCGCATTTTCAGTTATGGGTCCTGCCCTTCGGATTGACCTCTGCCCCGAGGGTCTTCACCAAGCTCATGGTGGTGTTGGCAGTGCATCTCAGGAAAGGGGGGATTCACGTCTACCCCTACCTGGACGATTGGTTGATCAGGGCGCGCTCTCCCGAGCAAGTCCTGGATCATCTGTCAGTCACCTGCCACTCCCTTCACAGGCTGGGCTTCTCCCTCAACTTAAAGAAGTCCTACTTGACGCCAACCCAGCGGCTCCAGTACATCGGAGCAGTACTCGACACATCCCTGGGACAGTGTTTCCCTCCCCAGGTGAGGGCTCAACACATTCTGCAGATGGTGCAAAAGTTTCAACTTGCCCAGAGTCTCCCGGCGTTCGAGTTCTTGAGGATGCTTGGTCTCATGGCATCCTGCATTCTCCCAGTGCCAGAGGCCAGGCTGTGGATGAGATCTCTGCAGTGGCTCTCAAGATGCAGTGGTCGCAGTCCTCCGGCAGGATGTCGGAACCCGTTCAGGTGCTGACCTCGGTCGCCCAGGATCTCCTGTGGTGGGCCGTCGAAGGCAATCTGATGAAGGGGGCTCCATTTTGGCTACCCTGGCCGGAGGTGACGATCGTGACGGACACATCCCTCAAGGGGTGGGAGGCTCATGCCAACGAGTTGACAGTCCGCGGTTGTTGGTCTCCGTCGGAGTCCAGACTCCATATCAATCTGTTTGAGCTGAGAGCTATCAGGCTTGCCCTGAAGGCTTTTCTGCCGACTGTGCGAGGGAAGAATGTCCTGATTCTGACGGACAACAGTGTCCATGAGCACTACCTCAACAAAAAGGGGGGGGGGGAGGCAGGGTCACTTCCTCTGTGCAGAGGGGCGGTGCAGCTCTGGTTCTGGGCCATCCAGCAGGAAATTTCGATCTCGGCAGTTCATCTGGTTGGAGCCAAAAACGAGGCGGTGGACGCTCTGAGCAGGTAGAGCACGGTCTCTCACGAGTGGGAGCTGGCTCAGGAGATTCTCCTGGAGATAGTCGCCCTTTGGGGGACTCCTCAAGTGGATCTCTTCGCCACCAACTGGAAGTGCCAAAGATTCTGCTTGCGGGAATTTCCTCCAAGAGGAGCCTTAGGGGACGCGTTCGTTGTGGAGTGGTCCTTCCAACTGCTGTACGTGTTTCCTCCAGTCCCCGTCATTTCGCAAGTGCTGAGGAGGTTACGGAGGTTCGGTTCCCGAATGATCCTCATTGCTCCAGCATGGCCCCAGAGAACGTGGTACCCGGACCTTCTCAACATGTCCATCTGCCCTCCAAGCCGTCTTCCCTATGGAGACGATCTGCTCTCACTGGAGGGGGTGGTCAGGTTCTCCATCCAGAGGTCAAATCCCTCAACCTTCATGCTTGGCTTCTGAAAGGTTGAGGTATAAGGATTGGGACCTCCCTGAAGACGTGATGGAGGTGTTGCTTTCGGTCAGAAGGCCTGCAACAAAGTCCCTGTACCGTTGCCGTTGGAGAAAGTTCTGCGACTGGTGCAGGGTTGAGAATGTGGATCCTTTTTCATGTGCCATTTCTGTGGTTCTGTCTTTTTTGCTTTCGTTAGCCCACAAGGGCCTGCAAGTGGGTACCATTAAAGGTTATCTGGCGGCGCTGTCTATATTTAAGCGCTCGTCTGAGGAGTGTTCTTACTTTAAGATTCCTTTAATGTCACAGTTTCTGAAAGGGCTCACTAATGTGTTTCCACCGTTACCTTTCCAGGTGCCCGGTTGGGATTTTAACTTGGTTCTAAAATTCCTAATGGGTGCTCCATTTCAGCCTTTACATTGTTGTCCTTTGAAACTGTTGATCCTTAAAACTGTATTTTTAGTTGCGGTTACTTCCGCTCGCTAAGCCACCCTTCAGTGATTCATAAGGACAGGGTTGTCCTTAGGGTTCGTCCTTCTTTTCTTCCGAAAGTTGTCGGAATTTGATTTAAGCCAGAAGGTCATTATTCTATCCTTCACTACCTCCTGGTAAGGAAGAGGAGAGGCTCCGTAGGTTGGATCCTAGGAGAGCTTTAAGTTTCTACATCTCACAAATGTCCCGGGTCAGAGTGGACGATCAACTCTTTGTAGGATACGCTGGAAGGTGTTTGGGACAAGCTGTTACTAAGCAGACTTTGTCTAGATGGATTATCTTGACAATTTCTGAATGTTACTGCTGGGCGGGTAAGGACTCTCCGGAAGGCTTACGGGCCCATTCTCCTAGAGGTGTGGCTGCCTCTACTGCTCTGTAGAGGGGTGTTCCCATTCGTAACATTTGTGAAAGCAGCCACATGGGCCTCTGTCCATACTTTTGTAAAACACTACTCCCTGGATTCTATCCATGGGCATGACTTGGCTTTTGGCAAGGCGGTATTCTATTCTGCAATTTTATTGGGCATTCTAAGTTTCTAAATTCTTTTCCCTCCTCCATACATTGGTACTGCTTTGGGAGTCTGTCATAGATGTGGAATACGTTGGAGGAACCAATCCCTTCGAAGAACTAGTTACTTTCTTACCTGGTAACGTTTTTTTCGATGGGATGTTCCGACTATGTATTCCACATCGTTCCCTCCCAGCCTGCCCTGCTACAGAAATTCTTATGCAATTGCAGCTTACGTTTCCGCAAGGCTTTCTGTGGTCATACTGGCAGACGATTGGTGCCACACTTTCTGGGGAAAAAACTACAACTGAGGCTATGGAGGTCGTGCGTCCTACTTATAACATCTGGTGACGTCGGCTCGACGGAGATCCTCGAGGACAGCGTGTCGACGTCGTTGACGCAGACGCCGGAGATGTTCCGAGGCGGCGCAGCTGTGGCGGTTGCCTGTCATGGATGTGGAATACGTCGTCGGAACATCCCATCGAAAGAAGGTTACCAAGTAAGAAAGTAACTTGTTCTACTGGGATACTTGTATTTGCGAATTTCATTTGTACAGCTCTACAGCTCCCATTTACCCCTCTTGAGGTAGGGCCTGGCTGCTCAGTCACACTACCAACTTGTGTAGTGCAGACCTAACCACAAGTTGGGATACCTAATACCAAACAGATAATGTGTAGTCTTGCACACTGTCAAGAATTGATGTAGTAACAAACAGCCTCCCAGAAATCAACATCAGGCCCCTCTTGCCTTTGCTTGTCAAGACTATGTGAGAATGATCCACAGCTCGCAGAGCTTAGTGTTTGGCCTCTGCCCGGCAGCCCCTCTGGCGAAGGGCGGCTCCTACAGAAGCGGCTCCAGGATGTGTCAGCAGGTGTCCGCAGGGGACGCCAAGGAAGCCAACAAACACCAACAAAAACCGTGAGTGTGGCATGGGTGGGGAGTAGAGCAATCACTCTACTCCAGAAAACCCCCGCCACTCTATCATACCTACCAATAACATAGAGTGCCATAATACTAGCATGTCCACTCTTAGATGGAATTGTGAATGTTAGCATGTCCACTCTTAGATGGAATTGTGAATGTTAGCATGTTCTTAGATGGAATTGTGAATGTTAGCATGTTCTTAGATGGAATTGTGAATGTTAGCATGTTCTTAGATGGAATTGAGAATGTTAGCATGTTCTTAGATGGAATTGTGAATGTTAGCATGTTCTTAGATGGAATTGTGAATGTTAGCATGTCCACTCTTAGATGGAATTGTGAATGTTAGCATGTCCACTCTTAGATGGAATTGTGAATATTAGCATGTCCACTCTTAGATGGAATTGTGAATGTTAGCATGTCCACTCTTAGATGGAATTGTGAATGTTAGCATTTAGAAGTACGCCGGATAGCCCTCTGAGAAAGATACACTAGAATTTGCATTTAGAAGCTGTCCCCAATTAGCCTCTCTGTGAAAGTTGAATTTAAAATTGTTCCCACCTGCATTTAGAAGTGTACTCAGTCGCATTTAGAGGCTGCGCCCGATAGCCTCTGTGAAAGTTGAATTTAGATCTGTTACCACCCACATTAGAACTGCTCCCACCTCCATTTAGAAGTGTACCCAATTGCAGTTGGAAGTTGCGCCGGATAGCCTCTCTGAGAAAGTTGAATTAGAATTGTTCCCTCTTGCATGTAGAAGTGTACCCAACGGCATTTAGAAGTGTACCCAATTGCATTCAGAAGCTGCACCCAATAGCCTCTCTGTGAAAGTTGAATTAAGAACTGTTCCCCCTCGCAACTAGAACTGTACCCCGCACCTCCTCAGAGAAAGTTGAATTAGAATTGTACCCTCTTGCAATTAGAAGTGTATCCAACAGCATTTTAGAAATACACCCAATTGCATTTAGAAGCTGCACCCAATAGCCTATCTGAAAGCTGATTGTAAAACCGTTCCCACCTGCATTTAGAAGTGTACCCAATAGCATTTTAGAAGCATACCCAGTTACACCTGAAAGTTGCACCCAATAGCCTCTCTGTGAAAGTTGAATTCAGAACTGTTCCCAGCAGCGTTTAGAAGTGTACGAGGGTGTGAACTAGACGATGATAATGACTGAACGAATGTGTGGAGCGGACGAATATGAGGAACGGACGAATATGTACAACTGACGATGCTTAATATGCTTTGGAATGAAGGAAACACTTGAAAACATACATCATTACCAACCCCACGCTTACTTTCCCTCTACACCACCACTCATCTAGAACACAGAGATACTATGACACCATTCGGTATAACTGTTCTCATATCCACATCTCCCTCTTACTCCACATCACTCTAAGTAATCATTGCTGGATTCACACCCCCCAGCCAGGCGTTCTCCTCAGGCCTAACGCAGCCACACTCGTTCTGGGTAAAACCGACCAGAGCAAACACATACTCCTGACCTCTCAACCACCACACCTACAACTAAGAAGCAGCTACCACTCGATTTCCGCACCAGCTGCACACATACCTAGTGCGCACACGCACTTTTGGACTCCCTCTACTCTCTATACTGACCTGAACTTCGGTTCCCGAGGGCGTTCAACCTACCAGCGCCTTCAGACCATACCAATGGTATATAAGGCGCTATATAAATGCAAAATAACAATAACAATAACAATAACAATGCCAGAGGGAGAATACTGGTTGTGCTGATAGCCATAAATTGCAAATTTCACCACTTTTAGCATAGCTCCCAACTCACACGCTTTTGGCGGGTGTCACCCGCCTTGTAAACAGCGGACTCACCCGCCTTGTAAACAGCGGACTCACCCGCCAAACCTCATGCACGCCCATTCATTTCAATGGGCCTCTCACCCGCCAAAAGTAAAATCGGGTGTTTTCACCCGCTTTTGCGAATTAAATGGTTGAGAGCTATGCTTTTAGGATTTTTTATTGTTATGATAACGCTGCAGGGCTGCCAGCGCTAGTGTCCCAGTCATGGCAGCGGCACTCTGGAATGCTCTACCACCTGCCCTGAGAGCCGAACAATCTTACTGGGCCTTCCGAAAACATTTGAAAACCTGGCTCCTCACTGAGGGCAGTATCCAGGCACTCCCCTAACACTTTCTGTCAATACAAGAACCGTTGCTTTGTAACCTGAAATGTAAGCGCGCCTTGATGACCTCGGGCTTAGTGCGCTTTATAAACGTACAAATAAATAAACGCCCTTTCAGTTGAAGTTTTTCAGGGAATACGTGGGCTGTCGTGCATGTGAGGGTCGAGAGGGGCGGGTATTTAGCGAAAACCGATGACGGTAATAACAATATTGTGTGTGTGTACGTATGTCCATTTTCTCACTGTCTTTTTTGCGGAATAGCCCCTGCTGCAGGTTGCACACAGACTCCTGCTCCGGGTTTTCAATATGTTCTGTTAATGGCTACAGTGGCCGTTCTCTCTCTCTGCGATTGCCTACTTCCTGGTCACGTGGCATGACTGTGCTGTTGCGAATATACTCGTCAGCAATGGAAAGGAGACCATAAACGCTGGCCCCAGAAGAACCCCGCAATGCAGCAGTGCTCTTATTTATCAAAGTATTATGCTGCACGAGCAGGCCTTAAATGTGCGCACCTCTCTCATGCACAACACTGCACTTTATTCTTGGCTAAGAGCTAAACGGTTTTCATAAATGGAGTGCTCTAGTATATAGTCTACGCGTATGGACCCCTCTCTAGGTAGCAGGGCGCTATGACCTTCGGCCTTATGCCAGCTCTAACCTCTCTCGGGGTCCTTAGACATCCACTGGCGTCAATACTTCCCATTCATGATATCATCGCAGCCTCTAGTGCTCTTTGCCTCTGGGCCGCTCCATCGCGCTACACAGCACGGTTCTGAACCTGTCGCTTGAGCTGAGTGAGTGGGCGACTCCCCCTCACTCCTACCCCCACCCCCCACAGCCCGTTTTCTTTCCGGTGGTCTCTGCCCATCTGTTGCACCTGCTGAGGGGGCGGTCAAGGACATCTATAGTGGTTCCAATTAACAAGGGAAGCCTCTGCGACCGAGTCCCCCCACCTCTCACGAAATTCCCTGGCAGTCGAGCCGAAACCGCCCCCTTATTGTGGGGTGCCTGTGCAGCCGGCTTTAGGTAAAATGAAAGCTCTGGGAGCAGCGGGTGACAGGGGCGGGTTGGACTCTGGAGGACAATGGCCAGAGGGGTTGGCACGAACTTGAAAGGGGGCTCACTCGGCGGGCATCAAGGTCACCTGTGCGATTATTCCGTTTCAAAGGCTGTCCCAGGACAAAGGCGTCACCTTCTGCTCCCATGAGCAGGGCATGAGAGGGGGCAAGTGTGCGCTGCGCCCCCACATGCATATTGGAGAAGTGGGGCGGATGGTGTTCCCAGGCCTGGGACTTGGATCTTTGTGCCACCCACCAGGCGTGGCAAAGGGGGTAGAAGGTTACGATCAAAGTACGCCTACAGGTGAAAGACTGCTCTGGGACTCGGGCACGGTTCTGCCTACGCGCCTCGATTCGCCCCTGCAGCGCCCCTGGTGACCACCGCAGGATGCAGATCTGCCAATGCATGCCAAGCCCCACCCAGAACGAAACTGTTTTCACCATTGTGTGACAGACCCTGGCATTTAAACTGTGCCCTCCATGGCCATCAGGGGCCAGATTACAGAAACATTGCACCGGTGCAAGTGCAAAGTTTGCACGCTATTAGCACTAGGGCAAAATGTGCCCTATTTTTCAAAACAATGGGACACATTGGAAAACGATTGCACCATGACAAGTGCAGTTTGGCAGGCTATAAGCACCAGGGCAAAAATTGCCCTCTGGCAAAAAAGATACATTTTCACTACATTATTGCAACTGGGCAAAGTTTGCCCTAGTGCTAATACGGACTGGTATTAGCACTAGGGTACACTTTGCCCTGGTAAAAACCAAAAAAAAACATTGAAAATGTATCTTTTTTTGCCCTGGTGCTTATATTGTGGCAAACTGCACTTGTCATGGTGCAATAGTTTTCTAATGTGTCCCATTGTTTTAAAAAATAGGGCAAACTGTGCCCTAGTGCTAATACCGTGTAAACTTTGCACTTGCACCCGGGCAAAGTTTCTGTAATCTGGCCCTCTAGTTGTGAGACTCCAGCAGAGCTAAATTAATGCCCCGCAACCCTGCCATGCTGCCCTTTGCGATTTTATAACTGACAAACCTAGCTACGCCACTGCCCCTCAACCCCAGCTTGCTGCATGCACTAGCCTCCACATGAGACTCCCCAGTCCCCATCTGTTATCCTAGCAGCGAGATCTGGCAATGCCCTTCGGCCATACCCTGCTCATATAGTGCAGAATGCTCCGCTGCGCCACCGCTGCAGTTCAAATCCTGAGACCGGCCTCCATCTTGACTCGCACCTCTGCTTGCTATTTCATGACGAAGGCCGCGCACCCAACCTGGGTTATAGCCAGGACACATACAGCGCTTTACCTCTATGTGTACTGTGGCGTCATGTGCGTGTCTTTGTTCATATACACATAACGCGACTTCAGACTTCCACGGACGTGAGATCTACACCGCTTTCTATTGATTAACCGAGAGACAAGCATTGACAAGGTTGGGATACGTGACGTCTTTGGGAGGTCCTTACACATAGCGGTGTCAGCCCCCATTGGCCCGCCCCTTTCCAGAGGGGGGGACTCAGACCCCAGACCATAACTATCACCCTTACTACCCAAATAATAACCAACAATTGTTATACATTTGGAAACAAAAGGTCATATTTTAGTGGAGCATTACACAATACGGGGGCAATCCCAGCCCTAAACACGTCATGGTTCACAACCATACACTTATAAAGGTGGCCCAAAAGCAGGGCATTGTTATAGTTCTGAATGTTCCGGTGTCCCCTTGCCGCCCACGGCTTTAGCAAGGCACCGGACATACGCTTCAGATTGTACTGTACGCAGAACGTCCTCCTCGGGCCTCTGAATCTTGCAGGTGAGGAATCTCAAGTGGCCTTAAGGGACTCAGTGACCATCGTCCAAATTTTGGCTCGAATGCGTACATCGGGAAACCGCCCACGGTTCGAACCACTGAGTCAACCCCCTCCCCGGCTAGGAGTGCCTCAAACTCTGCTTGTGACAGAAATTGAACAATTAATACATGGTAATGAAAACAAGCACAAAACAGCATCTACTAACTTACACCTCGAACTACGCAGATTTTTTTTTACATATTCACACATATTGGAAAATAAGCACAAAAACTGCATCTACCAACTTACAGCCCGACATCCGCTGCAACAAAACTACATATTTACACATATCGATCCAATTAATACTCCTATGGTCAAAATTGCTACCTAACCGATTTCGATACACCCGTAAAGTTAGGAGCCTTTGCAGACAGTAGCCTACCCATAATCAGCAGTTGCTGATGACCAAAGACCTAGGGATCCACTGCAAACAATTAAATGGCTGCACTCCCTCTATCTGCCCCCTGTGGGATCCATGCCTGTTCTAAACTAGCAAGAAGGGAGAGGGTGGGTGGCAATTCAGGCGGGGGGACTGGAAAAGAGACTGAGCTCCAGCCCGTTGCCTTATATGCCGTCCCCAGGTGTACCGGATGTACCAGCCCCCGGGGACGTCTCCTCCTCTCGAAGGAAGGGGGGGGAGTTACCTGCAGAGGGGCGGCCATAGGGCTGTCCCTCTAGCGCCCCCTTTGGGGGCTTGGACATCCCCTGAGAGATTAACAGCCAGCTCTCTGGCAGACCATTCTCCTCCCACACTGTGCTCCAGAGAAGAAATTGCTTCTTCACACTAAACTCGGCCTTTGACCCTTGACCCTGAACCTGGATGCTTCCTAATAGCTACTTATAATATGCTTTGCTGACTGCTCGTATGGGGCTTTACCACGCTGTTGTCATGGGCGTTTCGAAGCACCGAGGGTGAAGAGTAGCAGTACACGTAGAGCGAGAGTGGGGACAGGTAACGCTAAATGGCCATTTTGCCAGCTTCGTTGCACATGGCATAGGGAAGTTGACAACATAATGGGCCTCATTACGAATGTGGTGGTAAGGCATCAACTGTGCCGGTAGTGCTACCGATGCCGTTGTTACCATACCGCCACATTACGAGTTCTGCTTGCGGGTGCCGCTCTGCACGCCTAGTCAGACCAGGCATGCAGAGTAGCACTTGCGAGCAGAACTCGTGATTGCACCGGCACCGTTAAAAACAGTGCTGGTGCAACCATGCTCCCCATCCCCTTCTGCCCTATTGGGCAGAATGGGGATCGGGAGCCCGGCCATACCGGCACCTACGAATGGGCAATTACCGGCCCATTCAACTCGTAATGGGCAGGTAATGGCCCATTCGCGGGTGCCAGTGGCGAGTTTGGCGGTAGCCCTGCCCTTATTAAGGGCACGGCTACTGGCAAACTCGTAATGAGACCCAATGTTATTTTGTGTTGGTTGCTTGTATAGTGCTTTACACTGCCGTGATGGCTGCCATCTATAGTACTTGGGCGGACGTTTGTACATATTGCTTTTCCAGAGGGCTCAGCATCTCACCAACACACCCCGGCACTATTTCGTTCCAATTGATGCACAAAACATGGTGGGCACACCCTTCCGAGACGCTGGTTATCATTCCACCACTGACTCCTTGTCATTACAGCCCCGGCGGTCTGCTAAATCAGGTGCCGGTAAAATATTGATCCCCATTCCCGTAGAGTCCTATAGGACTCTATGGGAGTGGGGACGACGGAAGCACTGACACTTTTAATAACGGTGCCGGTGCTTCCGTGAAAGTCTGCGGGCGTGTGCCGTTCTGCCTGCCAGGTCTGACCCTGGCCGGCAGTATGGCACCCGCCCACAGACTCGTAGTTTGCCGGTCTGCAAATAACGAAGCTGGTAACCTTACCGGCACCGTTGTTTCCGGACTGGCAAACCTGTAATGAGGGCCAATATTTGCCAAGACCCACTATGATTGGACAGCACCAATCTCTAAATGAAAACCAAAAGGTTTCACAACAAATAGCTGACCATGCCATGCAAAAAGCGTACTTTTTGTGTTATGATGGGTTATTTGAATATGATAGGTTATTTATAACGTGCTTAATACCCAGAGGGTTCTAAGCACAAACCTGTGGTGCTCCATGATGCCTTGCTTCCAAGGCGAGCACCTTGCCCCAGAGCTATCCCCCGTGTTAACCCAAGGTTGGAATTTGATGGGCCTGTCATGATTTGGAAGAGTATGCAGAAGGTGAAGGAGACTGTGCAACTAAAGGCTAAGAAAATCCGAGTGGCTCCCGTGAATAACACTGTTCTCTCAACTGCCCCGGGAATGTCACTGCACCCAACTGCACTGTACAGTGTGTCTCCTTTCTATCTCTTCCTCTATTGTTAACTATTACATTTTCCATTTCTGTTTTGGCATAAAAAGAGTTGTTAATGTACAGGGGTACACTACTTAAGCTTTATCCACATAGCCTGTGGATTGTACTGGGAGCTATTTATTTATTTATTTGTTACATTTGTAAAGCGGCCAAAGCCTGAGGCACCAGGGCGCTGTTGCAAGACCAGTCACATGATCCAATCTTAGCGAACTAAATAGTACATTCCACATTAAAGGATAGAACAGCATGAATAACAGATTAAGGACAGCCAACAGTGTTCAGAGGCCAGAAGGCCAGCCAGAGTGGGTGCTTATCCGTCAGGTGAAAAGCCATGTTTTTAGAGCTTTGCGGAATGTCCAGTAGGAGCTCACCGCTCTAAGTTCAGTGGGGAGAGAGTTCCAGTGGTTGACTGCTTTCGTTGGGAGACTCTGCCCCTCCTCCTTTCGCTCTTTTGGTTTTAGGTAGCGTAAGGTGGTGGGCATAGGTGGACCATACTGGTCAATTGGATTTGATCTCTCAATTTTCTGGGTTAGGTATTGCGGTGCTGAGTTGCTCAAACATTTGTGAGCCATCGATAGCATTTTGAAAATGATGCTTTCTTTAATGGGGAGCCAATGCACTTTTCTTCTGGCGGCTGATATGTGGTCTCTCCTTGGGATGTTTAGGGCCGCTCGAAGGGCATTGTTTTGTATTATTTGGAGTTTATTAATGTTTATTTTTGAAGTTCCTGCAAAGAGAGCATTACAATAGTCCAGTTGTACTCCTGTAGTTGCTCTGGCGATAGTTAAGCAGCTCTGAGGGGATAAGAATTAGCTGTGTAAGCTGCTGAGGAGGCGATCACATTAACTTGTTTGGTGAGGGAGAGCTCAAAGTCTATGTAGATCCCCAGTGTTTTTACTGCGGCTGATACTGGGATCTGGTGTCCCTCTATGGTGAAGGCGGTGTATTGGGGACTGAGTTTCTGCAGCGTTGACGGTGGGCCTGGCAATAGGATTGCAGTCTTGTCATAGTTTAGACATAGGCAGTTAGCTGCTATCCATGATTCTATTGTGGAATAGATTTTGTTAAGCAAGCGTGTGTCTTCTTCATAGCAGCCTGACAATGGGAGGAGGATTTGGGTGTCATTGGCATAGTTGGTGTAGGATATGCCAATTTCATCCAGGATGTCAAAAAGTGGTTTTGTGAATACGTTGTAGAGGGAAGTGGAGACACAGGAACCTTGGGGAATGCTACAGGGGATAGGAATTGGGGGAAGGGGGCACTGGCAGTGTTTGAGAAGACTCTCATGGGTCTGTCTTCCAAGAAGGTAGCTATCCAAGATGTGGCATCGGGGGAGGAATTGGCTGAGGTGATGAGGTGGTGACATAGAGTGGTGTGATCTACAAGGTGGAACGCAGCCGATAGGTTTAGCAGGAGAAGGATGCCTTGTTTGCCCTCGTCTTTGAAGGAATTGAGTTGAATTTTAATGTCTAATAGTGCTGTTTCGGTGCCATGACCGAGACGGAAGCCTGATTGCTGCATATCTAGGATGTGGCTAGATTCGAGATGGGCTTGGATCTGGGTGTATGCTGCTCTGTCTAAGATCTTCAGGAGGTATTACCCGAATTGTTCGAATACAATTGAACCAATGACACAATTGAAAGAATTACAGTGGTCTTAATTGACCTTCTGTACAATTGACTGTTTGGTTATTTTTAAATATATAGTGGGTTGATTTGGGTTTATAATAATATAAGGGGATTGGGTGGGAGGATGCGGGGGGTTTGGATAGGGTGGGGGATTGCAGGGGGTTTCCCCCACATATATATCCTAATTGACCTTTTAAAGTTGGTCAATTGTGCAGAAGGTCAATTGTAATTAGGTCAATTGTGATTCGGTCCATTTGTATACAACCTTTCAGGAGGAAAGGTACTGTCGTTATGAGGCGGTAGTTATTTGGTGCAGCAGGGTCTAGTGATGGTTTCTTAAGTAGTTGGTGGACCCAGGATTCCTCGAGGCTCACTGGAACAGTGTTGTTGGCAAAGGAAGCATTGATACATTTGGTGATGAATGGCACCAGGTGCTCTGAGCAGTCTGATAGTAGCTGCTGGGCAGATATCATCCTTACAGTTGGAGAGTTTAAGGTTATTTAGGATGTTGGCTGTTTTGACCTCAGATAATTGCCTAAATTTGAAGGCAGGTCCTGGATGGAGAAGCTAATGCAGGAAAACTTGACTGGCAACAGAGTGCGCACCTTGTCACTAATTCTTAAACAAGGTCCTGGATGTACTTTGGGGCTATGGGGTTGATGTTTCTCTGTTTCTGTTCAATTCTTTTCTGTAGTAAGGAGATTTTCTCGTGCATAGCATTCTGAAAGTTTGTGCAACACGTGTCACCTTTGTCAATGGGATTAGGGCTGTGGTGGGTGTCTCAAGTTCTCTGAGGATTTTGAACAATTCCTTAGAGTTTGAGCTGTCATTCTCAATTCTAGTGTTGTATAATTGTTTTTTTGCAGCTGTGATAGCTTCCTTGTATTGTTTGGCGATTTTGTTGAAGGCAGTTTTTAGCGGCTTTGTGAGCTGTTTTTTTCCAAAGCGCTTCTGCTTGTCTTTTCTTACTGAGCAAGGTTTGAAGGTCTGCGGTGAACCAGGGGTTGAGGTGGCAAGTGGGCTTAAACTTTCTGGGGATTAGAGGGGCAACCAGGTTGATATTAGTGAGGGTGATGGCATCTAGGTAAGCTGGGGTTTGGCGGTCGGTTATCTCTGGAGGTACTGAGGTAAGGGGCTTGAGTGAGGGGAAGATAGAGTCTTCGGTGATTAGTCTCAAGCTACGGGACTGAGTAGGTGGGAGTGTAGGTGGCGGTTCGATGGGTTGTTTAACGGGTGGGAAGGAGAAGCTGATGATGTGGTGGTCCAACTAATGGCATTGGGTGTTGGAGGTGATGGTGACCTGGCTGTTTAGGTCAGCTTTCCTGTTGAGGGTTCTGCCTTTGTCGAGGGTGGGAGAGGATACGCAATGTGTGAAGCCAAGGTCTGAAAGTGCATTTGCTGCAGTGGTGGCTGCTGCATCACAGGGGTTGTGTAGGCCCAGGTTGAAGTCACCTAGGATTATGGCTCTGGTGGTGGACTTGATGTTGCTGCCTAGCAGGTGGTTGATGTGTTCCTCGAAAGTGACTGTATGTCTTGGTTGCCGCCTGCGCACCTTATGATATTATATGATATGATAGGTTATTTATAACACGCTAAATACCCAGAGGTTTCTAAGCGCGGACCCGGGGAATGAACCTGTGTAGCTCCATGTCGCCATACGATAGTGTATTCTGGTGGAAGGGCTAGAGGTAGTGCAGGGCCAGAAGCCTTGTGGAGCCATGTCCAAGAATGGCTAGGAGATATAGTTTTTGGGCAGTGATGATGTCATTTATATCTAGGGTGTAGGCTGGGAGTGACCTAGCATTAAAGAGGACGCCCGAGGGGGTGATTCTAAGGTAGAAATGTTGGCAGCAGTTGTTTTTAGTTTTGGGCCATGGGTCCTTATGTAGTAGTGGGGCTGGGGTTGTTTGGGACTGGGTTGGGACGGTGGCGTGAGGATAAAGTGGTTGGTATTAGTATTTGAGTGGGTGAACTGGGTGATGACTTAAGAGTGGGGCCCCTGGCTGGTGTTTGGGAGAGGTGGTGCTTGGTGCTGCATCTAGCGCTCAGGTGAGCGTTTCTGAAAAAGATAGAGGCTGGGAGGTGTGTGGGTGTGCTCCTGGTGGTGCAAGCACACAATCTGGCGTTCCTTGCATAGGTGAGTAATTGGGGAGGTATATTGCGTGGATTAAAGCATTTATGTGAGTGTGGTGGAGGTGGGGCAGTAGGGGAGCTATGGCTGGCTCGTTGGGTGGTGCGGAGATGGCGGTGTGTGGCCAATCAGGCGTGGCATGAGTAGCTGGCGCATGAGAATGAGTGGTAGGGGGCTAGCGTACCTGGTGGTCTGTAGGCAGGTTTGTACGAGTGGTATAGGTGCGGCTTTGTAAGGCGGGGCAGATGTGTGCAGGGCTCCAGACTCATGGGCGTGTCTAGGTAAGAGGAGGCTACGGTTTGGGCGGACGGGCGGGCTCATCTCTTCACTGGCAGATGCTGATAGTTCCTCAGAGAGAGAGAGGGACAGAAGCTTGTTACAGTGGGGGATTGGCAGAATTTCTACGTTGTCAGAACGTGTGTGTGCCCCTCTGCAATAATCCTAGTGCCCCCATTCTCTCCACGGCACCCTGCCAGTCTAACCTGACTGTTGCTCCCCTCATGACACCCCTCATAACACTTATCTCATTAACAGAATTAGCCACAGCACCACAAACCTGTCTACTGGGCAGCGTCACCCCAGTAATCCCCATCCCTACTTCCAACTGTCACGTTTTCCCACGGGTCGAGGCGTTGGTTTCTTTTGTGGCAGTGGAAAAAGGCAGGTAACGAGCTTGAGTCGAATGGGCAGGTACGCTTGAATGTTTCCTTCTTCCAAGATGGTGCCTTCTGGTTGTGATGTCACTACCTGTACACTTTCTCCTGACTCAGCAACAGGGCTCTACATTGCAACTTTTCAGGTCCCGCTGCCCTGGGGTGAGGCATTCTGTTTTCCATTGTGTATGTGATCCGTCTCGTTCTTCCTGCTCTATCACCCCATGTCTCTGCTGCAAGTCTGCTTCTTTCCCCTGTGCGGTGCCATATGGCTGCTGCTTCCTGCAAGCCTGCTTCCCCCACTTCTCCTCTACCTCAAGTCTGCTTCTTTCCTCTGTGCGGTGCCATATGGCTGCTGCTTCCTGCAAGCCTGCTTCCCCCACTTCTCCTCTACCTCAAGTCTGCTTCTTTCCCCTGTGCGGTGCCATATGGCTGCTGCTTCCTGCAAGCCTGCTTCCCCCACTTCTCCTCTACCTCAAGTCTGCTTCTTTCCTCTGTGTCCTTGCTATGAGTCTGCTGCTTCCTGCAAGCCTGCTTCCCCCACTTCTCCTCTACCTCAAGTCTGCTTCTTTCCTCTGTGTCCTTGCTATGAGTCTGCTGCTTCCTGCAAGCCTGCTTCCCCCACTTCTCCTCTACCTCAAGTCTGCTTCTTTCCTCTGTGTCCTTGCTATGAGTCTGCTGCTTCCTGCAAGCCTGCTTCCCCCACTTCCCCTCTACCTCAAGTCTGCTTCTTTCCTCTGTGTCCTTGCTATGAGTCTGCTGCTCCTCTCCAGGACTCCACTGTGAGTGGTCTAGTGCTGTGCATCTTATCTGCTACAACTCTCCTTAATCCACAGAAAGACCCGACATTGACCAACCTTTAGTACATATGAGAAGAAGCAGCAGGAAACAACACCAGGGTTTTTTATTTCTCCCAATTAGGGGGTTTCCTCCCATGGCACCAAGTCTATTCTGACACCTATAATCAGATAGAATAAGGTGGCTTCAAGGAAGGATGCATACCTGCCACGCTCTTCCAGACTGCAGCAGAGTTACACAGCAAGACCAGCTGCTGACAGCAACCCCTTGTCATGGTTGCTCCCCGTGGTGGCAGAGATTCCTTGCGCCCACCCCATGGTTGAAAGAAAGAAGAAGCACTGGTGCCCGCCAAGCCGAGCACCCACTGTGAGTCACTACCCCAGGGGATGAGCAGGTTATCATTCGCATCTGCAAACACTCTCCAGGGAAGAGGGTTTGAATATTGTTCAAATACCTGGTCACCTTGGTACAATATCAAGAATAGTATTAAAAAGAAGTCAACTTTGAGGGGTCAGACCCCAAGGCATGACTGTTTCTTAATCTGCGGACCACAGGATTTGCATTTGTGCACGCATGCTTCCCAGGGGATCACACCCAGCACATTTAGTAGAATATACAGTAATGTGTGCACATTGTTTGCTAGCATGCCTGCCCAGCTTTGTGTGCCCACTCGCCTGCTTTCCTGCTGTCTCCCTTTAGTCAGGAAAGTGTCTCTTGCATCCATCTCAGGTCAACACACAGCGACTCTCCCAGATAACCTCCAAACCCCTCTGAGAGACTGACCCCTGACAAATGAATGGATACACATTTATGTATTTCAGTTTTATGTGTGTATGCATTTGTGTATCCCTGTTGAATCAATATTTGCAAATAAAAAAGACTAAAAAAAACTATTAATGTCTTTGCATTTCACTGAATTGGGGTAAATGTGGGCAGACCTGCAGGAGTGAAAAAAGGTCACATTACTTGACATCTCCGAAACATTACGAAGCACATGATAGCACTACTTTAATTTGGCATATGCTTAGGTGCTCTCGGTAGGGCTTGTGGGCGTGGAGTTCAAAACATGAACAGTTGCAGTGAATAAGGGAATTGCTTCTCTGCATAAGCACGATTTAGGAACAGATAGGAAATTAAAAAAGGTCCTTCCCGGTGATGTTACCAGACATATTACAATTCTACTGGATGGTGACATAGGCAGAACAAAACAGAGGACGTAGGGTACTGCGTTCAATCGGTGGCTTGCAAAGTGTTTCAGACTACTACTTCCATCGGCCCTCCCCATTGAATGTACTTGGTAGGAATGATGGGAATGGTAGTTCAAAGCATTTGATGAACATTTGCAGAGAATAGGGAAATCTCCTTATCAGAAAGTGTGCCGCTTGGGGACAGACAGGAAATAAAAAAAGTTCACATCAATTGGTGGTACATAACATTACTAAAGACTACATCACTGCTGTATTCTGGCATGCACATTCCAAAGCAGTGGAGAAAGGCTACTGTATAGAAATGGCGACTCACAAGATGTAACTGACTCTCACTCCCATCAGCCCTTCCCATTGTATATTGCGGTAGGGCTCATGGAAGTTGTAGTAAAATAGCATCATGAGCATACCGCACACATACCTGCAGGAGTGTACAAGCCCCCCCATGAGAATAACACTGTTTACAATAAAAGGAAAGATCACACCTACGTTACTCGTATGTCCACAGTCAGTGGCGCAACACCATTGAGCTGATCGGGATCTAGACCCCACGAAATGTTGGGCTATGTTGACTCGACATGGCTGACCTACAGAGCAGTGGGTGAACAGAACAGGACACAGACATTAAACGGCACCTGTGCTTCGCTGTTAACAAAGGCCCTTCAATTAAAGCATTTTATTGTTGGCACCTGCATTCACAGGCATACTTTTTTAGGCAATTGAAATCGTGATGTGTGATTAGTACTTGCATACTAGGTGAATGATTGAAATTGGGGGTTGGGGAGCAGGAAAAGCACATTTTTACAGCAGCTCTTAAGTTAGTGGTTTTGGGTGTGAAGGATAGAATTAACCGCTTGTAACATTAATGCTGCACTAGAATGGTCTCCTTAGAATATGTAACAGCAGTTAGATGCCCCAGCACAAGTACGTTTGCCCCTCCCCGGCAGTCTCTCAAGTTAGTGCCTCTCCCAACATTTGAAGGGTTTGCCCCCATACACCCTGAAATGCTAGCCTAGGTGCTCCCCTGGAGGGAGCTCATGTGCACACATACTTTTTGTTAAGCAGAGAAGCGAGGGAAGCCTTTCCTGAAACCTGCAGGGTTAAAGGTTTACTGGGTTCATGCAGAAAAATGTATTTGTACAAATGCAGCTAAACTTTAAAGCTGAGAGTTTCAGGAAAGGCTTCCCTCACCTCTCTGCCTAACAAAAATCAAATGCACACTTCAGCCAGCCCGCACCCCACGAATGCGAGCCAACATATAACATATGTGCTCTTTTAGATACGAGGGGAGGGGGCTGGTGTGTGCACTTGCTTTTTGTTAAGCCAGGAGGTGAAGGCAGCATTGTTGCATGCTATCTCATTATGTATGCATGTGTGCAAGCAGTGCATGTATGCATTATGTAATGTGTGTGTGTGTGTGAAGGAGTGTATGATAAATGGGGGACTGGGTGCATGTGTGAATGAGCGAGTGCATGATGAATGGGGGACTGGGTGCATGTGTGAATGAGCGAGTGCATGATGAATGGGGGACTGGGTGCATGTGTGAATGAGCGAGTGCATGATGAATGGGGGACTGGGTGCATGTGTGAATGAGCGAGTGCATGATGAATGGGGGACTGGGTGCATGTGTGAATGAGCGAGTGCATGATGAACGGGGGACTGGGTGCATGTGTGAATGAGCGAGTGCATGATGAACGGGGGACTGGGTGCATGTGTGAATGAGCGAGTGCATGATGAATGGGGGCATAAGTGAACAGAGGGGGCAGTGCCTCTAAGTTTGCCCTGCCCAGTTTCTGAAGTGGCCCCTCCCCTCACCAGTAAGCCCCATCCCGAAATGTAGGTTTCAATGCACCCCTGTCCACAGTAAATACTGCCTAGTCAGAGTTGGAGAATAAGGTCACTGATGATCAGAAGGAGTATGGATGTGGGCACCTGGGGATGTACCCTTCTAAAGTCAGTAAGACTAACACATCTCCAGTGGCAGATACATGAGTAATACAGTTCAGTATCTCCATCTTCCAGCATTCTAACCCGCAAAATATGAAGATGAACAATGCATAAGTACAGAATAATGGGGGAAACACACTTCTTAGTGTTGTGTACAGCATGGCTGTGTTGTATACTCTCCCATAAAGGACTGTAATTAAACATCTTTTACACTGTATGGGTCAGCTGGGTAGCTGGGAGGCCATGGTCTTCAAAGCAACAGCAAAATAAAAAATTTAAAAAAGGCGCCTTTAAGCTGTTTATTGTACATCTGCTTAATAATAATTACAAGAGTTTTAATAACATGTAACCCAGCAAGTAACTGGTTAAAGAAACTGAGCCAGCACATAGAGCAGCCATCTGTTGGACTCTAGTCATATCAGTGAATCCTGTAAAGGTGTTTACTTCTATATACGAGTATTGAATAAGGGCATTTTTTGTAATGTGCAACTGCCCATGTCCGCAGCACAATTTTGCTGCTGTAACGAGGTCCTGGGGCATGCGCTGGGAGTGCGGGGTGAAATAGAGCGCCTAAATGCCAAAAATAAACAGGACAGAGTGATTTGTGAAGTCCCATTGAAGTATAAGGCCAGCACAGAAATGGTGATGTCAGACATGTGGCCTATTGAAACAAGAACAGGCCTAAATCTCAGAGGAAAGAAAGTGGGCTTAAATCTCAAAAGTGCGAAGATATGCGCAATGCATTTCAGCAAGGAAAGGAAAGAGATGTGGCTGACAATGCTGTTTTACTAAATCCATGGAGAGCTGCACTTCTACTTAAAAAGACAGATGGCAGTGTGTACATTATCTTCAATGTAATACCAGATTGTGCTCCAGTCTTCCCAAGTGAAACCAAGCTTATTGCCATTATACGAACTTCCTTTTTTGTCAACTGAATGACAATATGCTAGGAGAAGTGCTCACTTAGTTTGAACATAGTTTTCTCATATAACTGCCCTATACATATGACAATCCAGCAGTGATATTCATGTATCTCACAACTGTGAGATTAAAGAAGTAAATTACACATGGATATAAGGCCCAGGTGCCTTATAAACGGTCATGTAAAATGCATTGTGTGTGAGTTTAAAAACCATTTCTTACAGAATTTGACATGCAGACGGTCATTTCTCCTGAAGATGAAACTTTTAAAAAAATATATATTTTTATTGGTTTTTACATAACAGGTTGAGTTTTGCACAATATGCCACATTATGTATCGATTCGTCTTATAACTCTAATCCTCCCCACCCTCCCAACGTTCTCCCAACTTGCTCGCAGGGTTCTCTTCTCCGGGTTCATTATGTGCAGGGTTTGTGTCTGAGGAGCGGTTTATGTCCTGCAGTTCCTCTCAGTTCATTAAAGTTTGCGGGATTAGTATCTCTTTCGGTTCATGCAATGCAAGGCACTCAAGGGGGCTTATCATCCGGGCAGGAATACACATCGTTCAGTATTGCGTTCCATGTTGTGATGTCTGTGGAGCCTTCCCGTCGTACCGCTCGCAGGGCTTCTTGCCAGACTGCTGTCTCTGCTGTGGTCCATCTTTTGAGGTCCCTCCACCATTCATCTGTTTTTGGTCCATTCTTTGCTTCCCAATTCATTGCTATCCTTCTTTTAGCAAGCGCCCATGCCATATTGATCATCTTTTTCATTGCCTTATTTTTGTTGGGGGAACTGTTGAGGCCCGGGGGGCAAGCTTCTATGGTCCACGCGTGTCCTTTTATCCCCCTGCTTCTCAAGCGTTGCTCTATTCCCTGCCAATAACTTTGGATTTCTGGGCAGGGCCAGAACATGTGGCCTAAATCCGCCTTCTCTTCACCACATTTGGGGCAGTTCTGTACAGTGGCACCTGGAAAGCGAGATATTCTGGCCAGGGTTAGGTACGCTCCATGGAGTATATAAAACTGCAGTTGCTTCAGCCTGGCGTTTCGAGACACTTTCTTTGGATAATGTTTTACTTTTTCGCATTCTGTGTCTGTAGGTTCCCTGTCCAGTATCGACTCCCACATCTGCCTGCCTCTATTTTTGTCTCCCGGGAGCTCTTCTGTTACTGTCTGATAAATTCTGGATACCATGTGCCCTCACTCAGTGATATCATAGAGCGAGCTCAGAGTGGATGTAGCCCATGTGTTTTGATCATATCTTGAAGATCCAGTTTGAGTCCCTCCGGGGCCAAGTCTCCTGTTGTGATTATTCCCTGAAGCTCCCAGTACTCCCTACTCTGCTAGAGGTGTTCCCTGCTGGTTCCATTGAGTGCTGCAAGTGGTATCTGGGAGGAATAGGGTTCCTGTATTTTGAATAGTCTTTTCGTCCGATTCCATATTTGCAGCCCTATCCATAGGAGCGTTAGAGGTTTTGTGATTCTCCCCTTATCTAGCCACAGCACTTCTTTTGGGAGGAATGGTGATATGATATTGCTTAAGAAGGTGTGTTCTACGGTCTCTATATCTGCTAGCCAGTTATCTACATGTTGAAGTTGGGCTGCTAAATAGTACAGTTCAAAGTGTGGCAAACTTAATCCCCCCCACGGGGTGATCCTTGCAAAGTATTTCCATAGCCACTTTTTTCTCCCTTCACCCCATATAAAACTACTCAGTAAGGTATTAAGATCTGTGAAGAATTTCCTCCGGATGAGATAGGCACATTTACAAAGTGATGGAGGAGTCTGGGTAGAATTATCATTTTTACTAGGGGTATCCGTCCTGTCACTGCCAAGGGGAGCTTTTTCCAGAACCTGATAGAGACTTCTATGCCTTGTCTTGCCCTTAATGTGTTAGTTTAATAGGTGTCTTCAATGGAATGATGTATGCTTATACCTAAATATCTGAACGCCTGAACGCTCCACTTAAGTTCTAGGCATGGGAGTTGGTGTTCAGCCTTGTTGGCCCAACCCGCTAGGGGGGGGAACAGGCAGGACTTGGCCTTGCTGACAGTGATCCCTGAGAGACGCTCAAAGTTATCTAGGACTTCTAAGTATGTGTCAAGGTTGTCATCTGGTGTCTACATGTATAGGAGTATGCCTTCAGCATACAAGGAGATGACATGGGTTGTGCCATCTATGTGCAGCCCTGTGTCTCGGATTGAATCCCTCATGTATATCACAAGTGGTTCCAGTGCTAGGATGTATAGGAGGGGCGATAGCGGGCAACCCTGCTTGGTACCCCTGCCTATCTTAAAGGCTTCTGATATAACTTTACCGATGCACACTCTAGCTGTTGGTCTGGCGTAGAGCATGCATATCCATCTCATAAATCCCTGACCTATACCATAGTGTTCCAGTGTGGCTAGTAGCCACTCCCATCGAACAGAATCAAAAGCTTTGATGGCGTCCAGGGCTGCTACCGCGCAACCTTCGGGTACGGTCTGAGGCCCATCTATTACACCCTGCAGGTGTCTTAGATTTGTTTTGGTAGTACGGCCTGGAACATAGACGGTCTGATCAGGGTGGACTATGCAGTTATTACTCTTCGTAGCCTGTCTGCAAGCACCGCAGTGAGAACTTTAGTGTCCTGATTTATTAGGGCTGTGGGTCTGTAAGATTCACAGTGTTTGCCATCTTTGCCCGTTTTTAGGATGGGGATTAGTAGTGCATGTTCCATCGTGTCAGGGAGGGCGCCATTTTCATACGCCTCCTGAAGTACTCTTAACAGTTGTGGGGGTAGTATGTCAGTGTATTCTTGTAAAATTCTGATGGCAACCCGTCACTACCAGGCATTTTACCTGTAGGCAGCGAGGCTATGACTTCCTGTATCTCTTCAAACGTGAGCGGGTTATCTAACCGGTCTCGCTGTTCTTCTTTTAGGGTTGGTAGTTCAATATCTTCCAGGGTTTCTAGGATTTCAGTTTCCAGTGAGTGTGTGTCAGCCTTATATAGGTTGGAGTGGAATTCGTGAAAGGCCTGGCCTATTTCCACTTGTGACCTCCTTGCACATTCATCTTTATCTAGTATTTCTGTCACTTCCTCCCTGCTGTCTTGTCCCTGAACCAGCCAGGCCAATAGTCTTCCTGGTTTGTCCCCTTGGCCATGTATCTTCTCAGTGTATCTGGCAAAGCTAAAGTCACCCAGTTTCTCCCATTGTTCCATGTATTCTAGCCTTAATGACATAAGGGTACTTTCTTTATCTTTTTCAGGGGTTTCAACTTTTTCAAAATGTGTGATCTAAGCTTCTGTTTTTGAAATTTGGTTTTTCAGCATTCTTCAGATGCCACCTGTGTTGGCCATTGCCACCCCCCCTATGACTACTTTATAGGCTTCCCAGACCATGGCAACACTGTCCATGCTATATAGGTTATGTTAAAAAACTGTTTGGAGATGTAGAGTCTCGGTGAAGGCAGCATCACGCAGGGATTCTGCTCATAATTTCCATGTGGGGATAGGTGCAGGGCGGTCCGCTAGTGTCCACTGGACAAACAGGGGGGGGGTGATCTGACAGGGTGCGAGCTTCTTGTGACGCCTCCGCTACCTTCCCTAGGTGTTCCCTCCCCGTAAAAATGTAGTTAATTCTGGTGTATATATTGTGAACACCTGAGTAGAACGAGTATTTTCTCCCATTACAGTTCAGTCATCGCCATATCTCTTGGTGTTTCAGATCTTGAGTCAGTGACCTAAGAGCTCTAGATGAAGGGGAGAGCGATTTCTTCATCCGATCCGACCTATCCAGGTCAGGGTCTAGTATACAATTATCCCCATATCCAACAGGCGCCTCTATAGGGGGACAATATGGAGTAGAGTGAATGATAGAATGTGGCCGCATTTTGATTGGGCGCATAGGTATTTATTATGCAGAATTCCTTTTGGCATATGTAGCCGTGTAGCAGTATGATCCTGACGTCTGGGTCTGAGTGTTTATGTATGATGCAATGTGCTACCCCTGGGGCGAACCATATGAGCACCCCCCTCGCACAGTTTGAATATGTTGAGCCATATCGCTTGCCTTTCCATTTAGCAAGTATGCGGTTCTGTTTTTAGATGTCAGGTGGGTTTCTTGTAGCAACGCAATTTGAATGGCCTTTCTGCAGAGGTAGGAGTGCACCCTCACCCTTTTAACATAATTATTCAGACCTTGCACATTTAATGTAGCTATTTTTAGGTGTTCTGCCATTGGATGTTGGAGGTTTGATTCCCGCCCCTCTTGTCCAATGTCCCAGGACACTGTTCCATATGTCTACCCATACCGGGACTAGGGTGTCTGTGTCAGCGTCGTGCATTTACCCCAGTACCATTGACAGCCGGATCCCGCCATACTCTCTCTCTGGCTGCAGCTACATCCTGCTCCACTTTGGTTTCTCCTTGTACCCCAGAACATGCCCGTAGACCATCGGTTTTAGGTTGTGTATCGAATCCGCATATTGTCTTTCGGAGGGTGAATGTTCCCTGTGAGTGCTTTAACCAAACTGAACATAGAACTGTGTAACATTAACCTTGTTGCCTAGCGGTATAGTTTTGTAGAGGCGTCCCCACCATTTTCTGTTTCGGGGGGTCGGTGGGTGAGTACTCAGGGTAATCTCAGTTAATTCCTAGGTTGATCTGGGGAGTGGTTCTGGACTTCCCAGAGGGCCTGGGGTGGTTGCGTCGCAGTGTGTTGTCCGCTGTCGTTGGTCTCTGAGTCGTCTTTGGGATTAAGTGAAGCTCATCGCTGAGTTCCTGCCGTTTGGCTCCTACGATATGAGGGCAGTAGCTTTTGGGGTCCGGTTAGAGGGTTATCTGCAGACTCATTACATTGCCCGCTTCTGTCTAGGCATCCTCTCCTGTAATTGGCCTAGATTATGCTCATCCATCCAGGAGTTTATTGTTTCCGGAGTTTCAAAGAATAAAGATTTAGCATTATGGAGTATTTTCATTCTTGTTGGATATAGGAGCATATACTTAATGCCCTGAGTGTGTAGTCTCTCTCTGGTCAGCACAAATTGGGCTTGCCGCATTTGTACTTGCAGTGTGTAATCAGGATATATGGCCAGGGATGCTGATCCTCTCTGGATAACCCCTCCTGTTCTGGAGAAGGCCAGTATTCTTTCTCTGTCGCGATAATTAAGTATTTTTGTAATGATCGGCCCTGGCGGAGTTCCTGGTGGTGGTGGTTTTGTAAGGGCCCGGCGGGCTATCTCGACTGCGAACCCCTGTGACAGGTTTCCTGGCCCAATTTCCTGGAGCAGTATATTCTCTATGTATTCCGTCAGGTCTTTCCCCTCGGCGCCTTCCCGAAGGCCTAGAATTCGAATGTTGCTCCTGCGGGCCCTTCCTTCTGCGTCCTCCGCGCGATCATGTAGCGTTTTGAGTTGGGTGGACAGATCACGGACCGTATTCTCAAGGTCTTTGGTCGTAGAGGTGGTCCGTTCTAGTTTCTGTTCAGTGTCGCCTACTTTGCTGGCCAGGTTCTGCAGATCCTGGCGCAGGAGATTCATGTCGCATTTCATTTCCCCTATATGTGTCTCCATTGAAGTGCGCATGTGGGCAATGGCTCCCAGTATCCTACTCTGTGAGGCTTCCCCTTGTTGTGCTGGGAGGGTCTCTGTCGGTTGTTCGCTGCTCTGTGGAGGGTCTGTCACAGGACTCACCTTCATTGCATAGCTGTCCATTGTCCACTGCTTGGGTTGTGCCATTGTTTGTTTTTGGGTCGTTAAGGTATTTTTCCTGCTGTTTGGCATTTGTGATGTGGTGGTGGGCGTCCGTACAGGCCTTTGTACTGATTGTGCGGTTGTTCCTCAGGGGTCGCTGATGCTGTGGGCCGTCTCGTGTGGAGTCTTAGGAGAGGTCCGTGTGTGGGCTGCAGGACGCTAGCCTTTAAGGGTGCTTATTGTTGTGTATGGCTTGGCTTTGCAGAAGGAATGTTGTGATGTCATGTGGAGTGCTTATGCCCGAGTGTTGGAATGCATGGGTGAATGTTCTAACCAGGTCAGTTGTTCAGCCAGAGGCCTGGGTGATGGGCAGCCAGTGTTTTATTGTCCTATATGTAACTTATTGATTGACTGCTTGTAATGATAATAATAAACCTAGCATGTTAACCTAAGAAAACTGGGAGTCACTTCATTACAATGGCGACAAGTTGGTCTTTTAAAAGAAGAATCTACGTGCGAAACAGATGTAAAGCTGGTGCCCTGCTGTAGGGGGTGCAGGAAGGAAGAAGAGGACAACACTGCCCCCAAATAAAGTAAGGCCCATCACCCAGGGTGACAAGGTACTGCAGGGCTGAAAAAAGGAAGCCAACTCTTAAGTTGAAGAAAGGGGAGTTGTTTCCATCAGCAGGAGAGAGAGGGAGAGAGGGAGAGATGGGTCCCATAAGCAGGAGAGGGAACAACGGATTGGTTATTAGCCGGATTATTATGATCCAGGGACATCTTTATGGAGTCATCTTCCCAGTTTTGGGGTGCCAATTAATGGAAGATGCATAGCGCTTTGATGCTGGGCATGAATTGCATGGCAGGTAAAGCGAGTCTCATGTGCAGGAGAGAGGAGTCTGATGGTCTGGAGAATAACTGCTGTGATTATGTGCACTAAAAACTGCTGCTCCGGTTATGTGCACTGAAGTCTAACATCATAGCTGGGCTTATGTGCATGTCATTACTGCACTTACAACTACGGGAAACTGTCCCATCTGTGCATTGGAGAGTTCGAGCTGGGTCCCATAAGGGAAGACAGTGGTACATAGAAGGTCTGGTGGTCAAAGGATTGGAGTGGTTGGACAAACCTGCAATGAGTACTAATGCAGGGGATCGGATTACGTAATGGATGTTGGTAAAAGCTGCACAGTTTGGCAACATTGTGGACACATCTGCATGATGGAGGTGTTTGGACATGGTACGGCGTGGGACAGATCCATGGAGCCTGGATTTGGGTAAAACTACGTACACTGTTACACTGCTGGGGGTAGCGCCTTCAGGCTAACATTCAGTATGGATATGGATGGGTATGCCACAAGGGTATTTTGAGAGGTAGTGCCACATGGTATGGTATCTGGGGGTAGCGCCTCCAGTTTGGTGTGGGCACGATTGTGATGAGTCGCGCATGGTTAAACAGTGTAGGTGTGTTTCTGGTGGTAGCGCCACCAGTTCCGTCGGGGCGTGACTATAATAGGTTATGCGTGGTTATTCCACGTATGGCTGTGTGAGGTGGTAGCGCCACCAATTGTCGGGGTGTGACTGAGGTTAGTCATGCAAGGTGATTGGTTTGGTATCTGGGTGGTAGCGCCCCCAGTAGGTGTAGGGGTATGTGTGTACGGGTGGTAGCCCCTCCGACTTTGGTATGGGCATATCTGTGGTATTAGGCATTGCATGGTCAAACACTACCCCGACTTTGTGGTTTATTTACCACAAATAATTTGATTTTTTTCTCTGTGCACATGCGGTGCGGCTGTGTTTAGCTGTACTGTGTGTGCTTCTAGGACTCTTTCCACCCTCATCAGGGTCCGAAGTGTGACAGTGATATTGGTTGTTGGTCCTGGTGTGCCTGGCCAGTGCATCAGGAATGAGGTTAGTGGTAGAGTGTCAGAGCACGTGTTGTGTGCTAGCCCTGATGATGTGAGTCAGTGTGAATGGCTTATGTTGGTGTGTGTGGAGATGTGTTGTGTAATGTCTTGCGCTGTTCTCGGAAGAGGGGAGATGTGTTGTGTAACGCTTTGCTGTGTGTGATGTGCAATGTAAAGGGAGGAGATGTGTTGTGTATGGCTTGGCTTTGCAGAAGGAATGTTGTGATGTCATGTGGAGTGTTTATGCCCGAGTATTGGAATGCATGGGTGAATGTTCTAACCTGGTCAGTTGTTCAGCCAGAGGCCTGGGTGATGGGCTGCCAGTGTTTTATTGTCCTATATGTAACTTATTGATTGACTGCTTGTAATGATAATAATAAACCTAGCATGTCAACCTAAGAAAGCTGGGAGTCACTTCATTACACTTATATTCTCTGCTGGCCTTGTGTCACCTCTCAAGCCGGTGTGGTGTTTTGATTTTCTCTATGTTACGCTCACCTGGTCTCTGCGGGTACGTCGGGGCACGGTTGCAGCCCTCCCTGGAACTGGCTCCCCTTGGTCAGGCTTCTTCCCCTGACTGCGCTGGTTGTTGGCATTGCCCCTGCGAGAATATGAGAGGCCATGAGAATGCTGTGATATGACTGTAGTCCCCCTCGAACCCTTCTTCCCAGAATGTGGTGAGGATGCGCCGACCCATATAGTCTCACCTGTTTAATTACAATGGCGAGCTCTCCGTCCTGCTTCTCACTGCAGGGGTGCTTTAGCTAGACTGAGTTTTTTTCACTGACACATGTGCGTGGCAGCCCAGACCGGCTGTGGCTGAACCACTCCAAAGGTAAGTATCCTTTCAATAATGATTATTGTCTGTATTCTTTTGTAATGTCTTTCCTTTTACCCAATGGGAGATATGAGGCCCAGCGGTAGTCGCGGTGCAAGAAGCGAGCCCCAATGGAAGAAAAGGGAGTTCACGATGTCCCAATAGGTGGTAAGTTTGGTTTTAAGGTCAAGCGCAAGGATTGGTTTAAGCGCGACCTTAGCGTAATGTCTTAATCGCTTTTTCTAACCTTGTTTTGTCTTTTTCTCTTGCAGGGATTGTCTGGCGATGTCGGACTGGAATGTGTTATCCGAAGATCTGCCGGCGGGTGAAGGATGCCTGGATCCGCGATGATGCTGGCCGAAAGTGGACTCCCGAGTAAGTGTTGTGACTGGGAGCTGGAATCAGGTAAGGATGCGCTCCGACTGCGGTTGCTGCTGGAATCAGGTAAGGATGCGCTCCGACTGCGGTTGCTACTGGAATCAGGTAAGGATGCGCTTCAGACGGCGGTGAGCATTACGCTGCTATAAGCAGACTAACACGAAGCGTTTGCATGAGGGCGGGGCAGGCTTAAATAGCCTGGTCCTGGCCACGCCCATTTGTTCTGACTTGTAGCCCCACCCTGCCACTCCTAGAGGATGCTGCACGTGCGGCCCAATTCACTCCTATGGCCACGCCCGACCTGGGGGCATGTGGAGGCCCTGCAGGGGAAAAAACAGCACATACACCAGAATAAAAGTGTGCAGAGCACACTTACTCATGAGCCTGGCACCAAAGGTGCCAGGACTGGGTCCAACTGGACCTTTTATGTAGTGGAGCTTGCGGTTCTTGCCCAGTGGCCATGACACTCTGGTCCGGCTGTTTTAGGAATCAGAGTGAGGAGCTCCAAGTAGCTAGGAGGTGAAATGTTTGTTTGTTTATTTGATAAAGCGCAACAAAAACCATCAGGTAGCTGGGCACAAACATTACAAGGATACTTTAAAGCTTAGTTACAGGGTAGGTGGGTACATACAGTGATAACATAGTTACTACCACCTAGTTTACAGAGATACCAGTGGTCCCATATGGATATACCAAAAAGAAATACAGTCAAGTGGTACAATAGAGCATATACAGTTGAGAATGGTCAGGGCTAGCTGTCATTATATAGAAGGTGCAGTTAAGGTGTGGGTACAGTAGGGGATCAGTTAGGAGGTGAAGAGGTCGGCAGGATTAGGCATCATTGGTCCGTAACCAGGTGAGGACTTTCCGTCTAAATCTGGAGTAGGGTTGGTCTGTTCTAAGATCTAAAGGGAGTCCATTCCAGGATTGAGCGGCTATAACCGGGAAGCTAGAACCGCCCACTGTAGTCCGTTTGTATCTGGGAACCTCTAAGGTGTAGGCGTTGGCGGATCTCATGGGTTGGTCAGAAGTTCTCTTGTTTATTCTTTCTACAGGTAGGGTGGCGCTATGTTATTTAGACATTTGGACGTTAGAGAATGTGTTTTGAGGAAGATCCTGTCCTTAATCTTGAGCCAGTGGACATCTCTTCTAAATGCAGAGATGTGATCTCTGTTCGGAATATTTAGAGCTGCTATAAGGGCATTATTTTGGAGTCTTTGCATTTTGTCAATAATGTACTTATTGGATCCCGCACACAATGCGCTGCAGTAATCCAGTCTAGATAATATAAGTATTGGCTAAAGTGATGTGGCTAGTTTCAGAGAGAAATGGTCTGCAGGTTCGGATCAGTTTGCAAGTATATGCTGTTGATGATGCTAGTGAGCTGACTTTCTTCTTGAAGGTGAGTGCCGAGTCAAGATAGAAGCCGAGGGTTTTAACTGCAGGCATCACTTTGATGACATTATTGTCAATTTTGAATGAGGCATAGCTGGGGTTGAGTTTTTTAATGGCCATCTCTGATCCTAAGATCAGTATCTCTGTTTTATCGTCGTTCAGGCAGAGGCCGTGGGATGCCTTCAATGCCTGAATGAGGAGGTATATCTTATTTACTAAGGCAGAGTCTTCCAAGAAGTTGCCTGAAAGGGGAACAAGGATCTGGGTGTCATCTGTGTAGTTAGTATAGGTGACACCCAATCCGTCCAATTTGCGAACAAGGGCTTAGTGAAGATGTAATACATGGTAGGAGATACACATGATCCCTGTGGAACGCCACAGGAGACTTGTATAGGATCAGCAGCTGCTAAAGGGGAGAAGACTCTCATTGTACGTTGCTAGGAAGCCAGACTGACGTGATCCTAATAGATTGTTAGCTTCTAGGTAGTCCTGTATTTTTAGGTAAGCTACTCTGTCGATGATTTTAAATTTTAAATATAATTCTTGGGGGCAACATGTACATGCTTATGGCCCAGGGGGAGAGCGCTGATCTCTGTCTTGTAGACTTGAGGTTGGTGTTGTTACGTATCTGTGTGACTGTGCATCCAGTCAGTGTGCTCAGCTGCTTCTCCGTGCATGCCTTTATGATCCAGATAAAGCATTCAGATTTGGGGGAATGTGGACCCCAGTGTTGCTGTGTTTGCCGCCCACTCCGCTCATCTACAGTGCAAGCTGGGTCTTGGGGGGGAAGGAGTAGTACGGGTCCGTGCTCACTCTGACCAGGGTTAATACACACCGCAGACAGAGGGACTTACTTGTGTGAGACGGCCAGCGGTGATCTCAAAGTCTGCCTATGCCTCAAAGGTTTGCTGTCTCCCACCACACAATGTCTCGTGGGGGGAATGGGGAGCTGCTCATTTACCCCCAAGAGCATCCTGGGTGTCCCGCTGTCACCTTTATCGGCGTTCGGCCTTCCGGAGCGGGACAGTGCTCCGCTCCACCCATGACCGGCACTGTTGGGGCTGCGCCGCACACCATTGTGTGCTCACTGAGTCGGTGTCGGATGAGTGCTTGCGGCACCTCAGCCTGCGTTCTGTTGGTTCCTTTGGTTGGCTCGATGGGCTGCTTGCCGCAGGGGCCACGGAGCGTCTTCAGTTCACCCCGGCTCTGCCCGGCGCCCTTTTGCCTGCTCCTCCTCAATACCGAGATCGTCGTCTCGCTGTTTCTCAGACCTAACTACCACAATTTTGGCCACTGCAGTTTCAACGTATAATGTTCCGGACCTTTTCAGTGTTGTTTTGTTCACACAATCTTGTTATTTAACTGTTCTGAGGATCATTAAACAGGATCGGGCAGGAGAGCTGCGGCGAGGCATGTCTGCTTCACATGCTAGCTAGCCACGCACCCTGAAGATGAAACTTAACCTCTAAGACCTTTCCTCTGCTGGCCCTGGAGATGGAGGTCTGGTTGTCAACCATCAATCAGCGCCATTGCTTAAAAATGTAGAAATAAATACACTGCCTAGTTTTAAACCACAGTGGAAACAGATAAGGCCATGCCTGTTCTTTCAGCAGAAGTGACCTGGAGGTCGAAAATTCCATAAAATGTCCATTAGAGTTGCAGCCAGGGCCATTACAGGCCATGAAGGGAGAGGTGAAGATAAACATGAGCCAGCCTCTGCCTAATCACATGCTTACGGGTAAATGAAACGTAAAGTGAATAAAGAAAAGACTGGAGTTTAGTTAATGGAAAGATATATATTACTGCATAAAATGGGCAGCCTATATGCCACAACGGCCATTCCTACCTTTATTAAAGGTAACAACCCCCTTTGAACCATGCCAAAACGAGTTTTGTGTGGTAGACATAACAAAAATTATGGATCAAAATTTGATTTGGATCTTCCTTTGATTCCGAGAGATTTGAAAGTTGGTGTGAGGGTGAAGGATAAAATGAACATGGGAACTATGAAGTGGCATATTTTTCACTGATACGGCTACTGAATAAACAAAGAAAAAATGTGTCTCTACATGGGATGGGCATGCTGACTTCAGATTAGCATCATCTGATTTGCCTTAAAATGTTGTTTTTAAAAATATATCCATCCATGGAAAGATTTGAAAAATTAGGGTACTTGCCATGTTGATAGATATTCAGAGTTTTGAACATGCCAAGCTCACATCTCAGTTTGGGATGGCAAAGCTTTCTCCTTCCACAGCTTTCCTAACTCACACCCCTCATCTCATTGTCCTATTAGCACACAGGTGGAAGGTGGCTAGAGTAAACCAACCAATCCCTTTTGTGGGAATCATGATACGTTTATGATGTAATTTGCCCTATAAGTAAACCAGTTTGCATTAGAAGTGGGCGGATCTCACTTATTCCGGGAGGTAACCGGCTGCTGAACTCTTGCGAGAAACACCCAAGCATAGAGGCCTCAAATCTTGCATGGGAGACAGGGACCGGGAAACATAGAAGCTGAGTGGGACCCCTTGGAGGAGCCAGAGGGGACTATCCTGGGCTGACACCCTTGCTGTCCCAGATGTGCCCTGCTGTTCCCTGATGCTCATGACAAGGCCTCTCCTGTAAGTAAAACTATCCCCAAAGCCATAGATTATGTAGGCCCTGCATTTTCAAGCATTGCTTTAGTTATTTCCCCATAGCAAAATATCCTGTTTGTCTGTGTAGATCTTAGCATATTTAATTAAAGTAAATCAATCAATTCCTCTATAGAAATCACAGTATGTGTTTTGTTGGCATTCAAAACTAACAAGCTCTCCCCACTGTTTTTTGAGCTAGTATAGACATAAAGATTTACCAAAAGAATGAATCCCAAAACCCTGTTTCCACATGCGTGTGCACGGTGCAAACAGAAATTGCCCCTTTGTTCCCATTGTGCTCTGACCGAAACTACAAAGCCCTGCCTGTTCTTTTTAGGTGTGGCAAACACATTTTCCCATTGCTTTTCTTCCCCCTCATAATGCATCTGTGGTAATAAGTAAAAACAAATGATTTTGCCCCTTGAATCCCCTTTTTAAAAGAGTGCCTTTTATCAAAATCACAAAACGATTTTCTCATTGTGTTCCCACGTTCTGCCACTGGCCTTCAACTCAGAGGGGCCAAGTCTAAATGATGTTTGGAGGGTGGGGGTTGCTGGGCGAAAAAGTATTATAACCAAATCAGCAATCACTGTTTGTCTTGAATTGTTCTTTTTCTGTATTGGTGGGTGATTTGAAAAGAAAGCTGCAGGAAAATGTGACTGCATATCTCAGTATTATCGCTTTGTTGGTGCCATTACTGAATGGTTCCATGTAATAATGTCAACGCAAAAATGTCTCCTGACATAAATGTTGCTGTTTTTTGAGGAGACATTATTACATTGAACATGCGGGGGACACATCCGAACCCTCCAATGTTTTTTTTTTTTTTACAAGGGGAGCACGGGACATCCCCGCAACCCGTTCCCATGCATAGTGTCATCACATATAATGTCAACAATGGCGTTTCCCAGCAACATTATGTATGGGTACATGGGCGTAATTTTAGGGGTGTTTGTCCCCCCAACTTTCATGGATCACCATTTTGTCCCCATTCATTTGGCTGGGACACCTTTTCTACAGATGTCATGTCCCCCCCAACATTTTCAGCAAAGTTATTCCACTGTATGGGTACATTATTACCTGATACGTGCGGAAGTCATTTTTGTTCTTGTGTTGCCACAGCATTGGTGGCTGATGTTAGTCTATTTGTCAAATTTGGTTTAAATAAATTAATAAATCTATATTCTCAATACACGTCGGCTTGGTTCCTAGTCCATTGTGGCACTGGGTATTTGTTGGGGTTGGGTGCAGGACAGGTTGGAGGCCTTACCAAAGTGAACCTTAAACAAACTAAAAGTGCTTTATTGTGTGCCACATTCATTGGGGGAAAGGAACTCCCTGAGTTGAGTGTGACTGTGTAATAAACTGTGACATGAGTGGCCCCACACAATTAATGCATGTTCTAACAAACTGCTTTGCATAAACAGTCAGTAGTTCAAACTCACTGTTGTAATGATGTGCAGGTGACACACAGAGATAGCTGAGAGGGACACCTTCCATGTAAGGTCATGCATTCATGTTAAAGCATAGTATAAGATTAGCATTATACAGAGTCAGTGATCCCTCTCCCTCTGTGTGGATTGACTCATCAACTGCTACCCCTAGAACCTTCCCATTGGTGACATTGCCAAGAATCTATGAGCCCATTAGCCAGCCGCAGCTAGCTGCAAAATGCAGAATACTACAAATCCTCTCCCCTCACAAAAACCAACCACATAGATGCCAGAATCCAGGCCCTAGGCAAGAGAAAGTAAATAAAAGGGGCATCAAGGCATAGCTGAATAGTCTTGCGGGAAATCATGGTGACAGATCCCTATGGATAATAATGCAAAGGAGAAAGGTATAATAGGGGATGTTGGGGTGGTCGATAAAGGTCCCAATGAGAAAGAGGGGTTTGAGTTGCGCGCACCATATTGGTGACTGGGGGGAACGGCAATGTTGATGCAATGTTGCAATTTAACATGTATCTAGTGTAGTTAATGAGGATGGGATAAGTGGTACCTTTAGTGTTACTTTGTGTTTAAATTGATACATTTTACACAGCAAGATAATGTCAAATCTGGATATTTGCTTCATATGCGCATGCAACAAAGGAGATTTGCAATGAAGAAAGCAATGAAGGACGCGGTAGTTTGGAACATACATACATGGGAGTCTTCAGGGCCATGTGATTGACACAGTAGGGGTACACGGTAACCATACACATCTGTAAACTGCAAGCCCTCTCATAAGCTAGGGATTATACAGACCATGCAAACTGAGGTGGCGAGATGAACTCTGTGTGACTAGAAAAACTGGTTTAGCAAGATTGGAGGTTGAGGAAGGCGAGCAGGCAGCTGCAATAATATCAGATGATCAGCTAAGGCCGGCTCAGGTTTTTACGACTTGGTGCTATTGTGGAGAGGAGATGCAATCTTTTTAAGTACATGGGAGCCTCTAATTCATTGTCCAGGCAAATCCGTCCATCCAGTAGAGTCAGTTCAGGGCAGAGCAATAAACCTGATGAGAAGGGATGCTTAAGGGCAGAGTTGACAAATGCTTCATGGGTTTTGAGCAGGTTTTCAGGATGAGGCCATGCGTGTTGAATTGGCAGTCGTATAGAGTGTGAAACAAGGACGCCAGCAAGTCTAGGTGGATGACATACATATTGTCAGTCCAAAGAGAACTTGTTTATTTTTCTCCCTCCTCATGTCGTCATTGAAATGTCCTTGCAAAGACCATGTGCATCACATTCAGGGTTAAAGGTCCCAGGCTAGCTGGAACTTGTAATTAATTATGTTTGTTGTGTGAATGCGTAACTCTGGGACGATGTCATGACCTACCATGGAAGATCCCAAAAAGGGGCGTGCTGTAAAAATGAGCTTATGCAAAGATATGTTGAAAGGGGATGGTAGTAAAATAAATGTGTCCAATGAGAGCATGGGAATTAAAGGAGATTACATCTCTCTGTATAAGTTTGACCAATCGTGTGTGGGGGATGATTTGTAATAAAATATGTCGTAGTGTTTCAACTGTTGCAAAATGTATGAAAGGCTTGTGTGGGCCTACTTGTGGTTAAGGTGATCAGAGGTCCATCTGCACATTTGGCATCCCTGGGTGGACCCCAGGCTTTTTGAGACATTGGGGGTTTCCTGTCCGCACAGCTCAGTTGCTGCGCTTCCCTGCAGGGACCAGTCTTCCGTGCAGGGTAAACGGAGAGGACTACAGGCGCCATATTGGTTAGAGGCCTGTCTGCTCCCTGAAGGCATGGTACCGTGGTCCAGCTGTGCAGGGCGAATTGAAGGAGCACCACTTCGGTTCGCTTCAGGGACCAGTTCCATGTGAGTGCACTTTTGGCAGGTAAAGCAAGGGTGTAATAGGGAAACAATAGGGTTTTCTTTGATATAAGGGTTTTGGTAAGGGTAACATAGGCGTTTATGTGTGGAGTTAGATGAGGTTAAGTGAGTTGACAGGGCGAGTGTTTTGGAGGAGGTACTGAACAGTTTTTTGCCATGTATTTTTTCTATATATTTTGTACCTAGTTTGTTATTTTAGAGGTGTGAGGTGGTATCCCACCAGCACGTTCATCGTGAGGTTTGCCCTGAAACCTTTCAGTTTGCTTGTCTGGTTGGCTGGAGCCCTCATCTATGGGTGAGGCTGCATCTTTATAGTAAGACCAACCATAGATATGTTTTTGGAGTATCCTCTTGGCACTCTTAATTCTGTACTGACTCTGCGGACGGAGCCCTCGACTCACTTTTCTTAGTTAGTCGAAGTAAGTGAAGGGTATCTTCCTGTAGTCAGGGAAAGATGGTATTAAAGTCGAGAATACCGCGTTAGTGATTAAAAGAGAGAGGAAGTGGTGTTGTAGTGAAAAACATTGCGCTCCTTTTATGCTAGGAGATATTTCAGAGAAGTAAATGGGATTTAGGCAGGCATTGTATTTTTTGATAATATGCCGTCTTTTGTGTAAAAGTGAGAAGTATAATTAAAGTGAATAGCTAAGAAAGGTGATTGTGGTGAAAACGAACAAGGTGAGTGATTGTGGGGCAGATTAAGACAGCGGGAAAGGGGAAAAAAGGGGTTCCTTTCTTTGAAATGATGTGCCACGGGTTCGGCTTCTGTGCTTTAAGTCTTTGATTTGGAAGTAAAATTGTTAAAGGTTAGACTGATTCGGGAGTATGGAGACTCCACTGAATCACTTGTCAGGTACTCCATGGCTATAAGGTAAAGATTTTGAAGTACCATTGTGAAGGGCTGCGGGAAACTAAACCCAAACTGCTCAGTTCTTGGCCTAATGAGGGGACGTACGGAATGTTAGAAAACCTGTATACGTTCTTAGTCACTAGGCACAAGGGTTCAAAGTTAGAGAATCATTTAAATATCTCTGGAGGATGTATGAGAAAGGCGGGAAGGCCCATAATGTTCAAGTCTCAGAGGAATGGCCAAAAAAGTAGGGAGCAGGCATTCCTTCTGCACCACCCCCATATGGGTGCTATCCTTTATCGCTCTTAGAAGGATATACCGGCTTTGAGTTTGATCCTTCATTTTCTACAGCGGCCACTCCGAAGGTTGAGAGATGGACACAGGTAATGCCTCCATCAGCTACGATTCCTAAAATATGGGATACTGAGGAAAGTGGAAGAGTAACACCTTCAATGGTTAGAGCTGCAGAAAGGTTGAGAACGGAGGCGGGAAAGGGACTATTTTCCCTTAGTGCTAGTTTAGCAGAGAGATTACGGGTAGAGGAGCGAGAGAGAGTGAAACTGGCAACCAGAAGACTAGATTAAGGGGCTGAGAATGTGTAAGCAAGGGATGACTATTGGATGAAGCATTAACGCTAGCGGAGGAAGAGGTAGTGCTGCTAGAGCAGCAGAGAAGTGAAGAACGGGAAGAAGTGAACAGGCAGGTAAAGGACGTAGAAGAAGGAAGGTGGAGGCATGGACAAGTCCTTGTTAGATTGGATAGGTCAGTTATCAAGGAGGTCAACATGGACCTTGAGGATGAAAGTGTAACCAGAGGAACAGGACCTGAGCAAGGAGAGCGGGAACTGGCACCCTACGGTAGTGCTGAGTATGCTTCCATGCCAATAGAAACGCTAGGGGTGTGATTACAGGAGCAGGAGATGGGGATGGATGGGAATCAGATGTTGAGCAGGGAGAACAGGGTATAGCAGCCCCAACTCCTGTTCAATCAGCAGCAACAGAGATTACACCACGGAGTCTTAGGACATGCTATGGTACTCATATGGCTGTAGTAATCAGCAAGGGAAAGCTGAGGAGAGCCCAGGTAAAGGCAAGTGTGACTCAATTTCCATTGCTCCAGGAGGGTCAGGGGAAGACGTATTCTGTCCCATGGTCACACATGGACCAGAATAATCTCATGAAGACACTCCCTTCGGTCACTGCAGGGGCAGGGAAGTAGATTTATGCATTAGAGAAGCACACTTCCGGTGCTATGTTGGCCATAGGGACATGAAAAGCGTGTTCACGGCTCGAATGGGGGAATGGTCAGATGAGCTTTGGAGGCGAGCAGGCTATCCGGGAGTTCAGTTGGATACGAACAACCATGATGGAGCAGCATTTAATAAGGTCACAGGTATGGGGGGCCCTGCAGGTCATGTATCCGATACGCCAGATATAAATTCTATTTTGGAAAATACAATGAAATTAGATGATGATCCTGCCATACGTATTCAATTAATTCAAGAAATGTGGAGGGCAGAGATAGGAGAAGTTTGGGATAAGGAAGTGGCCATTTTCTATCATATGCTAAAAAGGGACTTCCCAAAGATCTCCAGCATGACCTAGATTATGTAGTAGGGATAGTGGCCATGGGTTGGCCGGAATTACAGGCACATATTGTGCATTTTTGTAAAAAGAGGCAAGAGAAGAAGGAGAACATAGTGCAGGCACAGGACACGCAGGCTTTGTGAAAAACAGCTGGTATTATGTGCCACACAAGGTATGAGGAGAGTGGGCCAACTAGACCAGAGATGACATTTGACTATCGTTTAAATCATAATAGCGTTATATTTATTGTACACATACAATTATATACACATTAGCAATTACATCAACAGAGTTACGCTCTATATGTCAAAACACATCCCTCCATACCTTGTTCATTCAAAAATGTCCACACGCATTCATCATACCTTCAGATACACTAGTGATATATCATTAAAACCACCATTTCAAACTAAATGTCAATTTGGCACGTTATCATTTCACAATGTGACCCTCTGTCTAAGTTCAGGGGTTTAGAAAACTGTTGTCGACATGTTTCGGTTGAGTTCTCTCAGCAAGGGTGAAGGTCCCCTTGTCTGTTAATTTGTGATCAACCTTCTTCAAGACGGAGAGCAACCGCTGATTCTGCATTGCCTCTTCAAAACATACATAAGAGGGGGTGTGTGGCTTGGAAGCCTTGGTTCTAAAAAATAATGGAAGGCTAAATTAGTCTTATATTGTCATCTCTGTTATTTAAGCCTTTGCTGAATAAAGAATACAGCACTGTAGCTTAGCTATATGCACCCGGCTCACCACCTCTGAATAAACAGGGGCCGCAAACCGGTGTGTTGGAGTAAATCCTTCGGTGTGTGCTCCCACTTGTGGTGCCTCACGTCGAGTAGAGTGTCCTACAATGTAAGGGACAATGCATCAAAAAACTGTCTAAGATGATCGTAGTGGCTATATATGTCCACATGGGCTGGTACTCACTATTATGGAGAGTTCTTAATAGACCAATGCCAGCGTGAAACGTCTTGAAAAATCGTCCAGTGTGTGGTTAATACGCCTGCAGAGGAGGGAGACAAATACCTCGCAGCGGAGCATCACCTATTTTGTAATTTATCAAAAGAGACTCGCTATGTGTCTCTGAAGAAAGGTTGAGCTCTCTTACTGGCTATAGCTATGTTACCGGCTATAGTAAAATTAGCAATTACATGTCTGAATGTTCTCGAAATCTCAAAGCAAATAACACTCTGTAGTGGATCCCATTCAACTGGTGACTGAGATTTAGCAGCAGGCCAGTTCATCTGTAGGTCTGGTGCAAAGATGGCCACATGTCGAGCCTGTGTGGATCTAATTTTTAAGCTTCAGAGGTTGGCAAAATACATACCACTGGGAGGGTTCATAACTGTGTATTAAAGAATTTAGAATAGCTCAGGGAAAGCAGGGCATTCCCAGAGCATCCCGTACTCTGGGCACTCGTTACCTCATACATGCAAACAAACATCCTGAACAGCATGCCAGGGAGATAGGAAAGATAGACATATTACAACAAAGCATTAATTGTTGCACAATGAAATCAAGGGCCACGTTATGTGCTATGGTCAACTATCTCTACACTGTACACAAGCTTTTAGGCACAAGGATGTTGTCGAGTGATTGAGGACACCAAGATGGAATGTCTTGTGATGATCGTAACAGAGACAACGGCAGAAAAAAAATGCTATAACTGCAACTTGCAAAAAAAGCAAAATACATAGTCTGAAATGGATGCTTATTCTACTCTAAATGCTTTTGGATGTTTTTGTCTGCATTGTGAATTTGAGGTGTGTAAGAACAGACAAAATCAGTCACTCACTCCCTGAAGTGTGCCTGAAAAAACCTTTAATGAGCCCAGCAATCATTGTATAGAATTCCAGAAAGACAAATTATTAGTCATTCCTATTTTTTCTTATTTAGGGTCACTGCTCACAGTGTTACACTTATGTGACCATCTGTTTTTTTTAAGAGACCTGAACAAGAAATCCAGTCACTCCAGAAACAAAGAGCCACATGGCGCTGGCCACAGCCCAGGAGCTTCAATTTTTCCATTTAAATATATATTTCTTTTTTAGGGGTAGCAAGGGAGATGACAGGGGTAGCAAGGGAAAACTCAGGGGTCATAGCTGCAACCCTCAAATGACGTCCATGTTTCAAACCCCATGACCCGCTCTCTCACAGACAACCTAGAAGCCTTCAACCTGACACAACACATTTCTCTGCCCACCCACACTGCAGACCACACCCTCAATGCGGTGTTCAGCGCCAAAAACATCATATCCACACTGCTGCCATGCCCTCTAACATGGACAGATCACTCAGCAGTCTTCTTTTCTGTACCACCTTCAACCGCGGCTCCCGCCCAAGGCCACGCCTGGCCACCACCAACCTCCACACCTCTCACCCCACTCGCGAACAAAGTCGTTATCACCCCAGATCTAGCTAACTCCCTCAACTCACTCTCAGCACTCTCCCTTGAGGAATGCCTCCCCATGAAACTCTACCACCACTGGCTCTACGGCACCCTCACACCCCTCACTCTAACAGAACTGACCTCTCAGAGATCAGGCCCCACACCACCCGGTACACCACCAACCTCAAATCTCTAAAAACCATCAAGCACCGTCTGGAATGGACCTGCAGAACCAACCCAACCACTCAAAACAAAACCACCCTAGCAAGACTAACAAAGGCCTACAGATGTGAAATCATAAAAGCCATAAAAGCATTCAATGGGAAATTAATCTTAAACTCTCGCAACCCAAGCAAGGAACTGCATAGAATCATCTTTGAATTAAAATCGCCAGATTGCTCAACCCCCCACCACCCAACTCCCAATGCTTATGTGATGCCTTATCAGAACATTTTCACAACATTGCTACCGATAGAGATTCTGCCTTCATCTCTGAAATAGAGCTAATGCCCCCGCCCACCTCCCTTTATCCCGTACAAACTCCCTCCCGATGCAAACCTTTGTCTCGTTGACTTCGATCTCACACAGGACCTGTATTTATGTTTCTTTGTGTATGTTGAGATGCTGTCAGGACTAGCTCTCTCAGATTGTGTCAAACACTCTTTCAGATCCCACTCCTCCTCACCTGAATCTTCAGATGATGATTTCTTCTTTTGACCTTTCTTCTTCTGAGGCTATTCCCGTGAGAAGAGGTATGGCCATCCTCGGGTGGAAGCCACCCTGATACCCTGGAGGGACAGGGGAACAAACGACCCCCTCCCGAGAATGCCAGTGAGAGGAAAAAAGCGGAAGCTTAAAAAAAAACTCTCTTGTAGCTGGTTTGGATTTTAGAAGGAAGGTACCAACTTCTATCTCTATTGTGGGCGTTGTCAAACAAAGTTCCCTGTTTCAGCACAGGAGAGGAGACGGACGGAACATCCAAGAGTGGTTCTGTAGTTGGCAGTCCTCTAGAAGTGAGGAAGACGTCCCCGTTGTGGAAGGAAAACCGGAACAGCAGCGCTGAGGACCGCTCCAAGAGAAGCACCATAAAGAGAGGAAAGCAAGGAAGGAGGCAGAAGGTACAAAAGAAAGTTTAAGGTAAGAAAAGTAGAGAATGGTTAGCAGCAAAAAAAAAAGCAGGGAACACAGGCAGAATCCCATGAGGAAAGAAACATAGAAAAGAAGGTAAGGAATAGCCGGAAAGGAGGGTAACGAGAAAAGGAACGAGAAAGTGGGAGTTAGCGGAGAAAAGCAAAAGCAGGAAGGAGACAACCAAAGCCTATTCCTGAATGGGAAGGAGCGAGCTGTGTAGAAAACGGGAGGCCAACTGCATGAAGGAAGGGAAAAAAGGAGGCACGAGGACCGGGAGCGAGACCCGGAAGACAAGTCAAGCCAGAAAGGCACACAAGGGTGAGTGTTAGTACCCGGAGTTAAAAGCAAAGGGTTGCAATGTGCAGGTAGGAAAAAGGGGCATGGTTAAATACGGAACCACAACAAAAGGGACAGAAAGACTAGAATGGAAAAACAGGAAGCACAGGAACAGAAGGGAACATTCTAATGCCGGTGTAGCCGCCAGCTACTCCATAGACACCACAGAGGCAGGCGTGAGGGGTGCATGACAGATGCGCAGGGGGAGTTGTGTCGGGTCTGCTTGTATGTCTGTTTTTGTGTGTATGTTGAGATGCAGCTGTGAGGGGGGGTGCTGAGTCTGTCTATATGTTTGATTTTGTATGTATGGACAGTATATGGTGAGATGTGGGAGTGAGGTACCCAGGGGGGTGTAGGGTCTGTCTGTATGTTTGTTTTTGTGTGTATGGGCAGTGTATGCTGAGATGGGTGTGGGGGTTCAGGTCTGTATGGGTGCATGGTGTATGCTTGTTAGTTGTATGCTGAGTTGGGGGATGAGAGGTTTGTGTCTGTATGTATGCATGGTGTATGCTTGTTAGTCTTTATGCTGGGATGGGGTTGTGGGGGTTCGGGTCTGTATGGGTATGTAAGGGAGACCAGAAGAAAATATCTCACACTCAGCAGGAGTAAACTAGGCTACGTGCAAACAGGTTTGCATAAGGAGACATTTTAAACCCTGTGACAGGGTATTTAATTGGAGGAGAGAGTGAAAAAGGTGATCACTGTGTTTTTT
The DNA here is from genome assembly GCF_040938575.1 of Ambystoma mexicanum. Classification (NCBI taxonomy): domain Eukaryota; kingdom Metazoa; phylum Chordata; class Amphibia; order Caudata; family Ambystomatidae; genus Ambystoma; species Ambystoma mexicanum. Next base: position 225,115,830 of record NC_090932.1, read on the forward strand.
GATGTGTAAATGTTGACTAGTCTGTTTGTTTGGTGAGAATATATATTGAAGAATGATCAAAATTGTGAAGTAATTTGAGGAGTAACAGTGATTGAGCATAGCAAAGTAATTGGCGCCAATCAAAATAACAGATAGACTATTGAAATTAGAGGCTTGAGCAAGCAACTGCTGTGGCACACATATTTGTTGTTTTGAAATGTTTCGTGGCTTTATTTAAGTAACTGGTAAAAACATGCAGTCAATTGTGACTCTGCTCTACACTTTTTAAACAAGCGAGTGAAATCAAGTGAAGGGTTTAATACAAATCAAAATTATATATTCCCAAAGATAAGGCTCTTGATAGATTGAAATACTTTGGTAAAAATCTGACAAGCGGATCACATAAACGAAAACTAATTAAGGTGAACAGTGGGAGATTTTGCAGCCTTGCTTCTGACTAAAAAAGTGCGTAGTTGAAAACATTCCTTAAGGCTGGGTTAACAAGATAGAAATGTACTCATTTAAGAAAAAGTACACAGTGCGTAGTTGATAAAAGCCACGCATCATGCAAAGTGAGATTTATGTTTTCAAAACTGAGGCGCCTTTTGCAGTGAGCCAAGGCCCCTGTTCAAAGCTAACGTTAAAGGGCTGACACAGAGCCAAAAAGTCTTTAATAGTTGCAGGAAACCAAGGATGCGTCTATTTGAAAACAGAAGATAGCCCTGCGAGGTAAAGCGGCTATTAACTCGTTTTGCATGGAGAAAGAGGAATATGTTTTGTTTTAGTAAGAGTGACAATGTTTTTTATGTAAAACACTTGTGAAATCGTGGGAAGCTTAGAGAAATGATGTATGTGTATTAACATTAAAACAGAAAAATAAATTTAAAAAAATCATGAAAATGTGAACAAAGTTAGTGCAAATTAGTAGGGCCAAAGCTGAAGCATGTATGAACATGCATAGAATACATTTAGTGATTTATTTATGTATTTTTGAAATATTCATTTTTTTGTACAAAGGTGTAAGTGAGTCAGGGCTGACTCACACCCTATGAAAATGTAGTCTTGAGCAAGAACTCATTGAATTGACTTTTGTGTTTTAAGGATTTTTGTGATGCAGTGGGGAAGCTCAGCTGAAGGTCCATATGACAAACACCAGCTGAAGAAATTAACAACTGAGTAGGTTTTGAGAACAGCATTTTTTCATGATATTTGCGCATGGTTTGTTAAAAGCAGGTGCTAGAGAAGCACTTGATTGAAGTATATGACATTGTAGGATAGTTGGGTCCCTGGTTGTTTATGTGATTACATAGTATTGTTAGTTTACTGTTTTATACTAGAAATTGTACCCAGTCATTACACATATTTGAACTAGGGTGGTTCAATTGGGTCACTGTTTAAAGTTAAACACGTTATTTCCCATTTTTAAGGGGTTGTTAGTTGTTTTGAGTTAATTATAGATACTTTTTTCTCACACTAGATAACCCCTGATTTGTTAATTTCATTAGGCATTTCTTATTGGTGATAAATGGGATATTTTGAAAAAGCATATATCATAAAGCATGTGTGGGCAAATCACACAGATGAGGGTAAAGATACTTGAAAGGAACCATTTAAAAAAAGATGTAGATGCATTAATGGAAAGTAATTGAAAAAAGAGGAAAGATGCTTCACTAAGAAGTTTCAGTGCATGACTAAAAGGAAGAGCAGATGCACACCGTTTATTTTCATGGAATTTGTAACAGAAGGCAAGGAAGTATGTCAGCAAAAGGAAATGGGAAAGTGATTACAGAAGGAAAGAAGGAGGACAAGAAAGAGACACAAAAGGATTGGGAGTGCAAAAGGAAGGTAGAGATTGTAAATGGAAGCACAGGAGAGTGCTATAGATACCCAGAACCATGAGAATATTGGTAATAAATGGCAGAGAGAGGAGGCATGGGATATGCACCATAATACATTAGAGTCATAAGAGTATTACACATGCAGACTCAAGCATATGCACCAAAGCCACAGCAATTCAGACACACTTCAAAAGGGGGGGACAATATCTCCACCACTGCCTAGCATAGAGGCATTAAAATAAATAAATAAACAAATGTGCCTAATATCACACAATTTGTGAAACATGTTGCCGAGAATAAAAATGTACCTATGAGTGCAAATTACATTAAAAAGCAGATTAATGCAATAGTAAATGATACTAGATTAAGCACAGCGAATATTTATAGGGAATTTCAAGAAGGAGATAAAACACCTTTTTTCAGCAACAATGTTAAAAGAGCATGTATTGATGCAAACATTTGTATTTAGAATGGGGAAGTAGTAAGTAACGAGAGGAAGTACTCTCAAACACACCAAGGCTAAGGTTACACACAATATAGATGAAAAACATGATATATTCAACAGTTGTATTGAGGAGAGATCTCAGTAAATAACTACGGCGATAACATGTACTAGTTTAGGGATTAGTTATGAAGAGGCACAAGAAATCACACTAGTATTCTTAAGACCTCAACATATAATAGTGTATATAATGGAGTGTGCCATTAGGCCAAGGAAGTATTTTTTTATAAAGCACATAAATGCACAAACACCCACACATGCACACATATACACAATTTTGTGGAAGTATATCCCATCAGTGGATCACAGGCTCAATGTACATAAAAACACATTTAGGTAGTCAGACAAGGAATTCAATACTGCAATGAGAACACAGACACATGTAGGATGCTTTTGCTTTACACTAGCAATACCAGTTGGGAACATTATGTCTTGCTGAAATGAAATATAAAAGCAGCTGTATTTTTGGAGACTATAAATAGAGGAGAGATAGGGGCATCTGGAATTTAAAGGCTTAAGAAGAGACAGGAAGGGCACAGACTATAAAACTTTATGTAAGAGGGGTAAAGAATCCTACTGGCAAGGCCAGGTCTGAGAGTGTGCATAAAATTCCCACAAGGGGTAAAAAAAAAAGAGACCGCAATGGATCCACTAAGACAGTGGAGGACAAATGTACATAGAGGAACAAAATAAAATCACACACATGTAAGGGATTATAATATGCAAAGTATAAGAGTGTGTGTTGTGTTTAGACTAAGTAATATAAAATAACAATGAACAGTTAAAACTAAAAGCACTGAAGTAAGAAGTTCCTAGCCAAAAGATTGACATCAATCCAGGGGGTGAAATAAATAAATAAGTAAATAAAAAATGATGAATGGATATTAAAGCAATAAAAAAAGTTGATAAAGGTGTAAATAAAGGAACACAAAATAACATTGTGAGACAAATGTGACGGAGGAAGGCGTGAATGAAATATTCAGATTTTCTAACATTGAGCATAATGAATGATGCTTGTTTAAATTGATCAGTGTAGAATATTTGATAAAAATAAAATGTGATTAATGAAAGGACAAAAAGGTATGGATGGCCAAGATTGGTCTAACAACATGAGAACACTTTTAGTAGAATTGCACAAAAAACATATGAGAGTAAATAACAAGAACATTGTTTATGTTTATATGAAGATGTGGATTTATGTAACAGATGAAAAAAATTGTCATTTTTGGAGCACGGGAGGAATGTCTATATTGCCTTATTGGAGTATTGCGCTATAATGGGAAGAAATATTATGACAAAAGTAAGTACTAGTGGACAAGTGGAGACAGAAAAGGTAAGTACCAGTTAACACAGTAAGTGTGTGTATGATGTGATTGATCATTATTAGGAGTAAGAAGACCCAGGTGAGTACAGCAAAAAGGTAGTAAGGGATACAGTACTTTTAAATAGATATCATTTTTCCCAGGAAAGGTGTAAGCAGGTTTGAGTGCAGGATAGTACATGTATGCGAGTATGGCCATTTCTAATGACGTGAATGAAGAAGACTTTTGGATAGAAGGTGGGGTAACCTTTTTGTAATCCTGAGGACAAGGAATGTTAAATAAGTACATTTGGCAAATGCTTGAAACTTTAAGGATAGGCAAAACAGTGTATGCCTATATGACACACTTGCATGCACTTAAAAGGATCAGTGATTGTTTCCAAATACCAAAAATAGGTAAGATTAATGTAGGAAGGGCAATGAAATATTTTAATTGTCTCTCAACAGAATAAATACAGCAAAGTGAGAAGACACCACGGTCCCACGCCATCAGGAGGAGGACTGCAAAAGTACAGAGAACATGCTCAGCACAGCAGAACAGACTAAAAACAGACCTGATACTACACTTATGACAATTCAAATAAAAGTTCACCAATGTTTTATTTTTCAGAAAAGCGATCCTGTATTTTATCCCGCTGAGGATACCAAGAGATGACCTCAGCAACATGATGTTAAAGGGAAACGAAAGGCATATTTTATGGAAATAGCTGATTGCTTTGCCATCTTATCATGACTTTGCTTCTATTTTTGATTTCTACAGGGAGCAAGAAACCACATCACCTATCGATACACCAAGTAGAAAGGGGAGTGACTGAAGAAGAAACATCCTTTTTTTTAAAAAAAAAAAATTGAATTTGTTATGTTGTTTGTTTTGTCTTTTATTATTTTTGTCATAAAGAAGGAGACCACTGAACTCTATTGGTATGAAGACTGACACAACCACGGAGAAAATGTTTCCTTTGTCACTTAGAAAATGAGCACACTATAGAATTTTTTGAATGAAAGCCAGTAAAAAGTTTGGGCAATTAAAGGAAAAAGCAAACATGCATGTGCTTTATGGTCTGATGTCATAGGTATCAGCCAGTATATATGAAGCATAGGTGACTCTAAGATATGCAGGAAAGAGAGAAAGAAGCAGCCATTGTATTATATTAGAATAAGAGAAAACTCAGTAGCAATTGTTTTTAGGAGGTAGGAGTATTTAAAGGAATAGTTCAGTCAGAAAATATTATTGTCCCTATGGTTCGGCCATGTGTTTTTAACCATAATTCGATCAATCGAACAAACATTTCCTAGGCACCTTACCCTCTCTTGAACTCAAGCGAAATCAGGCAGCAGGGTGCGGCCATCTTGTGATAATCTTATCACTTGCCGCATCGCCCTGGGTGACCTGCGTTTGCGGCACTAAATCATATCCCCCGCCCCTGAGCCTGACATCACTCAAGATGTACCGCCCATTTCACAACGCCAAAGCACGTCTCGTGTCAACATTCTCTGTGCCTCAGCTAATGACGTGTCACCATGGAAATGGCAGGAAGCCTCTTTCCTCGATAAGTATAAACAGAGCGCTTCACAACACACAACAGCAGATTTTCTTTTCCATTCCTCTCACTGTATTTCTTTGAGTATTCTGTGACTCGTTTCTATGCTCTGGTCAGCTTCCTTTGTTGCTTGTAGCCCGTGTGAACAGATACCAGTACCACCGCTATAATTTTTTTTGTTTGTTTACCACACAATGGCAACAATAATGCCCTACCTGTACGAGCCCGAGTATTCCGAGGAGGAATTACTGGAAAGAGCAAGCTGTGTAAATGATGGGGCTTTGAACGACAGTTGGGCGGAGGTTTCAACAGATGGACGGTGTTTCCACCTGGTGTACGTGCAATCAGTGCGTGCTAATGCCAACCGAGGAGGAGAACTGCTGCTGCCACGAAAACTCTGGATGCTTGTCCTACATATCGCAAGGCGATCCACAGCCGCAGTGCGTTACCGAGCTGCCAGACTTCACGACAGCCTGCCTCACACGGTCGGTGTTGAGGATTTTGATGGTGTTTATGCACAAACTTTGCGCAACTGTACACCCTCGTAATCCAAGTAACAAGTAAGTATAGTCTGGTTGTGATGTCAGTTAGGCCACTACTATTTCATGGTTGTCCCCTACATTCTCATAACTTCAATATATCATTGTCATATCAGTTTAGTCTTGCAATTCTCTAGTAATAGTCGCATAAAAGTCGTTCAATATTGTGCAGTGTCTAGTTAGCATTTGTCCTGGCAAAAATGCCACTGCATACAAGAATTGTCATTGACAACTAAGGTTTAATACATGTATCTTGGTCATTTAAAAACAGTTTGTATGTTTCTCTTTCACAGGTGGTACCGGCTGGTGGCCTATCGTTCCTACACATGGTGGCTTCATGGGAGGCTTGGACACTGCGTTCAACGAGTAATACCCTCCTGTGTCGTTGGTGCCATTAGACAAACTTTCGCCAGTGACAGCGGTCAGTATAGGGGATATTCCCTCGCTGAGCTGCAACCAGACCTTTACAATGTGTAGTATTTTTGTGCCATCAAAATAAGAAACCAAATACAACACAACATATTTGTTTTATCAATGGTTGTTTCAGTTTTTAAGTGAATCAAGTGTGTCTCCATTCAGCAGTGTTCTGGTGCCTTGTCTGCATGCCTCCTGGCCCATCCATCCCACCCCCCACTATCAAAGGCAGTTCGCACCAGTGGATGTGCTCTGCCATGGGGTGCTGTCAGGGGCGGAAACCGCCAAGGTGCCAAACAACATGTACACTTCAAAATCTATCTTACGCCCAGGGGTCATTGTTCACTTGGCCTCCTCAGACCCTGTGTCTCTAGGCAGGCTTCCCTGAAGCAGACCGTGCCCCTGCAATCCACATAAGATGTCTCCATTCAGCAGTGTTCCGGTGCCTTGTCTGCACGCCTCCCGGCCCATCCACCCCACTCCCCAATATCAAAGGCAGTTCGCACCAGTGGATGTGCGCTGCTATGGGGTGCTGTCAGGAGCGCGAACGGCCAAGGTGCCAAACAACATGTACACTTCAAAAGCTATCTTATGCCCAGGGGTCATTGTTCACATGGCCTCCTCAGACCCCGTGTCTCCAGGTAGGCTCCCCTGAAGCAGACCGTGCCCCTGCAATACACATAATACCACAACATATACACGTCATTCATTCACAAACACACCCCTTTTTGTTATTCTTTATAAACCACTTGACATTTACCATGCGAACATCTTTGAGCACTGCAAGTCAACTTGTGAACGTGCTACTCTGTGACCGCTTCGAGTGAACTCGTCAGTGTGCTACCTGTGAACATCTCCCTGTTCTCCTGCCACTAATTACTCTGCTTGCTGAATCCAACTGTTTGTTGGTCAAGGTAAGGGCATGTATCCTAATCATATTTCCTTCATTTGTAAATGTATATATATTTCGAAGTAACATACTCAGTAGTGCTTTGTTAATTTGTATCATTGCTATTGACTTGAGTTTCTTTTGTTATGTTATTGATATATCAATTTTTATCAGTGTCAATTGGCATCCTATTGCATCCTTCGCGGACCGTGTCTATAGTATAAGCATGTATCCTTTTCGTGCACGATAGAAAATTCAAGGGACGAGTAACATGTTCTGATTTTCAACACATCAATGAATCGTTTGTGAAATTTATCACACAATACAGCCGCACACGCTGCACTGGTTTTGCTGTGGTGCCTAAAAGAAAGCGTGCAATGAACAATGTATGGTCCAATTCATTCTTTCTCACATGTTTATGCAAAATAATTTTCTAATAATGTTGAACTTTATTTTGCAGAATTTACAAAAATGCCTGCATGTTCTATTTTCGGTTTCCCTTTGAAGACCCATGACAAATCAGAAGGCATTACAATGCATGTAGTCCCTAAGACTGTTGATCAAATAAGAGAATGGGTCAGACATTGCGGATATCCACTGGAAGAGCTTGAAAGTAGAGTCAGACAAGTCTTGGAGGACAAGAGGGGTCATCGATACCGCATCTGCAGCCTACACTTCAACCCGGATACGACACATCCTTGTACACAAAGAGGAATCAACTGAGAACAACTCGAAAATTGCTCCCAAACGCTATTCCGACTTTAATCGTAAAAATGCCGCCACAGGTGAGTCACGTTTCCGGATTTAGCTTTACGCCTGTATTTTCGGTGTAAATGTCACTTATAATACTTTCCATATTTATGTGATTGAATAGCTGTTGAAATAATGACTATTTTGCTAAACTTCAGTACTTGTTTTTTAGAACCCACATAGAAAAATGATTTATGGGGACAGATAACTATGCTTTCTCGTATTCAGTCTCCTTACATGCCACTTTTTAATGTTGGAATTTCTAAATCGAATAATAATTTCCCTTTACAACTCCATGACTATCCACCGAATATGAAGCAACAAGATTCAACATTCATGTCTTGCCTGCAGTCATCAACCACTTCGAGCGCGTATCAGGTAATCCTACCTAGCTATTCTGTTCCAGACTGGTTTTATGCACAGAATTCTAGATAATATGATCATATTTTCGCAATGTATCATTGTTGTACACAATGTTTATAGTGGTTTGATATTGATATGTACCTTTGTCGTCTTTCCAAATTGTGTGTCCAGTTTCCAATATTTTCATCCTTACTAATGCAAGTACTGTGTTTCAGGGAGATGCTGAAGCGTCCACTACAATTACAACATCCCTCGTAGTAAATCCGGTGCCAGAGGTATGTGTCTTCACATTTCAATAGGACGAGATAATCTGATCATATTTACATATCCTGTAATTGTTTTACACAATGTTTCATTCCTACTTTACTATTGTTATGTAGCTTTGTCGTCTTTCAAAATCGTGTGTCCAGTTTCCAATATGTTCGTCCTTACTAATGCAAGTACTGTGTTTCAGGGAGATGCTGAAGCATCCACTACAATTACAACATCCCTCTTAGTACATCCGGTGCCAGTGGTATTGGTCTTCACAGTTCAATTGGGCGAGATAATCTGATCATATTTACATATCGGGTAATTGTTTTACACAATGTTTCATTCCTACTTTACTACTGATATGTACCTTTGTCATCTTTCCAAATTGCATGTCCAGTTTCCAATATTTTCGTCCTTACTAATGCAAGCACTGTGTTTCAGGGAGATGCTGCTGCGTCCTCTACAATTACATTATCCCTTGTAGTTGTTCCGGAACCAGACCTTGCAGTTGATCCGGAGCCAGAGGTATGAGTACTGACAGTACCATCTAATGAAAGAAAGTCAGTCTAATTATGTGTAATGCAAATGACTTATTTTAAGTGGATACTATATTTTGTAGGGATGTATACAAGATCCGTATATTGAACCGGAGGCATGTGGATCTGAGTCAGTGCGCCAGCTTGCTGATGTTGATGTTAGAGTAAAGAAGGTTTAAAAAAAAAGAAATAAAAATAAGGTTAGTTATAAACTCTTCATATTGTTGGCAATTGTTTTGTGCTAAGGCCTTCATTATATGCTTTTCTTTAATGTAATTGTACAACACTGTATGTTGGGTTTACAATGAACATCCCTTTTCCTATCTGTCCTGTAGTTGCCCGATGGAGTACGGACTTTGCAGACACAGACAGCGATACAAATAACAGATGCTGCTTGCCAAACTGTTTTCACCATGGAGGAACTATTAATTGAGGCGTGGCATGTTCACACTCGAGATGCCCATTTCCAATGGCCAGAAAATGAATTTAATATGACCGCCGAATCCAGCAAAGTGTTTTTGGACCATTGCTACAATGCGCTTGCTCCGCCAGATAAATGCGAAAGTGAATTTATAGAAGATAGTTTTACATTACTCGATGAGCACTTGACACAATCGACACCCGCCAAAAAAATGCCCCCCAAAAAACAGTCCACATTGATGTTTTCTCCTATCCATGGTCAAGTAACAGATGTTGAAATGACAGAGACTGAAGCATCAACACTATTGACTGATGAAACAGACTAAGATATCAACTATAGTATGTCCAGTTTGGCTGATATGTCCACAACGGTTCAGTCCTAAACAACAGTGTTGCCGGATGACAGGCTAATAAAAGAGGCCGAAGACAGCAGCTTGATGGAGATTATAAAGATGCTGAAATGTGTGCATTCAGTGGGAGGGGAAGTATGTGGGAAGACTTTGGTGAGTGTGACTCGTATAACACAAGGCAGTAACCTCAAAACACATGCCACCTGTGAAAAGTCACATAAAACATTTTCATGGTCCGCTCAACAAATGCTGGGGAAACTGCCAGCTGGCAATCTACTGTGTGCAGCAGCTTTACTTTTCAGTGGCTCTAGTTTCACAAAGTTATCCAGTTTCTTTCAGTTTGTGGGACTCCATTTCATTTCTAAAACGTAATACTACAAATACCAACGTGATTATCTATTCCCTGCCTTTAGTGAAGCTTGGACAATTGAACAATTGGCTATTCAAAGTACATTCCCCGACAAACAGTTCAGGCTAGCCGGCGATGGACAGTGTGACAGCCCCAGATTTTTTGCTATGTACTGCACCTACCATTTTCAAGACATGGAAAGTAAGAGAATTGTGAGTTTGGTGGTCGTGCAGGTGTCCCAATGTAAATCCTCAGTGGCCATGGAGAAACTTGCTTTTATAAATATCTACAATCAAGGGGAATGCAAATCGACCTCATAGCCACGGACAGACACTTTTCAATAGCCAAGACAATGAGAGAGTAGTATCCAAATATTAAACATCAATTTGATGTATGGCATGTTGCCAAATTAATAAAAAAAAAAATCTTGGCGGCAGGGGAAAAAAAGGTTTTGAAAGTATTGCACAAGGGTCCCAGTCTTTCAGCAACCATCTTTGGTGGAGCTCCAAAACATGTGATGGGTCTGTGGAAATTCTACTGGAAAAATGACGCTCACTAATGCACCACTGTTCCAACGTTCACCACTGGACAGAAAACGAGCAGGCACGGAAGAAGAAGTGGTTGATCCCATCTTCACCACCACACAAAGCCCTTGAGAAGATTGTGTTTGATAAAACTGTCAGGAGATCTAAAGGGACTCACAGAATTCTGTCACACGGGACATTTGGAGGTGTCCCACAATATGTGCCTAAAGTACAGGCCAAAAAGATTGCATTTCGGCATCCAAGGGATGAAAGCTAGGACTTTACTTGCGGTATTAGCGCATAACGAGAATGTAGGCCGGGAACAATCTAGGACTGCAGGAAATTTAGGGATGCTTCTCTACAATATGGCCTTTACAAAAAGAAGCAAAAAATGCGTGGTCAAGCCAGTATATGATAAAATGGAATTTGATTTTGTGAAAGATCTTATTATTAATGTCGTAGAGATGCATACTCATGGAATTGCGCACATATCTGTTCAGAGCACACATACATTGCCACAACACATTGGCAACGTGCCATGTTAACCTAAAGCAGAGCTCGTTCAATCATTCAAATCCCAGTACAAATGATTACCATCTGTTTTTATTTTTGCCAAACATTTTTTTATAAAGTGTCCAAATAAAGTATGCAATTTGTCTTTTGAAATCAATCCTCTTAGCCCGTTTCTTAAAAAAATAGTACAATTATTACGATTGCTTTCACATTTCACAGTTTAGTCGAGCTACTGTGGGACCTTCATTTTTTGTGTTAATGACCAATGGATAACAGTGTGTAAGAATCTTTGGGTTTTGGCAGTTGCTTTGCCATAAAGTTCCGCAAAAAGCTAAATATCTGCTCGTCCTACAAAAGGGATTAGACCTAGACCACAAAACATTCTAGGCACTCAAGAAGTACTGACTGTGAAAACATGCCATGGGGTAGGACACCATGAGATAAGCAGAGGTGGGCCTATTACCAGACACATTTTGACTCATTTTATGTGTTAAATCGACTATAATTTGGGAATAGGGGGCATTCTGTCGTTGGCAAGTTTCCCCTACAGCTCAGCAGCGCCACGAACAACGAGCAGTGACAGTCCCCAATTTCCTGTGCCCGTGCTTGAAAAATCATGTTCTCATGGATGCGTTGACACGCGATGTTGCAAAGTAAGAATGTATGTTCATTTTGAGTGAAGGTCACCAGCTATGAATTTTTGCTTGGGAGCTGGGAGGCCCACGCGTCCCGCGCACAGTATAAGGTTCTATTGTTTTTTTACCTTGAGAGGCAGGGACCATTCCAAAAGGGATTGAATTGAAGGGAGGGTGTAATAACGTATGATATGATAAGGTTGCCCATTCCGAAACTGGAGCTAGTTACATATAAGTTCAGTTTATGAAAAATCGTTCACACGAACGGAGGAGTCTGCATTATGGTCTGCATTGCGCCAAGAGAATGGAAATGCCGAATATAATGTAAGTTTCTCTTTAGACGATTTCATACCAGAACTAGTCAAAATACAAATAGCTGACCGTTATTGCTGGGTCACATTGTACTTGTTCGTTCTGTGTGGCATATTGCAATGAAGTGCTAGTACAACCTTTGTGTGCTGGACTATCTACCGGGCACATGGGCAGGCCAGCATCAAGAAGCATGTAGACCACCACTCGTTTCTCCCTGGTTCTACGCTAATAAATCATTACATTTTTTGTGCACCTCGAATTCTTGCCCCAGTTTACGCATTACGTTTAGAGCTCAACATACTCCATTGCACTATCCTCGGAATCAAATAGCAGAGTACTTTCATATTCCACGTTGTAATCTCTCGGTTCACATTGTGTCACGTCTGCGCTAATAAAGAAAATGATTAACTGTAATAAAGATTGGCTACTGAGACACATTTCTATTTTTATCTTTTGCAAACAGGTACATCGTGCCATTCTGCGAGTGTCATCTATTCCAGACCCCGACCAATGGATTCTTCAACCGCCAGCTGCAGCTACATGTCAAACACTGGATCTACTTAATCGTTTTTTGGGACGACAGACAAGGTCCAATTTGCCCGTACGCGGTACCAGCAATTAGGAGCAACATAACAACCTTTACAGTGGTCTAGTACCAAGTTCATGCACCCGCTTTGCAATTCACCGTGCGACTGAAGTGCTTCATTTAGACAAAACGAACACCCTGTGTACCCAAAAGGAACAGCGCGTGACTCACGATAAACATTTGCGGATTTCTGGAATGAGAGCAAAGAAAACATTTTCCATTTTGATTGATTATGTCAGAAGCCAAATGTTATCGAAACATTTAATGTGAAATAAATGTACTTTACCAATTGTACAGTCTTGTTGTTTCCTTTTAAAGTACAGTTTAATATTCCTAATTGTGATGCGCTGTGCTGTGAGACGATGTGTGTTGTTTTCCGGGTTCTGCAACTAGTCGCGTAGGTGACGACTGGGCGCGTTTGGCTACACTGCCCAGTAACGTCACGGAGAGAGGTGGAGAATATCAATGATTTGGTGATGTCAGGCTCAGGGGCGGGGGATATGATTTAGTGCCGCAAACGCAGGTCACCCAGGGTGATGCGGCAAGTGATAAGATTATCACAAGATGGCCGCACCCTCCTGCCTGATTTCGTTTGAGTTCAAGAGACGAAAACTTGGGTAAGGTGCATAGGAAATGTTTGTACGATCGATCGAATTATGGTTAAAAACACATGGCCGAACCATAGGGACAATAATATTTTCTGACCGAACCATTCATTTAAAGGAAAGGACCTGGTTATTATAAGATTTAGATTTGAGGAGGCAGTACTGATGATAAAAACGTACTTATTCTTCAAGAAACTCATCCAGTTTTATATTACAGATGGAGGGGAGGCAACTGCACTCCAGGTGATTGACAGCAACCGATCCTGTGAGCAGGGAGAAAAACCCATATTGTGGTGAATGGGGTTTTGAAGGACCCAGCCAGATGCCCAGTTGCAAATAAAATTGAAGATTTTGTTCTTTATAAAACTCCCCCATCCTTGTGTTCCCCAGAACCGATCTAATGCCCCCCAACTGACTATTTTATGTGAATCAGAAGATTGAGAGTTCGAGTCCTCTGTGGTCACAAAATGATTAATCCAAAAAGACTGGCCTGTGAATTAAGGAGCCCTTGAACTTGCTGCAAAGCAGCCCAAAGGACAAATAAAAAGTAAAATATAGACTGAATTGAGAACGGCCGTGGACTTATATATAGAGAATAAAGAATCAGGTGGAAGATATTTAGATGGAAGACAAATACGATGAAGACAAAACTGAATGTGCACGTGGCAAGGACAGGGACCAAGGAAGTGTTGTGGGGTGAAAGGAAGAAGAAAATGTATATGAATTTAAAATGTTGCACATGGAAGGAACAGTAGAGAATGGGCTGGTGTGTTCGCTCAAGGAATGAGTAAATGTCCTAAATGATCTCTCCCAATTCTCGTGGTGGCTGAAATCACTTGCTGTGCATTTTATTTTTATATTTAATTGGGTAACAGTGGTGGTAACCAGAAAGAAGTAAAACAAAGTTATTGGTTGAGGATACGTACATACAAAGAGTAAACGAAGGTGAAACATATGCAATGGTCTTTGACAGAAAGAGATATATAGATATATATCTTAGATTAAGAGAATACAATATGGTTGAAGACACTGTTGATTCTTTAGAAGTGTCTTTTATAATATCAACCATAATATCAACCATGTTGAGATAGAGCATTACATTGAGGGGGTGTCTGAGATAGGGATGCATAGGTACACTGCATATGGGGGAGGGTGGAACTGGGTATAGTGGTCGAATATCAAAAACTGGTCGGATATCGACCAGAGGGGGGAAATGTATAGGAGGTGCCAACCCCTGCCACCCCCTCAGTATAGATAACATGAGAGGCAGATCAGATGGTTCTATTATTGCAGAAATCAGGATTATAGTGCCTTTATTTAAGGTAAAAGTGCACAAGGCACTATGCAGTTGGATGAGGATGGCCCAGGAAATGAAGGGCGTGTTAAATATTACACACATACCATGAGTATATAAAAATATATTATGAATAAGGGATACAAAGTGAGAAATGATTAAATACATAAATACTTAAGTACAATATGGTGTCCAGTTTTAAGCCCGGTGTGGAAAACTCTGACTCATGCTGACAAGCAACAGATGCTGACACGCTATAGAGTTTTTGGCAGCATCTTCCAGTGAGATAATTGGGTTTGTTATCCAAAAATGGAACTTGGCAGGAATAACAGACAAGATTAATGATGCAAAGGCATAATGTGCTTCATGCAGACCATTTTGAGAGACCAGCTGTATTATTTGGCATCACATAATAGAGTTTATCTGTTTTCTCCACAGTATAAGGTGCAAACTAACTTGGCAGGACCTCTAAAATCAGATACAGAGTAAATATTGATGCAATGAAGGTGTTTTGGCAGGAGTTGCGAATTGTTGTAAATGTGTCCAGCCAAGTCTAAAATAAACTTAACAGTTTTATGTGTCAGAGAAAATTGATGGTGCCAGCTATGCTAATGTGGGCTTGGTGTGCATCAGATAAGCCACCCAATCGCAGTGAAGGTTATTTTTTTCCTCTGGCTAAGGCGACTAATCAGGAGCATACTCTAACCAAAGTAGTCATTTGCATAAGGATGTTGCATCATCCAAATAGCCCATAAAAGCAAAATATGCTCAGTGCTGTCCAGAGGGTGTCTTGTAACTTAGTGTGGATGCTGATGCTGTTTAGCTAGAGTCAGCACAAGTCACTTTGAGCCAGGCAGTTACCGTCGATCCGAACGCCAGACGTCCATATAAGCGAGACGAATACTTATTGCAGATAAGTTTAGGACAACTAAATTTAACACTCGGTTCTATTTGTATTAGCATGAAGTAATACCGACTTGGTATACACAGTCTTTTATAACGCATGGTTACCAACCTTTATACGGTGCTAACAACATGAGAGAACCTTGTAATCTCCAGGGTTGTCTTTCCATAAACCGCGTTTACAACATTCAGAGAACGAGTTGGATTAATCTTGAACTTGGAATCTTAATGCTTCCCAGGTTATGGTAGTGATTTTACCCTCCCTTGTAGCAGTTGACAAGTTCATTTTGTAATAATTCTGCGTTAAGAATTGGTTATCTTGTTAGATTTGCACTGTACTGAATGACGTCAGTGATTCCGATAGTATGTGCAACTTTTAAGAAATATTGTAATACAACCCGTTTCCTTGTCGTTATTTTACTTTTAGAGTGTCAGCGGCATACTCTGAAGTCTATAGCACCAAGGAATGGTCTCATTAGCCCACATGGATGCACATGCATTTTAACCATCCCGGTATATAAGGAAGCAAACAAAGCTTATGTGTGCAGTGGTCTTGACGTCAATCAAGCAAGTTCTTATATGAATATACTAATCAGAACTAATCACAGTATTTTTCAGTAATAGAATAAATAGTAACAGCTAAAACCAATCTAAGCAATCCATGGTCTTGCAGCTGGCTCACCTTACACTAAGGCAAATAAGAGTGGTAGCAGATTTTAGAAAGATATGCATTACCGATAAGTAGAGAAGTGAACCTACTAGTACAAAATTCTGATATCAAGAGACTAGGTGGATCACAGGGCAGTTTCTTGCTCTGATGACAGTTTTGAGAGACCGGTATGAGACAGTAATACATTTAAATGTAAACCTCTAAATGGTGGGAATTCAGAGTGGTTGATGAAGTGTGTAATTTGTTTTACCAGATGGATGTCTATTTAAAAGACACTTCTACCTAAACGAAGAATGATTGATTAAGACACATTCTGACGTTAAGCCGTTAAGAAGATTAAAAATTAATTACGATGGCTGTAGTATGGACAGCGTCACTAATAGCTGTACTGTGTGTGTCGTTATCCCTAGAAGTCGAGAAGATCTTTAAGCCGTCGAACCTTTTAAGATTAGAAAGCTTGTTTCCACCTTTTATCTGCTGTGTCAAGTTTCCCCTGAAGAAGTTCTCGCTAATAACAGAATGATGATGACAGAAGGAAACATGTTGGGCAAATAAACTCTGTATAACAAACAGTGTGTAGAATTGTTGCAAAGTAGCATTTCTAGTACCTAATTGTAACTGCAATAGGATTCAAGAATACGTTTAATCAGTAATGTTGGCGATCTATCCTCGAAACAAGGGAGTCACTTAGTTATACCTGACTGCAGAATTTTTAGAATTCCAAAACCACTATATTGAGTTTTTTTTTAAACAAAAACATTCTTGAATCTTTCACAAGTCTGACTGGTTTGTTATATTAGGAACTGACATCAAGAATGAATGTATCACATGTCTACTTGGTGTAGACTTGTATTAAGTAACTCTTTAATGTCTTTTTTAGTATTATATTGTCTTGATGACTTAATAAATTTGAATTATTTTTGCTAAAAGTATTTTCTTTATGGTAATATTTTTTTGAGTAGTCTTGTAATTGTTGAGGTTTAGTAGCTTGTAAGTCTACCGATTTGAAGGTATCACAACCCACAGGCGCTTGAGATTTCTTTCATTGAGAAACATACGTAAGTTACCTAATGGGGACGAATTTCAGAGCTGTTAAACTTACCCCATAGTCTTCTTCTGTGTTTTGTGGTGTCTTGTAACTACACCTAATAAAGACTGCTGAGAAAAAAACTTCTAGGCACCTGATTTTCTTTTGTCTCTGTTCCTGAGGAAGGATTCATGGATGCCTGGTATTTGATGGGGACCGGGCCCTCTATTCAATAGCATCGAAAAGGCCTATCAAGACCTAAATGAAGTTAGCAAAAATTGGAGTCGAGGGAGTAAGGATAACTCCCTAGCATTTCATTCACAAAGCGAACAAGAGATTCCGTTCAGTCACGAGCATAGAGCATTGTCCTTAACTAGACTGAACTTAGACAAGTGTGAAGGGGATGATAGTCATACTAGCTGGGGATAAGACATATCAGATGAGGAAAGAGAATCCTTCTTTGGGGGGAGAAGAAGGGAGCATGTGAACCCCCGAAAGAAGCCTGCAGATAGACAAGGAAGTGAGCAGAATATGGTTGCTACCGACAAGGAGACAGGCAGGGACGATCGTCCCTGCCATGGATAAACTAACTATGGGAGCCGACTGCGGGTTGGGGTTTATGCAGTTTCTCTTATTGGAAAAAGGGGGCGCAAGACCACAGTATATTCCATGGGTGCAAATGGACAGGGAGAATTTAAAGTGTAAGCTCCCGTGTTTGACTTTGGATGCTGGGAAATGGATATACAAATTAGAAAAAATGACAGGAGGAAACATGCTGGCCATAGGGAACATAAAACGTCTCCTGGCAGCTCTTCTTGGGGAAAGAGCTGATGACATATGGAGGAGAGCACGGTATGCAAGTGTGACAGCACAAAAAAATACAAATGACGTAGCACTGTTTAATAATTGCAGAGCAGATGTTTGGAGGGACCCATGGTACAGTATCCTCATGCGTCAGATATGGATACAAATATGACACGTAAGATGAAGGAAGATGAAGACCCAATTGCTTTCATTGAGGACATTCAAGAGAAATGGCAACTTGAAACTCGCGAACCGTGGGAAAAAATGGTGATGTTATTTTACAACCTTTTATGTTAGGGGTTGCCTGAGCCAGTGCAGAGGCAGATGAAAAAACAAGTGGGAATGGAAGCAAAGCCGTGGGCTGAGATACAGCTGATGATAGTGCATCACTGTCGGCAATTGCAAGAGAAAAATAGGAAGGAAGATGATACTATAGAGGAAGTCAAGTTAGTTCAGAATAAATTGTCAAAATTTGCCACAGAAGGGGCGCTATTGACAAGCGGAGAAGGATTGGGAATGCAGGAAGCAATGGGTACATTGCAGGCAAATAAACAGCACCTGATGGACAAAGTTGGATATGGGTTTGTGCCACGAGGCAGAGGTATGGTCTATAGAGGAAGGGGAGTATTTCAAAATAATCAAGTTGGGTTTCAGAATGCATAGAATGAGAACCAGAATACTCGGGTTGGATTTAACCAAGGGGCACTTGTCAGACAGGCACTCCCAATATGTTGGACTTGTGGGATGACAGGGTACATTGCATGCATACGTGGGAGCCAAGGGAATGTGCAGAATGGCCAATTTCCAAGAGGGGGACAGCTTATCCTCCACCATATAGCACACAAACTAGGGAAGGGTATGCCCAAGATCAGACATTGTATCAGATACAAGCGCCGCAAGTACAGCAACCAGAGCAAGTACAAATGAATCCACTGCAAGGGCAGTCGCAACAAGCCCCCATGCAGACACAACAGTATGCAAACACAGAACAAGTGCTGAAACCCAGAATAGGAGGTATCACTGTGGTAGGAGGAAACCCTTTCACAAGAACAGGGATGAGCCTGTACCCGCAATAGGACAGCTCACATGGTGACTTGATCTATTCAGTACTATCTGTGACACCAGACCCCCAAGAGGAACCAAGGGTCGATGTGACAATAGGAGGCAAATCTTTTTCTTTTCTAGTAGACTGTGGGGCTACTAATTCATGTATACGAGAGGGAAAATATCCAATGTCAGGAATTGCCATGAATGCTCAAGGGTTTTATGGAGCTACAAGTCGAGTTCCTTTTTCTGAGGAATTACCAGTTGCTATAGGAGAGTGTGATGTGTCTGTTCCTTTGTTATATTCACAGCAGACACCGGTTAACATTTTGGGAAGAGATTTAATGACAAAACTTAACATGATGATTTCATTTACTGATCAAGGGATAGTGTGCTCCACTCCAGGAATACCCTATTTAAATGTGGGTGAATGTATATTGGCGTTCACAGGGCAAGTGGCTCTGTGAGGTGTTCCAGTAGAGCCAGAGATTTTCTTGTATAGGGTAAGCATTCTTGTAACATGGCTACCTGGCTTAGTTGGAAGAACTGTGAGGATACCTGATGAGTTCTTGTTTAGACCGCAAATACCTATGGACAAAGAGGGGGGACAGACTATCCCTATAGAATCAGAAGTAGCCATAGTACGAAGGGCAATGGCAATGCTTAAAGGAATGGATGATGAGGGTAGAGCATGGAGGCCAGTAAGATTGACTCATATAACTGATGCCAACATGTTTAGGGAAGACCAAACAGATGATGAAGTGGTGTTCTTTAAGAGCATCACATACTGGATAAGAATAGAGAAGAGGGAAGTCCCGCAACGAATGGCAATAATGCGGCAGCGTCCAGCATTTTTTCAGGAAAACTTGGAGAAGGTGCCAATGCATCCTTTGGACCACAGGCCCTTATGACGTAGGTTTGTCAAAGGGGATAGGGGAAGTCAAAATAAAGCTGAAGCTAGGAGCAATTTTACCTCTAGCAAGACAGTACCCCATGTCTCGAGAGGCTTATGAGGGTATATTTGAGACCATTTAAGCACTGATGAAACAAGAAATTCTAGTGCCATCGGAAATCATTGTTTAACACTGCGATGTATCCGATCAAAAAATCTAAAGGAGGGCTGAGGAGATTTATACAAGATATGAGACTGATTAACCAGATTGTAGATGCAGAGTTTCCTTTAGTTCCTAATCTGGTGATGATACTATGTAGTATCCCAGTGGAAGCTTGATATTTCACGGGGAGCTATTTGAAAAATATCTTTTTTCTCCTTCCCGTTGCACGAAGACTCAGAAGACCTGACTTCCTTTATGTTTTGCCAAACTCGACTGAAACAAACTCGTTTGCCCCAGGGGTCCAGTGAGTCCACATTGAACTTCAACAGAGTCCTACAGATGGATTTAGCTAATTTTGATCTTAAGAGTACAGTGATACAGTACATAGATGAGATTTTAATTTGCAGCACAACGGAAGATGAGTGCAGACAAGATTCTATTCAGTTGATGACTATTTCAGCAGACAAGGGATATAAGGTAGACAAGGAGAAGTTACAATACTGGCAAGAAGAGGTGTTATACATAGGGCAGTTGGTTTCACATGAAGGAAAGAAGGTGACACCTGAAAGAGCTGAGGTGATTATGAAAACCGCAAAACCAAACACAGTGAAACAGATGCAACAGTTTTTGGGGCTATGCAACTATGTTAGAACCTGGGTGTTTGATTATAGTTAATACACAAGACCCCTTTTGCAAGCTTTAAAGAAAGCACAAGTGGATAAAGTAAAAATAGAATGGACTGAAGAGATGGAGGAAGGGTTTGAGGAGCTGAAAAAAGCAATTTGTACAGCCCTGTTTTAGGAATTCGCAATAATGCTGAGGAATTTTATTTGTTTTCGCACACAAATGGGACAGTAATGACAGTAGTGCTTACACAGAGAACTACGTTGGGGTACAAGCCTTTAGCTTATTACAGTGTGATTTAAGACCCATTTATGAGAGGATACTTTCCTTGTGAACAGTAATTGGCAGCCACTGCATTCACAATTGAGAAGTCTACAAGTATTGTCATGGGCTGCTCTATGACTCTCTTCGTGGAGCATGCTCTGTTTGCCATTTTAGAGAAACCTAAACGTACATTGACATCCCAAAGAACTTCAGCCTATGAGGTGATGATTTCTAATCCGTCAATTAAAATTGTAAGATGTAAAATAGTGAATCGTGACATGTTTATAGCTGACCCAGTTAAAGAAGGTGATCAGGTGCATGACTGTGCAAATTATGCTGAATTTTATGATGAAATACCTTGTGTGAAAGAAAATGTTTTAGCAGGGGGGGACATTCTTTTTACACCATTTACACCATATGGGCCATGCCTGTGTCACCATTCTGGTTGGGACCACTGCTGGTTTAGAAGTAGTGTTGGGCTGAGTAGGTGGCTTAGCCACTACTCATCCCTGTACTCAGGAGAGGGACTGGGCAGAATTAGCAGAGAGCTGCACTCTTGCAAACATTGTCTTGCTGGAGTGCCGTTCTGTGGAGGCATGAGTCTGTCCTTCCCCTTCCCAATGCCCCACAAAGGGGGGAAGTTACCAGGCTCGGACTGGCCTCGAGGGCAATAGGACAATGCCCAAAGTGCCAGTCCATGATTATAGGATGGGCCAATTTAATTTTTTGGAACAAAATGGATCACTTTTTGGGCTGGAGTGTGCCAGTTTCATAAGTGAATACACTAGTTTTAGCTAATGTTACTAAGCAAATGTTTTCAAATGCATTATTTGCAACATATCTTATCAAATACACCCCCTTGAATAGTGCTGAAACAGTATGCTCTGGATACTAATGAATTGTAATGTGTGATTGTTGGCCACCTTTTCATTTGTGCCTGGGCGGACTTTATGCCCAGTCCAACGCTGAAAGTTTCCACAATTCATTTTGTCCATGTCCAGTTCTGCTTGTACTCCTGCAGAGTAGTAATTTCGTCACATGCTTCCTTCCTTCACCTTCCCACATAGAACACTTGCTATCATCTCCCTCGCAAGAATGGACGGCGCCACAGCATCTATCTCGGAATACTGGACTACCTTACCAAATAAACTACAGCGAATACAGAATGCAGCAGCAAGACTACTCCTCAGACTCGCTAAGAGAGAACACATCACACCAGTACCGAGACCCATACATTTGTTACCAGTAAAAAAAGAAAATGTCTCTAAAACACACTGCATTACCCACAGAGCAATCCATGTATGGCCAAGGAGTGGAATTCATGTAGGGAAAAATCTCCATCTACAAACCAAACTGAACACTAAGGTCCAGCAATGACATTTGGCTCAAACCACAACAATGCTCAAAGCAGAAATTTGGTGAATCAGCATTCTCCTGCATCTCAGCAAAACTTTGGAACTCACTCCCGAAAGAAATACCAACAAGAGAAGACCACCTAAAATTGCAAAGAAACAAGCTAAACAGGAAACACTGTTGAAGGGTAACAGCCAACACAACACAAGAAAAACACCTAAAACAATTGAAAACCTAATGCATCGAAACTTGGATGCCCCAATGAAACAAGTATTTCTACAAAAACTACCGTAGAAGAATATGAACCCTGCCAAACCAAGAAAACCAACGCAAAGAAGGGCACAGACTACTAACATCACTAACTAAACCACTAAAATACTCCAATATCCTGCATACTCACTATCAAAACACCACACAGACTGAGAACGGGGGTAGATTTCTCTCCTCTGCAGGTGCCTCACTCTGGAATGGCCTCCCTGCCCCTCTGAAACTTGTGCCAGACCACCTGAAGTTCCGGAAGAAGCTCAAAACTTTCCTTTTCTCCTCTGCTTTCTCTCTCCCTCCTCTGCGGACCTTCCTGGCCTACCTGTCTGCTGCACCGACTGGTTGCTTGGCTACCCTCAGAGTCTCACTGAGTACCAGGCTCTTTCTTGATCAGCCCTCCCCCCCCGCACTGCCTCTGGGCCTACCATGCACTTAGGGGCTGTATCTGTAACCTTTACAGTTCCTTGCCTCCTGGCACTTACCCAGAGCTGCGCTGCCCTGGTTGCAATTACTCAGAGCAATACTGCCCTGTTTCCCGTTCCCTCTCCTTTGCACCCTCCTTCCCCTTGCGCTTCTATTTCTCGCACTTGCACGATCTGAATGACACATGCCTAGTAAAATTGTTGTCTTGTCCTACCTCTGTCTTCCTTTCCTTGTGTTGTCGCACCTAGAAACACTTGTGTACCGGCGCGTTATAAATGCCATATCATATCTTATCACACAAAACCCACAAATACCTCTACTGCAGCAGAAACCTACAACCACCACAAAATGCACAAACTCAGCAACACCCATCTGAACACAACACAACACACTACAGAAAACTAACCCAATTACACAGAAATCATCCCACTCACACACACTCGTACAACAAACATTACCTAACCCGTACCAACTAAAAACAAACACAGCACACAGTGACCAGTTTTTCCAAACTGAAACTGCCAAGAGCTCATCAATGCTCCCTAGCGCTTTCCCTCTCTATACCACCATTTAATCCCTCCTACCTTTTCAGATCCGCCAGAGTGCCTGGAGTCCATGAAAATTACAGCGGTGCATGGTAAATCACAATAACAGAACACAGACTTCTCCTGTTTGGCTGCTGAGTGTCCATTTTCACTTGTGGCTCTGTTTTTTGGTTACACATAGCCCTCACAGTGGCCGGGTGCTAATATAGTTTTTAGCACCTGTTCCAAGGGCAGGAACTGTTCACTCAGGCATTTAACTCAGGACCCGGATGTTAACACCCATTCAGCTCTTGGAAATGGTGCTTAACACTATTAGCAGCTTGGGTTTCCAATATGCAAACTTGCTGTGCTAAGAAAATAGTATTTCCATTCAACGAATGGGACGTGCACAGCATCCCATTCATTGAATGAAAATACTGTCTAAAGATGGCCACCATGGTTATGGAAGGCGGGGTTCCATACGGAGCCCCTCTTCCATTTCCATGGCAGCCATGGAGCATCAGCAGAAGCGTGGAGGCGGTGGGAAAGGTGCCGCTGATGAAAAGAGGTAAGTGGGGTGGGAAGGAGTTTGGGGGAACCTTTAAAAAAACAGATAAGGATGGGCGGGGTGGGGGATGGCACTGCCAGGCACAGGAAGCAGCCTCCAGGTTGCAAGGAACTTGGGCTGAGATTAGCAGTTTCAGCCCACGATCCAAGGAATCTGATTGCCTGCCCCCCCCCAACCCGGTGTGCTAATAGCAGTACCCCCCACCCCAGGTGCCAGTAGCAGTAAAGTTTGTGGCCGCGGGCAATATGGTTCTTAAGAGCCCATAGCCTTCCATATGTGCTCTTGCTTTGTTCTGGCCCATGAGTCGGGTTTGTGGGCTAAGAACCTCTACTGTCCAAAGCTGCAGGCAATGTTGCTTGATAAGAAATCACCATCTGAGTTTTGCGACATTATGTTGGGTCAATAAGGTCCTTTTGGTGGTGACACAGCAAATTCTGCGCCTTTCGAAAATGAGGAAAACACCCTGTGTTGAGGATTGCATAATACAGGTACAGTTGCTTTCACGTTTTGAAAAGATAAAATTTGATGCATTAAATAGAAATGAATTTTATGACGAGCAATGGGGTGTATTTAATGAGTTTTATGCATGAATTTTGTCAAAACAGGTTTTATTTTAATTTAAATCTTTTTTTGGGTGAATTATTTGATGGGGATTAATTGTTTGACTTGTTTTGTGTATAATATTTTACTAATTTTGATTTTGTGTAATTTCACAGTATTATGGTCAGATTATTATTAATTGCATTTTGTTTATCTTCAAAATGTTTCTGTTTTACCTGTGCTAATTTATTTTTCGTTGTAACATCTTATTGATGCTCTGGTAATTATTTAAGCTTCTGATCGCTGTGTTGACGAGTTGTTACTGTTTGAAAAATTTAAATAAAGTTTAAAAAAAAAAAAGAAGAACATAGGAAAATTCACTATTCCATTGTAGAAAATGCATTGACAGAGGACAATAATGGCTATTATAATTTTGTCCTTGTTTTACAATTACATTCTACGGACATATTTGGGTATAAAGGTCCAAAAGCAAGTGAACAACAAATAAAGATTGCTCCATCCTCGGGCCATTACCAGACAGCAACGCCCATTGGCCTTCCATAAAGGCCTGAATGAAACTTGAGTCGAGGTATGTTGCCACGGGGTAATGGCCATGGTAATACGTCATTATAGTTTAATAATTCAGATCTGCTGTGCTATGTTGGAGGCAGCGTTGTTCAGTAAACGGGAAAACGCGTTATGTATTGTGTTTATATCTGGAGAAAGATGTTTCCAGGTAGTAAGAGCGCCTGCCCCCATTGTCTCAAGAGGATAGCCCAGGGGCAACGTGCTCGCCTTGGAAACGAGAGGACACGGAGCAACACAGGTTAGATCCCCGGATCCGCGATTTAGCGCGTAATAAATAACCAATCATGTCATATAATAATGGCTGCATTGGGTCACAGGTGGCAAACAAATCTGGAAAAGCACCCTGTAATAAGCATGTTGACAACTTATGCAGCGTACACGCCACACATGGATGCTTTCAGACACACACGTGAAGTGGGATGCAGGTATAGCCATGCAGCCAGAGACCCATACAGGACAGCTGGCTGCACATGGCACTGTCCCCTCATTCCTTCCAGAAAGGCGCATTTCGCCCCCCCCCCCTCCCCTCCCCTCAGCCTGCCCAGAGGTGTGAATGCTTTTGAAGCCCATTTATAGCCCGCACATGGTCCTCTGGTGTGAGAGCTGGGGGACAAATGCCTGGGAGTGCCATAAAACCCTCCCCTGAGGTGTGAGCTCCCTGGCTGTGCCCCACCCCTCCCCCCCATTAATGGATCACTGTCTGGTAGGACCCCTCACTTGGTGCAAAACTAGCAGAATGCTGCGTGGCCCGCCTTCACCTCGCAAAAACGAATGAGCGGCGGGCGAGGCTGACACCTGTCTACTTGCTGGCAAACTAGGAGTATAAAGCTGGAAACCATATAGGTGTTCTCTAGTAAGGGTTAGGGTATAGATGGCGAAGCAGGTATAGCGCGCACGGCTGATGGCGCTCATCTGCATTCACACTCAGAGTGTATATGCGTTTTCTGACCACTCCAGCATCGCCAGCAGCGAACTATCCTGCACAGAAGATGGGGGAGTTCCTGGAAGTCCAGTTCCTATGCATGCATGGAGGAACTAGGGTGCAATCTGTCACGTAGTATTCCCCCCCAGCCCGAACCCCTCCCAAGCCGTGACAGGATAGGTTATTAATGAAAAGGAGAACACAGGGACTGCCAGCCCATATTCCACACCCCCCCCCTTTTTTGACACAGCCATTATCTTCGAAGTAACCTTTTCTCCTACGAGCACCCCCACCTACACGTGTTTAAAGTGCGCACCGTGAGTTCGCTACGTTCACTGGAAAATACCTCTAACAGAACTCTGCTATCCGCCCCCTACACTACCCCCGCAAGAGTATTCCTGTCAGGATAGCTCAGCTAGTGAGGGGTTGCGTACTGCAGAACGGGTCTTGTGCCAACTGAAACTTTGACTCTCGGCTGTCCAACGTGGCTCTCCATTATTTACAGGATAAATACAAGAGTGCCATTTAGTTACACTACAATATGTCCTGTTTTTTTTTACAGCGTCCGTGTGTGGTGTAGGCCGCACAGACAGTGAACGCGAGATAGTTGCACACAATGCGTGGCCTTTCACGGCTGACCTGCGTGTGCCCCCTTTCCTGGACCAAATCGGGTGCTCTGGCTCTTCTGTTGAAGGGGCAGCCCTTTGAACAGTGTTTACCATATCCCTCGTGCCATGCCTCTGAGCGGCACATTCACGAGTGCCGCTACCGCCTCGCCCCCCTGCACCAAAAGGGGACAACATGTCCTGGTCATAAACATCGCCATAAAAGCAACAGGTGCAAAAGCACTGGCAGAGGTCAGTCACGCCTAGGTGAAAATACTAAGGTTCACACAGAGGGTGTAGGCAGGGGCATCCATGAGGCCCCCGAACCCCCGCCTAACCCTTCCCAGCGCCGTGGAGAGCTGCAGCGGCAGGAGTTGGCTACTGCAGGGTGACCTGAACAGATGACCCCACGTCATAATAAGACCCCACTCCTGTCCCGGGCTTCCCTTGAACAAATGAGTCTGGTCCCGCACTTAACTGGTGGGTTGAACTGATGCGAAGCAAGACGGAATCTCCCCCAGAATGCATAGCGCGGTGCAATGAATGAGTCTGGTCCCGCACTTAACTGGTGGGTTGAACTGATGCGAAGCAAGACGGAATCTCCCCCAGAATGCATAGCGCGGTGCAATGAATGAGTCTGGTCCCGCACTTAACTGGTGGGTTGAACTGATGCGAAGCAAGACGGAATCTCCCCCAGAATGCATAGCGCGGTGCAATGACATTCCAAACAGGATATCTTGATACACCTTATATTTCTCAGTGATAGGCTCTTCCTGTCACAGCAAAATGTAAACAAGAAAAAAAATCTATCCCTTTGCGAGCGATAGAAATGCAAGTTTGCCAACAGCCGCAGCAGTATAAGCCAATGCTGTCACACATAGAAAAAATAAATGCCCAGGTCGCAAATAACCCTGCCTTGTCTTACGCCTCTCACTGTGGCTTGAAGTGAACGTGCACAGGGGAATCGGATCCCTTTTTGCAGATTTCAAAGCGCCTCCCATTTGTGCATTCGGAATCCGGATTGGAAGCGCAGAAGCGAGCACTCATTTGTGTCAATCTGCTAAGGGAGTGAAAAGGGGCTTCTGAATAACTGCATCCAAGATGCTAACATTCAAATGTCCTATGGGGATTGAGCCGCACTTTTTTTTGCGCAAGTGACGAGATGTTCCAGCACATCCCATCACTTGTAGCAAAAAAACGTTTAGAGAATCTGCTCCATGTCCATTAATTAGCAGCAGTAACTGAACAACACAAAGGCGGGTAGTGCTGGCTGACAGAGAGACCAGGAAAACAGCGACCAGGCCAGTTCTTCTTAAAGGTACAGCCAGGGGAGCAGTGGCGTCGCCAGGAATCACATTTAGGAGGGGCACAGAGGGGGCCAAAGACAAAAGTAGGGGGGCACAGACAAAAGTAGGAGGAGGACATGGTCACTGCTCGTTTTAGGTAGGGGGGCACAAGGTGGGGCAAAGGGTTTCACAGGGGGGGCCTGTCCCCCCCTAACCCCACCTAGCAATGCCACTGCAGGGGAGCAAAGGGGTGGAGGCAGTCAGTCACATGGCAGGATGCAGTCTGCCCACACACCTCCATCCCCGCTTTATACAAGAAATGTGAACATGTATTTTGCAGAATTTACCTTCGTGTTCAATAAGGAATTCAGCAAAAGGGGTTCCCTCCAAACTTTTCTTTTCACATGAAGATGCGCATTGAAGCAAAACACATTAAATAAATGTATTCATGGACTACGTTTTAAGTAAAATCAAAATATTTATATATAAAGCTGATTGTATGTATGTGTATGTTTGTCCGGCAGTTCCGGAGGATAGGAATTCACTGACGGGCCCATAGGTCAGCGCTCACCCTCTAGAACTTGTAAGACAAGATAGCTGCACCATGAGAGGACAGGGGGTGCAGGATTCACTTACTCCAACATGACTCAATAATGAGTCATTTGGCAAAGGGAAGTCCGTTTAATGGCAAGTACATCAAACAGAGAAACAAATGGAAATCAGCAGCATTGCGATCACCTGTCTGGCTCGGACTTCCTCGAACTTCAGTCGAACAGTCATTGTTATAGGCAAAACTCATCATCACTGACGTCTAATTGTATAAAAAATCATGCAATAGGAAAGGTAACTTAAGTATAGGTGTTATATCTGTATATGATAAAAGGGCATGCGGATTGGATAACTCTTATCGGGTGGGTGTCTACGCCCATCCCTCTACATCACGCGTGATAGACGTCACTACAACTACGACGTCCTATTGGTTACAGTATCTGTAGGACCCAGATAACTTGGTCCATTGTGATTGGGCAAGTTACGCCCCTAGACATAAATTTCCACTTTTAATTGGCAGCATGCAGAATGGGCACGCCTGTGCCTGGTGTCCCAAGTTTCACCCTAACTCCCTTCCATCAATCAGTGTTTTAGGACGATGTGTCAATTAGTTGGCTAAGGATGGCCTCGAAACTGTAGTCTCTTATCGGGAAAAGTTATGGCATCCTCGGGTCCTGGGTGACATCAGGCGATGGTACTTCTTCGCGCCTGGCTGGTCACGTGTTAGTTCACCATGAATCTGCTTCAGTTTCCAAGCTTTTAGTGCATTTAATTCTGTTTCAGCCTCACCACCTGCATGGGCCCCCCTTATCTTGACCTTCATGAGGCAAGCTGGTATGCTCTGAAGTTTGAGTCTTGTTAGCTGACGCTCTCCTCCCTTTCTCTGGTTGACCTCGATTTCCTAGGCATGAGCCGCTCTTTGTTGAGTTTCGATTCCGCTCCTTCTCTTGCCTTTGGCTGGGTTACGAAACTTGGCCTGTCAGGCCTCTGGCAGCCTGGGTACATTTCTGCTTTTAGAAAATGGAGTCGCACTTGTATAATGTGCCTTATTGAGGTAGATATATGGTTGGCGCTTGCCGCTCTATCTTCTACTAAGCATTGCAAGCAGTATCGATTTCTTAGCATCTTGCGTTTTAAGCCTATTTACACACGTTTAACAGGTCGGTTGCTTCCATCTTGTCTCGTAGCACTGTTTCCTCACGTTTTAACATTGCCTCTTCTCTGTGTCCATTACAGTTATTTTTGTAGTTACTCGCACTGGCGTGTTATCTTCGATAGCTGCTTTTGTTCATTCACGAGTCTGTTCAGGCCCTTAAGT
Organism: Ambystoma mexicanum; assembly: GCF_040938575.1. Lineage (NCBI taxonomy): Eukaryota > Metazoa > Chordata > Amphibia > Caudata > Ambystomatidae > Ambystoma > Ambystoma mexicanum. The sequence goes on from NC_090932.1 coordinate 225,145,673, forward strand.
CATTTCCACTGGCCTTTCATCAGGGCTCTTTGGGTCTCTTCATGGACCGTCTGTAGGTACTCTTTGTTTCGTATCAGCGGCTGGTACGGCTGTCTGATAGGATACCGTGCTGCCCAGGGTTGTCTGGTTATGGGTGCTTCAACAGGTATGGATCTTCTGATGTATACTGGGCAGAGTCCCAGTGCAGCTCTTTGTAGGCTCATTTGCTCTTCATACATCACATACCTTGGCGAGTACGCTCCTGATACCTCGAAATGAGGGGAAAGGGTGCAGGCCATGTCTGGGACCTCCTCTACACTCCTCCTTCTGGTCGGTTCATCGACCACTTCTGCAACCTCCTTTGTATTTATTTCTTTTGATTCTTCGGTGTCATGCTCATCGTCTTCGGCATTTGTACATGATGGTGTGAATGTGTGAGACTTTCGAGTCCATATTTTTATCACTCCCTTCAAACTCCCTGCTGTTTTCACATGTTCGTCTTTGTTCCATGTCATTAGCTGACATTGTCCATTTGGGCTGCAGTAGATCCATTTTCCTTCATACCTTTTTAGTTTCTTAGGGTATGTGAACTTTGGTCCTTCTGGCGCATATTTGCTGGCTTTCACAAAGTCTCTTATTTCTTCATCAGTCAGGTCTCTGGGCTTCCACCCTGGCTCAACATCAACCATTATTTTCATCCCTATGGCTTTCGTCACAGTTTTCTGGCACTGTGTAATGGTTATCTTGATAACACAGAATCCTAGCAATACCATTGCTAGTAGAACTCCCAGAAACTTGAATATATCTGCCATCCATTGTGGGACCCACCAGAATAGGTCTCCAAACCAGCTGTCATCGTCCACTTCATCACTTTCATCAATCATCTGGTTTTTCAGGCTTGTCAACATGCTTATGGCTTCTGTTAGGGTTCAGTTTTCTTCATCGTGTGATGGTACAAATGTGCAACATGATTCTCCGATTTTTGCACAAACACCTCCATCCATTGCAGTGATCATGTCAAGCATATATCTGTTTTGGAGGGTCATTAGTCTGATTGCTCTGAGCTCTTCTTTGATCGCATTGAATCCTTTTATAGTGGTATTGATGGTCTGCAATAACTCCCATCTGGTTATCTGCAACCATTTAGCATTCATTCCAACTTGGATGTGGGGCAGGAATAGTGTTGTGAATACTGTTGAGGTGAGGCCGAACAGCCTGTGTTCATACAGGATTGCATGGAATGCCTCTTCCGATTTGGGAGAAAAGTAATTTTCCCTCTTCATCCTGGGTACCAGTTCCACAGATCTCCTTCTTCTTAGATGAGCATCTGCTTTCGGGAAACTGTCCAACTTCAGGTCATTCTTAGGGATCACTAGCGTGGGAACGTGGACGTTCTGTCATGATCTCTGCTTCCAAAAGGTCAGGGTTTTCCCAACTCCCTTGGAAGCAGACCCATAACCCAGGTTCCGAGTGCCAACCAGTCCCAATTGGGACCTTTTGGACCCAGTCCTGGCGCCAGTGGCACCAGGCTCATAAATATGCCCAGTCCCAGCGCTGGAAGCGCCGGGCTCATAATGCTTGGGTGGACTTACCTGCAGCAGACCATGCTGCTTACTTGCCTGCCAGTTGAGCCTCTGATCCTCTTCTGTTTGGAACTACTTTTCCTGTTGGGTGGGGCAGGAGCCACTCCCTAGATTCAGAACACTGGAACTCTTCTGGAAAGCAGGAACTCTTTTCTTAGGCGTGGCTGTGGAAGGAGACACCTAAGCACTACAGGAGGCTATTTAAACCACACCCGATGGATGAATCTTGCTTTGCGTTATTCTGCATCCTCTGCAGCAGAACGCTCATCGTGTCTTCTGCATCTGATCCTGGGCCTAAGGAAAAAGGCTTACCATCCTGAATCCAGTCTTCAGCAACACCTATAAAGACAAGAAAGAACAGGTTAGCATTACGGTCTTCAGTGACATCTCTTCACTTACCTGGTCCATCGGCTGTCACCAACGCCTCGCGCTGCATTCCGGCATCTGAAAGACAAAGGCTTACCTACTCTTCGTGCGCTCCGGAGGTCTTCACACTGCATTCCGGCATCTGAAAGACAAAAGCTTACCAACTCTTCGCACGCTCCGGAGGCCTTCGGCGCTGCATCCCGCATCTGAAAGACAAAACAAGGTGCGTTTAAAGACATTGGGGAACTTTAATACTCACGTGCCATTACTCCTTTCCACATCTAACCCAGTGGGTATTCCGGCACCCTGCAGCCGCTCCGAACTTGTACCTGCAAAATAAAAAGACAGTTAGAGCGCATCGTGAAGCAGGCAACAAGCGCTTACTTACGTGCTTCCAGGCGCTTCTATTCATCACACGGGCTCCATCTTCAACTCACTTCAGCCCGTCATCCGCCATCGCCGGAACCCTGCAAAACAAGAGACATCATTACTAAAGACTTTAAAGACATTAGAATTACTCGAAACTTACAGTTCGTGCAGTAAACGACGGACAGCAGTCCTCTGAAGTCAAGAGGCCTGCTCCCCTTATCCAGTGAAGAAACTGGTTACAGCACCCTGCCCCGAGGCAGATGGAGAGCACAGCGTTCACTTACCTAAGGTGAGAGCATTAACCTTTGGGGTTCTACAGGAGAAGAGAAAGGGAAGAAGAGAGAGACATTCAATAACCCAGTTCCTTAATCCCATATTTTCTATCTGCAGACATCTTACCCTTCGAGTCAGACATACAGTGCACAGAGGTCCAGCCCAAAGAGCCAGCCGTGTGTTACACATCACCTTTGAAGATACGGTATAAGCCCAGTCAAGACCGGCGCCTCTACGGGAATCAGGTGAGCGTTACAGAACGCAAAGCCAACCACAAAACTCCCGTCCAGGCGCTATGGAAACCTCGGATACTTTCTACAGTGCACAGAGGTCCAGCCCAAAGAGCCAGCCGTGTGTTACACATCACCTTTGAAGATACGGTATAAGCCCAGTCAAGACCGGCGCCTCTACGGGAATCAGGTGAGCGTTACAGAACGCAAAGCCAACCACAAAACTCCCGTCCAGGCGCTATGGAAACCTCGGATACCGACCAGCTAGCCCAGTTACTTGGGGAACTAAGGGCAGAAGTGCATGCAGCCCGTCAGGAAACGAACGCTCTAAGAAGGGAACTGATTATTTCCAAGGAGCGAACAGATGATCTCGCTAGACAATTGCTACAGTCACAAGCCGGACAGACCCCGTTACCCGCATCTGGGGGAAATCTTCCTTCTACATCCTCTATGAATCCAGTGCAGATCAACCTACCTGGGAATGTACCTCTGGCTCCGCCCGAACGATTTTCTGGTGACCCAAAGAGGTTTGCAGTATTTATCAATCAGTGCCGGTTGCATTTCTTATGCCGGCCAGCAGCCTTTCCAACTGATCAAGCTAAAGTAGCTTTTGTGCTTTCGTACCTTAGTGGCAATGCGGCAGACTGGTCGATCCCTCTAGTAAATCAAGATGATCCGGTCCTCCATGATTTTCAAGCTTTTCAGCTCAGTATGGAAAAACTGTTCGCAAGACATTCACAGGGGCAGGCCTTGGACAATGAGCTTCTTTCGTTGCGACAAGGTAATCAAGACCTTTTGGCTTATATTGCGTCTTTCAACAGACTGATAGTGGAAACTCAATGGCCTGAGGACAAAAGGATTACGCTGTTTTATAGAGGTCTACGTGGAGAGCTCAAAGATGTGTTAGCCCAAGTAGTGAATCCCCCACAAGATTGTTCGGACTATATAGACTTAGTCGTTCAAATAGATCACAGACTGCAGAACACGAAGGCCGATCGTTCCAAGTTTGATGCTCGAGTATTTTCCAAACCGCCAACTCCTTCCAAAGGAGTAGACTCCGGGGAACCCATGCAAATAGGGGGTCTGAAAGGTCCTCTAACACAAAAGGAGTGGGAAAGGAGAAAACGGTTGCAATTATGCCTCTATTGCGGAAACTCAGGGCACTTTCTTCGAGACTGTCCGGTGAAACCTGCCAAGAAGGCAGTAGGAGCTGCAGTTACCAAAGTTACAAACTCTGAGCAGAGAAACGACCTCGCCCGACAAGAATAGAGGTCCTCTTGCCGAGCGTGAAAACCAGTTCCGTGACCTCACATTTCGTGATACCTATGGTCCTCATTAGCCCTGATAATCCGGATCGATTACATGCAATTGAAGCTTACGTCGACAGCGGTGCCATCGGCAATTATGTGGATCATGAAATGGTTTTGAGGATGAATCTAACTCTTTGTCCCAAGGCTGTAAAGGACTTCATTACTACGGTGGATGGTACGGAGATAGCCTCCGGGCCAGTAATGCATACCACTCAAGAGGTGACGCTAGTAAGTCAAGATGGACACCATGAGAAGATCGTGTTCGATGTGATCAAGGCCCCTCAGTTTCAGATTATTCTAGGAATACCTTGGTTAGAGAAACACAATCCTCTGATCGATTGGCGAGCAAGAACGGTCCAGTTTCCAGAATGTGTCTCTACTTGTCACCCTCCACCTGGTGTTGCACTGGCAGCAATTTCTTCAGAGACTTCCCAGTTACCTCCCGAATACCTAGAATACCAAGATGTTTTCCGGAAGGATCAGGCTAACTCTCTACCTCCTCATAGGTCTTATGACTGCCAGATAGACCTGATACCTGGATCTACTCCTCCTTGTAGTAGAATATATGCCCTCACCGAGCCTGAGAACCTTCACCTTCGACAATACCTGGATCAATACCTGGCAAATGGGTTTATTCGTCCTTCCAAGTCCCCTGCTTCTTCAGCTTTGTTCTTCGTTCCAAAAAAGGAAGGAGACCTTAGAACTTGTATAGATTATCGCTCCCTGAACCAGATCACCGTTAAGAATAGATATCCGTTACCTTTGATCCCTGAACTCCTGGACCAAGTCAGAAAAGCATGCATATATACAAAGCTGGATCTTAGAGGAGCTTACCACTTGGTACGAGTAAAAGAGGGCGATGAATGGAAGACGGCCTTCCGCACCAAGTATGGGCTATTTGAATATCAGGTCATGCCCTTCGGACTTTGCAATGCCCCGGCCGCCTTTCAATATTTTATGAACGATGTCCTCAGAGAGCTCATAGATGTGTGTGTTGTTGTTTACATTGACGACATCCTCGTTTATTCTTCATCGGAATCTGAACATCGGAAACACGTGAAAATGGTCCTCGAAAGATTGCGTCAACACAAACTTTTCGCTAAGTTGGAAAAATGTGTTTTCAACGTGACTGAAGTTGAATTCTTGGGATTCATATTATCACCTGGCGGAGTGCGTATGGATTCAAAGAAGGTCGATGCAGTTCTCAAATGGCCATCACCATCCTCCGTAAAAGGTGTGCAAAGCATGTTAGGCTTCGCTAACTTTTACCGCAGGTTTATCCCCGAATTCTCTCGAATAGTCCAGCCCATCACTGCCTTGTTAAAGAAAAACAAACGTTTTGAATGGTCTACCGAGGCGGAACAAGCTTTCCAGGATTTGAAGACTAAATTTATCTCTGCACCAATCTTAAAACACCCTCGCCCCGAACTTCCCTACATCGTGGAAACTGATGCTTCAAGCCTTGCCATGGGGGCAGTTCTATCACAAAAGGACCCGGTAACCAATCAGTTGCATCCCGTGGCATTTTGGTCCCGCAAATTCTCGCCTCCTGAAATCAATTACACGATTACTGACAAGGAACTTCTGGCTATCAAGTCTGCCTTTAAGGCTTGGCGGCATTATCTGCTGGGGGCCCGACACACTGTTACTGTGATTACGGATCACCGAAACCTGCAATATTTGGAAACCGCAAAAGCCCAATCCTCTAGACAACTCCGTTGGGCATTATTCTTTGCCGAGTTTGACTTCATAATTACCTATCGACCTGGTACAAAGAATGGTAAAGCTGATGCCCTTTCTCGGATGGGAGTGGAAGAACACTTGATCAACCCTAAACCTGTACCAATCATTCCCAAACAAAGAATTCTGGGTGTAATCGCCACAGAATCCATAGAGGAAGTTAAGGATAAAGCCAGGCAACTTGTAACTCCAGCAGACATACAGAATTGGCATCTGCAGGGAAAGGACTTTGCAGTAAAGGACAACTTATTGTATTTCCAAGAACGATTATACCTACCCAGCACAGATTTACAGAAAAAAGTAATCTCTTGTTATCACGATTCTTTAATGGAAGGACATCCCGGTATGGCCAAGACCTCAGAAAAGATCAAGCGCTACTTCTGGTGGCCGTCTTGGAAAAAAGATATCAGAGACTTTATAATGTCCTGTGGAGTATGCGCCCAAAACAAGAGTCAAAAGGAAAGACCAGCAGGCCTCTTACGCCCTATTGACATCCCACCTCGCCCTTGGCATACGCTTTCTATGGACTTCATCACCGATCTACCTCCATGCTCCGGATACAATACGATTCTAGTAATCGTGGACTTATTCTCCAAGATGGCGCATTTCATTCCGCTCAAAGGCTTGCCAACAGCAGCAACTCTGGCCCGAGAATTTCTCGAAAACATCGTCCGACTGCACGGTTTTCCTTCGGTTCTAATTTCGGATCGAGGTAGTCAATTTATTTCTCATTTTTGGCAAAGTTGCTGTCGGTCGGCTCAAATTGATGTGAGACTATCGACCAGTCACCACCCTCAGACCGACGGACAAACCGAGAGGACCAATCAAACTCTGGAACAGTATTTACGCTGCATGCTGCAACAAACTGAAAAAACTTGGAAAGACATCCTTTGGATAGCCGAATATGCCTACAATAACTCTGTCCATTCGGGAACTGGGAAAACCCCATTTTTTCTTTTGTACGGCAGTCACCCTCGAACCTCGGAGTTGGATCCCCTCCAAGATCTTGAAACACCAGCAGTAGACTACCTGCATTCTACAATCACCCAAGCCTTTAAGGGAGCTGTTTCTCACCTTCAAAGGGCTAAAGAACAATACAAGAAAGGAGCAGATCAACATCGGAAGGAAGCCCCTCAATATCAAGTAGGGGATCGAGTCTGGTTATCCACCAAATATCTACCTCTAAAAGGGCCACGCACATTCAACCAAAGATACCTTGGTCCCTATTCCATCACTACCATAGTAAACCCAGTAGCGGTCAAGTTGGACTTGCCCCCGCACATGAAGATACATCCGGTCTTCCACGTCCCTCTATTAAAACCCGTGCAACCTCAAACCCGACTAACTAAATCTCCAAAACCTATCCTAGTTGATGGAGAACTCGAGTTTGAAGTCAAAAGCATTCTGGACTCCAAGATCTCCAAATCTAAACTATTTTACCTAATTGACTGGAAAGGCTACGGCCCCCAAGAGAGATCCTGGGAACCTGCTGAATATGTCCACGCTCCTCGCCTAATCAAAAGATTTCACCGAACATTTCCTGACAAGCCAAAACCCCCGGAGAAGCCCGGTTTGGGAGGGGCCTTGAGGGGGGGTACTGTCATGATCTCTGCTTCCAAAAGGTCAGGGTTTTCCCAACTCCCTTGGAAGCAGACCCATAACCCAGGTTCCGAGTGCCAACCAGTCCCAATTGGGACCTTTTGGACCCAGTCCTGGCGCCAGTGGCACCAGGCTCATAAATTTGCCCAGTCCCAGCGCTGGAAGCGCCGGGCTCATAATGCTTGGGTGGACTTACCTGCAGCAGACCATGCTGCTTACTTGCCTGCCAGTTGAGCCTCTGATCCTCTTCTGTTTGGAACTACTTTTCCTGTTGGGTGGGGCAGGAGCCACTCCCTAGATTCAGAACACTGGAACTCTTCTGGAAAGCAGGAACTCTTTTCTTAGGCGTGGCTGTGGAAGGAGACACCTAAGCACTACAGGAGGCTATTTAAACCACACCCAAAGGATGAATCTTGCTTTGCGTTATTCTGCATCCTCTGCAGCAGAACGCTCATCGTGTCTTCTGCATCTGATCCTGGGCCTAAGGAAAAAGGCTCACCATCCTGAATCCAGTCTTCAGCAACACCTATAAAGACAAGAAAGAACAGGTTAGCTTTACGGTCTTCAGTGACAGCTCTTCACTTACCTGGTCCATCGGCTGTCACCAACGCCTCGCGCTGCATTCCGGCATCTGAAAGACAAAGGCTTACCTACTCTTCGTGCGCTCCGGAGGTCTTCACACTGCATTCCGGCATCTGAAAGACAAAAGCTTACCAACTCTTCGCACGCTCCGGAGGCCTTCGGCGCTGCATCCCGCATCTGAAAGACAAAACAAGGTGCGTTTAGAGACATTGGGGAACTTTAATACTCACGTGCCATTACTCCTTTCCACATCTAACCCAGTGGGTATTCCGGCACCCTGCAGCCGCTCCGAACTTGTACCTGCAAAATAAAAAGACAGTTAGAGCGCATCGTGAAGCAGGCAACAAGCGCTTACTTACGTGCTTCCAGGCGCTTCTATTCATCACACGGGCTCCATCTTCAACTCACTTCAGCCCGTCATCCGCCATCGCCGGAACCCTGCAAAACAAGAGACATCATTACTAAAGACTTTAAAGACATTAGAATTACTCGAAACTTACCGTTCGTGCAGTAAACGACGGACAGCAGTCCTCTGAAGTCAAGAGGCCTGCTCCCCTTATCCAGTGAAGAAACTGGTTACAGCACCCTGCCCCGAGGCAGATGGAGAGCACAGCGTTCACTTACCTAAGGTGAGAGCGTTAACCTTTGGGGTTCTACAGGAGAAGAGAAAGGGAAGAAGAGAGAGACATTCAATAACCCAGTTCCTTAATCCCATATTTTCTATCTGCAGACATCTTACCCTTCGAGTCAGACATACAGTGCACAGAGGTCCAGCCCAAAGAGCCAGCCGTGTGTTACACATCACCTTTGAAGATACGGTATACGCCCAGTCAAGACCGGCGCCTCTACGGGAATCAGGTGAGCGTTACACGTTCACTAGTGTGCATATGCTTCCCCAGTTTTTCGGCAGCCTTATGTATGCCTTGCATCCACACGCCCAGTAATGGTCCATAATAACTGCGGTTCCTTGTGGCATTCCTGGAGCTTCAAAGATTTGTCTTCAGTTTTGATTCTCTCCCATCTTCCTTGTGCCATTGTTTCTGAAACATAGTTTTGGGCTCTCCAATGACACTATCTGCAGGGGTCCCCCTCTATCTTCGACCCATGTTAGTAGCTTTACTAGCTTTGGCCACAGAGGTTTGCATAACCTCTGCAAATTCTCTATTGCTTCTTTGCAGGCTCCAAGGACCATCCATGCTCAGCAGATTACTACTCCGTCCTCCCATCCATCTGGGGAGACCACTGTTCCCTAGATCTGCATTTGGCCTCTGTTCTTCCAGATTTGTGCCTCTTCTGCAGTTTTTCCGTGAATGTTCAGTCTCGGGTTAACTTCCCATCTTATCCCTGATCCTTTGATGCCAGGGTTCTCGTACCTGATCACATGATTTCTGGTGTGCGCTCGGTTTCTTGTTTTAATGTCCTGGACATAGCCATCTTCATCCGGGTAATCCTTTTCGTTGGCCCATATCAACGAGGCATCTTTTCCCATAAATTGTCCTCTGGTGTTACACATTGCTACTTGTGACATACAGTGTGCTATAGGGACATCAATTTCAACAGCCATGAAGATCTTGGATTTTCCCATGCTGTATGGTAGGAGAGCACAGACGAAGCATTCTCCTTCCGACTGTCTTCGTCCTACTTCCTTCATGTGCTGGTATCATATGTTGTTTCCGAGATGGGCTGTGCTGTCCAGGTAATCATTAAGTTCATTGTTATCTTCGTGTGGGCTTCTCTTGATTCTCAGCGTTCTTCTGTAGTTTGCTATGACTATGGGCCTCTTTACAACTCAGGCGTTAAGGGTTAACGCCGTCGATAACCCTTAACGCCTGATTCCAATTTTAACGGCTGCTTTTAGCAGCCGTTAAAATCCATGGCGCTAAACCGCCTTGGTGCTAATTACGGCACCGTAATTTACGGTGCCGTAATTAGCGCCTTCCCCACTCCCATTATGCCCTATGGGGCAAAAATGGGAATGGGGAAGGGTAAATGGGAAATGGGGATTTACCGCCCCACTCACCTTGGAATGGGGCGGTAAATCCGCCATCCACCATGGTGTAAACATAGTTTACACCATGGTGGTAAAGTTGGTGTACTTACCGCCTGGGTCGTAATGACCCCTTATGTCTCTAAATGCGTCTGTGCTGCTTTTCCTCTCTGGGTGTCTCAGTGGAGCAGGCTGCCTCGACTGCATCACTGTGGTAGGAGAAGGGTTTGTGTTTCCTTTCCTTCCCTTTTGTATGTTGTCATAGACTTCCTCTAACCGCCATTGGCTCCCCAACCTCCCAACGCGTGGTCGTGTTGTAGGCCTGAGGCTTGTTCCTTGCGTTGGAGCAGGTGGGCTTGCTGTTATAGTCTCTATAGTCCTGCCTTTCAGCTCCTTGTGCAGTTTCTTTGCTCTGATTATGAAGGGGAACAAATAGTCTATCAGCATTTGTGTTTTCTCTGTGAATTCCTTTTGGGTACTTCTGTTCTTTTGAGGGATTTTGATATGCCCTCTGTCTTTGGTGTTTCACTTGGCTTCTTTTGGTCCTTTCTACTGTTTTCTGGAACTGATTGTTCGGTAGGCAGTCTCCCCTTCTCTGCTGCCTTCATTGGAGGCCCTGTAGCCATTGACACTTGCCCTTGTCTGTGTGCATCCTGTGTGTGTGTGCGTGCAGTGGTAAGTGCAGTGTTTTCATTCATTCCGTGCTGACCCTGTCTCCAGCTTTTCTCTTCATTTGTTACCTCAAATGTGTTTAAATCATTGCTCATTACATTTAAATTTAGTTTGTTACTTTTATCAACAGGTTTTCTTGGGACTGGAATGACTATATAGGGTCTGGGTGCTTTCGTAGGCCCCAGATGTTCATTATCTGGTGGGTGCACTGAGATTGGGACACTTCGTGCACCAATAAAGAAAGCAGTTCTGATTGTTAATGACAGAAAAACAATAATAATAAATATACATATACACATAATCGTTCGGAACAACAATTTGCAGCATTTTCTCCCAGGGAAGTGGGGGCGCCCTTCTGTTGGGGGTAAAACTAAGTTACTGTTCTAGGTTCCCATTTCGAATATGTTCATAGTCAGTTAGTTATTCCTTCTCTTGCTCTGGTCTTGCAGTTCGAGAGTTCATTACTATTAAAGTGGCAAGTGCTTCTCCAAATGTCCCCCCCTCATCTGAGTGATGACGGTAGTCTCTGGGTACTCAGTACAGTTCCTGTGCTAGACTATGGAAAAGGGTTAGGCTAGCAACTTTGATACATCACATTCATTATGCATATCGATAATAGGTGAGGTCCCAATGCACGCCTCCAATTTGCCTTGGTCCTGAGGACATGCTGGAACTTGCTCAATGCGAAATAATGAAAAGATGGAACTGCTAAAAATCACACAAAATAAAATGTTGTAAAAATAAAAAAATTTAAAAAAATTAAACGTGAACATGGACAAATAAGAAAAAATTAGAAAAAATGAAGAAAAAGGAAAATAAAATGGTGAAGTTCTTGTGTCCGCTCCTTTTGCTCGGTCTCTCGGCGACAAGTTGAACAACAGTGTCTCTCTCCTCGATCTGTTCCACGGCGGAAGGATGATGAAAAGGATAATAAGAAAAATAGAAGAAAAAATAAAAATAAACTAGGAACAAGATGTCGTAATCCTCGTTTGTGCTCTTCTCGATCTGTCCTTGGCAGAAAGTTTATTGGGATCTCCTCTTCACAAGCCTCTCCTCAGCAGTTGGTGAACATAATTACTTCTCAGTTGCGCTATGATGGCTCTCAGGAGCTTGTTTAATTGTGCGTTCTTTACTGGGTCTCTGAGGAATGCGGGTACGTCAACATTGTTGGGTCTACCCACTAGTTCTGGAAAGTTCTCAATGAGGTGCAAGAAGACATGGTATGCATATCTGCTGTCTTCTGGTGACAACGACATTCGTTCTGATTTTCTGGTCTCTAGATCATAGGCCTTTTTTGTGACGTGAACAGTTTTTACACTTTCCTGCTGCATGGATTGCAACCACGTAATTCAGTTTGTACCACACTTGGTTTAGGAATTCGTTGTTTCTTGGACCTCTGATAAAGGATAAGGTATCTGTGGTTCTCCCAACGAGTCCTGGGCATTCCTCTATGATGTGAAAGAAAAGCGTGTATGTCAGCTCATCGATGATCACTTATGGTGGAAGCATCTGTACCCTTATCACCGTACTCGGGCAGTACAATGAAGGCTTCCGTGATGACAGTCAGTAGTTGCCAGATTATTTTCTTGTTGGCCGGATCTTGAATAAAGTCTGTGACACTGGCTCCTCTCCCTATGAGTGATGGGTATGATAACACCACGAGTTGGAAATAGGTTAGCACATCCCACTTGAGACTTCTGCTGGAATGTACCATACGTTCTGTGAACAAAGTCTCAATACTGATGGCTTCAGGATACTGTGTTCCACTCTCAGGCAATGTCTTATTTGTAGTCTATCAGAGTCTTGATTCTTTGTGCTACTTGGGCATGTTGTGCTTTCAAAAGTTCATTTTATCAATATTGTTGTGGCTTTGGATGTGCTTCTCTTTACCCTGCAACTGGGATGTACAGAGTATTCGTTATGTACTTATTCCCCTTTGCTTGGGGAACCTGTCCAGTTTTATGCCACAACTTGCATCCGGGTTCTTTGTCTTGGTTTTCTGCTCATGCGTCCTTCTTCCTCGCCATGGATCTTGTCTGCACGTACTGAGGTTCTTCCCAGTTGTCTGTGGTTAGTTTGCAGTTGGATGCAGCAGTAGGGCTCTCTCCTATATAGGGCTTAATGTCATTTAGGAAGATCCATGCCCTTCTGCCCTGGAGTTTGACGGCGGAGGGGGTGCAGTCCTCCACGATGAAAGGCCATTAAATCTTAGCTCGTCCCACCTTTTCCTGGTAAAGTTCTTCACAAGCACGCTGTCACCAGGGAAGACGAGGGGCGCATGTACACCTTGCTCGGTGTCTGCTTCAGCACTTCCTGATGTGTTTTGTGCTGCGCTGTCCCCTTTCTGCCGTCGCTGCAGCTGGCCTGTAATGACAGAGGCGCTGGATGTCATACAGTTAAGGTACTTTTGCATCTCTGTTCCCAGAACCTCTCTAGTCGGCTGGGCATCACATCTAGCTCTATCTCGGGGGTAAGAGGGGTCCTCATCCTTCTGCCTGTAACTATCTCGTGCGGCGTGAGATGATGGTCGGAGCCGGGTTGGTTCCGAAGTGCATACAATGCCAATGGTAGACAGTGCAGCCATCCCTTCTTTAATGTGAGCTTCAACTTGGCTATCCTCTCCTTAAGCAAGCCGTTGATACGTTCACATATCCCATTCCCCTTGGGATGATACGCCAACGAGAACTTGTGCTTTATACCAAGCAACAAGCTAATCTGTTCGAATCTGAATTTACAAAGTGGGCCCCATTATCTGATCTCATTACCTCGCACACCCCCCATCTAGGGAACACTTCCCTCACCAGGAACTTGGCAGCACAGGTAGCGTCGTGGTGTGTACAGGTACCTGCTTCTATCCATCTAGAGAATGGACACACCACCACAATTAAATACCTGTACCTGTTGCACACTTGAATCATGTCGACGTAGTCGATATGCAAGTACTGGAATGGTCCATTCGGTCTGGGAATGATTCCTCTCACTACTTTTAATGTGTGCCCAGCGGTGAATTGCTGGCAGATAATGCAGTTCACCATGTAAAATGCAACATGCTCTGCTAAATTCGGTGTGAACCAGTCTTCTGCGAGCGTTGCAGCAAGATTTTCTTTTGACATATGGATGGGGTAGTGTAGTTATTCTAATGCTACTTTTAGAAGGGCGACAGGCATTACTGGTTTACCAGTGCTGTCTTGCCTGCACAACCCGTCAGAGGGGTTTAAAGAACACCCTCGATGCTTCCACAAATTTTTCTCCTCCTGAGGTGCCTCCCCCTGGATTAGCTGAGTTTGCCCCATGTTGCTTTAGGCTTCTGTTGTGGCTCGCGCTACCATCATCCACTCATGGGTATATGCCACCTCAACGTCCATGATTGTTTCATTCTTGGATGCCATGCGCTTGGTTTCCGTGTCTGCTTCATGATTTCCAAGTGACACGAAATCCGTCCCCTTGGTATGAGCGGCGCATTTCACGACCGCTATGCCCACTGGGAGCTGTAGTGCTTTTATCAGCCTGTCCAATAAGGCTGCATGTTGCACTGGCGTGCCGTCTGATCAGATGTAGCCCCTCCTTTTCCAACGCACTACACCGGCATGTACTCTGGACGTCACATAGGCTGAGTCACTGTACACAGTTACTTCCTGGTCTGCATGATTCTCAATGGCGAGTATCAGTGCCAGCAGATCTGTGGCTTGCGCAGAATAGTGAGAGGGTATTTGCGCACTGACGAGTACTCGAAACTCTCCATTCGCTAGGTGTTTTACCACGGCCACGTCTGTATACCTTTGTCCGTCTTCTTGGTCGATTCTCGAAGAACCGTCAATGAACACGATTTTGCCACCTGCCAGGGCATTTTTCTTTACCTTGGGGATTTCATCATAGAATTCCTCATAATTCGCAAAGTCATGTATAGGTTCTCCTTCTGCGACTGGCTCAGCTATGAATGTAGCAGGGTTCACAGTTTTACATCGAACTATTTTAATCGATGGGTTAGAGATAATCACCTCATAGGCAGATGCTCTCTGAGATGTCAGTGTGGCCTTTGGCTTCTCTAGTATGGTGAACAGCGAATGTTCAACATACAATGGGCCTCATTACGAGTCAGGCGTTAAGGGGTTAACGGCGCCGACCCTTAACGCCTGATTCCGAGGTCCCTTAGCGCCATGGTGAGTTTAACGCCTGCTTTTTGCAGGCGTTAAAATCCATGGCGCTAAGGGACCATAGTGCTAATTACGCCACCGTAATTTACGGTGGCGTAATTAGCGCCTTCCCCACTCCCATTATGCCCTATGGGGCAAAAATGGGAATGGGGAAGGGTAAAATGGGAAATGGGGATTTACCGCCCCACTCACCTTGGAATGGGGCGGTAAATCCGCCAACCACCATGGCGTAAACATAGTTTACGCCATGGCGGTAAAGGTACGACCCAGGCGGTAACTTACCGCCTGGGTCGTAATGAGGCCCAATGTCATGGAGCACCCCACCACAATGGATGACGTCTTTTCGATAGCGAATGCGGCAGCAGCTAGATTTTGTTAGCATGGGGAAGTGGCCCTTCATAACCGGGTCCAGACTCTTGCTGTAATATGCTAGGGGCTTGTACCCCAGCGAGGTTCGCTGCGCGAGCATTGCCATCATAAAATTACCATCAGAGTGTGAGAACAGGTAGGATTCCTCTGCATAATTAGGAATCCCGAGAACTGGGGCCTTACAAATTGCCCCCTTAAGTTCTGCAAACCCTTTCTCCATTGCCCAGTCCATTCAATATCTTCTTTTGTTGCCTGGGCTTTCTTCAAAACCTGAAGCAAGGGCTTGGTATACGAGCTGTAGTCAAAGACCCATGCTCTGACATAATTGCACAGGCCTAGGAAGCTCTGCATTTGTTTTATCGTGCCGTGTTCATGATAGCTTCAGCCCTTTCTGGGGTTACCTTTTTTCCCTCATGAGAGATTCGTTGCCCTATGTACAACACCTCCTGTTGACAGTACTGCAACTTTTCCTTATCAATTTTGTATCCCTTCTCAGCCAGTGTAGTCAATAGCTGGACAGAGTCGCACCTGCATTGCTCTTCAGTGGTGCTGCAGATCAGAATGTCATCTACATACTGCAAAACAACACTGTCAACCGCAATATTGATTAGGTCTATTTGCAGGACTCTGTTGAAAATAGACAGGGACTCGCAATACCCCTGTGGCAACCTCGTACTTTTCAGGCGCATTTGTCTGAAAGTGAATGACGTCAGGTCTTGAGAGTCATGGTGCAACGTGATTGAAAAAAACGCATTTTTCAAATCGATCACCATGAAATATTTTGCCTCAGTGGGTATGTTAGAAAGCATTGTGGATGGATTAGGTACTAGAGGGAACTCGACTTCAACTATATCGTTTAATGCTCATAAAATCTTGGATTAAACGCCACGACCCTCCCTTTGATTTTTTGACAGGGTAAATTACCGTATTGCAAGGTGATTTTGACGTTACTAGGATGCCCTGCTCCATCATGGTGGAAATTGTCTTTGCGATCCCTTCATCTGCTTCTCTGGACATGGGATATTGTCGCGCTCGTGGTAAAATTGCTCCTGGTTTCAGTTTAATTTTCACTTCATCTGCCCCCTTCAGGAGACCTACGTCATAGGGCCCTGTAGTCCATAGTGCGGCAGGCACTTGGGCCATGTCGTCATCAAAGTATTCTGGACGTATCAGCACCAACATCATTCTCTGTGGCACCTCCCGTTTGATCATTTTGACCCAAAATGTGAGACTTACTTCCACTCTTGTCTCCTTTAGGTCAGGGTGCTCTTCGAACAGATCGTCATCGGTGACGTCAGTCACTCGATACCCTTCTTCGATGGCAATAATCGCACACCATTGTCTGCCTTCGTCATCATATCCTTCGACCAATACCACTTTCCCTCGCACTGCGGCAGATTGTATCATTAAGGGAAATACTTGTCCCTCCTCTTCGTGCATGGGTATTCTTGGTCTGAACAGATACTCATCAGGGGTTTTCATAGTTTTGTCTGCGAGGCCTGGCAGTCCCGCCATAAGCACCCGCACGCCATATGCAAAGACATCTGGCTCTAACGGTACAGCTCTCATGGCTATACGTCCTGAGTATGCTCTGATCATTTCGCACACGTTTGAATAATGCATTCCTGAAGTGGAGCACACTATACCATTCTCGGTAAACAAGATGGTCATGTTTAATTTAGTCATCAGATCTCGGCCCAGAATATTTACTGGGGTCTGACATGAATATAATAGGGGTACATTCATTTTGCGTTCTCCCACTGAGACTAGGAGTGCGTCTGTAAAGGGAACTCTACTATGAACTCCGGTGAAACTCTGAGTATCTATAGCCTCGCTGGACAAGGAAAATGTGCCCTCTCGTATGCATGAGCGAGTTGCACCCGTGTCAACTAAGAAGGAATATTCTTTACCCCCTATGGTGACATTCATCTTGGTTCCCTGTTAGGGTCTGGTGTCACTGATAGGATAGAGCACATCAGAGTCCCCCGTGAGCTGTCCTATTTCATATACAATTTCGGCCCACTGTATACTTGTTGATTTCCCTCAGCCCCAGGGTTGACTCCCCCTCCGGAGCTAGTGCCCTGTGACATTTGCGGTGGTGCCTGCTGGGATTGTCCCTGTGGCAAGTTCCCCATGTTCGGTGGTTGAACCACTTGCTGTGCACTTTGCTGCATGCCTGACGCCTGCTGCTGCACTGTGTAATTTTGTGCAGTGCCCTGCTGCAGAACGGCAGGCTGATTCACCATGCCTGCCCCCATCCCTTGGCTATTTTGCCACATGCCTTGGCTTCTGCACATACGCGCCACATGTCCTGACATTCCACACAGCCAACACACTGGCGGTGGTCGGGCCATCTGTCCATCTAGGATAGCTGGACCACCCATCTGCGTGTTCTGAAAGCCATTTTGATTATTCTGAAAGCCTCCCTGGTTACCTTGAAACCCTCCTTGATTACTCTGCCATCCTCTTCCTCCAAAATCCCTTCCTCTTGGGTAAAATCCTGCATTACCCTGATTATGCTGCGATGGGTTGGTCGCTTGTTGCGCGCTTGATTCTGCTGGGCTGGTGAGCATGGCTCCCTCAAAAGCATACTTCGAGAGCTTCCTTTGCACCAGCTTCGCCTCCTCGCCCTTACGAGTTGCGTTTTTCCGGTTCTTTTCTTGCAACAATCTACAGTAGTGTGCAATTATCAACTGTATTTCGGCTCATGGTTTTGCTTCTATTCCTACCAATTTTTTTAGCTGCTTCTGCACCGGTTCAGGCAACCCCTGGCATAATATGTGGTAGAATACAGGGATAGATTTCGTCCAAGACTGATGCGTTTCGAGCACCCACACGTCTTGAAAATTCTGGATATAAATCAACGGATCCTCTGACTCTTTCTTTCATTTTCCGAGTCATTGTGGCCCCCATTTGAGAAGTGTCTGGATATAGCGTTCGCAATGTTTTCCACACTGCTGCCCTACAGTTTTTAAATGGTGCTCCGTCATGGGAGGTGTTAGTTAGGGTTACCCTAGGATAGCCTGCCCGTTTCCATACATCATCTGCTCTTTCAGCAAGTATGGCAATTAGGAGGCCCTTAATGTCCCCTATAGCTAAGGTGACACCCCCCGTCATTTTCTCTAACTCATGTATCCACTTTCCGGCTCCCGATGTCAGCATTGGAAGCTTATTTTTAAGGTTCTCTCGGTCCATGTGTGGCCATGGAATATATTGTGGTCTTGCTCCCCCCTTTTCAAGCAACGGGAATTGGAATGCAGAGTCCTCCTTCTCTTTCCCCATAGCTCTCCGGTCTACCGCCGGGGTGGCATTCCCGCCTTGCCGTCTACCTGGAAATGCCCTTAGTCTGTCTGTATAGGTTGGTGCTGATGCCCCCCTCTGACCGTGGGGTGTTTCTTCATGTTGACTGGACTGTCCAGCAGACTTTGGTGTCCTCGTTATGGACCCACTAGCATCTGACCATTGTACGCCTCGGTCCCCTGGGAGACGTTTTTCGCACCGTCTCCCTTCCTCGAGTGCCACATCCTCCATTTCCCCACTGGAGTCAGATCCTGAATACTCCCAGTTTACACAACTCTTTGTATCTTCTTCGTTCTGCCCAATCTCCAGCCTGTCTAGGGACAGTCCCCTGCTCCCACTACTTCGGGTGACATCCTCAGTGTCATATAGCTGAGTGCTCTCTAAGCGTTCATCTTCCCTTCCCCCTTGGGAAATTAGTTCCAGCCCCATCTCGTCATAGATTTTATCAATCGTTTCCCCGATGCTTCTGGTGTCAAAGTCATCTTCAATATTTGTCCCGCTTGTACCTGGTACCGCATCGCTTGCAGGAAAGAATTCTTCTACGTCTTCCCATTCTACTGTAGGATTGGGTTTAATGACTTCCCGCTCCAAATATTCAAGATCTCGTGCCCTCTGTCTGTGCTTGCGTTCTATTTCCTCGTCTATTTCCTTTTGCTTCTTTGCTTCTTCTCTAGCCTTATCTACTTCCCTCATCCGTTCATTTCTACGTTCTTTTGCCCTTCTAATCTCCTCATCTTCCCGCTTTTTTACTTTCCTTTCGTGCACTCTCCTTTCTTCCTCTAACTTTAGAATGTTCTGCCTGTACTTTTCATAGGCTGCGTATTGTGTGCGACTGAGCGGTATTCCTTGCTCTTCGCGATATAGTTGGTCTCGCCTTAGCCTATCCTTCTTTCTTGTCCTTTCATCCCTTACTTCCATCTCTTTCTCTCTCTCTCTCTCCTTTGCTTCTCTTCAGACCTCTCCCTTGGCCTCACATCATTACTTCCTTTTCCATCCAACTTCAGTAATATCTGACCTCCCGTCCATTCGTCTTTCGCGAATGCTATCTCATCACCTCTACCTTCATTTCCTTTACGTTTATTTCCCTCTTTCTCCTTATCCGGAGGTGCACAACTCTGTGCCCAATCTTTCCCTACATCTTCGCATCTCTCTTTGTCCCTTGAGACCGTGGAGACGATATTGTTTTCCTGTTCTTTTCCTTTATTATCGTCACTACTGTACGCAGGAGACTCATATGCGAGGTTGCTATACCCTGTGGCTGCCTTAAGTTCTCTTAGTGGGTAAAGACCCTCTGACTTACTTCGTTCAATGACTGGCTCAGGCGGGGCTGGTGGCGCAGTAGATGTCTCACCCCCCGCCGTACATACATTTAGTATCCAGTCTGTGGGTGGTTCTTCCACCTTCGTTTCTTCAAACATCTTTCCAACATCTTCAAAGGCATTCCTCCACTTCAACTTCAGAGCAGGCAGGAGTCCCTGCAGCCCCTGACTGAGGCAGGAGCCCCTGCAGCCCCTGACTGCGGCTCTCCACGTGCATCGGCACGGACACACAGAGCCTCCCCCCCTCGATGCGGAGCCCACCAGATGCCCACCAGTCAGCCATCCCACCTGATGGCCACTTAATCCTTGCTTTGTGCGTGTGCATCCCTTAGCACAACCTCCCTGCCTGTGGCAGCAACGAAGCGTGATCCTCACCGACGATCACTGGATCCGCCTACGAAGCACCGCGCGTACGACGGCCTTCCTAAAATGGCCGCCGCACCATAAGCGTTACTCCGTTGCCAGGAGACGCCTCTTGTTTATTAACAACCAGCATCCGCCGGCGAGGCGGAAGCCGGCCTACCCGGGTTAAGGCCTGACGGGTAAAGGCCTGTTTCTTTGCCCCCAACCTCATTCCACTTCAACTGCAGAGCGGGCAGGAGCCCCTGCAGCGCCTGACTGCGGCTCTCCACGTGCATCGGCATGGACACACAGAGCCCCCCCCCTCGATGCAGAGCCCACCAGATGCCCACCAGTCAGCCATCCCACCTGATGGCCACTTAACCCTTGCTTTGTGCGTGTGCATCCCTTAGCACAACCTCCCTGCCTGCGGCAGCAACGAAGCGTGCTCCTCACCGACGATCACTGGATCCGCCTACGAAGCTCCGCGCGTACGACGGCCTTCCTAAAATGGCCACCGCACCATAAGCGTTACTCCGTTGCCAGGAGACGCCTCTTGTTTATTAACAACCAGCATCCGCCGGCGAGGCGGAAGCCGGCCTACCCGGATTAAGGCCTGACGGGTAAAGGACTGTTTCTTTGCCTGTTTGTGAGCCGCTGGAGCCTGGGCCAGAAACACTGCCCCCCATGCATAACCCCTCCAGGAACTCCATCACACCAACTAATGCTGGTAAGACTACAACCTCCAGCCTGACTGTGTTCCCAAAAACTCTTTATTTTGACTAGACTTGATCCGCCAATATTAAGGCAATGTAAAACTCTGGTCTTTCTGCAAAAATATTACATCTGCAACAACCTCCCATATGCGGCGCTCGCTCACTCAGGATATCACACCCATACTGCACCAGCCCATTTTATCTTATTTGTGCAAATCCATATCTGCTTACATGGCACTAGTTAATGTGTTTGTGCCTACTGCTATGCTGTGCACCCCAGCCATATTGTACTATTTGAGCAAAATTCGATTCTGCCTACCCGGCACTAGCTAAACTAGACTTGCCCACCATGCTACGTGCCCTCTACCTATCTGAATTTGATGCACTCTGAAAAACGCCATTCAAACCCTCTCTGTGAATTCTCGAATTTAGATGGCCTATGGCTCTGAGGCATTACTTTAAAAAATGCAATACTTGCCCTCACTGTGAACATTCGATTCTAGATGACCCCCATACTGCAAATGCACTGGCCAGTGCATTACGGTCGCCTAGAGACCACTGTGCAATTGTGCTGTCCCTTATGGTCGCTTAGAGACCACTGTGCAATTGTGTTGTGCCTTATGGTCATCTAGGGACCACTGTGCAATTGTGTTGTGCCTCATGGTCGCCTAGAGACCACTGTGCAATTGTGCTGTGCCTTATGGTCGCTTAGAGACCACTGTGCAATTGCGTTGTGCCTTATGGTCGCCTAGAGACCACTGTGTGATTGTGTTGTGCCTTATGGTCATCTAGGGACCACTGTGCAATTGTGTTGTGCCTTATGGTCGCTTAGAGACCATTGTGCAATTGTGTTGTGCTTCATGGTCGCTCAGAGACCACTGTGCAATTGTGCTATAGCTCATGGTCGCTTAGAGACCACTGAGCAATTGTATTGTGCCTTATGGTCGTTTAGAGACCACTGTACAATTGTGCTGTGCCTTATGGTTGCTTAGAGACCACTGTGCAAATGTGTTATACCTATGGTCACTCACTGACCTCTGTGCAATTGTGTTGTGCCTTATGGTCGATCATGTAGGACCTACCACCTAACGATCGTTAGCTGCATTGACCCCTCTCAGTACCCTAGGAGGCTCTTCTAGCCCATCCTGAACCTTTCCACGCCCGCCTACCTCAGGCCTAGGCCACCCAACCTGACTGTGCCATCCTCAGCACACAATCATGCCTATAGTCATTTGCAAGCTCTCCGCCACCACCACCACACTGCTCACCCTCCTTGCAACACTCACTACTATCCAACCCTATACTACTATCCGCCCCCTCGCACTCACACTTCACAGCCCACCCCCCTATCCCACACAACCTGCTGCCCCGGATACCTCTCAAACCCACTCACGCCGCACAGACGCACCCCCTGCACCCTGTATCGCTAGAATGTACAGACTGGATAGACTCAGAGCTCGCACAAAGACCACTAAACTCAGCACACAACCCCCCCCCCCATTGAATTTAGATACTACAGACTGAGCTCCCGCACCCTCTCCAAACACATCCCCCACACTGGACACCCTTTCACCCACAAACAACCACCCACTAACCAAACCACATCTCACAATATCACTGCACATAATACATCAGTCACGTCCACCACCCGCATCTCCACAAACGAATACCACGCACCTCACATCAAATGTGCCCTCCTCAATGTACGCTCCCTCCCAGCCCATGCATCTGACATTCATGACCTCATAACCAATAACAATATTGACCTACTAGCCATCACAGAAACATGGTTACATGAAGCATCAGGCCCAGCTGTCACACTTGCACTACCACCTGGCTTCACTATACTCAGACAAGACAGACCTGAATGAACAGGAGGCGGAGTAGCCCTCATCTACAAGGAAAACCTCCAGCTCCGACCTGTTAGCCACTCCTCGTCCAACAACTCTGACCTCTTATCGACCAAACTCACACTGTCACCCAACAGCACTATCAACATTCACCTACTATATCGCCCCCCAGGCTCCACCCCTGACTCTCAGGAAAACATCACCCACATCCTGAGCAACAATATCAAAAGCTCCACCAAAACCCTTCTTCTAGGAGACCTCAACCTGGGATTTAACGATGCTAAAGACAAATCTGCAGTCGCCTTCTCCAAAGATCTTAGTGACCTAGGCTTCACCCAAAAAGTAGAAAGTCCCACTCACACTAAAGGCCGTATCCTAGACTGGATTGCAGACCATAATTGTCTCTCCAAAATCACCTCGATCTCAGCACTGCCATGGACCGACCACAACTGCATAGAATTCTCTATTCCTATCACCAAAAATCAAAAAACTCTGACCCCGGCGGTCGCTGCACAAGTCAGAAGTTCCAAAAAACTCAAAGAAGATAACCTGCGCCCCTTCCTCAACACCCCCAAACTTGCACCACCTTTCGCTAATGACCCCAACATTCTGGCAGACATCTACAAAGATGTTGTCACTAAAGCTATCAATGAAGTAGCACCACTTGAATGGAAAAAAGAAAAGAAATCACTACACACTAACTCCTGGTAAACTGAAGAACTGCACTCAATGCGATCCCTCAAAAGAGCACCTTTAAAAAACTGGCAATCTAACCCATCCAGCAGCACCAAAAACGATTTTAATTTAATCTCCAAGCAATACAAAACAGCTATCACTGCTGCCAAAGCCAACGCTTTCAACACACAAATCTCCAATGCCAAATCGCACTCTAAAGAGATCTTCGCCATCTTCAACGAGCTCATCTCCCCCCCCCAATACACCGGATGAAATAACTAAAGATGAAGCGTGGTGTGCCAGCATTCAAACTGCCATGCTGCACAAAATTGACCTCCTCCAAAAGAAAATCAAAGACCATTGCAAAGCACTACCTCAACAGACAGGCTCCAAGCCTTCTAACGCCCCATCCTCCACCTCCAAGCCCACCATACCTGACTTCTCTTTCATGGACGTCACTGAGACAGAAGTTGTCAATCTACTAAAAAATCTCAAACCCTCCCCTTGTAAAGGCGATATTTGCCCACCAAAACTCATCAAGGACTGCGCAGACTGCTTTGCGCCGCTCTTTACGGCTTTCATTAACGCCTCTTTTAAAACAGGCATTATCCCTGCTAGCCTTAAAGAGGCCTGGGTCCGGCCCCTCCTAAAAAAAAACACCCTCGACCCCCTACAACCTAACAACTACAGTGCCATTCCTCCTGAAACTACTGGACAAAGCCGCACATTGCCAAATCCAGCACTTTCTGGAAACCCACTCCATCCTTGGGTCGAGGCAATCAGGCTTCCGGAAAGGACACGGCACAGAAACAGCTCTGGTGGATCTGAAGAATCAGATCACCCAAATCATGGACAACGGCAAGCCAGCCCTCCTACTCCTCCTAGATCTCTCAGCCGCGTTTGATCTAGTTGACCATAAGACCCTCACCTCACTCTCTCTGCTAACTTTTCCAAAGAATCAGCGCGATGGGTCACCTCCTTCCTAGAAGGTAGAGCCATGAAAGTCTTCTTGGACATAGCCAATGCCACTCCCACAACAATCCACTGCGGGGTCCCTCAAGGATCCTGCACTGCACCCACACTCTACAACCGGTTCACTAAACCCCTTTTTGACAAACTCGACTCATACGGCATTACATACACTAACTACGCGGACGACACACAAGTGCTTCTACCCCTCTCAGGCTCATACCACGATGACGCAAAGGCACTCCACTCGATCTATGCCATCATCCAGGCCTGGATGGCTACAAATGGCCTCTGCCTTAACGGAGACAAGACTGAAATCATGATATTAGGTCAACAGAGCACCCTAGACAAACTGGACATACTGTACGCTAACTTCTCCATTGACAACTCTATCATCCCCGTCTCCACAGCGGTTAAGACACTGGGAGTATACATAGACTCCTCTCTATCCATGAACAGACAAGTCAGCGCAATCACCTCCTCTTCTGCGCATACCACTAAACTCATAAACGCCATCAAGCCATACCTCTCCAAACCCAACTGCCTCTCCATAGCCAGAGCAACCATTGGAGCCAAACTGGACTATTGCAATGCCCTCCTAGCGGGCACTTCAGCAAAAAACCTAAACAGACTCCAAGTCACACAGAATAATGCTCTGCGGGCCACCCTTAGCATCCCAAGAAGAGAGCATATCTCTCATGCCAGACTCTCAGCCCAATGGCTCCCGGTCAAAGAACGGATTACACTCAAAATCCTCACCCTCACACACAAATGCCTCTCCTTCTCCGCTCCGTCCTATCTATCAGAGACCATCTCCAAACCCTCCTCCGCCCGACCCACCAGGACGCAATACACCAATTTACTCCCACGCATCAAAAAAGCCAAAGCCGGTGGCCTAAGCTTCCCCTACATTGCAGCCAAGACCTGGAACGCTCTTCCTGCACACATTAGAGCGGAACACTCGCTCCCGATTTTTCGTAGGAAACTGAAGACCTCGTTCCTTGTTCAATAATCTGTGACCCCCACCATGCCATGTAAATACGCTGCATTGCAATTTGTACAAATATCATATTGCCTTTGTAAATAATGTATTCCTTGTTATTATTGTATTATTGCAACTAAGATATGCCTGTAACAAGCGCCACGATGCCCCCGGGCTGACGTGCGCTCTACAAATTTGAATAAATAAATAAATCTTCCACAATTCTAGAACAGCAAGACGTTTCTCTAACTTCTTGCCTGTATATGTGGCATGTATGAAGGTCGTCATATGCTGTTAAACAGCCTTAGAAAGTGACCCGTTCTGGGACCAAGGCATAAACATCTTATTGGCGGTACCCTTAACCCACTCCATGCGGTATTTCTTTAGTTTTGGTGCATGCTTGGGTAGCTGCTTGCACAAATGTGCAAGCGGGGTAACTTCCTCCATTTTAATTTCATCACTAACAGTATTTATACAGTTCTTTAACCTTCCAATAGTATGAGCGAGCACCACATACACAAGCTCCAATCCAATCTTATCCTGCCAAAATTTATACCAACAATTTACTCAAAACCCATCAATTCAACGGTGATTTCCTCTTAGTTACAGAACCGCGTAAAGCCAAAATGCATTTCAAACAATCATTAATACAATTATTTTACATTTGACATACAACAAGACACATATGACAGACACTCGACATACTAGACGAACATCAGCTAGACACACGTATACCTGCCTTCTAATCAATACCCCGACATGGGGTGTAAACGAACCCCTTTGATGCCGTCTTTAATTGTCACTGTAGCCTAATTGTCCCCCCACTGTGGGCCCTGAGTTCACGTTTCTTCTGACCGCTGTTGTAAAGCGCAGGAATAAGGCGAATCCTTATGTTTTTATCTCAGGTGCCCCCCTGATAACCCTGATGTTTTTATCTCAGGTGCCCCCCTAATAACCCTTATGTTTTTATCTCAGGTGCCCCCCTGGTAATCCTTACATTTTATCTTGGGTGTCCCCCCGGTATCCACTCTTTATTTCTTATGCTTGAGTCATTACCCCCTATATGTATACAGTCTTCTCTACTTCTAACTACTTTATTTTTTCTCCGCCACCCTCCGTTACCTTTGCCTTACTTACTCTAATGCCTACAAGACATTTGCCAAAGTAACGAGTTTACTGTTTCACTCACCGATCGCATCTTTTCCTCTCTGGAACTTCGTGATCACCGCCCCTTCCTCTTCCAGCTTTTAAGGTTTTCGTCCGATTGGCTGCCCATGGGAATGAGAAGGGTTATGCTTGGAAAGGCGGGTTCCTTCCGACCCACTGCAGATTTTTGGAATTTTACTCTATCATTGTCCACAGGGAGCTGCTCAGTCTACTCAGCCGGAATGGCGAAAGGACTCATGATCTTGCCGAAGGCCCGGAGTTACTTCGTGCCATCGGTCTAAGGTGTCTTAGTATTATATACTCAATAATTAATGGCCGAAACTGTCCTCACGCTACCAAGTGACCCGGAGGAGAGGAATTCACTGAATGGCCCATAGGTCAGCGCTCACCCTCTAGAACTTGTAAGACAAGATAGCTGCACCATGAGAGGACAGGGGGTGCAGGATTCACTTACTCCAACACGACTCAATAATGAGGACTCAGTAAATTGGCAAAGGGAAGTCTGTTTAATTGCAAGTACATCAAACAGAGAAACAAATGGAAATCAGCAGCATTGCGATCACCTGTCTCGCTCCGACTTACTCGAACTTCAGTTGAACAGTCATTGATATAGGCAAATCTCGTCATCATTGACGTCTAATTCTATAAAAAATCATCATGCAATATAATTGGTTAGGAAAGGTAACTTAAGTATAGGTGTTATATCTGTATATGATAATAGGGCATGCGGATTGGATAACTCTTATCGGGTGGGTGTCTACGCCCATCCCTCTACATCACGCGTGATAGACGTCACTACAACTACAACGTCCTATTGGTTAAAGTATCTATAGGACTCCAGATAACCTGGTCCATTGTGATTGTGCAAGTTACACCCCTAGACATAAATTTCCACTTTTAATTAGCAGCATGCAGAATGGGCACCCCTGTGCCTGGTGTCCCAAGTTTCACACTGCCTCCCTTCCATCAATCAGTGTTTTAGGGCGATGTGTCAATTAGTTGGCTAAGGATGGCCTCGAAACTGTAGTCTCTTATCAGGAAATGTTATGGCATCCTCGGGTCCTGGATGACATCATGCGATGGTACTTCTTCGCGCCTGGCTGGTCACGTGTTAGGTCACCATGAATCTGCTTCAGTTTCCAGCTTTTAGTGCATTTAATTCTGTTTCAGCCTCGCCACCTGCATGGGCCCCCCTTATCTTGACCTTCATGAGGCAGGCTGGTATGCTCTGAAGTTTGAGTCTTGTTAGCTGACGCTCTCCTCCCTTTCGCTGGTTGACCTCGATTTCCTAGGCATGAGCCACTCTTTGTTGAGTTTCGATTCCGCTCCTTCTCTTGCCTTTGGCTGGGTTACGAAACTTGGCCTGTCAGGCCTCTGGCAGCCTGGGTACATTTCTGCTTTTAGAAAATGGAGTCGCACTTGTATAATGTGCCTTATTGAGGTAGATATATGGTTGGCGCTTGCCGCTCTATATTCTACTAAGCATTGCAAGCAGTATCGATTTCTTAGCATCTTGCGTTTCAAGCCTATTTACACACGTTTAACAGGTCGGTTGCTTCCATATTTTCTCGTAGCACTGTTTCCTCACATTTTAACATTGTCTCTTCTCTGTGTCCATTACAGTCATTTTCGTAGATACTCGCACTGGTGTGTTATCTTCGATAGCTGCTTTTGTTCATTCACGAGTCTGTTCAGGCCCTTAAGTCATTTCCACTGGCCTTCCATTAGGGCTCTTTGGGTCTCTTCATGGACCGTCTGTAGGTACTCTTCGTTTCATATCAGCGGCTGGTACGGCTGTCTGATAGGGTACCGTGCTGCCCAGGGTTGTCTTGTTATGGGTGCTTCAACAGGTATGGATCTTCTGGTGTTTGTTTGTTTGTTTATTTTATTCATATCGCGCACCTGACCCGGTGGTAATTGGGCGCTAAGGATAGTAATGGTTACAAGGCATAGAATAGACGGTTATGTGCATTAATACAGTTTAATGAGATGTATACTGGGCAGAGTCCCAGTGCAGCTCTTTGTAGGTTCATTTGCTCTTCATACGTCACATACCTTGGCGAGTACGCTCCTGATACCTCGAAATGAGGGGAAGGGGTGCAGGCCATGTCTGGGACCTCCTCTACACGGCTATACAAATCCACCCTGTTGAACCCACGTCTACCGAATTTTGCATTTCCTCATTTGTCTGTTGTAAGATTGTAGTCTACGTTTGGATGCAAAAAATGTACTCGTAGACACCTTCATTTACTGATGCTCACCAGATTCACTATAGTAGGAACTAAAAGGAGGCACAATTTGAAAAGGTGTCTGAAGCAAATTGATTGATATGTTGGTTATTCCTTTAAAAGGTATTACTACTGAATACAGTTCAACAGTGTTTATTAAAGCATTTTTAAAGTGAATTTTTAAAAAGTATTTTGTTTTTATCACGCCACTCGAAATATGGGAAACGGCAAGGTTACACTTTACTTAAGTACATTCACGAGAAGAGAGCACAATCAATCAATCTTTCTTGGAAATTTTCTCAAATGTGCTACCATTAAGTGACTGAAACATGCAGCACAATAAACGAGCATCACTTGAAAAGCTCCATCTGATGCAAAGCGAAAATCAATATCAAGAGCTTCTGCAACACAACAACAAACTGCAGCACAACTTGCCGACCAGAGGACAAGAGCAACTTTCTCCAGGGCAAATGAGATGCCAGAGCAAACTGAAGCAAGACTTGCTGACATGATGACAAGAGCAACATCCTCCAGGGCACATGAGACACCACTCGATCAGGACACGGCAATGCCGGGTACCCCAGCTAGTAAATTCTAAGATTTATATGGTCCCTAAGCTTTTGAATAGTTTCACAGTCCTGTTGCTGATCCTTAAAACCTTTTATGTGCAAATTTAAGATGCGTGAGAAATGTGCAAGAAACATGCAAACTATTGTCGGAAAATTCGCACCTCTGAGATGAGCAAGTGCACTGAATAAGTCCAAAAGACAGCAGATTCTCACAAAGTTGCACAAGTAAGAAAAGCGGAGAGCATGTCCTTTTTAATTTCACCACTGAAAGACATGTGCAGGTCACCTTAGTCAGAAAAGTGATATGAACATTTCTTGGAGGCAGCGCTGCAGCGCAAAAGATGCACTAGAAAGTCCCCTTGCATACATTTGTAATATGTGGCACCACTCGTCATACCACTTCAACAAGATTTCCACACAAACAGTACAACCTGTTATGGTTTATTGATAAGCCACCCTCAACAAAGCGATTTCCTTCCTTCCCCAGTCAAGGTGTGACACAACAAACTATTTAACAGATAATTTCTTTCAGCCCTATCCCAGACACATATCATGCCCTTTGGATACCTCTCCCTTGAGCTAACAATGAGCCAAGAAGCAGGCTGGTGTACGGGAAATATATTGGTATTTATGTAATAGATATTAGCATGAAAATGTCAAAAACCACTTTATCCATGGCACAACACAATCAACTTCTCTCAGCATAAATAAACCACAAACGTGAGTTGAAAACGAACACATTCACAATTCTTCACCTTCTGCAAATTTCACTTAAAGAAATAATTACACTGATCAATAACAAAATAAATTATCATGTAATGGTGTGCGATTTGGATATTCCTGCAGGCTTAAAAGGCTAGCAGTAGGATTTCAAGATTGGTACAAATACATATGGCAATTATGATTTTGCCCACACTTTTTGTTTAAAATAAACACAGGGTATTTAGCGGTTTGTTTTTCAGACCCCCAAACTTTGGTCTGTTTTGGGGAAGTCAGACAGAAACATTTCAATGATTTGGGGAATTTTGGATTTCAGACCCCTCTCCACTGAAAAGGCCTATGTTGGGGAAGCTGGATAAAAAGATTGGACTGATTTAAGAACAAAGACAATCCTCTTCCTTGAAGAAGTCGGGGTCACCTGGACAAAAAGGATTATCCAATTAAATGATAGGCTATAGCTTTCTGCGCACACTGAGAATTGAGCTTTGTTCATTTCGAATTTTAACAACATTCACCCCGTAGTGTTCTGCCAAATGTGGAATTAATTAAATTAATATTTTTAGTTAAATAGGCTAAGGATCTACACAGTTCCCCCCACCCCCAACACACTATAAAGGGAAAGGATTCAAGGCAGCAGACTCCCCCACCTTTTGGTTCCCCATGGGCTCAGTTCTACTTACATGGAAAGGCTCTGTTTAATGTCCAGGAAAGCCAGTTGCATCTCAGGACACTCTGGAAAGATAGGGCAGGGGTCTGGTCACTCCACTCTCAAGATGGCCTCCCGCTCTCCACCATAGGACCCAGTCAGCTTTGAGGACTTCCTAGAACAAGAGAGCTCCACCAAGATGCACTCTCAGCAATCTCATCTGGTGTTTCCTACAGCTGTCCCTGTCTCTCTGTCTGTCTGTATCTCTGTGTTCGTGTGTCTTTGTGTCCCTTCCTCCTAGTGTAGTCCCCCTTATATAGCAGCAATGACACCACCAACTATACAATCTTGGGAAAGTACCGTGAAATAATTACTGCATCTAGCATTGGACAATTACCATTCGCTCTACTCCCAAACCCAGCCTCTAAGTCAGGATTGGTTTAGGGGTCTGGAGCAACATATGGCAATTCCCATTTGTAATCGCAATTTGTTCTCCTTTCAAATTTATTTTGCAAAAACTAGTTATGTATCACAACTTCATAATTTTACTAGAACCTGCCGCAATACACATATTTTCTGATTCACCTAACCATGGGGAATCAGATAAGCCAACCGCCAAGTCCGTACCATGAAGCGCCGTCATGTGGCACTTTTCTGCTGTTTCCATAAAAAGCATAACAGTTATGAATATGTAAGTTATTACCCATATCCCTAATTTTATTCTTCACCCATTCACAAACTCTCACATTTGGAACATGTTCAGATCAGCCAGAAACACATCTTATATAGCCATTACAGTTCCCTGATTTGTAGGTAGATGTCTTTTATATGTCCAAAATCACCTGGCAATTACCTAAACATTGGGCAATAAATGAAGAAAATCTGTCTTATGCTTACTGAGAAAAAGGCCTAAATGATAATAGTCCTTTAGCATAAATTGTGAATCTTCATGTGGGACAAATGGCCATTCTCCTGCTTTCCGGCCATTTGTTTTTGCTGGGTCAGTCTGTACCCAGAGTTTTTTTAAACTTCTTTTTATTATTTTCATCTTAATAAAGAGAACAGATCAAAAACATCTTCAAACTGAGAACCCCCCCCCCAACATTTGCCATAACACTGATGGTCCTTCCCTCCCGATCTTTCCCCTTCCAGCCCTTAACCATAGATGTCCAACAACTTGAGTCTTTGGGGGCACCACTGTTCCCTAAATTCCCCTTTCAAATAGATCAGTGTCTCTCCCCAATCCGCTGACGAGTTCTCCAACTTATTATTGGCCACATAGATTGCCCATTCCATCGAGACTATGTCCCACATTTTCCTTAACCAGTCTTGCTCAGTCGGAATCGTTGGACTCTTCCACCTCTGCGCAATAAGAGCCATCACAGCCAGAGTGAAAATCACCTTTGCCTTAGTACTCCCTTGCCTCTCCTCTTCGCCCCCATGCACTCCCTTCCCCAATAGAATCTCCTGGGGATCCTGGCTGGCTCCCTCCCCCAGTACCTGAGACAGAACCTGTGCGATATTGCACCAAAAAGGCCGGATAGTGGGGCAGTCCCACAATATATGAGTTGCTGTACCTCCCCCTCCCACATCCCCTCCAACACTTCCCTGAGGTTGCCGGGTACATCGCATGTAGGCGGGCCGGGGTGTAGTGCCAGCCGTACATATACTTATACCAGGTCTCTTGCAACTGGTTCGCTTTTGCCACCTTTGGTACATGCTTCCATAACGCCCAGAGTTTTTTTTTAATCAGTCTCTTTGTGTTGGAAGCTTGCTCTTTGAAGTTGCGGGCCCCCATTTTCACACATATTGGTCATGCTCCACACAAGGGGAACTTCTCCTGCAGTCAATGCCTTCCGAGCCGGCAGGTCTGGAGAACACAGAATTTCGACACCTTTAGCAGGACACTTTATTGCAGTTGGTAATTAGATGGAAGATGTATCATCCAGACTGGCAGTGGGAGATTTCCTTGTGAAGTCTCCCACAGCCAGCAAAAGGGTTTGTCTTGGGCTGACATTTTCCCATGAAAACAAAATGGCTTTTCAAATGTCACTGGTGTTTTGTACGTAGAACATAATATACATTGTTTTTTGTCAAC
The DNA here is from genome assembly GCF_040938575.1 of Ambystoma mexicanum. NCBI lineage: Eukaryota > Metazoa > Chordata > Amphibia > Caudata > Ambystomatidae > Ambystoma > Ambystoma mexicanum. Next base: position 225,178,464 of record NC_090932.1, read on the forward strand.
CCGCACATCATCTCTTTTCCCTGACATTTTTCTGTGAGCAGTGATACCTTTTCACATTTAAACTGCTTTTACTTGCATACACCTATGCAAGCCGTTTTGTATCACTGTTTAAAAATCCTGTTTTCTATGTGAAAGGGATCTTTGATTCCTCCTTCTTTTGTGAATTAAAATGCTGCTTTTCTTTTGGTAATGACAGGTAGGTAGGCCCCTTTTCCACATGGCTCTTCAAGTTTACTCGAAAAATAAACACAGGGCAAGCCGTTTTTGGCTCAGTGTTTAAAATCCTGCTGTTCATGTGAAAGGGACGTCTGTTTGGGGCCTTTGAATGCACCCCACAACCCTACCTACAACTGTCATAAAAAATACCAACATGAAAAATAAATGTTATCCTACAAAGAAAGTATTTACAAAGCGACTAGTAGTCATGGCAATGTCTTCAGTGGAGTGGGTACACATTCGTTGAGCTACCTTCTCTACTAGCAGTCACCCATGCAGGTGTCATCGGTTGGGTGGGCAGGGGCTCTGGACTAGGTACGAGGGATGCCACACTTGGGGTGGAGTTATGGTTGAATGCCCCCATTATTGATGTAGGGTATGCCTCCAGGGCGGAGCCGAGGAGATTTTCTGCAGCCCGTATGCTGCCACATGGATTTGTGGACCTGCCTACTAGGAGTGTTTTATAGTTCGGCAATCCCCTCACCAATTACGCACTGCGTCTCTTTGGCTTCTGCAACAAGAGTCATCCAGGTAGCAGCACCTCCGGCACCAACAGCCCGCAGTCCCTCACCGAACGTGGGCTGAAAAGAGGTCATCTGTGTCCTGATGGCCCTTTTCCCAGACATTGTAAGGGGTGCATGCTAATTTGGGGCGCCCATCTTGGTGTCTCCAGGTTTGAAGGCAAGGGCTTTTGGGGATGCTCAACTGGTTCTACTGTGTGTCTATTTACCCCAATGCCAATTCCTGCATCCTGGTGGATGAAAGCTAACACTGCCTCAGCCACAAGTGTCAGGCTGCTGTCTGTGGCTGGAACTTCCCCGGTGCCACGGCATGGGCTCTGTGCAGCCAATTTTTTTTGTACCTTATCACATGCCCCCCAGTGCTTCTTGATCTTCTTGAGGGTCAAGTGAGAAACATCCAGGGCATTCATTTTCATTGTTAGCTCCAATCAGAGCACATCCGACTTCAATCTTGGTCCTAACGCCAAGCGGCTAGAATGGTTCAGTGCGATTTTACTGCAGACAGCATTTTTACGGCATTTTTGTAATCCATTTTTTTGTCACAAAATGCAGGGGAGACCACACACCTCTCTCCCACCCACAACCCACATCTTCCCAAACTACATTGCCTCACCCAAACATCAGCCTCTGCATTTTTCTTCAAACAATTGGTTAAAAAAGCACAGTAAATAAATCTGTCACTGCAGTAAAAATACTTGATACCAGTGGAACAGGGTGTCATGTAGTCGATGATATCCACCTCTTCACCTGTACGATGTTTGGTCCTTCTGCCTATCCTGCCCACTTTGATCATCCTTGGATCCATTTTCTAGGGCAGTAGCACTGCTTTTACATTCTCGGTCGCTGCAGGGCACACATACACACACAGACTCACACACAAATGCACACAGGTAGGCACATGTACAAAGAGGCTACTTCCTGTTTTGTATGCGTTTTTTAGGGTAATGTTCTCGTTTTTCATGTATCTGACACAATGCACAATGTTTTCACTCAATGTGAAGTTTGTGATGTCATTTGGTCATGAAACGTGCACATCTGTTGGATAAGCACTTAAGGGCCTGATTCATGGAAAAGTGCGCATTGATCCTGCAAAGCTTGCGTGCTGAGAATGACACTGCACGAGCCAGCGCGTAGAAGTTTCCCTGCGCACTCCGCGTATTCATGGAATTGTTTGCGCAAAGTAACTATATAAGCAAGATGCAGCCAGAACGCCCCTGACACGCCCCCACGCAATGCAAAAACAGTCAGAAACAGCTACCTTTGTGTGCTCCCTGGGCGCAAGTACACCTACCCTTAAAACACCCCGTAACTGTTACCGGCACCCCGACAACATGCATATGATTTATCATAACTCTGGTAAAACTCAGAATATCTGCGTGCGAACCCACAAAAACTGTGCCTGCAACCAGCTACACTGCGTACGTGCACCCCAACGTTAGATCGGAACCTCGGCTGTGTACAGGCAACCCTATATCTGAGACCCGATCTTACCTCTACGCAGTAAATCCTATGCACAAGTGTCTACGCCTGCCTTGGGGTGGCGGATAGTATGAGGGCTTTGCATGGCCATTTCCCTGCCAAGAGGTTGCACAGTCGGATCCATGAATATGTATTGTTCTGCGCGATAGTGGGCGTGCGATGCACTGCCTGCGGGCCGTCACTCGTTATGCCCACATTTTCCCTTGTTTTTCCTCATTCTTCGAGTTCCACCCCTTTCCTGCCCACTGCGCGAGCCGTGCCCCCGCTCTGCATGGTGTCTCATGCAAGGGACTCGCCCACTCACAGAGATGTGCCGAGCCTGTGCGAAGTCCCAGCGAAGTAAGAGAAAGTGTCCATAAATCGACAATTGGGATTTCGCACCCAGTTTGGCACGCAAAGTCTCACTAAACATGCACATCATGTCAGATGCGCCACTAACTACGCAATATTTTATTTATATACATTGTTATAAACCGCCACTAATTCACGGGCCTCGGGATGCTAGGGTTTGTACTGTCTTGCTTACTGTGCTTTTTCAGGAGTTTTCTATGAGAATGCATGCGTCACAATGGGATGTGCAATGGGTCAAGCGCATCTTTGCGCCATCGTGCTTCTTGAAGAAAGGCGCATGTTTTTGAGAATCTGCCCCTACATGTTTGATGGACTGGTGCAAAAAATCAGGGCTTTCTCCATCCCCCAATATGTAAGCAGAAAAATTATGAAAATGTGGTTTGCGCAGTTCCTGGCCCACGTGTACAAGGTTTGGAACAGGCAGTACTTAACTGGCAAACGCAGAATACCTTTGGTGAGTTCATGGCTCTGAATTTCATGCCCAGTGCATTTCTTACAGCATAGGTCCTGCTCTTACAGGCAGCTCCAGAATACGCCTTTCTCTGGTATGGTCATGGTGGGGCTTGTGTGGTGTAGGGCAGTCGTAGTCATAACAGGTTGCTATCACTCAACTGCGCAAGGATGTGTGGAGTGCAAGGGTTGCCACTAGAACTTATCAGGGCACCTTGCACTCTGCTGCCTTTCTTTTCTTGAGCCAATGCTCTCTGCGACAGGAGTTTGCACCAGGCGCTGCACAGCAAGGGCACTCAGGCATGTTTCTAATTTCCTCACCACTGCTCGACACTCACGACTCTCTCTGTTCTCATACGCCTTGAGATCTTTTTGCCACCTTGTGATACTGCCAGGCACTCCTTCCTCCCTATCATCTTCTTCTACGTAGGTGTTCAAGTCTTGGCGTCTACCTGGATTGCCTCGTACACCTTGGACTGATCCTTCTCTGGCTCTTGTGGAACTGTTCTTGGTCCACTTTTCTTTACCATTTAAAACTCCTCCTACTATGGCAGCTGCATCTTTTTTTTACGGTAGATTGGGCTCACAACGTCTACACAGAGCCCGTCTCCCGGCAACAAAAATCTGAAATCTGTTTTCACCGCATATGGAGCACTGGGGTGCTCGCTGTGGCCCTCGCTTTCCTCAGGTCTGCATAGGCTTTGGCTGGTGTGCCCTTCTGGTCGTGTACACACACTTGATGCGTAGGTGATAGCTTAAGTGGTGCATAGTAACTGATGCACAGGATCTGAAAGGCTTGATTTACATCATACTAAATATGTATGATGTCTGCAAGCGTCTTTAATTTAGTTTTCTTGACAAATTTGGGATTTGAAAATGTACATAGCAGATATCTATGTTGCGCTTGTATAAGCATATTGATGGTGGGTGAGGTGGATGGAGTGCTATTTAGGGGCCGATTCATGGAATAATGCACAGAGATCCCGCAAATCCTGCACGCCGAGAACGACTGTGTGCAAGCATGCATGCAGAATTATTTCTGCGTTCTCTTCTCTGCGTATTCATGGAATTGTTTGCGCAAAGTCACCATGTATGCAAGTTGCGGTCGGAAGGCCCACGACACGCCCCCACGCAAATCAAAAACAGCTAGAAACAGCTACCTTTGCGTGCTCCATGGGCACAAATACATGCACCGTGAAAACATGGACCTTCCCATATCTCAGAATCACACTACAAGTGAGGAATTTCCTAATTTCATAGGGTCTTCCAAGGTCATAAAACTTAGCTTACATTTTTCCCTTACTACTGTAGGATCTAAATTTTCTCTAAGGGGAAATGTGAACTATATGTTGGTGGTTGGATACATTACGAATGCAGTTTCATACACTCCTATTTTGTGGTAGCTATGGGATTTATCTCATGCATACATAATTTAGCATTGCTCATGAGCGAAGTTTCAAAGAATTCTGGGGCTATAGCCATTCTGACCAATTAAACATGTTGAGTTCCTAACAAGTGGAAATGCCATTGGACTGCGTAGTGAGGTTGAGCAGGAAGATCATAAGTTTCCATATCAGAAACTTCAATTCCCCCATGTTTCAGTGGTAAGGTAAGGTTAGTGCATCCCATGCAATGCATGGATGTCCACCTGCCCAGAATAGCCTAATCAACTGTGTGCATAAATTGTTAAAGAATGCAACCAGTAATTTCAAAGGGATGTTCGTAAAGAAAGTATTTGGCGAGGATCACCATTTTGATCAAAGAAGCCCTGCTTGCGAGTGATATGGAGCTAGATCTACCTCTGCACCTTGCTGGATTTATTCTGCCGTAGTGGTGCAGAATTAGCTTGCTAGAGAGTGTCTGCAACGCCTGCTATGTGGATCCACAGATCACGAGCTAAGTTATGCCACCATCTGAACCCTCGATTCTCACCGGATTGCTGTGCAGATGCAGTCAGAGGAAGTAGCTCTCATTTACATCAATTTATGTGTGGTCTTGAGAGATCCCCAAAGTTATTTACCACCTGGTCAATGATATATAGGATGTCGCCAGGAGAGCGGACATAAATTAGAAGGTTGTCTGCCTAAGGGGAAGTTAAGACATTTTGGTTGTGGAACTGTAGCCCCTTATTAGAGCATGAGTCACAAACAAGACAAGGCAGGGGTTCTATTACTAGTACAAAGAGTATGAGAGATGCTGGTCAGGCTTACCTGGTGTCGCCAGAGAATTTGAAAGATGGGGAAAATATGCTATTTGCAGTGGCTCACGATACACCTACCACTGTGGTTTCAACACTCATACTGGGAATGTATTCAATAAGCATCTTTTAGTTCACATTTCTGAATAGCTTATTTCTTACTTTCTATAACATATCAAGGGCCTCTGTGCATTGTTAGCCTTCAAGTCAACAGATGCATGTTGTTCCTAAGAGGTTTAAGTGGTAGAGTCAAATAACTTATACTGTTGAGTATATGTCAGTGAATTGCTTGAAAGTTGGTGTTTTTTCAATGTGCGTATATTCAATTTTCTGTTGTTTGTGAAGTCTGATTTTTTTTTAATCTGGTTATTTTAATGAGAACATTTTATGTTCACATTGAAACTGTAACTATGGAATCTCTTTAGATGAAGGTGTTATCATTTGTTCTCAAATATATTCTTAAAAGTTTTCATAAAGAAGTTTCATGGAGCATGCTGGTGCAGTAGAACACATGGGGTCTAAGCAGCGACCCCTCACTGTAGTGCGTTGCACATGAAATTGTTGAAACCAAATTGGTAGTTGGGGCCTTTGCCACCATTTCTAATATCACGTTTTCACCACAATTGGGGGACGTGTGGGTTCCACTGGTTTTCACAGTCACTCTGTGGGTATACAAAGCCCTAGACCTAAATAAACTAGATACAAACGTTATGCAATATATATGGCTATGTCTTCTATATTCCCTCTCTTCTATGGCCAGGGAAGTAGTTGCAAGGGTGGATGGAGTCATGTTTCTACTGCCATTCTTAATTGCCATCTTCAGGGTCGTCGTCTTGACCATCAAGGATGAAGTGAGTCATTTTGTAATAGACTTCTGTCCCCATATGCTCCTTTCCCCACCTCAAGTGGTTCCTGGAAAACAGCGCTAAGCCCAAAAGGCAGTATAGAATCCACCAGGAGTCCTTAATTGGGCCCATCTGCTGACAAGAAAGTGGCAGATGTTGCGTTGGGTGATCCAGCTGCTGGACTCTGTAGCACCGATCAAGGCAAGTAGTTCTGATTCTTGATCCTGGACAGGCCCTGTTGCAAGGGTGCAAAGTAATGTGAAAACAGGAAGAAAGGAGTCATACACCGCATCCATCAGGAATATTAACCTATTTGGTGTAATTCATAAAGGCCTATGCATTTCATGCCCTGTGGTGCTTTGTTGGGCAGAACAATATATTGTAACAGTGTCTCAGGAGTAGAAGTGTCTGAAACAGACAAGTGCTAATGACAAATACAGTGGGAAAAATGCCTGGAATGCATTGTCCGATAAACTTGGGAGGAGCTTTTGGAGGTTGTAGAAATTGGAAGGTTGTGTTATCGGGATAGATACGGCTATACTATGTTTTTAGGCTTCATACTGCACACCACTGCCATTTGCATGATCTCCAGGCGCTCGAGCAAATCTGAAAGAGAAGGGGGTGGATTAGATTAGTGGGGAGAGAGGGGAAAATGCAAGACAGCTTTGCTGCTGTATTGATGCATGCAGACCGGAAGTACTCTGAGCTCTGCATGTGGGTCTGTTTCTAGGTGTTCTGTGTCAAGAGCATATAGGCATGTGTGTCTACAGGGGAGTCTTGCTTGTCCATCACATTACAATTCATTAACCTAGGACTGTAATATGTAAGTTGATTGTAGAACTATAGCGTTCGGCTGGTTGATATCTATTGGGAGGGTTATTCAGTTGCTGTGTCGGGATGGCTTATTTGGAATGAGTATAGTGTGTTTGAGTATACAGGTTAAGAAGGTTAGTGCAGGGAGATCGGTGGGAAACCTACAGCATCCACCCAACACGGCCATGTATTCGTCTCGGGAAGGGGTGCCCATTAGGCTACATCTCGGCATTGAGGCCCTTTGGGTAAAGTCTTTGTGATGAGATGTCCTGAAAGCCCCTGGAGTGGGCTGGTATTTATGGGAGTGGACAGTGTGTAGTGACTTGTCCTTTATGAGAGGGGGAACACCAGGAGGAGTTGAAGACATAGGGAGCATGTACCAGTATGCACCAAGTAAACTGCTGGTCAAAATAGCTCCTGGTATGAGTTCAGAGTAGGGATTCTTGATGGCATCCCTAGGAACAACTCAGCGTGCTATGAGGTCAAGGTGTGATATTTAGGATACAGTCACATTGTTTAGGTTGGGCATTGGAGAGCAAAGACATTGTCGTTCTGCTACAGAGATTATAGATTGTATCACTTCTTTAATTGATTACTTCAATAAAATACCTAGCAAATGGATAAACTCCAGAACCAATTGAACGAGCACCATTTAGGATACAGAGGTGGCCTAGCAAAAGCACGAGTTAGATCGTATAATCCATAATCTCATAAAAAAAACAAAGCTGTGAGGTTTGATAAGACTAGCCAAAACAAGACATACTAATTGGATACGCATTCACAAACAGTCTATGAGGACTACTCTGGCAGTAAAGTCATAAAGACCAGTGATACAAAAACATTTTGGGAACTACTAAGGAAGTGGAAATCAAACTAGGCGTCATCAGTCCGTCCAATTAATAAATCGCAGAGCGTAGAAGATACAGTAAACATCATTGGTAAATTAAAATCTTCCCGAGCGCCTGGCCCAGAAGGCGTTGCTAACATTATTGTTCAAAGAGAATTACAGCTATAGGCACCAATATTGCATGAATTGAAAAAAAAGAAATGAGCAAGTAAGGAGTTATGCCCATTTCCTAGAAACCATCATTGCTCACACTAGCCTATGAACGGGCAATGCAGCAAGTTATCGACTAAGTAGGAAAATATTCGCCAATACTTGTCAAGGGGCTGCAGGCTTATAAAATGAGACTGAGAGAGCAGAGCAGGGAGCAAGAAGAAGGCCTGCGTGGACGAAGCCAGTAATGGACCATGCTTCAGAGGAGGCAGCCGAGGTGGACAAAGAGCCAGGACGACGGCACACTACCAGAAAACTTACACAGCCCATAGCCAGGGGGCTGTGTAAGTATTTGCAGTTTGGGAGCCTCCGTGAGCCGTCCTCAGCAACAGGAGCTACGAGAAAGCACCAAGAAGGGATGCTGCGAACATGAACTATGGAATGGAATAAACTCAAGTAATACAAGTGGATAACCCAAATGCCCAAGTGAAAACAGTTACAGAAGATGGCACAAGAGTGGCACAGAAACCTAAGAAGGTGGGTGTGAGTAAAACACCCTAAACTGAACTTTTATGAATAAATGCAGTGACAAGGCCAAATACTGGAAATGATGTGTGAAACTGATGGCAGAGCCAAGAGGCTGATAAGGAAAAGCCAGATGATTCTAAAGGTAAACATCGAAGTCAAGAGGCCAAGAGTCAGGGATCCCGGTTGCACGACTTGGGAAGGGTGGATGTTTGGTCTGACAACTGCGCCTAGACCAGTGAGCCCTACATGTTGGATATTTATAGACATTGTGATCATGAAGATAAAGTCTTGGGGAAGGGAACCCTCAGTCTTGAGGAGCTGCATTGTGTGGTCTTGAGAACAATGCCTCTAGACATTTTGTTTTCTATGGGCTGTGTTGCTTGAAACTTGGGGAAGGGAACCCCGAGAATTGGTTTGGAACTATATCACCTTGAATTGAAGAAAGGTAGTCTTTTGTGGAACTTTCTTATACTTGGGGAAGGTGAGCTGAGAAAAAGCTGCGAGGTGGAAGAAGCTCAGAACTTTGAGTTGTACACTATTTCTTTTGATTTTGACATCCCTACCCATCCCTACGCATTGGTTGCCTTTAGTTGTGAGGGCAAGTAGGGCAAGTACAGGTTCTGGACACAGACAGACTTTTAAGTTGAACTTTTGGACTCAGACTTTCTTTAGTTTCATTCAGGTAGGGAAATCCCACCTTAGCATATGGCAAGTTAGGCCTTCTACTATCTTGACATTTCATTTATCAATGTATCTTATTTTGAACTTTAAGTCTGTTGTCTGTGTCTTGCTTCATGATGCCTTCACACCTCCCTGAATGTACCTGGTTCCCCACAACTGGGGACACATTAAACACTGGGACAATGTATAGTGGGTAGTCTGACCTGCCAATGACAATGCACTTATCTACCAAAGGATTCTAAATGGAAATTTATTGAAGAACAAGGCAGTTAAAAGTGTTAGTTGGAAGGAGAAAAGAGAAGAAGACAGACAAAGAGAGATAGAAATACGACAGAAGAAGAGAGAAGATAAGAAAGACACGTTGCACTCTATGGGGGGGTGCAGCCATGAACTGACCCACAGGGCATCATGAAGGTGGCCTGCCGGGTTCTGTATGCCAGCTGCATCTTGTGCAATCTGAAGCCCCATGCCATGTGTGGGGTGTGCCCTAGATGAAGTAACACCCCCGTCTCGGGCTGCTCGTGGGGGACGACTCCAAGACGTGAGCATAGCCTGGTAGGAAACAGCTCACTCGGGGGCCAGGATGGACGTGCCAGGAAGAATCAAAAGTCTGGACTGATTCATACTGGCGGCCCAGTGAAATGATGCCCCAGTACAGGGCCTCATGAGTAAGCGCCGCTGTACTATGGGATGGCCTGTAGGGATACGGTCTGCCCTGGCGCCAGACCAGGTAGCCTGAGGAGGCGAGGGTTCCGGGCCTCATGACACGCAGCAGCCTGGGTATAGATGGTGGCAGGACCTGAGCTATGGAAAGCCCACCTGCTCTGGGGTCAGATGGGGTGGGTGGTGAAGAGGAGAAGTAAGCTAGATGGAGAGAGCGGAGAGCAAAGGTCTTACCTGTAGGCGTAGCCGTTAGGTCTGACGTAGCCGTGGGTCATCGCGAAGTGTGCGGTTTGTTGTAGGCCCCACCCAGGCAAGTGGGAACAGGGCAGAGGCCTACATTGACATCTGCTGGATGCTGGAACTTCCCGCACCGACATGGACGAAAGGAGGGTTTCGACAAACCATGAGCAGTTATTAGGCACCAGCACAGAGAAAGTGAGGGTTTTGCAGCGCTCCAATCTTGGTACAGCACTGCCCTGGAGGAAAGTGAGCTTCTATAGCCGTAGTTGCCAATCTTACCACTGCCACAGAGGAAAATAGGTTGCTTTAACCCGTGGCAGCCACCTGTGGCAGAGCAGGGATTGTATTCATCAAAGTGAAGTGGAGCCAATTTGAAAGTAAAGGTACTGTCATTTAAAACATTGTAAATAGACAGTGACTTTAGACATGGGGACTTGCCTCTAACAGTATGTTTCAAATGACAATGGGACTCATCACAAGTTTGGCGGCAACCCTTAAAAGTGGCGGTAACGATAATAGCACCACCAATACCACTCTGCCAGATCATGAGCCAGCGCAAATACTGCTGACTGTAAAAGCAGCCAGTGCTATTACAGCCAGCCCAAATACAGCAGGAGCTATTACAGCTGACCACACGAGGCGTGAATACAGACGCATCAAAAATCCATGTCTGGTGCTTGTCGCGCTGAAAACCGGCACAAATACTGAGCAGCTGGAGGTAAATAAACACAAGTGCCTGAAATGAAGCCACAGGTGATTCCAATACATCAGAGAGGGATACAAAAGGCACAGCCCTACCCCAAACACTGTTTCCCACACCATGCTGCCACTATCCACTGTGAGCTGGGACAGGCAATTGCTCATGCTGCGCCTGGAAATAGAGAGGCAGGATGACCAGGCCAGGGCACAGGGAGTACAGGGGGGGAGAGGAGGAGAGCACAAGCAAGGCGTGCGCCCATCCCCAGGGCCAGTCCCTCATCCTGGACCCTCACTGACACTAAGTTGGTGACACTCTACCCCCCTGAACAGGGTGACCATCACAGAGCTGCTAGCAACAATCCAGGATGACATACGGAGCATGATTAACATCCGTACAGCTGTGCCCCCAGTGCTTAAGCTAGTGCCAGTACTACAATACCTAGGTACAGCCACCTTCCAACATTCTGTGGTCATGATACACGGCATGGCACAGCCCACTTTCTGTGCAGTTTTGGCCCAGGTGATGGATGCCCTCCTGCGGCATGTGCAACACCACATCGCACTGCCCACCACCCTAGCCCAGGTCAATGCCATGAAGGCAAAGTTCTATACAGTAGCCCAACGACCTAATGTGATTGCACCCCTGGACTGCACCCATGTGGCATTGGTCGCCCCCCAGGCCCACAAAGCAGTCTACCGAAATCACAAGCCCTACCACTCCCTCAATGTGCAGATGACCTACGACCCCAACCTAACATCACCCACTGCTGTGCCCGCTACCCAGGTTCCACCCATGACTCCATGGAGTTACGGAGCAGCACATTGCCAGGATACATGGAGATGCACAGGGGATAACGGACCTGGAGAGTAGGTGAGTAAAACTGCCTGCACCTATGCACTGTGAAGCTCCTGTCCAAAATGGGGAGTTTGGACAATGACACAAAGCATGGCATGACATGTAAATGCAAAACCAGTACCCAGCCAGCTCCTGCACCACTGACACGGTACAGCCCAGGGAGGATGCACATGTTGAACACACCTGGACGGACATGCAGATGGACACATATAGCAGCAATTCATTCCACACACATGACTGCAGGTACCACAATGCATCATGCATAATCAAAAGCAATAACAAAGTCCCACATTGCAGCACACAACAGCAGCACTGCCATTGCCACACCCATGTACCCATGTACACACACCCCACAATGCTGATCCACTGCCCCCAGAAGCGTTGGGAATGCTCATAGGCAACCCAGAAAGCCACAGGTACGAGAGCAATACCCAGCCACGAGACAGCCACCAGGTACACATGTCACTGACAGACACATCCCGAAACATCTGCTGCGATGTAACAGGGTTCATGTGATGCCAATATAATGCATGATACAAGTGACACTGCATCCACAGACATAATGCCAATGGATGTGATCAATATGCATGCACATGATGACCATTGCCATTGTGAGGAATTCGACCATCTGCACGGGGAGAGTGTGCTCACCTGGGCTTTTTTGATTTTTTAATAATGAAAATGAATGATGGAGACCAACCTCTGAGAAATGCGTGCAGCTATTCCACACCCATTTCATCTGCTTCCTGCACAAGCCCTTACAGCCCAGAGGCATCGAGGAGCTGTTACATGAACGTTTTTAAATTAAGTGGTTCAAAGGTGACCATAAGATCTCTTGGTTACAGGTACATAGGTATACGTACATATGTGCAGTCAGAATTACAACATTTAGCATTTGAGAGTATTAAGACAAAAAGCTTGGTTTTGAGTGCTTTGCAGAAGGCATGGTGGGACTCAATGGTTCTTAAGTGCGTGGGAAAGGCATTCCAGAGGGAGGCGGCCACAGTGGGAAAACTAGATCCTCCAGCGCGGATCTTTTTAGTCTTGGGCGTGAGAATCATGTTGCAATACCCCGTCCTAAGAGGTATATTGGCGGTGTGTTTAACAATTATTTGGACAAGGTATGGGGGTGCAAGATCATGGAGGCCTTTGTGTGCGAGAGAGAGGGTTTTGAATACAATTCTCTCCTTGACGGAGCCAATGAGCTGGCCTTCTGATTTCGGAGATGTGATCTTTCTTGGAGGTAACAGTGGCTGCCCTGAGGGCATTGTTTTGAACTAGTTGGAGTTTGGCCAGGTTTTTGCAAGAGGTCCCTACTAGGAGAGCATTGCAATAATCAAGCCTTGATCTAATCATTGCCCTAGCAATGGTAAGGCAGTTCTCTTGTGATAGAAACGGTCTGGCTGCATTAAGAATTTTGGAGTAATAGGCCAATGAGGAGGCAATGGCATTCACTTGTCTGTCGATGGTAAGATACGAGTCTAAGTAAACTCCAAGTGTCTTGACGTTGTAGAATACCTTGATGGGAATATTATCAATAGTGAAGGAGTTGTATTGCTGATCAAGGTTACCCAAATTATATAGCCATGTGTACTCCTGGAAGACACAGCCTCCATGCGCCATCTTCCCCTGTCATATTCAGCTGGAATGTGACAGCCACAGTTAAATCAAAGCATTCCAAGAAGGGGGAAGGCACACCTTCCTCCAGCCATGAGCAGCCTAATTTAAATATCAAAGGCTTCATGGATTTGCTTTCCCTTTGTCTAATCCGGCTAGTGACAGTGCATACTAACGAGATAATTGAAACAAGCCTGCTGGGGGGGCTTGGTTGCCGGACAGACAACAGGAAAGGCGGGGCTAACACTCCTTAGACAAGAAGTCTGCTCTCGCCACATACTTCAAGGGAAACCTGTGCTTTAATCAAGAGTCACAGAGGGCTCAGTTAACCAGAGAGACACTTTGAACTACAACAGACAGCAAGATGGGTGGGACTTAGGTATATGTTGTCAACCCTTGTCTGTCCTGTTGCAGAACACTGGTCCTGACCTCATGCATAACAGGAGATTATTGGTGGGGACCCAGGATTGGTTCATTAAGGTGGGCTTAGTCTACACCAATCACTGGGGCCCATTTGGCTTTAAAAGAGGGCTGAACCCCTCACTTAGCAGATCATCCAACTACTTCAAAAGTAGTAAGGAGAAGGACTCATTTGTATCCGGGCTGAAGGTACAATCTACCTTACATCTTCTGCCAGTGAAGGAAGGCCAAGAGTTCCAAGAGGGAAGCAAGATCCCTCCCCTAAACATCTCCCAAGGAACAGAGGGAGATATCGGATTCAGAGGACCTGTCCAGCAGCTCCAGAACCGGTACCCAGCCAGCACACAGCGTGCCCTGCTAGGTTCTGCCAGCAAGCTTCCTAGGTGGGAAGTGCCGAAGAGTCTCTGGACAAAGGACAAGGCCATTGCCTACCAACACTCTCCTGGGCTTTGGGCCATCCGCCTTGAAAGGATGATACAAGCCCTGCGAAGAAGCTTGGAGGAGTGCCACACAAGAATCATCCAGTGTCCATCTTTTAAGGACATTTGTGAGACAGTCGAGTCCTTGAACCACATCTGGCTGGACCACTGACTGTTGTCACGCCGCAGTCACACGAGCCGTCCGAGCTGCCTCAACCAGCATTCCAGATCCACCAACCAGCATAGAGATGACGATTCTTGGCCCGAGCCGCCATGCCGGACAGCCTGCAGACGTCCGTTCAGACTTGCTTGCCGAACTGCCTGCAGCCTCGTAACCGCAGCTGTCTCCCGCCCCTAACTCTGTCTCAAGGGCTGCACAGCGCCCTGGAACCACCTCAATGCTGTCAAGCACCAAGAACTTCTTCAGCAACAGGTATATTGTGATTCTGCCCACCCTGGTCCTTCTCCGAAGGCCCCTAGAGACAGTTATGACCCTTTGCCCCTTGGTGCTGGAACCGAATAACCTTGAACAGTAAGACTTATTACTTTACCAACCACCCTCCTGTCCTCTGTATTTTTTTTACAGGGTGGGTTGTATTTTGTAGTGTGCTAGAACTGTCTGATGTAGTAATAATAAAGTAGATATTAGTATACAAACTTAACTGGACAGTCTCTCTTATCATTGGGTAATAATTGTATTTTTGCTGTGTTGCAACTAATCAACAATCCACGACCTTGCGGGGATAAGCCTGCCGTTCCGTCCACGTTACCCAAATCGGACAAGGAGGTCTTATAAGTCACTTGTATTCCAATCTGTTCAGATCCCTTCTGGTGTACTAGAGGTGTGGGGTTGATTGAATGATTGATGGTTTAGAAACCGATATTCATCCTTGGATCACTGGTGCCATTGAAGTTGATTTGTCACAGCCATGATGCTGTATAAGTCTACCCCCACACATATCACAGTGTCAAATGTCTGTGCCTCTCCCCATGAAGGTGACTTGGATACCCGCAGCTGGCTTGGCTAATGACTCCTGTGCGTGATCCATTAACACTGCACAACATTGCCTACAACAACGCAGACAGCAGGACCCATGTGTGCATTGAGCACACTTTTGAACTCTTGAAGGCACTTTTTCACTGCTTAGATCGTACAGGCAGAGCTCTTATGTACACTCCAGAGAAAGTTGGAAAAATAGTGCTTGTGTGTGCCATGCTACACAACATATGTATGAGGAGGAATGTGCCTCTACCCCCTGATGTGGACATGCCACCCACAGAAGATGGTGACTTCCAACTCCCTCTATCCCCTCGAGGTTGAGCGCCGTACTACATTTTTCCTTGCATGCAGTGAGGACCAGTGGCTCGGCAGGGCCTCCTCCTGTCGTCAGAGACTGCTGACGGTGTTTGGACAGCAGTCCATGCACCCTTAAACTCGGGTCGTTCCACCTTTTCTGGCAGTCCTCACCACAGTATCACAAAAGGAATGAATATCCATTTGCAATTGTGAGACCCTTTTTGCTTGGTGCCTGAGACAATTTTATGGCCCAGTCCGACTCTGGTCCTCACCATTTTGGGGTGCGCTGGACACTGCCGTGACCTTCTGGGCGATGTTGGTCCATATAGCTGTGCACCGCTGCCCACTGGTCTTCCTCTGCCGGGCTCCATAGATCTCATCACAGTGCCCCACTACCTCGTCTATCAGGACCATGAGCTCACCCTGGCTGAACTTGGGCTTTCTGAGGCGATGTTAAGCCCCTTTGCCTTTTAGCCTCTCCTGAGACATTTCCGATGGTTTGCAGTGCTGGGCGGCTGCAGGTAGCTGAGATAGTATTTCATGGATTGTGTTTTTCAAAATGGCCACCGCAATGCTTCCCATTCTGGCAGTGACGCAATTTCCTCCAGCATTAATAGTGCCAGGATCGCCGACAGTAGCACTATTAGCACAGGTTTTCCGGTGGTAGCCCTTATTTCAACACACTTGCTGCTGAACGATAACAGCGTTAACGCCAGAGTTGGGCAACGCTGTTTGCACCCAGCAGTAATTACGCTGATTTACCGCCCAACTCCTGATAAGCCCCAATGTTAATAAAAGGCGCACAACAAAAAATGTGTATGGGGAGAAAGAGGGAATGTTCAGAATGAGAAGATGGGCGTACAGGGGAAGTGTGAAAAGGACTTTGCCCAAAGTTTATGTGGTGATGGGCTTGTTTCACATAGTATCTACTACTTTGTAAATGACAAAGCATGCTTTGATAGGGACCATCGAAGGTGGCAAACTCTGAAGAAAAGAAAATGTAACTATTAATATGTTTCCCCACATGGTATGGGTGGGGAATAGAGCAATCACTCTACTCCAGAAAACCCCTGCCACTCTATCTTACCTACCAAGAACATAGACTGCCATAATACTTACATGTCCACTCTTTATAGAATTGTGATTGTTAACACATCCACTCTTTATAGAACTTTAAATGTTAGCATGTCCACTCTTAGATAGAAGCACCAAATGTGATTGTTAGCATGTGCCACACTTAGATGAAATTTCTCAAGTTTAGTCTGCGCCAAATCTAGACAGAAATGTGACTGTTAGCATATGCCACACTTAGATGGAATTTCAGAAATGTGATTGTTGGCATATGCCACACTTAGATGGGATTCTCAAGCTTAGCCCGCGTCACATCTAGATAGAAATATGATAGTTAGCATATGCCACACTCAGATGAAATTTCTCAAGTTTAGTCTGCGCCAAATCTAGACAGAAATGTGATTGTTAACATGTGCCACACTTAGACGGAATTCTCAAACTTAGCCCGCGTTGCATCTAAATAGAAATATGATTGTTAGCAAATACCACACCTAGATAGAATTTCAGAAATGTGACTATTAGCATATGTGACTCTTAGCATGCACCACACTTTTTATGAACCTAGCTTGCGCGGCATCTAGATAGAAATGTGACTGTTAGCATGTACCAGACCTAGATGGAATCCCACAATTGCAAGGACAGCAATGCCAACTAACCAACCAACTAACAATTCCATCCCTCTGCATACACCTCTCAAACTATAACCAAACACAACCACAAGCCTTAAACGCAGCAATCCGCACAAACTTCACAACAATGCAACAACAAAACAAACCACACATAGACTTGCACAACAGCACACGACGACTACGGACCATAAAACACCCCAAGCCCAGCCGACGGACCCACCGGGCTGAGGCTGCCAACAGCACATCACTGCTCTCTTGCACTTTTCCAGCTTATTCCTACTAACCCACCCCCCCTTCTCCCCTTTTCAGAGCCGCCAGAGCGCCAGGGGACCACTTCGGTGGTGATAGTGCGCGGTACAAATGACCTTTAACATTAACATTAACATAAAAGTATGGAAGGGTAAAAAGAACTCCCTCTCCAGTGTAGTGAGTCTTTTTTAATAACGGGTACCCAGGATTGTGTCCCATCTCCTGTACTAACATCTTAAAATTGCAGGTTGCTCAGCGCCTCACCTTACCACCTGGTTTCGGATGGTGGGGTGTTTCCAAAGAGGCCCATTACTGGCACGGGATAAGTTTAAGGGCCATGAAAACCAGGGGCTACATAGCTGCGACCTCAAGTAAGCCACCCTAGACACTGCCAAAACAGCAAGACAATATAAGCTGGGGGTCTCATGTTCCGGGCCTTATGGGGTTCTTTTCCTAACTAGCAATTGTGCCATCTCCCTTCACGGGTCCAGTAGGACCCCTGTCTGTGGCTACTGCACCGAAGGCCCACCCATCCGCGCCCCGCGTGCACCCCACTCGTGAGTGTAATCCTTGCTTGCTTCTCGGTGAAAGGAAAGACCTGGAACAACAAGGCTCTGACGGACCGATCAATGGGTTCAAGAAGCACATGTGGGGGCATCTCCCCGTACCCGGCTTTGCCGGCTGTCCTGAAAGCAGAAGAGCCGCCATGCCCATCAGATCACCAGCTACTGTAAAATGGCATTCGCACGAATGCGAACACTCTACAGCCTCCCTATAAGACATGTTCCAGAAAAGTAATATAATAGCCATGTTGATGTTGTGCCCTTCCACACTCTTTGCCCCTGAATGGTATTCCTTTGGGTTACACATCTTATTTCAATGTATAAATAACTTGGCTACATTATATAATGTTATTCTTGGGGTCTATCTCTTCTCTAGGGGTTTATCGTCCCTCATAAAACCTCCAGGCGCTGATAGATGGTAACCGGATTGCTCAGCCTCGCCTCCCATTGGCGCATTTTGACTCCTGGTTTGACTTGAATTTAACGGCAGAATTTCTGGACTGTAAAGAAAAGAATAAACTAAACTCACGATTTCGAACGCACCGATGGGCGCTTACGGGTCCAGACACTTTCTGTCCATGCGAAGTCCCGGTGACTTTTTAGGACCCATCAGACTATCTTAATAAAATCAGGAGATGACTCTTTTTCTTGAGATAAAACGATTATAGTTGTATATATTCTTGAGGGAGAGCACTGCCCACTATAAATTGACATGAAAATATGGCATACAAAGATCCGTTGTCCGTGGAAATCCGTGCACTGTGCTTTGACGCATCAGCACGGCTCTCCCAGGCACCCCAATGGCCAGGCGAGCCACTGCATATCGCGCACGTGCAGTAGATCTGTCCTATTGCTGAAAATGTTGCATTTCCTGTCCGGGTTTATACGGAAGAGGATGTTTTGCGTCTGCTGTAGATTGACCTGCGGGGCCTACGCGCCTCGTTGGTTCTGGGGGCTGGATGGAGGGGTCTTTAGACAGAAGCTGACCTCTTATCTGTTAGGGGTGAGATGACAGCTCGCCTCCCTCGCAGGGCTCCTCTGTTTTGGTTGCGCTGATCCTTTGAGGTATTCTGTCATCTCTGGGGGAGGGCGCCCGCGCCCCACCGAGCAGGAGATGACAGCCTGTTACTAGCCCCCAGCACATGGCACCCAGACAGGGCACCTGGCGGCCCGAGACACACTCTCTGTTGAGGTGGCCCTTACTGACAAGCGTGAGGGGTAAAACACCTCCCCTTCCCTCCCTCCCTGCGAATGTCAGCCATGGGTCAGCGGTCTGCACGAACGAACACCCACCCAGCCCAGGCAGCGGATCGATTAGGGAGGGGGTGCTCACACCCGAACTGCCCAACACCAGGACCCTGCTACACAACAGCACGAAAATTATGTGACACAGGGCGAACTGCGCAGGCTGAATTTCTCTTGTCGCAGAAGCAGCACGTGTTAGTTCACCCAGATGAGTGGGTACTCATTGTGTGGACCCCTGAGGAGTGAAAGACTGAGTCAGGCTTGCAACATGGAGCCCACCGAGCTTCACAGCAGTGACTCGCCACACAGAGCTGCATCTCTAGAAGTCCACTGAGGGTTGCCTCTTTGAGGGTGTGGCCTATTCTGCGCATAACGCTTCTACCCTCCACCCCCAGGATGTGCTCCATAGTTGGCATTCTGGGCGGGGGCGACAGGTTGAGAATACTTAAAATCTTGGCCTTTCCACTGTGCAGCTGCAGCTCAAGGACAGGCCTGATCCCAAAGCCAACTTGCCGCCCCAGCCTCCATTTTACCTGCATTGGCACCGCTCACCCCTTCGCCAACATTCCTTATACCCGACCCAGAGTGGGAACCTCTTTCAATTAACCCCCCCAAATGGCCTCCAATGAACTGCAAGAGTCCTGCTTTCGAAAGTGGTATCATTTCCAAACTCAACTAGCCACAGCCACGTAAAAGATGAATGAGTTATCTGTAAATTGGACGAATTCCCAGACAGGCCTGTGCTTCTGACATACCTGCAGGAGGGTGACCAGATTTAAAAAGTAAAAAACCGGGACAGGGCAACTAACATAGAAGTAGGACTAACTCCTGAAAGTGGCTGTCAAGGCACTACACTTCAGTAGTGTTTGCAGGAGAAGGGGGTTTAAGTGTTTGTAACGTCCTATTTCTATCGTTTCATTGGGAAAGGAGATTCCGTCTCCTTTCTATTGTTGCACGTGTTCATATGGGTGGAGTTTCCGCCCGTGCGCCAGTTCGTGCCTGATCAATAAAGAAGCAGCAACTCAAAATCCTGCCTCCGTGATTTATTGAATCCTGTTTTGTTTATACGTCAGCTTCATTGAATGCATTCCCATCAGATTATAACAATGGCGATGAGGTAATTCTCCACGGAGTGTTCCATGACAGCGACTGGTGCCTCCACCATCCGCTCTGGCAAAGATTTGTGTTAAATTTTATGACTGCCGCAGGGGCTCACATTAATGCTCCACTACGCTACTCGGCTACCGCAGAGCCACGGTGAGTCTCGCCTTGCATTGATTGCCGCATATGATGCCCACAAGATCGATGAACCTCAAAGACTTACAACAAAACCAGTGCCATGGAAGAAATCAATAGAGCATGCGCTAGCAGCCACAACGCATGCTGTGCCTCGCGGGCCTCATATTTCTGCAAACAGGCACCACCACGGTGGAACACTGGCTGCAACCTCAACAAGAGGGATTCATTTTGCTAAAGAAGCATCACTGCCACAGACACCTGCACATGAAACCAAGCTTTTCTTCAATACCCTGCATTATCCAGCCAACACGGCACACCCCAAAGGCAGATCTCTCCACAGTCTAAGGTGAGCTCTTAAGATCTACCGAGGCTCTGCCAGATTGTCAGGAAATGAGGCAGGCAGCAGCCCACAAAGCCCCCAATTCAGTTCCATTCCTCGCAATCCCACGCTCAGGGAAGAGGGAAGTCATGACTCCTTGCAGTTACAGGCCATGAAGCATTTTGACATTTCGGACACCAGTAGTTTGGCGCCTAGATGGGCCAGGTGGCTTAAGGAGCTACACATATATATTGATGTGACGGGCGTCTGGGAAGAACACCGTCTGAGGGGAATATTAATGCATTCTCTTGGCCCAATGGTAAGAGATATTGTATTTGAGATGCCAGAAAACACTACCGACACATTTCAAGGCGTAATTAACTCGCTGAATATTTACTTTGCACCGCTGAGAAACGTGGATTACGAGAGGCATATCTTTCCTACAACCATGCAGTACAAAGGGGAAAATATGGACAATTTTGTAATGAGACTGTGAAAAAACCTGCAAAGTATTGCGATTTCGACGGATACCTGACAGAAGAAGCACACAAGTCGCAAGCCATTGCGGGATGTGAGTCTCCAGAGCTCCGAAGGAAATTGCTTCAAAAGACGAGAACCTTAGATTAAATTTTACAGCTCGCAAGAGCGGATTGCACTGTCTTTGCAAACAGAGTCACTCAGCAACATTAAAATAACGCAATCTGTGTCACCAGCAACCTTGTGCCCCATTTGCACGTCAGAGAGCACCGTTGAGCAGAAAAAGTGTTATAGATGTCTATACAAGTTCCCACATGCCAGCCCATTCCCGGCCAAAGGGCATCATTGTGACAAATGTGGGGGTGAGAACCACTTCCAATCAGTCTGCAAGAACATTAAATTCATTCAGTCAGCGGAAACCAGCAGAGACACCAGGAAACAAGATGGCTGTCACTTAAGGCGGGAATGTCCATGCCCTAACATGTGGCAATCTCCGACCACCAGCATACGCTGCTCACACAGCGGATCATGAAAGCCATCCCGCAGAGACAGATAGCGTGAGGACAGACGAGACAACTCTGATCGATACAGGAGCAGACATGACTCGCGAAGACGCCCACCACGACAGAAAATCAGGTACTTGGAAGAGTCCCCGCAACGCCGACGAGACTCGAACTCCTCCTTGAGTGGTGATCGAAAGAGAGGTACGTTCATGCCAGCGGGAATGACACTACTGCTGAATACAGTCCGACATTATTGCTACAAATAAATTGACAGAGCTGTGAATTCCTCACTGATTCTGGAGCCATGGTAAACATCATCAATAAAGACACATACAATTCATTGGTCAAAAAGAAGAAGTTAAGCAAAGCAGACACTGAAATATGCCCATATGGCTCAAACAAACCCCTCAAATGCCAAGGCATGTTCACAGCATTACATCTAGTTGGGACTGTGAATGTTAGCAATTGCCACATTTAGAACTGTGAATGTTAGCAAGTGCCCCACTTGGACAGAATTGTGAACGTTGGCCTACGTCAGACCCGGACGGAATTGTGATGGATAGCAAGTACCACATTTGGTTAGAGTTGTGTACATTGGCCTGCATCGCATCTGGATAGGATTGCGAAATGTTGCAAGTGCCACACTTAGAACTGTGAATGTTAGCAAGTGCCACACTTGTATAGAATTGTGAACATTGGCCTGCTTTGCATCTGGATAGGATTGTGAATGTTAGCAAATGACACACTTAGAACTGTGAATGTCAGCAAGTGCTACACTTGAACTGTGAATGTTAGCAAATGTCACACTTAGCACTGTGAATGTCAGCAAGTCCCACTAGAATTGTGACCATTGGCCTGCGTCGCATCTCGATAAGATTGTGAATGTTAGCCATTGCCACACTTAGAACTATGAATGTTAGCAAATGCCACATTTACATAGAATTCTGAACATTAGCCTGCGCCGGACCAGACAGAATTGTGAAGGATAGCCTGCGTCACATCTAGATGGGACTGCGAATGTCAGCAAGTGCCACACTTAGAACTGTGAATATTAGCACATGCCACACTTAGATAGAATTGTGAACATTAGCCTGCGCCAGACCCAGACAGAATTGTGAAGGATAGAAATACCACATTCAGTTAGAATTGTGTACATTAGCCTGCATTGCATCTAGATAGGATTACAAATGTTAGCAAGTGCCATACTTAGATAGAACTACGAATGTTAGCAAGTGCCACACTTAGATAGAACTGTGAATGTTAGCAAGTGCCACACTTAGATAGAAATATGAACGTTAGCCTGCGTCACATCTAGACATGACTGTGAATGTCGGCCAGTGTCACATCTGGATAGAATAACGAATATTAGCCATTTCCACATCTAGATTGCATTGGGAATATTACCAATGCCACATTTAGATAGAATTATGAAAGCTAGCTTGCTTCGCACTGAAAGATAAATATGAAGGTGGCCCATTGCCACAGTTGCATATAATGTGAATACTGAAAAGCGCCATATATAGAAAGGATTGTGAATAGTAGCCAGTGCCGGACCTAGATGGAAATGCAGAGATATTCACGTGCCACATCCAGAAAGAACATCGGAATTCAGTATACATCACTTCTAGATAGGGAGGCCAATAGCCAACCCACTAACAATTTCACCCCTCTACATACACCTCTCAATCTCTAACCAAACACAACCATAACCCTAAAGCAAAGTGCACAAAATTCACTACACTGCAACAACAAAACAAACCACACATAGCCCTGCACAACAGTGCCACATCCAGAAAGAACATCGGAATTCAGTATACATCACTTCTAGATAGGGAGGCCAATAACCAACCCACTAACAATTTCTCCCCTCTACATACACCTCTCAATCTCTAACCAAACACAACCATAACCCTAAAGCAAAGTGCACAAACTTCACTACACTGCAACAACAAAACAAACCACACATAGCCCTGCACAACAGCACACACTGGCTACCGACCGGAAAGCACCCCAAGCTCAGCGAACAGTGTTAACCGAACTGAAGCTGCCAACAGCACAGTACTGCTCTCTTGCACTTATCCCGCTCGTTCCCACTAACTCACCCCCCGACCCCATTCATTTTCAGATCCGCCAGCGCGCCATGGGACCATTCCAGTGGGGATAGTGCATGGTACAGATATCCATTAACACTAACATTAACGTGTCAATACAAAGACAAAAGCTTAAGAGTTAAAATATATGTCATAAGAGGAGAAGAACCTGAGGGAAGTATTCTCAGTTTTCGATCAGCTATTGAAATGGGTCTTATACATATAATGTACCAGATCATGTCTGCATATACAACCAGCCCGAAGGAAATGATAAAGAAAATGTTCCTAACACAGTTTAAAGGACTCGGAAAACTCAATGGCAAACAAATCAAGCTACACATAAACACACAGATACAACTGACAGTTCAACACTACAGGGGCATACCCCTCAACATCCAGAGACATGTAGAGGATGAGAGACAGTCCTTATTGGAGCAAGACATTATTGTACCGGCATCAGGGCCCACACCGTGTGTGTCCCCCATAGTCCCCATGCCTAAAAAGGAGAGCAATGGCCGAATCCTTTTCTGTGTAGATATGAGGGCTCCGAATGTAGCAATAGAAAGGGAATGACATCTAGCTCCCCGGATGACAGACATGATGCATCTACTACATGGGGCGAAAATATTCTCAAACCTGGACTTGAATAAGGGCTATCACCAACTGGAATTGCATCGGTCCTCCAGATACATCCCTACTTTCTCCAAACACCTAGCGACAAGCGACTCAACTTTGGAGTATCGTCGGCCGCCGAGATATTCCAAAACGAAATCCATCAGGCCATCAAGCATATCCCAAATTGCTTGAATTTACAGCGATGACATTCTGTTATTCGGCACCACGCAGGATGACTATGGTGCTTCAGGATGCCCATTTGACACAAAATGCTGACAAGTGTGAGCTCAGCAAATCGACTCTAAAGTTCTTCGGTCACATATTCTCAAGCAACGGTCTAAAACTAGTCCCAGAGAAAGTGCAAGCGTTAGTCGAAGCCCCTACACCCAGCCCCGTGTCTGCAGTCAGATCATTTCTGGGAATGGCGAGCTACTGCACACGATACATTCAGGACTTTGCTTTAGTGAGCACGCCCTTCCATTTACTGACGGGAAAAGGGCAAGTGTTCCCCTGGTCCAATGAGAAGCTTTTCAGATCAAGAAACGTATTGCGTCTCCTTCCTGCATGGCGAATTACGATTCAGATTTCAACACAGAAGTGATGGCTGATAACAGCCAGTTCTTTTATGGCACACAATCACTTTTCCAATTACGCAAAACAATTTTCTTTGCAGATAAAGGGTTAAAGACACCCTAAAAAAACAACATCTTTGTGGATATGACAAATCTGAAATGATGAAAGAGGTATAGTCATTAACCAGCTTCCTGAGAAGAGTCCCGGTCTCCAGGATCAATAACTCGGTTTTAGCATCATTAAGTGCTATGGCATTCTGTGCCATGCAGGCCTGAATGACCAGATAGATGTAATGAATGGCCCTAGAGTCTTCTTCATAAGCACCCGTCATTTGAAGGAGTATCTGTGTGTGTCACCATAGTTAGTATATTTGAGACCAATATTACCCAATAGGCCAACAAGAGGGTGAGTATAAATATTATAGGAGCCCTGAGACACACTACACATCAAGGTAGTAGGAAGAGCAGAATAGGTCCCTGAAAAAACCAGGATAGAATGGTCGACCAAATAAAAAGCTGCTGAGAGGTCCAGCAGCATTAACAGGGCAGTATGACCACCATCAATAATGCCAATGATATTGGATTTAAGGTCAAGCAAGGCAGTCTCAGTGCCATGCCGTGCACGGAAGCCCCGACTGCCTTTGCTAAGAATCCCATAGGTTTTGAGATGGTGTTGAACCTGAAGATAAGCGACCCAATCCAAGATTTCTAAAAGGAAAGGGACGCATGTAATGGGACAATAATTCCCAGCAATGTTGCTATTAAACATCAGTTACAGCGTCTCTCTTACCGGGTCCAATAAGGGTCATCCTGACCATGGGCACACCATCCAGGCTAGTCACCTCCCATCAAGTCCCCATGTGTACAACCGTCACTCTTGCAACCCTCATAAGGTCAAGCCCTCAACATTCCAACAACTATATGCCAGTGACATCATCACTTGGTCACCCACTACTACACACTCCTCCATTGACTGTTTAAGTTCCTTAAAACCAGTCAACACTGTCTCTGTGGTATAGGAGTCATATGTGTTTGATCTAAATGCCAAGATCACTTAGGATCTCTTCAGGGTCATGGTCCCTGTTGACCGGGTCCCAAATAGCAACTTCTTCAGCTGGTATGGAGGATCCCCCAACAAGAGTGGGTAGAATGTCAGCCGTTTCCAATGATTCATGGAACCTGCCTAGTCTCTTCACCCTTCAACTGGTACAATTTGGATATTAATCCTGTCATGAAGGTGTGTTCCAGGTACTTCTCTGTGGCTTCCACTTCGTCATCTGAGGAGGCCGGATTGCTCAAGGAAGAGGACAGAGAAGACTAAGCAGATGATGAGGAAGACCAGGGAGAGGAAGGAGAGGGTGACTTCTTTCTCTTTCATTTCCTGCTTTTATGTTGCGCTAGTGATTGTTTAAAGAGGTTTTCAGTTCTCTTTTGGAAATAGGCCTAGACAAGTGCTAAGCCTCATGAGACTTCTGCTTGTGGGTAGCAGAAAGGGGCAAAGCAAACAAAATGGAAGGTGGAAAATGTCTGCTGAAAAGGCGATGGGGCCTTTCAAAAGTAAGCACTGGGACAAGAAAGAGGGACGTAGAGGTAATAAATCAGTATACAAGGCAGCAAGTCAGTAATCAGCAAGATGATTATAACCCCGGTCCCAATTACATCCCGGCCGCGTGGGGTCACATGCGCTCCCAGAGTAGGTAGCTGTAGCTTCAAATTGTTGATTAGCTATTTATGTCTTTTACTATAGTTGCATGTAAGCCTTACCTTTATTGTAGCAGTGGATCTTGGACTCTACTACCTAAAAGTGGCGCATTGGAATGTTTGCATTAAGTTAACAAAAGGACGCCAGGAACATAGGAAAGGCTTTCCAGAAGAGCAAAGAACTTGGGGCAAGAAAAAATAACTGCTGGAAAATAGTTGGTGTAAGGGAGAGATAGAAGGGGAATGAGGAATGTTGTTGTGGGTCTCTGGAGGTGGTGCAGCCTCGCATAGCCCCCCAGCGCTTGTCGTACCCCTAACGTGAGTTGCGTATGCCAGGAGCAGCCTGGCGTGAAGTAGAAGCCCTGGGCGGTGTGTGTGGTGCGGCATGGGGGAGAGAAGGAAGAAAGATGTGCGCTTTTTGGCACGTCCCTGGGCTAGATGGGCCAGGCCCAGGCGAATGGCTTCCACAGCCTGGGTTGTGTGACCTGTGCAGCCGGGTGAAGACCTGGTCTGTGGGCTAGTTTCCCCGCCATTGGGCCAGTCGGGCAGGCCCAGAAGATCCCAAGCCTGGGCTTCCTGAGCTGGGTGGCGCAGGCTGCAGCAGTGGCCCGCATAGATGGCGAGCCATGCTAAAGCCAGATGTGGTGGGGTGGTGAATATTTAAGTCCTTGACCCTATACAGGGATGGCCTGGCTGATGAGGCATTAAGAGTACGTGACCGTCTGAGATGTGTTGGAGTTGATTGAGAGGGTGCGCCTTCTTAAGCGCCGCTCAAGTGCAAATTGAAGAGGTGGCCTTGTACAGGAATTGCATTAGCCATCGGAGGCCGGGCTAGCGGCAGTGATGATGGTGCCCCACTGGTATGTAGGGAACTATGGATGGAAAGGTGGGTCTGCGACGGTGATCGTACCACCCCTCCGGGTATGAGGTGTCAAGTTGATAAAACATATACCAAGCCCACGGCTTGATGGCCTGGGTGGTCCCTGCATGGGGCAAGGGACACCGCCATGAAGAGAATTAATCCTGGGCCTGCACTGGTGACACTGTTCCACACTAGTATGCGGGGACCACACATGCTGCCCTGGACCAGGAGAAAGAGCCTGAGAAAGGGACTCTGCACAGCAGGAGAGTCCTAAGGTGGTGGTGTATGGGTGATTGCAAAAGCCATTTATGTATATATAGTTCTGCATATATTTATGTGGATGCTTATATGTATGAGCATGGTAGGGTTAATAGCGTCAGGGTGTAAGGCCCACACAGTAGGAGGGTGTTTGTGCCCTCCCTGACTTAGACGTGTAGAAATGAATAAAACAGGCACTCCCTGGACAGGGAATAAGGCACAAAAGAGCAGGCTGCGAGAGTTCAAGGAAAAGTTTATCTAGATCTCTGAGAGCGCTCTGAACACATCAAAGTTACACCATATTATATAGTACATTGGCATATTTAACACATGATGCTACGTTGGACCCGGATTGGTCAGCCAGGGTGGTGTCTCAGGTGTGGGCATCATGTCTTCCTCCGGGTTGGTTGCTTACTTGGTGGGAGGATTGACGTCAGACATCTGTACTACGGATGGGTGAAGGTCAGGTCGCTGTGAAACATGGTGGTCACTATCTAAGCTAAGAAAATACATTCTAAATAATGCATGTACTAAATAATGGTTGATCAAAAGACACTCAGTAGTTTATCATGTCACTATACAAATCACACAGGTATCTATAACATCTGTGACGTTTGGGTTATACGGATCACAGGTTTACGAGTCTTGACCACTATAATTGACAGACC
Source organism: Ambystoma mexicanum (assembly GCF_040938575.1). Lineage (NCBI taxonomy): Eukaryota > Metazoa > Chordata > Amphibia > Caudata > Ambystomatidae > Ambystoma > Ambystoma mexicanum. Next base: position 225,206,814 of record NC_090932.1, read on the forward strand.
ATTCTGATTGTGTTGTGCCTTATGGTCGATAACAGACCACTTTGATTGTGTTGTGCCTTATAGTCAAACACCTAGCCTATAGTTGTCACATGTGTATCATTGATATCTAGCCTAGCCTGTGCCCTACCTAGGCTCACCGTTTCTAGTCCAATGCTGTCCCATGTGCTTTAACGACACTTAGCCTAGCATGTGTCCCTCTAAAGATTACGTTTGTTAGCCCACTACTACCTTATTCTCGACTACTATATCAAGCCTAATTGGTGTAAACAAAGTGAGCCTAACCTCAGTACACCCCACCCCCACATCCCCAGCTATGATGAGTTGGATCGTGTGCATCATGTTCCCCTTCAGCCTTGTCCAAGCGGACACCCCATGTACTGGCAACCACTTCATCGCCCTTAGTAATGGGCTTACCAAACTAGCCTGCCCTAGACACCATCCCATCCCCTGTCCTAACCCCTTCCTCCCCACCACACCTCCCTTCCCATCCTCCTCCACTCTCACCCCTAGCCCTAAGGTCCCCCACACAACTAGTAAGGAACACTATCCCATCCCAGCCTTCACCAACGATCCACATGCACCCCCCAATCCATCAAGTAATGGTAAAACACACCCTATCCTAGGACATGAGAGAACAGCCCGACTAAGAGTACACACAAGGTTTCGACACCACTACCCCACCACCAGGGCCCAGCTACCCAGTTCACCCAAACCCACGGCCCTTACAACCAATATTAAACATACCCAGCCTTCAGCAACCAAAACGACTCCACTAAGCTGCCCACTAACTAAAAATACTCCCACTAAGGAGCCCAACCGTCCCATTAGCCTAAAAAATGCACTCATCAACGCCCGCTCCCTTGGAGCCCACGCCATTGAAATTCATGACCTCATCACCGAACTTGACCTAGATCTGTTAGTCATCACAGAAACCTGGCTTCACCAAGCCTCAGGTCCCCTGCTAGCATTGGCCATCCCACCAGACTACACCATTCTCAGATCTGATAGAACCACCACTCCAGGAGGCGGTGTTGCCATCATTGCAAAAAATACCATCAAATTAAGATCAAGCTCCAGTGAAATTATCGCAGGGTACGAACTATTGCTCGCCAAACTCACGTTGAATGAAAAAACCACAATTAATATAGTGGTCATATATAGATCTCCTAGCACAAACAGCCACCCAGAAACAGACATCCCACTAATACTAGCGCCCTTCCTTAAACCCAAAACGAAATGTATCATCATTGGCGACTTGAATCTCGGTTTTAATGACAACCAAGATACTAAAGCAACCGCCCTTCTCCTGGCACTAAATGACATGAATTTCTGTCAACACATCAATGCCCCTACCCATTCCAAAGGCAGAACTCTTGATTGGATCCTCACCCTCAATACCAATATCACTGTAGGCCCGATTACCCCACTCAGCTGGACAGACCATCACTGCATAGAATTCACAATCACAAGTGACGACTCCTGCATACCCAAGAATATAATCATGGATACCATCGAAAGCAGAAACCCCAAAATGACTCACAGGTGAAAACCTCGACCCCACCCTGAACAAACTGCTAGATACCCACTCAATCCACAGCAATGACCCAACCACCATCGCTGAGTACTACCACAAATGCCTCTCAACAGCGATTGACACCATAGCTCCGATCACATCCAAATTAAAACGCATCAATAAAAAATCTAACTTCTGGTTCAACGAGGAACTAATCGCCCTTAGAAGGAAAAAACGCTCCCTCGAGCATGCCCACAACAAACATCCTTCCCCGGACTCAGCCAAAGCATTCAAAGACGCCAATACCCTCTATAAATCAGCTATCATCACCCATAAAGCTAACACTTACAATGTTCGCATTAGCAATGCAGCATCAGACTCTAAAGAGCTCTTCTCTATCCTTAGAGAACTTGAAAATCCACTTCCGTGCGACACACCTACTAACACAAGCAAAGAATGGTGTACCACCATACAAGATGCTCTTGCTTCCAAAATTACCATACTGCAAAATAAAATCAACTCCAAAAAACTACTGCTAGCAACCAAGAACTCCCCCACCCCTACCCCGCGCACCCCAGCCAATGACAATTCCAAACCCCCCTTTCAGTTCACACCAGTCACCCATGAACTCGTATTGGACACTATATCCAAACTAAAAGCATCCAACTGCAAAGGAGATACTGTCCCAGCCAAACTAGTCAAAGCCTGTGCACCCACCCTGACCCCCCTCATCACTAAATTTGTCAATGCCTCTTTCAACTCCAACACAGTCCCAACCTGCATCAAAGAAGCCTGGATTACCCCGCTTCTAAAAAAACCAAATCTAGACCCCACCATTCCAACCAATTATCGCCCCATAACCACTGTCCCATTTTTACTTAAAATTATTGACAAACTAGCCTATAACCAAATTCAAACCCACTTAGAATCTAACCAGCTCCTTGGTACCAGGCAATCAGGATTCAGGCCCAATCACAGCACTGAAACAGCTCTTTTGGACCTCAAAATCCAGATGGATGCCATCAGAGATTCAGGGACACTCTGCATTCTCCTGCTGTTGGACCTTTCAGCCGCGTTCGACCTGGTGGACCATGACAAACTCTGTAACTCACTTGCCCGGGAGGTTAATTTCTCCAGTGCAGCCAATACCTGGGTGAAATCATTCTTAACCGACCGCACCTCTAGAGTGTCCATAGGCAAAGAAGCAGCCAACCCCATCTCAGTCCCCATAGGAGTACCTCAAGGCTCCTGCCTTTCTCCCACACTTTACAACGCTTATACCAAGCTCCTGTTCTCAGCTCTTGACGATATGGGTGTCATATACACACATTTTGCAGATGACACCCAGATCCTCATACCTCTTACAGGCAACTATGACCAGGATACATTAACAATCAACATAATCTACGTCATCATACAAAATTGGATGGCACTAAACAGTCTATGTCTTAACGACGAGAAGACTGAAATCCTCATCGTAGGATCTCCAGCCAAAATAGCAACCCTCCAGCCAGAATAATCAACCATCAACATCGACGGTACCAATATCCCAGTATCGAATCAAGTAAAAACACTGGGAGTGTACATCGATGCTAGCTTGACTATGACTAAACAGATCAATGTACTTTCATCCTCAACGGCCTACACCTCCAAACTAATTGTGCTCAGCCGACAATTTCTGACCCCAGCAAATTGTCTTACCCTAGCTAGAGCTCTGGTCCTATCGAAATTGGACTACTGCAATGTATTACTACTGGGTACTTCCAACACTAACCTAGCCAAAATGCAACTATTGCAAATTAAAGTCCTGAGGACAGCCCTAGGCTTAAAAAAATCAGACCATATATCCAAGACCAGGAAAGATGCCCATTGGCTCCCTATCAAAGCCCGAATTATATTTAAAACATTATGCATCACCCACAAATGCCTCACCAAAAAAGGACCTATCTACCTCAATAATACTCTGCATCCCAAAACCGACATGAGATTACTTAGATCCAATGACAAACTCCTCCTGGACCCCCACCCCCGATTCAAAACCACTAGAGCAGGGGGCAGCAGTTTCACCACTTTAGCCCCCAAAACTGGAACTCCCTACCCATCAACATCAAAAAAGCTCCCTCATTCACGGTCTTCAAGAAACAGTTAAAATCATGGTTATTCAACCAATATTAGCACCTAACGACAGGACCCCGTCCATCTTATACGGGTGTGAATATTTAGTCCATTGTATACTACTGTGATTACTCTGCAATTGCGAATACTCTGTAACTCACAGAATGTAATGTTTTGAATTTTGCTAACTCTTAAGTTGTCTTATATTGTTGTGTATATTCTGTATATCATGTAATGTAATGTTTTGAACTTTACTAATTGCTAAACTGTCTTATAACCACGCCGTGACACCCGAGGGTCTGGCCGTGAAACAAATATATAAAATAAAAAAAATAAAATAAAATAATACTGTCATTGAACTCTAGGGTTAATCTCACAAGAATCTCAGGTATGTGGCATTTGTTAGTATTGGGCACGATACACTGAAGCAGGGGTCTAATGTTAGTTGGGGGCCTGTTGGGCGGGCTTCATAGCATGGTCAGCGGTCTGGCACATGAAAGGGATAACTTGCCGGGACACAGGGTTAGAATGGCAATACGTTTCAACTGGCGAGGGTGAGAAGGCAAGGACACTTTTGTGGAGATGGACGAGCTATGTGCTTGGCTCATGTTGGTTCACATGCAGGACAGTGATCTCAGAGGAAAAGAGATGTGTTACATTTATTATTTGTTGCAAGCATCTCCGGCTTAAGCGTGAGAATGGAGCTGCAGAGTTTTCCAGTCGGAGTGGGAACGAGGGTGGGGGCCATGTGCTCCGAGCTGCTGCGGCGGGGTAAAGGGAGAGAGGCATTTTATATTATCGCAGTGAGGCCTGGTCACCAAGATGGAGTCGAAAGGGGGTACCTGCTCGGTGGTCCCATATATGCGAATGTAACCCAAAGTTAACATCGCGTAAGGGTGAGGGGCGTACCCACCACTAGAGGTACTTGGTCCGAGTTTTGTACTGAGAAGTGGTGGCAGAGTGGGGCCCATTGGCCCCTCGCTCCCACACATTCCCCCCTTTCGTTACATCTAAAGTAACAAATACTTCTATTTTTTATTCTTTTCGTTCTGCCTTCGGTAATATTCAGCCTCCGCCACAGCCTCGTCTCACACGGAGGTGCCTTTTATTGGCATCCACGCTCTGCATACACTTCTTAAGCTATTTCCTCTTCCGGCATATTCATCTGGTGTACACATTAAGTAATTTCCTCCATCCCCATCTAGATCCACCCATACTTCTTGGTACCATTGCAACTCCCTTGGTTCCTTTATCGTTGTATGATGCAAATTATCAACTATATCCCCATATTGCCTGTAAATTGCTGTCATCCTGTATTGTGATGTACTCCCCTGTTTGCATTTGTGCATCTATCATGGTAGCTACCGTTGTCGGTCGGCCCATTGTTACCATCATCATAGCTGAGGTTTGCATGCTTTTCTCACAACACCGTAGTCCCAGTTGGCACACACAGAAGAACAGGAGCACAAAGACGATGATGGGGACCAGTATTTTCATTGCAACATTTACCTATATGGTATCCAACTGAACAGATTGTTGAACCATGTGCTTTCTTCTGCGCCTCCTTCTGTTCTCATCCTTTCTCTTAGGTTGTGCACTGCTGTTATCACATGTGAGAGTGTCCCATTATCAGCATCTTCAGTTGCCACAAATGTGCAACACACCCCCCCCAATTTTTCGGCAAACACCACCGTCCATCGCCGTGAGGAGATCTAAGACATATCTGTTTTGCATTGTCATTAGGCGCAGTGCGCGGAGCTCTATTTTTATCACATTGATCCCCTCTTCAGTGTCGTTAGCCAGTTGGATGAGCTCCCAGCGCACTATCTGCAACCATTTGGCGTTTGTTCGTGCTTGCAGTCCCGGGACAAGAAGTGAGGAGAAAAATGTCTCTGCTGATGAAAAGAGCTTGTATTTCTGCCGGATTTCAGCAAGGAGTTTCGATGATTTGGATGAGATGTAATTGGAGGATCTTTTACTTCATGTCAATCTTTTCTTTAGTACATATTCTGACAATAGTTCATACGCTGGAGCTTCTGTTATTATTAGTTGGGGCGCTGTCGATTGTTCAGCCGATTGCCCTGCTGCCGATATGCCAGCTGATTGCCCTGCTGCCGATATGCCAGCCGATTGCCCTGCCCACCCTTGGATATGGCTGTCTGGTATTACCATCAGGGCTGTGTGGAGGATGGCTGGAGCACAAGTTCCTTTCCACGATGCGGGGAGGTGCAGGCAGGCTTGTTTACGGCAAACCCAGTACATATCCATTAGTGCAGCTGTGCCTTTCTTCATGTCAGGTATGATTACCGTTTTCTTACATTTCTTTGTCTCCCCCATGTTCACTTTTCCTTCCCCATGGAAACACAGTTCATGTGGCACTTCTTTTTGTATTTTGATAGGTTTTTCTAACACTGTGACCCACGTTAGCTTTGCGACATGTTGCGACCAGATGGGGTCACATAACTCTTTTATCCATTGGAAAGTGTCATTTGATAGGCCTCGAAGTGCTTTTGCTTTGCATTCAATTGTTTCTTCGTGCCACTTATTTTCTGCATATCGCGTCCCCTTGATGACAAGAAATGGTTCCTTGTGGCAAATTACTCCTTGGTGTCTGCTTGTGCACGTTCTCTCATTTTCCAGTTTTTTCAATGTGACGGTGTGCGCTTGGAACGTGCTCTTTATTCTGCATAAAACCAGATGAATTAAACATTGGGCCTCTGACAAGGGCACTTCCTGCGGTACTAACATTTTCGGTGTTCCTGATGCGAGCGGAATGAGTGAATAGACGTAGCAGCTTTCATTTGTTGCTTGCTTCGCCATGGCACTCATGTCGGAATACTATTTATTTGATTGATCAGGGTGGCGGGGATCTTCTATTTCATATAACATCAGGTCATGATAAATGTTGTATCTTTTCCCTCCCGCCCCCCTTTTTCTCCTCCTCATCCCTTCCTTGTTATTGTTTTTCACCCGTTTGTAATGTATTGGGAACATTCCAGTCCAGGTTGTATCATTGCTATTCAATATGGTATGTGTAGCGTCATCAGTAGCAGCAATGTTGTTTGAGGTAGGGTATATGGTTGTCTGTGCATGTGTACTAGTGTTAGTTAAATCATTTGGCCAATAATAATCTCCATCGTATTCGTTAAATTCATAATCATCACTCATATTTATGTTCAGACATAACAATGATACTCCTGTTGGTCCTACAGTGGCGTGTCCTGAAGGTTGCATCACATCTGTATTGTTCATGTTAATCTCATGTGATTCTTTCCACATAGTTTTCACCCCAGTCCATATCAAGTGCGACCCTTCTCGTATCATGTTAGCCCCGCTTCCTCCCCTGTGCATGTCATTAACCAAAGATAAAAGGGTATAATACCAAGCCGCGAAAAACAACATTACTGACATCAAAACTGCAGCGCATTTCAAAACACATTCAACGTTACTGAACCTCTTAGCCCTAATGGCGTCCCTATCACTATCTAGCATTAATTGGTTCTCCGCGATTGTAGTTTGTTGGGCCATTTGTCAGTTGGAGGGGCGATATAAATTCATTAAGTCACCACAATATATACATGTATTTACATTTTTTGTTCAACTTCAGGTTTAATCATTATTTTTAGTCATGTTTGTTCATTTGCTCTATTACACATTTACTTTTGCTATGGAGGGAAGGAGAGTAAAACAGTGATGGAGAAAAGCGTGGAACAATAATTGAAACGAAGGTGGGAGAAAGAGAGAGTTGAGCTGTGTGGAGAGGATATCGAACAATCAAAAAGGAAAGAAGGAAAACATAGAAAAGAAGGAAGTAGGAGATAAGTCGTGCAGAACAAAATACATATCATAACTTTTATCTCTGCATTTTCTCTTTAGTGACAATTTGGTTATCCTTTTTCAACCTTATTCGTGGTACCAGTGGCACCATCTTGCTCCTCCTGGGGGATTGTACTATCGTGTGCCCTCCTCACGTCTGACAAGTGCACCCAATACTTCAATCGTTTCACCTTCCCCGCAGTGGGTGTACTATAGATGACCTCGTAAGGGCCATGAAACCTGGGTGAATTCCACCTCCTTACAAAGCTGCGGACGTACAAGTGTGCTCCTGGCATCAGTGGCCCGCTTTAACTGTCTGTGCCCGTGTGGTAGTATCAGTCGCCACATTTTCAGTAAAAGGTGGTGCTATTTGTCGCGCTATGCTGCGTGCTGCGCGTGTTAACTGGGTCAGGTATTCCTTGAACTCTTCCCCCAGCACTGTGGCAGCCCTGTGTGCATCCGATGCTCTTCTAATCGGGGATACTGGCGTGTGTATTCGCCTCCCAGTTACAATTTCGTGAGGGCTCAGATGGTGGTCTTTACATGGTCGCGTCCTGAGTTGGAATAGTGCTAGGGGCAAGCAATACACCCAGTTCTTCTTCAGCGTGTTACACAACTTAGATAACTTACTCTTCAGCAATCCGTTGATCTTTTCTACTATCCTATTCGCCATCGGATGATAAATTGAGCATAGTTTGTGTTTTACCCACAATAGTGATACCACTTCCTTAAAGAGGTCATTCACGAAGTGCGTACCATTGTCTGATCTTATCACATTGCATATTCCCCATCGGGAAAACACTTCCCGAACAAGGAATTTGGCCGCACACTTCGCGTCTGGGTGGGGACATGGGCACGCCTCCACCCATCCTGAAACGGGGCACACCACCACAATCAAATATCTTGCTCCATTACACCACTCTGCCATATCAGCATAGTCTATATGGAGCTCTCTAAATGGTCCTGTTGGTCGGGGCAGGGTACCGCGCAGTGTTCTCAATGTCATTCCTGAATTATATGTTTGGCATGTTATGCATTCTACAATGAATTTTGACAGGTGCTCTTGCAAATTGGGGACAAACCAGTGTTCCTGGATGTCTGCGGCAATGTGTTGTTTTGCTACATGGCTGGGGAAATGCGGCTGTTGGAATGCTATTTCTAGTAACTCTATGGGAATTACAACCTTTCCTGTTGTCTCCTGTCTCCAAATAAGATCGGTGGCTGATTGTTTACATCCCCATTTGCTCCACAGTTCTTGCTCCTCCTGTGGTGCTCTTATTTGTAATTCTATTATCTGCGCTATTGGGGTATTACGGTAGGCTTCTTCTAGTGGGTCTGTGGTGGTTGCTTTTACAATGCATTCGAGTGTTGGTGTTACATTGAAATACGAGGCCTCCTTCGCTGCTGTGTCGGCTGCCGCATGTCCCAATGAGATTGCATCTGTGTTGTTGGTATGGGCTTGGCATTTCACCACTGCCACTACCGATGGTATTGCTAATGCATCTATTAACTCATTCAACAATGTCACATGCTGTACTGGAGAACCGTCTGCCCTCCTGAATCCCCGTCTACGCCACCGTGACAACCCTGAGTGCACTGTGGTAGTTGCATATGCTGAGTCTGAGTATATTGTCACTGCACATCCCTTAGCTGTGTGCAGTGCTTCGATCAGTGCAGTTAGTTCGGCTGCCTGTGCAGAGTAATGGGATGGGAGGCGCTTTTGCACAATTGTCTCATAGTCATCTTCCTCCATGCGCACTACCGCCATCCCTATGTGTTTTTCCCCTGTTTCGGGGTTTATTGATGCTGACCCATCTATGAAATATATTTCTCCCTCCTGTAGGGCATTTTCACTTGCTTTTGGGATGTCATCACCTTCCCCCTCATATGTGGCACAATCGTGTTCCTGTATATCCTCTGTCGTGCATGGCTCTGTAATGAATGTTGCTGGGTTTACTGTTTTGCACCTTACAACCGTGTACGTTGGGGCTCGAAATTATTATTTCATATGCTGTTGCTCTCTGTGTTGTTTGCGTTGATTTTGATCGCTCAAGGATGGCGAATAGGGAATGCTCCGCATATAGTGTTACTGAACATCCCATGACAATGGTGTCAGTTTTTTCAATCGCGAAGGCTGCAGCTGCGAGAGCCTGTTCACACGCGAAATGGCCTTGCATTACTGGATCTAGTGTCCCGCTGTAATAAGCCAATGGTTTGTGACCTACTAATGTTTTCTGTGTCAGAACTGCCGTCATCAGTGTTCCATTACAGTGTGAAAACAAGAAAAAATCGTCTCATAATCGGGGTTCGCTAGAACTGGGGCATCAGCAATGAGGTCTTTTAATTTAAAATACTGTGTCATAATTTCATGCGTCCATTTTATTGCAGCTCTATTTTTCTGTGCTTCTTTTAACACTTGTAATAAGGGACGTGTGTATGCCGCGTAATCAAGGATCCATGCTCGGCAATAGTTACAAATGCCAAGAAACATTTGCATATCTTTCACAGTTTTTGGGATTATTATGTTGCGTATAGCAGCTGCTCTGTCTGGGAGTATTCGCTTCCCATCTTTTGATATTAGCTGTCCGAGGAATACAACCTCGGCGAGACAGTATTGCAATTTTCCTTTGTCCAGCTTGTATCCCTTGGTAGCTAACACATTCAGTAGTACTATCGAGTCTTCTCTGCACTTTTCTTCTGTATGGCTGCAGACGAGTAAATCATCTACGTATTGGATGATGGTACTCTCTACATCTATGTTTCCAATGACCTCATGTAACACCGTGTTAAAAATGATGGGGCTTTCGCAATACCCTTGTGGGAGTCTGCAATGTTCATACCTGTTGTTCCCTAATGTGAACGCTGTCAGGTATTGGGATCCTGGGTCGAGTGGTATGGAGAAGAAAGCATTTTTCAAATCAATTACAGTAAACCATGTTGATTCTTTCGGTACGCTGCACAATATTGATGCCGTGTTAGGCACTAATGGGAACTCTTTTTGAATGATGTCATTGAGTGGGCGGAGATCCTGGATCATCCTCCACGCCCCTCCTTTTGCTTTTTTGATCGGGAAAATCGCTATATTACATGGGGAGTTTGATGGCACTATGATGCCTTGTTTTAGGAGTGCATTTATGGTTTCCCTAATTCCCTCCTCTGCTTCTCTCGATATGGGATATTGCTTTACCCTCGGCGGTATTGCACCTGGCTTGAGTTTTATTTTTATTGGTGTCACCTCATGCAGTAACCCTACATCGTGGGGCCCTGTGGTCCAAATTTCAGGTGCTACCTTTGCCATGTCCTCCTCAAATATAGTCAGTGGGGCATTAACGCTAGCCATGAGTGGGTTGTGTACCTCTCTGTACTGGATCATAATATCACATGGTATACTTATTTCCATTATTATTTCTCTGTCATTTTCACCATCAGCGAATAATTCCTCGTCTGTTATGTCTCGTAGCATTATGTTTGGGTCTATGCATAACACAGTTCTCCACTCGCACCCATGCGCGTCCAGTTCTATGACCACAATACGTCTGCTGGATACTTGAACTGCCTCGATGTCTATGGACATTATCGTGCCTGGCATGACGTCTGTGTGTGCAATGGGGCGGAATATGAAATCTGATGGTGTTCTCCATTCTTTTCTTGTTATCTCTGGCAATGCTCGTGCTAATACCTTGATGCTATAAATAAACATGCTTATATCAATAGGTATCCCTCGTACCACAACTTCATTCATCACTGTGCTGATTATCAACATGGCTCGTACTGGGCATACTCCTGGGGTTGAATACACTATTCCTCGTTCTGTAAACGAGATGGTCATATTTAATTTGCTTAACAAATCTCTCCCCAGCAAATTGATTGGTGCGTCTTCGAGGTACAGTAAGGGTGCGTGCACGGTTTTTCCCCCCACCGTTATATCAAGATCTTTAGTATAAGGAACTTTTAAAATAGCCCCAGAAGACCCCTGCGTCTCTAAATTCCTGCCTGAGAGTGGAAACCGCCCTTCCATAAGACATGATTTCTCCGCTCCTGAGTCTACCATAAAGATAAACTGCTTGTTTCCTATCTCTGCCCCCACTAGTGGTTCCTCTTCTGCACGTAGGGTGGTGGATAGGACTGGACACGTAAGTGTTCCCTATGGGCTGTCCTAATCTGAATGTCTTTCTTGCCCTGGCACTGAAAAGACATTGTCTCCAACCACGGTCACGCCACGGTATGGTGCGGGCGCACCGTTTGCGGCTGTCGCAAAACAATTGCTGTTTGCATTTCCTACCGTGTTTTGTATTGCCATAGGTTGTGGCGGTGGTTGCTGTCCTTGCTGCATCTGAGGTTCGTTATAGCACTGGTCCTGCTGTCTCCCTCCTCCCATCGGTAGTCCATAGGGGCTACCTGGGCGTGGTCACCCCCAGCCTTGTTCGTTCTCCATGGGCTGTTGCCCCTGGAAATACCCTGAATGCCGCATTCTACAATCTCTGGAATAGTGTCCCCATCTCCCACAATTCCAGCATGACCCTTGTGGTCCGCCTCTCATTCCTTGACCACCAAATCCTCTATTCCCCATACCTCCAAACCCCCCTCTCTGGCCACGGTACCCACCTCTTCCTCTTGCTGGTCTTTCTTGCCACTGTTTTCCACCGTACTGCTCTTCTCCGTTCCACGGTCCTTGTCCTCCGGTTGCCCGCAGTGCCGCTATTGTGACTGGTCTATTTCCCGCTCCTTCATCCCCCTCGTTTTCTCTGTCTGTGGCTACGCTGGCGTTGATGGCGGCGACCTTCACTAATTTGTTCTGTGCCAGCTTCGCCTCGTCTGCCAGCCTTTTTTGTGCTATCTCCTTTTCTCTCTCTTTGATCCTCCTGCAGTGGTGCACTATTATGCTCTGTATTTCAGGCCAGCCCTTGGCTTCTATCCCAGATATTTTGTCCCAGGCCTTCTGCACCTCCTTCGGGAGCCCCTTTTTGATGATAAAATAGAACAAGGCGGTGGACTGGTTCCACGCCGTGCCAGTTTCGCTTCTCCATAAATCCTGCACCCGCAGTATGAATTGCGTAGGATCCTCGTTCTCCTCCATTGTACACTGCATCACTAAATGTAAATCTGGAATATCAGGAAACGTGCACCGCAATGCATCCCATACCTGTGCACGAACGTTATTGAACGCCGATCCATCGTGGCAGTCACAACTCATCGTTACTCTGGGGAATCCGGCCTTTTCCCCCACACTGCGTCTGCTTGGTCACTAATAAACTTTTCACATCCCCTATTGCGAGAGGCACTCCTGCTGTGTTTTTCTCAAAGGCGTGTATCCATTTCCCAGCCCCTCCCGATAGTGGGGGGAGGACCTTGTTGTTTTCATCCATTTGAGCCCATGGAATGTAGTGTGGCCTACCTGCTCCTTTATGTATCAATGGCATTTGTAACTTGTGTTTCTTTCCTACCTTATTTACTGCACCTTTCTTTATTTTACTTACCATCATATTTCCCCCTCGCTGTCTTAGTCTACCCTGCTATAGTGGTGGCGATGGTGTATCTGGGTAACGGCGGTTTGGCAGTGGGGACCCGGCCTCGGCAGCTGCCTCTTCATATTCGTCTAAGTCACTCCACACCTCTTCTATTTCTGATTCTTGCTGTTTCCTTCACTTCCTTCCCCTCTCTCACTTTCTGGGGTGGGTGGGCGTATAATCCTCACAGGTTTGTCATTTAGATGAAACAGGATCTCCCCTGACCGCCACTCTTTCTCTTGCCCTTGTGGTATGCGTGTTCCTTGTGATGATATTGATCGCGCTGGCTCTGAGATTGCTTGCGCCACTTCCCCTGCTGTGCTCAATGTTGGCGTTAGATCCGCCATGGATAATGGTGGCACCTCTACTCCCCCTAGCAGCATTTGGCCTCTATCGCACAATGCTCTTAGCCGCGTTATTTCCATCTGTGCATGCGCTAGCTGGTGGTCTAATTCTCCAGTTAAGTGTGCCAAATTCACGGGGGGTGCCCTTTTTGGGCCATACAAACCTCCTTTATGATAGGGTGGCGGTGCCTTGGCGACTACTCCTGCTGAGGGTGTGGGGGTGGGACATGCTGGTATGTACAGGAGCTCGCTGTATCCTACTGCTGGCCTTGACATTAAAGGATATATTTTCGTTGTATCGCCTTCAGCTGTAGTGGTTGTGCACTCGCCCTTTGACGTTCCACTTACCTCTTCCTGTGTTTTCTGATTTTCATTCGTTCTTTCTTTACCTACCTCTGCTGTAGGCGTAACGTCCTCAAACATTCGCCACAGGTCTAGTACTTCTCTTCTATTCTGTAGCTGTTTTCCCTTATACCTTGCTAACAAGTGTGTGGACACTAAATCTAACACCCTTTTATCAAATGGCCCACCTTCTGGCCAAATTGGCATCACACTGTCTCCTTTTATCTCCGTCAAATACTGATCATGGTATTTTTGCATCTTCTCACTGTATAACAGAAGGTGCTGACAAATATGTGCTAGTGGTGTTATTCCCCCATGACGATATGTTTTCTTCTTTCCCTTTGTCTGTACTTGCCCTTCAACCTCTCTTTCCCTCTAATCACTTCTCCACTTGCCTTTCTTTCCTTCTAGCTGAACAATACACCCCGAATCTGTTCAATTACTTCTAGGTTGTTTGCACCCATATGTATTAAGATGGATATATAAATCACTTTTCAACGTTAACCTTATGGTTGTTGCATGTTCAAATTCAACAGTTCATTTTTGCATATTTTGCCACTTTAAACACAAATTAATCACAGTACTTGGATATCTTTGACAAAAATGGACAGAACCCAAAAGACATATAACACATATCATGCACATGCACTACCTGTGTGCTTTTTCTTCCCGTCTGCTCTTTTACCACCCCTTCCACGTTTCGCCTACTCTTCTCATTCACTCCCCACCTCTTACACCCTTTTACTCTTTTCCAAGAATCCTTTCGTACCCAGAAAAAGAATGTTCTAAATAACTACTCCGAGTCTACTCAATATACGAGACTCCTACTATTTTCTCTGTATCTTCACTTTTTTATTCTGCACTGGACGAGACAATGCTACGCGGCGCTGCCTTCTACCCCGTTCGGGCTAGGATACCACTTCTCTTTTTCTCTTCACTTCTTACAAAACCCTAATGGCCAGATAAAGGACACATCAGAAAAGCCTCATCATCACTCACACAGGCCCTACTCTTCCGCATAACCCATTACCCTCTGTCCCCCCACCTTCGCAACCGGCACTCACTTGTTCAGTCAGGTGACTCGAGGGTCGCCGCTCGCAGTCCGACCCCAGTCAGGCTTGCACCCCAACCAAGCCGTGGCCCGCCTCGGCGAGCAGCTTTTCAGTCGGGTATTCGTCTACCGGGAACCCTTGACCCTTCTTCGTAGTGCGCACAGGCTGGTCGGCCGCGGAGGCGATGGTTTTGCTGGAGGGCGTCCCGGATCTCGCCGCACGGCGCCGGCCTCGAGGCACCTCTCCGATCACGTCGCAGGGGGTCACCAAATGTTTGTGCCCTCCATGACTTAGACGTGTAGAAATTAATAAAACAGACACTCCCTGGACAGGGAATAAGGCACAAAGGAGCAGGCTGTGAGAGTTCAAGGAAAAGTTTATCTGGATCTCTGAGAGCGCTCTGAACACATCAAAGTTACACCATATTATATAGTACATTGGCATATTTAACACATGATGCTACGTTGGACCCGAATTGGTCAGCCAGGGTGGTGTCTTAGGTGTGGGCATCATCTCTTCCTCCGGGTTGGTTGCTTACGTGGCGGGAGGATTGACGTCAGACATCTGTACTCTGGATGGGTGAAGGTCAGGTCGCTGTGAAACATGGTGGTCACTATCTAAGCTAAGAAAATCCATTCTAAATAATGCATGCACTAAATAATTGTTGATCAAAAGACGCTCAGTAGTTTGTCACTATACAAATCACACAGGTATGTATAACATCTGTGACGTTTGGGTTATACGGATCACAGGTTTATGAGTCTTGACCACTATAATACTGTCATTGAACTGTAGGGTTGGTCTCACAAGAATCTCAGGTATGTGGCATTTGTTAGCATTGGGCACGATATACTGCAGCAGGGGTCTAATGTTAGTTGGGGGTCTATTTGGTGGGCTTCATAGCATGGTCAGTGGTCTGGCACATGAAAGGGTTAACTTGCCGGGACACAGGGTTAGAATGGCAATAAGTTTCAACTGGCAAGGGTGAGAGGGCAAGGACACTTTTGTGGAGATGGACGAGCTATGTGCTTGGCTCATGTTGGTTCACATGCAGGACAGCGATCTCAGAGGAAAAGAAATGTGTTACATTTATTATTTGTTGCAAGCTTCAGCGTGAGAATGGAGCTGCAGAGTTTTCCAGTCGGAGTGGGAACGAGGGTGGGGGCCATGCGCTCCGAGCTGCTGTGGCAGGGAAAAGGGAGAGAGGCATTTTGTACTATCGCAGTGAGGCCTGGTCACCAAGATGGAGTCGAAAGGGGGTGCACAAAATGGATGCCCCGTGTCCTGCTCGGTGGTCCCATCTACACGAATGTAACCCAAAGTTAACATCGCGTAAGGGGGAGGGGCGTACCCACCACTAAAGGCACTTGGTCCGAGTTTTGTACTGAGAAGGGATGGCAGAGAGGGGCCCATTGGCCCCTCGCTCCCACACAAGGGACAGGGGGTTTGGGGCAGACCCAAAAAGGTGTTATTGGTAATGCAGCCTGGCTGGCGGGATGGGGAGGGTTGGAGAGGTAGGAATGGTTGTCTGACAAAGACCAGATAGTTGAGGGGTCACCCAAAAGGATCTGTCCTTTAGCTCTGTTAGTGATTGGGTGGTGGCATAGGTAGGCCGATGAAGGGACACTTCTATGGATTCCCACTCTAGAGGTCAGCTTTATGATTCCCTTGAAACCGGGGTGGGTACATGGAGGGTTCCATATGATTATATCCCTGCAGAAATGTTGCCATACAAGAAAGGCGCCATCATTTTGTGGCAATATTACCCCATGGAACCTGCGGGGGACACGCTTGCAACGCCCACATTTTTTTTAATGGAGCAGGGGACCCCTGCTCTCCTTTACCCCATATATTGTCCCTAAATAATGTTGCCTATGCTGTTTCCCAGTGACTATATGTATTGCGACAGTAATTAAGGGGATAATATTACCTGATACCAGATGGAGCAGGTCCTCAAAGAAAGGACCAGCCGGGGTCAGGAAGGATTTGTACGGAAGCAGCTAGTTCAGGAGCAACATGACATTGTGCTTAGTTTGTTTATCAAGAAATGTAGGTCCCAATTGTGGCTTCAAGATTCCAATCTTTTTTTAGGCAAGCATAACAAAAAGGAGGTTATAGCTGGGAATACAAGTGTTCAGGATCTTAGGATGTAGCCCGTCTCCTTTTTGATTGTATAACATCTGTTGTGTCACAGGTTTCCTAACACTCTCTTTCTTTGTAGTTGGACTGCAGGGGAGGAGAGCACAGAGTGGTCCCATCCTGACCTGGGAGCGATGGCCAAGCCAGCAGGCCAGGGCCAAAATAACACCAGGGCTATATGAGTATACACATTTATACTAGCACGGAATTGCAATTAGGAATATACCTCATTCAACTCTATAGAACACGACGAAAAACTAGGAAGAAGGGTAGGCTAGGAATGTGTGATAGGAATGTGTGCTGGGTAGTACCCATGCACGGATGCAGGTACCTACACAGCCTTAGAAACGGCCCAGAATTCCATTAAGATCTTCACCCCCAAGGTTTTCTCTGGGTAGAAGAGGTGGAGGTAGCATTGCCAGAGGCGTAGACAGGGTAGGGCCTGAGCGGGCAAGGCCCACCCAAAGTCTGTAAAGGCCTACACAGCAGTGTTGTGTGGGCATTTACCGGTGTTAACATCACTGCTGTGGGCTCCACTACATTAGCTTCAGGCCTCACTAGTTGGACAATCCTGGCAATACCTCTGAGCTTTTCCAGCTGCTATCAAGTGGACAGGAGCTCACAGCCTGGAGGGGAGAAGTACTCCAACAAATGCAGGATCACAAGCTGGGTGCATTCTTAGAAAATGGAGATCGATGTGGAAAAGGTTGCAATTGGAGGAGACCCGATAACCAACCAACCCTGTCACCAGGTGAGTGCAAGAGATGTTACACCAGTGGTAGAAAGGTGCACAACATTCTTTGCACTAAATTAGCTATCAAGTGATTCCTGGGTGCAACAGAACATCAGGGGTTTCCAGTTTGAACTCCTGGCCACTCCCAGGCAAGAAAAAGACCTCCAATCCAATTCATCATTCTCCATCTAACCAGGAGCTCACAACAGAGGAGATACAAACTCGAGCACAGAAAAGGGTCAGAGTCCCCATTGCCCATAACCCAAGAGGCTTTATCAGCAATCTCTGTTTAGTTAGCAGGAAGCAAAAAAATCATGCAGATAATTAATCCCCATAAATTCCACGAATGGGTGGAGTATCATTAATTCAAAATGGAGGGAATGCATATGCTCAGAGAAATGTTGCTTCCTGGGAATTTGGCTGCATCTGCATAATGTGTATCTTTCCATCACCATCAACTGCCCACATCGCTGGTTCCTTCAATTCCAGTTTCAGTGGGTGGGCCAATTCTGGGAGTTAGCGAGTTTGCTTTTCAGCCTGCCATCAGCACCTTGGTGTTTTATGAAGGCACTTGTTCCTCCTCCCACCGTGGGTTTGCCCTCTTGTTCCTTCCTGCTGTAACCAACCTAGGGCCTTATTATGCTCCCGATTTCCTCCTGCGGTCTCCAACCACTTTCCTCCTGATCTTTCCAAACACTCACCTGCTGATATTTCCAACAACCTCCAACCAATTCCTTGATGCCCTTCTACTTCCACCCTGTTTAGGTCCACAGTGACACATCTGGTGCCACCTTTGAAGCTGAGATAACTATGCAATCACACTACAGTTAGTTGCCAAAGCTGTATTTTTCCAACCATTATGTTAATCTCAAAATCAAATAAAATGCAGGCAATAGCTGTATTTGTATTTGGGTTTGTTTAATGCAAATCTAGCTAAGAAGAAACAGAGCGCTATACAAGTAATTTGGGATTAAACAAGTTTGTGGGAGGGAAGGTTACATATCATAGTAGCTCGGATATCCCATACTGCAATGGTGGTATATATCTACCCTAGGTATTTCCTGAATTGCAGCATCTTGATCTCCTTCCTGAGCCACAGAAGCCTTGGAGCAGTCATGATTGTGACCAGGTTGGTGGTCCATTAGGCCTGCTCATAGAAAGAGAAGCCATGTTTCTTGGTTTTCTCTCTGGATGCTATTTTATACTTGAGTCTCGTTTAGCCCTGGTTCCAGGAGGAGCGCGTCCCACCTGAGCCTGCATGCTTTGTGGCCAGGTAGGCTGCTGTTTGGGCAGGAGTTGCCTTATTTGTGATATAAGCAGTTTTGAAGAATATCCTGGCTCTGGGTGTGTAGCCAGTGTACTCCTTTTAGAATGAGGGAGGTGTGGTCACATTTCTTAATTCCCATTATGAGTACTTCAGTAGCGTGTTGAATAGCCGTAAAATAGCCGTAAAGGGAGGCATGTGTGTGGCAGGGATGCTGGTGAGGAGGATGTTACAGCCTGTCAAGCTGTCCTTCACGCTGCATACCCTTCTGCGGTTGTTACCTGGATGCTGGGCCCGGAAGCCTTTGATGCTGTCTATGATGACCCTTGCGTGCATCCCTAGTCCGGTAGACAGGCAGCACAGAATTGCCCCCTTATAGACAGGCCTGAAGTAAGAGATGGGGCTGTCAGGAAGAGCCCCCTGCCAGCACCATTTATATCACTGTTGTTGCCTCTACTAGTGGCGCTGGGAAAGTGCAGCCCCTGGAGATGGAGGGCATTGAGAAATAATTCCCCAAGAAGGTAAGGGTGCCAGATGGCTAATAGATTGTGGCAGACAAGGAAGTGGCCAGAAGAGAGAGTCCAGGAAGACAGAATGGGCTCGGAGAGGAATCCAGTAAACACACAGGATGGACTCCATTGGTAAGTTTGAAGAATCCTGCGGATGCCTGACTAAACACCTACCAAAGGTTTCCTCCCAGGTGGCCAGGGCAGGGGAGACGCTTCCTGATCCCAACCTTGGGGGTAGTGTACTGCTGGAGGATCACCTGGGTGGAGACAAGGCCCAGGGATGTGGGGTGATTCCGTTGGATGACACACAGTAATTCTTCTCTCAAGGGGATATTCTTGCCACTATGCCAGAAGAGGTTATGGCTTACTGTCATTTTAATATCTCTCAACCTCATGTTACAACTAAGGTGGCAAAACCTAAGGTTGTAATACCTAAACCTATTATATTAAAATAGAGAATTCTTTTGATCCCTAAAAACAAATGTCTTCCTTAATACCGAGGGTACCCTACTAGGAAAAGCGAAGGTACTGCCTTCTCTACACCGTATTCCTCTGATAAGGTTAAAACCTACAATCCCTCTTTTAAAAATAGTAAGGGAATACAATCTACTCTTTAAAATATACTAGAAGTGGAAAAAACGAACTTTGTTAAAGTGAACTTCATGTCCCAGAATCCCATAGGGACTGAGACAAAGAAGAGGGCTGAAGAGGCATGCAAAAGCAGATGACAGGCAATTAGACCTAACAGTCTTTGCCAGGGTCAGGCAATTAACAGTAATGGCCTACACATGAAATCAATTGTCCCACCTAAGAGGCATACAAGGCTGCAGCAGGAGACGGGAGAAGGAAAGAGCTGGAGAAGGAGCTAGAAGGCTGGCAGTAGTAGCAGAAGGAGAGCAGCACGAGGCTGGCAGTTCATGAGGAAGTGTGACCACTTAAGGGACGTCCGGACATGGAGAGAGCAGATATCACCTGCAAGTTCTGCGACAATCCTGTGTACGCAACCCCTGCTTTGCTGTGGCTGCACTGAAAGAGACGTGCTGAAAGTGAACATCTTCCCAGGTGCGCCTACTTGCTGTAATTGCAGAGTCGTGACCATGCTGAAGCTAGAGACCTGTAGCAAGAAGCAAGCCGAGGGTCAGAGGAGTGAAGCAGCTGGCATGGCCGGAGTGGAGACACTCGTGCTGCAGAGGGGTGTGTGCCCCAAGTGTGCCTAAAGCTGTAGTAGAAGAGGAAGAAGTTGTGAAGTTGAAACAGCCCGCAACCACAGTGTTCCTGGAGCCGGTGAGTGAAGCTTGGCATGCAGGTTCGCTCATAAACCTTTGCTGGCAACTGTTACCAGCTCTAAAGTGGCTCACATTAAAGTAGAAGCGGCTTAAACTGTTTGTCGTTGTGAAAGCTATTTCTTACAATGGAAATGTATCACTCAGTTAACGGGCACAGACCGCCCTGGTGGTGGCAACATTGCAGCAACCACCCTCAATAGTCTGGGAGCGTTGTGGGCGAGGGAAACACAGCTTTTAACACCTAGCCATCTGGGTGGGAGGCAATGAGGGTGATAGATAGGCCATGAGGCGACGCCATTATGGGAGGCAGGAGATGGACAGTCCCTTTTGTGCATTACATGGGAGACACATTGGGCCTCATTAGGACCCAGGCGGAGTGGGTTTCCGCCAGCGCTAATCGCGGCGGACCCGTCCGCCGTACTACGAGTTCCCTTAGCGCCATGGAGGTTTTCTCCGCCTGGTTTTACCAGGCGGAGAAAACCATGGCGCTACGGGACCTCGTTGTTAATTACGCCACCGTATTTTACGGTGGCGTAATTAACTCCTTCCCCACTCCCATTATACCCTATGGGGCAAGAATGGGAATGGGGAAGGGCAGAATGGGGATTGGGGATTTACCGCTCCGCCGAGGTCGGAATGGGGCGGTAAATCCGCCAACCCCCATGTCGCTATCGACGGCTTTCCGCCGTGCTTCGCGGTGCATTTAGCACCGCGAAATCCGCCTGGGTCCTAATGAGGCCCATTGTGTTTGAGAGGCTGAGGAGGCAGCAAAACAGGGTAGAAAAATGAAGTGCCCATCCAGAATTCTGTCCCAGACAGGATAGACAATGGCAACCAAGACTCTGATAATGTCCCACCTCTTGTCTATATGGAGGGAAATGGTGCCTATGTTGCGAGCTGTGACGTTCTTCACATGTGCAGAGCAGACCACCTTTTGATTGTGTGCATGAGGGGAATAAGATGTGGGTGCCTAGACACTCGTCACATCCTTGGAGTAGGGCATGCTGTAAGCAGGCAGGTTGTTAAACCACCAGGACTGTAATCTGTCATATTTGGTACAGAGCCTGCTGCTCTGGGGCCATCATACTTCACAGGCACATTATGTTAGTGGAAGGAATGCAGGCAAGTCCTGCTAAGTCCTCTCCCAAGATGATACTAAATGACGGCAGGGCATGTGCAGTTGTTGAGTAGGTGGCAACTGCACAAGGGAGGGCATTGAGTGGTCAATGCCGGCATGGATAGCCATGATACTAGTCAAGGCTCTCACTGTTCTATGTGGCCATGTCGGGGGAAATAGTTGCAGATGCCCAGAATGACTCCTGTGCTCATTGTAGTGAGGATGTTCAGCCTGGCAGATATGGCATGTCGGGGAACAATGTTGTCCTATATCATGTGCAGATGTTTTTGTAGAAGGTCATTACTGAACCAGCATCTGCATACATTAGCTGTAGGTGAAGAGTGCCACTTTTCTGTGGATTTGGTACTATCTGTGCCTTCTTCGTGGTGCCAACAAAGTCCATGAGTGCTCCATCCTGCTGTAACGTCAGGTTAATCAGTTGCAGCTCATGAGGTTGTGTGCTTGTTCAGAGGGTCAGCATGGGATCTTTAGCACCATAGTTGTTGGATGAAGTGTGATGTAAGTCGTATTCTACATGTGTGATGCAGTTCATTCATGTAAGTGTTTCCTTGTGATGTGCGACATGTGATAGGATCCTTGATGTCACGAGAGGACTAACATGCATTGGTCGTCGCATTTGGCCACCAGGAATTGCACATAGTCACAGTTAGTGTTTCGTGACCGTCGTATTTCTATATATTGATTTATTCGCTCAAAATGTGAACATATTTTTTGGTGCAGCTACATGGCTTCTGGCATCTTTTTACATTTGTAATAAGCCATTTATGCTCTTCATGTCTGGTGTGTTGTGTTCATTGAGCGAGGTAGCTGTTCGTCTACACAAATTGGGCGTTCACTTAACTAATGTGCGTTGAGCATGATTCGAGTTTGGGTATTAGGTGTGTATTAAGTGTGGAAGGTTAAGTTGGGTGTTGCCTGTTTTTGTGCATTTTCCTTTTGCTTGTTTGGCATAATCGGTTTGAGTTCTGACCGTGGTTATGTTGATGAGTTGGTAGTCGCTGGACTCTGAGCCTGCAGGTTTTTGGCGACTACTCTTTATTCGCTTGTGGATTTCTAAGATCTTCAATTCAGTAAACTTTTGGCAATTCATTGTTTTCTGGTCATAGGCTTTGGCAAACATTCAATGATTCTGTAGTCACACATTTTGCTGACTCTAGGATTCCCCAGTAATATGTCGAACATTCAACATTCGCACCCGGGGAAGGGACATTGGCCAATAAGATGGCTGGAACAGCGGGCGAAAATATACATTCTCCACCTGCTGTTCCAGCCATCCGAAGCCCTCCCCAATTGGTGCCATATTCTTTTTCTTTTTTCTTTATGTGGGGAGGCCTCCCAATCTCCTGCCTAACCCCCACAACCAACAACCCCTCCACACCCCTCCCAACTTGCCTGCGGGACCTGAGCTTTCATCTCCGGTCCCTGTGCTCCTTCCGATCCTAGCCACAGCCACAGAAATGGAAAAGGGACATGGTCCCTTTTCCTTATGGCAGCTGGTATATTTTTAATTTTTTTTTTCACTCAGGACATTGACTACACAATCTCTCGGGGGTGAAAAAAAAATAAACATTTGCACCCAGGATGAACTCCGGGATGCGAATGGGTTTCACCCCCACAGCAGGGGTAGGGACATGGCTGGTAACACGGTCCACAGCCTGAGCTAAGGCCCATGGCTCAGGCTGGTGTGCCAATACTGGCCAGGGTCGCCCCCAGCCTAGGGGGTGGAAACCATAATATACCCTATAACAACAGACACATTCCACTTACTCAGACTTTGTACTTAGACTGTGTCCATTTCCATTACTAGTGTGATAGTCTTCTCGGGGAACCATTAAATAGTGTCTTCTAGAAAGCTGGTAACTACAATGATTTCCTTGAATGAATGAATAAATAAATGAAGACTATCACTGGGTGCTTGCCATGAAAATAATTGTCTCAATAGGGTGATGAAAAGCCACAACCAGAGATCAGAGTAGACTCTGGGATGCTTAGCCAAACCAAGTGCTCCTTCATCCTTTAAGGAAAAGCCATTTAACATAATTCTTCCATAAGGGCTACCAGAAGATTGTTTCACAGAAGGAGGCCCTGGACCCAGAATCCATGGTGACCAAGACATTCTATGGCAAAGCTTGGGAACACTAGAAATGCTGTCCTGCTGGAATGGAAGGGCATACACTGATGGATCTCTTTCCTGCAGGTACACTGTAGTGGTTCCAACCAAGGCTTTGAAAATATGCACCCTAGCTTGAACCAAATTCTGGCTTTCCGGGGCAGCGAATGAAGTCTCCTCATTGTCCCAGAGAGTTGTTCTTATTTCCGTACCACCCAAATCAATTTCACTGCTGCTTTTTTTGCCAACTATAGCCTTTGTAAAAGGCCACCGGCAATAGCTTGAATAGAGGCTATTGAAATAGTCATGCCTGGAGTTGATCAGGACACCCACCACTCATGCTTGATCATGGGAATAAATTAAGGCTATCATCCTTTTGATACGGGCAAGCTGGAAATAAACCTCCCTCTCACTTGCTGCTACCAGGGATTTAACAGACACATATATGCCTCCTGACTCCGCAAGATGTTTCCCCTTTTCATTGTTGAATGCTGATCGAGGTAAAATGGGGGGAATGGCTCAATATGGAAGATATTTAAAAAATATGGAATCTCCAAAAATCACCTTTGTTTTCCTTACATTGAAATGTAACATGTTGACTTTCTGTCAGTTTTCAAAAGCCCTTAGAAAACAAGTCCCCTGATAGAATTTGATTGAACCCTGCTTGCTGCACCATAGAGTTGTGTGCCATTAGCACCGTAACTCAAAGCAAGGTCAAATACATTTATGCAAAAGTTTGAGAATGATCGTGTATTTGATGATTGATGGTGGTATCCATTCATCAAAAGGTAGCACGGTTATATCAATGATATTTTTTGGCACATGGGGTGGCTCATCTGAAACACTGATACAGTTTGTTGACCATCTGAAAATGTTAATGATCACACTTAATTTACATTTTCTATTGCTAATCCCAATGCACATTTCCTAGATGTTGATGTAAACATTTAAGATGGTTAATTTGTAACTAATCCAAACAGGAATACAACCGATAGGAGCAATCGTTTACATATGTTAAGTATCCATCAACCAAATACACTTGAAGGTCAGATAGTAAGCGAGGTTCCTAGAGGCAAATTAATTATTTACCAATGATGCAGTAGCATACACCAATGTCTACCTAACCAAACCAGAATTCTAGAAAGATGATACCACATTGAGGATTCACAACATAAAATTGATGCTAAAATAAGAGAATTGTTAAAACAACAATACTACAGCTAAAACAGCTCTAATATATGTGTCCAAAAATTCAGTACAGAGTCAACATAAAAAGAAGCTCGTAATTGATAAGGGGAACATTTTTAAGCATGCCAAGTTGAGCTCATTATTTGCAGCACTATTGGAGTAGAAATCTGCAAGAGGTTTTGATTAAGAGTGGAAGAAATAAAGATGATGCATTCTTTTTTTTACTCTAGATGTACAGGCACATAGCTATGCCTGAACTGCACTACCTTCAATAATGTTCTTAAAAGTAACATGGCTTTCACCCCCACTGTGGGGAGCAGCTATGGCTGGAAATGGCCCACCAGCCACAGCCAATGTAGGCCAGAGCAAAGGGAGAACCTCTGCGAGGGCTGTGTGCCGTTGCAAGCCATGGTCACTCCCAACAGTGGGGGTGAAAGCCATTTGCACCCTGGGGGTTTAAGTGGCATGTGAATGGTTTCTTTTTTCGCTCCGGGGATATGTCCAGAAGAAAACAAAAAAAAACAAAAAAAAGATGCCCACTGCCATAGGCAAAAGGGAAAAGTCCCTTTTCCATTTCTATGGCAGCCAGAGAAGCACCGAGACCGGAGCACAAAGCTTCCGTCCGGCAGAGAAGTGGGGAGGGTAGGGGTGGGTGGGGAAGGGGTTGAGTTTGCTTTGTGGGTGGTGGAGGTGTGGAGGCAACAGGGATAGGCTTGATTTTGCTCCCTACATTAAAACAATGAAATAAAATGGCTCCACCAGTGTCTGGAACAGCAGGAGCAGAATGTGTATTCTTTACCGCTGTTCCAGCCACCTGATTGGCGGAGCGCTCTTCCCCGGGCGTGAATGTAGTTTTTGATCTGAGCACAGTGAAAAGATTGTTCTAATTGACACGTAAATCCAAAAAGAGATGGCAAGATCAGAAGTCCAATGTACAGACTTCAAATGTGCAATCCAGTGTAGTCCAGCACTTTATCAAAGAGAGATGTTAGATTAGCCTAATGCAATTTCAAATTTTTAGTGGTAGGTCAAGTACCTTGAAGAAGAGAGAATATTCAGGAAATCATTTCTAGACAAAAATAATTCTGAATTGACCATCTAAATGCGGTCATTCCAGGTGGTATGAGCAAGGAATCTAGTTTGCTTTGTTTCTTAAGATGCATCCCCATTTCAGCAGAATAGTATACTATTTCTGAGAAAATGTTTAGCCACACTAAAGTGGGGTTGTACAGCACCCTTCTGCCATTTGTTACTGCCCACACTGCACGTTTCTCTGCAATGAAAAGACAGTGAGGCTGTTAGTGGGATAGTGGGAGAAGCAGATGCAAAACCTGTAGTGTTGATGTGGGCAGGTCAAGAGTTGATTCTTTTTTTTATTCGTTATTACTATTTTTGCTTCAGAGGTCATTTAGTGTTTTAGAAATGAGCATCCCTTTTTAGCATTATTTTATGAAATATATTTTAACAGTCAGTTTAATTATTGTTTTGTTTAAGGAATCTTTACAATATGTAATGATTGGATAATCGTGTTGGGGAATATTTCCAACGCCCTCCACGTGCAAAAAAATACAAGATTCACAAGTTACTCTAAAGCACCACAAGATTATAAAGAAAGCAGAAACACACACACACACACACTCTCTCTCTCTCTCTCTCTCTCTCTCTCTCTCTCTCTCTCTCTCTCTCTCTCTCTCTCTCTCTCTCTCTCTTTCTAGTGAGATCATGTAACAGCCTCAAAGACCCCAGAGTTAAGGAACAGACACTGCATTCGGATTGGTGCAGACACATCAGTTTAGCTAGGTTCCCAAGCCTGAATACAAAGAACATATAACAACTTATGTTCTTAGCCATTGCATCAAAATTTACCACAGTGAAGGTCACCAGCTGGTAGGAATCAAACAATGAGCAGTGAAGAGCATGCATGATCTGGAATAATGACCAATGGGCAACACTGCCCTCTGTAGAAAAAAACATCACTGAAAGAGATCCAATTACTATGATAGACACTATACAAAACAACATTGCACAAAGAATAGGATTAGTCAGATATTAGAAATCCTCATGAAAATGTATGAACATTTCTGACAGCACTTACACAATGTTACTCAAGAATACAGTTACAATAGTACAAGCCACGTGCACATATTCATATCATTCTAAGCAAATTAAAGTTTTAAACACTCAAGCCCCCAGTTTGGATGGTCAACGATAGAGCAAATTAAATCATGCACAAACCATGAGAAAGAAAGGAAAGCAAGTAATGATTCCAACAAAGATTTGCAATACTGAACTGGTGATGAACAGTTCATAATGATGAGAACGGTAAGAAGGTGCCACCCAATGAGATATTTGGGAAAGGATGTAAATGTTATCATTTTGTTGTCACACTGTCACATCTCACACAGGGATTAGTTGAAAATTATGAAGTTGGTCACTCCTCACATACTCCTCCTAGAACAGCCAATCAAATATTAGGTCTAGGAGATACACGTTACAAAATGAAGCATCCAATCAGCACCATGAGAAATAAGATGATTTAAGTGTTCATTAATTAATAAACTGACGTCTTGCCACGGCCAGGAGGATTGAATAAGCCAATAGTATTGTATGGATACACCTATAGTGCAAATGATGATGTCCAACCAGCGGCCGGGAATTTGCATAAATAACCTGTAACATTTGTTGTCATGTCACCTCTGATATGTACTATGAATTCAGCCATTTTCTAGCATAATGTTGAATGTCATTTTTTATCGTTACTGGCCCTGGCTGTGTTGAAATAAACTTTAGTTTTTCTCACATCTTGTGCATTATTTTTTGTCTCTTTGGATTTATTTTTATTACTGAACTTGGGACTTGCCTTACAATAGTACCCGTTTGTTATTCTTAATTAGATTTTTGTTAGTATGTGATATATTGAGTTCTGAGATTTTATGAACTCTTTAGGAATTGATTTGATGTTGCTTAGTGACATGGTCCATTATTCTCATGACACGATTCGTTCCTGCATTTATTTCTGCTCCTTTTTTAAATTTCAAAACAATTTAGGATCGTTACAAATGGAGTGGAACTTACAATATGTAACATTCACGATTGGAGTTACATGGATGAGATACATCAATAAATACTTTGGACCAAGTTGAATAATGTGATTCCAGAAGTCAGGCAGCATGTAACTTTACTGTAGTACATGAGGAAGAAAACATTGAAAGGAAATCAGTAGTCGCATCCAGTGATGCAGTTCACATGTAAATGATTGTCAGCATGGGCACCAAGTTAATAGCTATTGTGAAAATGCTAGGCAAAAATTGGCATTTGCGAACTCATCTGCCAAAATATCCTATGGAAGCTGAGATGATGTCATCACTTTGCTGTTATCCTCTTTCCTAATGAGTTACATTTACTATTTCATTTTGATGTTTATTGCAGACATGATTTTCTTGATGAAAGATCAGATACCAGAAACCCATTGAAACGTCGTATATATTTGTCAACTGAGATTTGCAAAATTGCATCATATAAATTTGTCAACTGAGAAACTGGAGATTAATATTGATGGCCAGGTTTTGTTATCAATTATTTTGTTAATACAATATAGCGTGAGTTGCGGATGTCCTCTGGGAATGTCACCTGAACCAGAAGGTGTTTATCTTAGCCCGTAGATGGTGACTTTGGTTTGAGCACCGGATAACGTTTGAGAACACCATTTTTTGAAAAATTAATCCAGTACATTTGTACATAATCTAAGCTGAGCTCACTGTGCATACTTACGAATCCAGCGGGGGGATATACACATGTTAAATGATATGGGTGAAAGGTGGAGCCCCACAGCACCGCATATTCATCACTCCTCCAAGGAGACTAGTATATTTATACGGCAACCACCAAGAGTATACATTGCAAAAATGAATGAAATCAGCCCAGGACCCTGGGACTGGCCTTGGTGGTCTTGCACAAACATTGTAAAGGACGGGAAAACGGATGCTGTTGATATCCACCTACAAATAGAGACCACCAGACAGATGTTTCCTTGGTCCATGGTCACCGAGATATTGTCCCCAATCTCAGACAATTTGTTCTCAGTCCGGATCTAAAAGCTTATTGTGCTGGGCGTTGGAGATGGTTCTTCTCGAGAAGGATTTGAGTGAATTTCGCCACATGCTCTCCATGACCTTTGCAATGGATGGCAATAGGGTAATCAGTCATCAGTAAGAGAGTACCTTGTGGTCCAAACTGGGATTATTTGGTAGGATTTCAATATACAGTGCTTAAAGGGGGCTGTGAAAAGACCTTCCAGGGGAAAATTGTTTATGATGAATCAACCAGTAATAGGATCCACTGGGCCTACTGAAGATTTGAGGTCTGTCCTAGGGTTGCCTTCCTGGGGACATAATCTTAAGCAATAAATAAAGTCTTACAACAAAGTCTCTGGAGGAGTGTTCTATTCAGTGTTTAGGAGTCGCTTTCTCTTGGTGGATCGCAGTTGAGTGATATTGTTGCTGGGACATCGGTTCTCTTTTTGTCTTTTCCTTCATTGTCTTGACCTTGCTGCTCTGGGGTCAGTGGTCTTCATCTGGGATCCCCACAGTTTTCACTTCAAGGCAGTATATCTCTGTGAGATTATCAGATTCCAATATTAAAAAGATAACACCTGGGGTATCTCCAGTGGCATTTCTGGCACAGAGACCAAGAAGCTTGGCAAGATGAGAGCATGGACAACTAATCTGCTCAGACTTCATCCCCTCAAAACCTTGGTTCTTGGGCTTGACAAGCATGCGCTACCTCCCTCCTTCTTCCCAGTGGCCTGCTTGCTTGCCCCTCCCTTTGAGTCTTCTACTAGCTTGGCGCCACCTGTACACAGTCCTTGGTTCAAAATGCCTCTCTGTAGAGGGCGCTAGAGAGCCAACCATAATGGCGGCTTGTCTGGGAGCTCCGACAGAGCTCCCGACAAATCCTGAGAAAAATAATGTTCCGGAGTACCAGTAATCCACAAGAAGCGGGATTAAAGCATCAACATATCCCTGCTTCCTGGACATCAGCAGCAGTACCGGAGGGTGCCCCCCGCTGCCGAGAGTGACCTTGGCGGTCCCGAGGGGAGAAAAAGGCCTGGCTGTGCAACCCTCCCCCATCGGAGTACGCGCTACACAATCGGGCTGTCGCGGGTGCGATCCCGAACAGAGGGGGAAATGATAACTTCCTGATGCAGAATACGGTACGAGCCCACGGGCTCTGGGCCCAACCAGCACCCGCCAACAGATTCTATGTGCCGGGCTCGGACTGCACTGCGGAGGGGGAATCGCCCTCCCCACGGCCCCGGCGGGGCCCCTGCCACCATACCATCCACCCGCGCGGGCCGATGACTCCGACAGCGGGCTCTGGGTGGAGGAGCGGGAGCCAGCCCAAGCAGCTCCGGGCCCCCCTAACCCGGTGGTCTGGACCACCCGTTGGCAGCGGAGGGTGAACACGGAGCCCAGAGGCGGGCCCGGCCAACAAACACCAGGCTGCGCAACAACGAGACAGAAGACCTCCCAGATTTACCAGCCACCGCACTGACTTTGCATCGGCCATCAGGCCATCAGGACTTCTGCATAGCAAGGTGAGCCAACCAGGTGCTCCCTACACCCCCGGTACTAGCCCCTGCCCGCACGGCCCCCGCGGACAAAACAGAGCACAGAGGCAAGCCCCCAAGACACTGCCTACACAACAGCTCACAAGAGGTGACCCCAAGCCCCCTGCAAACCACACAAAATCTCAGACAAGAGACGCGGACCTCACCACCCTGTAAGAGTGGTCCGGCTGCAACGCAGGGCGCACCCGCCCCCCCTCCTGAATGGGCAAGATCCCACTCCCGTGGCCACGCACAACAGACCGCACCCCAACACAACCGGGCCTCCCCCGGGGTGAATCTGCAGGAAGCCCCACAACCCACCAAAGGCCCGCTCTGCGCTCCCCCAACAAGCCACCCTACTCACCAAGCCGTCCCACCACCCAAAGGCCTCACACTCCCCCCGCCCCCCAGCAGGTCCAAACCAACGGCCACAGGAAGAGCCAGCAGATCAAGCAGTCAACCCCTTCCAAAATAGAGGATCTACACCTGAGCTCCAAGAGAAGTGGGCACCCGTAGGCTACTCTGAGTCTCCCAATACCACCAAAAGAAGTGGAATGGGGGAAGCTCTACTTACCAACTCCATCAACAATGAGACGTGACACCCAAAGCCCAGGGGACCGGCACACCCTCTCTACCATCCTGAGGCGCCACTGAAGCTCATAAAAATTGCCACTAAAACAGCTGCCAATCTGCGGAAATATCCCACTCCAACAGCCCGGGGACCCTGTCCCTCAACAGAGACTCCGCACCGGAGCCTTGACCTCCTTAAGGACACCCTCTTGTAACCAGTAAAAAGCACAAGAATCGGGAACCCCATTCAGATCCTGGACGCCAATAGACCCAATCACCCGCCTCCTGCTCTAACTAACCCAACGGACTAAAGACACCAAGAGATACTTGCAAACACCAGCTGGGGACCCACATATCTACCGAATCACCAAACAGTCAAGCGGGAACAACTAGAGGCCTCACATCACCTTCCCAGCTGACCAGCTAAAACAGTACATAGCAGATCACCTTACCACACAAGCCTCCTTCCTACAAGTCTTGACACCACAGAAGACCTGCAAACTGGGCGAGATCGAGGCCTCACACCCCACCTGCCTAATCCAACACTGAGGCGGAGATCATACGGGAATGAGACTAAACAACTCCAGCACCAACCTAGAGACACCTCGAACACTGCAGCCGGATAGCACTCATCTCCTGCCCTGAGAAATAGGCTACCCATACAAAATAATCTTGAGAAACTACCACTACGAGCTGGGACATTTTACCGTAACTGCTGGAAACCCTGACCCCCTCCTTGGGGGTGTACACCGGCAACCAGTGGAATGCTCAAAAGAGGCTATCACTCCCACCCAAGGTGCGGTGCACCCGATCGCGGCAAACCAATTTTAACCAGATCAGCAAATCAATTACCCGCCTGACCTAGCCCAAGAGATCACCTCCAGCCTCCCAGTATGCTTCCACTGCATAGCAAAGGAAAATTTGGGGAAACGAGATGGGAAAAACAGATAAATCACAGAGAAGATTGACCTTCGAACTCGGAGCCGTGTGCAAAACCACCAAATCAAGTAGCCAAATAGAGGCCATTGTAACGCTCACCTGATTCCCGCAGAGGCGCCGGTCTTGACTGGGCGTATACCGTATCTTCAAAGGTGATGTGTAACACACGGCTGGCTCTTTGGGCTGGACCTCTGTGCACTGTATGTCTGGCTCGAAGGGTAAGATGTCTGCAGATAGAAAATGTGGGATTAATGAACTGGGTTATTGAATGTCTCTCTCTTCTTCCCTTTCTTTTCTCCTGTAGAACCCCAAAGGTTAACGCTCTCACCTTAGGTAAGTGCACGCCGTGCTCTCCATCTGCCTCGAGGCAGGGTGCTGTAACCAGTTTCTTCCCTGGATAAGGGGAGCAGGCCTCTTGACTTCAGAGGACTGCTGTCCGTCGTTTACTGCACGAACGGTAAGTTTCGAGTAATTCTAATGTCTTTAAAGTCTTTAGTAATGATGTCTCTTGTTTTGCAGGGTTCCGGCGATGGCGGATGGCGGGCTGAAGTGAGTTGAAGATGGAGCCCGTGTGATGAATAGAAGCGCCTGGAAGCACGTAAGTAAGCGCTTGTTGCCTGCTTCACAATGCGCTCTAACTGTCTTTTTATTTTGCAGGTACAAGTTCGGGGCGGCTGCAGGGTCCCGGAATACCCACTGGGTTAGATGTGGAAAGGAGTAATGGCACGTGAGTATTAAAGTTCCCCAATGTCTTTAAACGCACCTTGTTTTGTCTTTCAGATGCGGGATGCAGCGCCGAAGGCCTCCGGAGCGTGCGAAGAGTTGGTAAGCTTTTGTCTTTCAGATGCCGGAATGCAGAGTGAAGACCTCCGGAGCGCACGAAGAGTAGGTAAGCCTTTGTCTTTCAGATGCCGGAATGCAGCGCGAGGCGTTGGTGACAGCCGATGGACCAGGTAACTGAAGAGCTGTCACTGAAGACCGTAATGCTAACCTGTTCTTTCTTGTCTTTATAGGTGTTGCTGAAGACTGGATTCAGAATGGTAAGCCTTTTTCCTTAGGCCCAGGATCAGATGCAGAAGACACGATGAGCGTTCTGCTGCTGAGGATGCAGAATAACGCAAAGCAAGATTCATCCATCGGGTGTGGTTTAAATAGCCTCCTGTAGTGCTTAGGTGTCTCCTTCCACAGCCACGCCTAGGTAAGAAAAGAGTTCCTGCTTTCCAGAAGAGTTCCAGTGTTCTGAATCTAGGGAGTGGCTCCTGCCCCACCCAACAGGAAAAGTAGTTCCAAACAGAAGAGGATCAGAGACTCAACTGGCAGGCAAGTAAGCAGCATGGTCTGCTGCAGGTAAGTCCACCCAAGCATTATGAGCCGGGCGCTTCCAGCGCTGGGACTGGGCATATTTATGAGCCTGGTGCCACTGGCGCCAGGACTGGGTCCAAAAGGTCCCAATAGGGACTGGTTGGCACTCGGAACCTGGGTTATGGATCTGCTTCCAAGGGAGTTCGGAAAACCCTGACCTTTTGGAAGCAGAGATCATGACAGTACCCCCCCTCAAGGCCCCTCCCAAACCGGGCTTCTCCGGGGGTTTTGGCTTGTCAGGAAATGTTCGGTGAAATCTTTTGATTAGGCGAGGAGCGTGGACATATTCAGCAGGTTCCCAGGATCTCTCTTGGGGGCCTTAGCCTTTCCAGTCAATTAGGTAGAATAGTTTAGATTTGGAGATCTTGGAGTCCAGAATGCTTTTGACTTCAAACTCGAGTTCTCCATCAACTAGGATAGGTTTTGGAGATTTGGTTAGTCGGGTTTGAGGTTGCACGGGTTTTAATAGAGAGACGTGGAAGACCGGATGTATCTTCATGTGCGGGGGCAAGTCCAACTTGACCGCTACTGGGTTTACTATGGTAGTGATGGAATAGGGACCAAGGTATCTTGGGTTGAATGTGCGTGGCCCTTTTAGAGGTAAATATTTGGTGGATAACCAGACTTGATCCCCTACTTGATATTGAGGGGCTTCCTTCCGATGTTGATCTGCTCCTTTCTTGTATTGTTCTTTAGCCCTTTGAAGGTGAGAAACAGCTTCCTTAAAGGCTTGGGTGATTGTAGAATGCAGATAGTCTACTGCTGGTGTTTCAAGATCTTGGAGGGGATCCAACTCCGAGGTTCGAGGGTGACTGCCGTACAAAAGAAAAAACGGGGTTTTCCCAGTTCCCGAATGGACAGAGTTATTGTAGGCATATTCGGCTATCCAAAGGATGTCTTTCCAAGTTTTTTCAGTTTGTTGCAGCATGCAGCGTAAATACTGTTCCAGAGTTTGATTGGTCCTCTCGGTTTGTCCGTCGGTCTGAGGGTGGTGACTGGTCGATAGTCTCACATCAATTTGAGCCGACCGACAGCAACTTCGCCAAAAATGAGAAATAAATTGACTACCTCGATCCGAAATTAGAACCGAAGGAAAACCGTGCAGTCGGACGATGTTTTCGAGAAATTCTCGGGCCAGAGTTGCTGCTGTTGGCAAGCCTTTGAGCGGAATGAAATGCGCCATCTTGGAGAATAAGTCCACGATTACTAGAATCGTATTGTATCCGGAGCATGGAGGTAGATCGGTGATGAAGTCCATAGAAAGCGTATGCCAAGGGCGAGGTGGGATGTCAATAGGGCGTAAGAGGCCTGCTGGTCTTTCCTTTTGACTCTTGTTTTGGGCGCATACTCCACAGGACATTATAAAGTCTCTGATATCTTTTTTCCATGACGGCCACCAGAAGTAGCGCTTGATCTTTTCTGAGGTCTTGGCCATACCGGGATGTCCTTCCATTAAAGAATCGTGATAACAAGAGATTACTTTTTTCTGTAAATCTGTGCTGGGTAGGTATAATCGTTCTTGGAAATACAATAAGTTGTCCTTTACTGCAAAGTTCTTTCCCTGCAGATGCCAATTCTGTATGTCTGCTGGAGTTACAAGTTGCCTGGCTTTATCCTTAACTTCCTCTATGGATTCTGTGGCGATTACACCCAGAATTCTTTGTTCGGGAATGATTGGTACAGGTTTAGGGTTGATTAAGTGTTCTTCCACTCCCATCCGAGAAAGGGCATCAGCTTTACCGTTTTTTGTACCAGGTCGATAGGTAATTATGAAGTCAAACTCGGCAAAGAATAATGCCCAACGGAGTTGTCTAGAGGATTGGGCTTTTGCGGTTTTCAAATATTGCAGGTTTCGGTGATCCGTAATCACAGTAACGGTGTGTCGGGCCCCCAGCAGATAATGCCGCCAAGCCTTAAAGGCAGACTTGATAGCCAGAAGTTCCTTGTCAGTAATCGTGTAATTGATTTCAGGAGGCGAGAATTTGCGGGACCAAAATGCCACGGGATACAACTGATTGGTTACCGGGTCCTTTTGTGATAGAACTGCCCCCATGGCAAGGCTTGAAGCATCAGTTTCCACGATGTAGGGGAGTTCGGGGCAAGGGTGTTTTAAGATTGGTGCAGAGATAAATTTAGTCTTCAAATCCTGGAAAGCTTGTTCCGCCTCGGTAGACCATTCAAAACGTTTGTTTTTCTTTAACAAGGCAGTGATGGGCTGGACTATTCGAGAGAATTCGGGGATAAACCTGCGGTAAAGGTTAGCGAAGCCTAACATGCTTTGCACACCTTTTACAGAGGATGGTGATGGCCATTTGAGAACTGCATCGACCTTCTTTGAATCCATACGCACTCCTCCAGGTGATAATATGAATCCCAAGAATTCAACTTCAGTCACGTTGAAAACACATTTTTCCAACTTAGCGAAAAGTTTGTGTTGACGCAATCTTTCGAGGACCATTTTCAAGTGTTTCCGATGTTCAGATTCCGATGAAGAATAAACGAGGATGTCGTCAATGTAAACAACAACACACACATCTATGAGCTCTCTGAGGACATCGTTCATAAAATATTGAAAGGCGGCCGGGGCATTACAAAGTCCGAAGGGCATGACCTGATATTCAAATAGCCCATACTTGGTGCGGAAGGCCGTCTTCCATTCATCGCCCTCTTTTACTCGTACCAAGTGGTAAGCTCCTCTAAGATCCAGCTTTGTATATATGCATGCTTTTCTGACTTGGTCCAGGAGTTCAGGGATCAAAGGTAACGGATATCTATTCTTAACGGTGATCTGGTTCAGGGAGCGATAATCTATACAAGTTCTAAGGTCTCCTTCCTTTTTTGGAACGAAGAACAAAGCTGAAGAAGCAGGGGACTTGGAAGGACGAATAAACCCATTTGCCAGGTATTGATCCAGGTATTGTCGAAGGTGAAGGTTCTCAGGCTCGGTGAGGGCATACATTCTACTACAAGGAGGAGTAGATCCAGGTATCAGGTCGATCTGGCAGTCATAAGACCTATGAGGAGGTAGAGAGTTAGCCTGATCCTTCCGGAAAACATCTTGGTATTCTAGGTATTCGGGAGGTAACTGGGGAGTCTCTGAAGAAATTGCTGCCAGTGCAACACCAGGTGGAGGGTGACAAGTAGAGACACATTCTGGAAACTGGACCGTTCTTGCTCGCCAATTGATCAGAGGATTGTGTTTCTCTAACCAAGGTATTCCTAGAATAATCTGAAACTGAGGGGCCTTGATCACATCGAACACGATCTTCTCATGGTGTCCATCTTGACTTACTAGCGTCACTTCTTGAGTGGTATGCGTTACTGGCCCGGAGGCTATCTCCGTACCATCTACCGTAGTAATGACGTCCTTTACAGCCTTGGGACAAAGAGTTAGATTCAGCCTCAAAACCATTTCATGATCCACATAATTGCCGATGGCACCGCTGTCGAAGTAAGCTTCAATTGCATGTAATCGATCCGGATTATCAGGGCTAATGAGGACCATAGGTATCACGAAATGCGAGGTCACGGAACTGGTTT
Source organism: Ambystoma mexicanum (assembly GCF_040938575.1). Classification (NCBI taxonomy): domain Eukaryota; kingdom Metazoa; phylum Chordata; class Amphibia; order Caudata; family Ambystomatidae; genus Ambystoma; species Ambystoma mexicanum. Next base: position 225,243,889 of record NC_090932.1, read on the forward strand.
TCACGCTCGGCAAGAGGACCTCTATTCTTGTCGGGCGAGGTCGTTTCCCTGCTCAGAGTTTGTAACTTTGGTAACTGCAGCTCCTACTGCCTTCTTGGCAGGTTTCACCGGACAGTCTCGAAGAAAGTGCCCTGAGTTTCCGCAATAGAGGCATAATTGCAACTGTTTTCTCCTTTCCCGCTCCTTTTGTGTTAGAGGACCTTTCAGACCCCCTATTTGCATGGGTTCCCCGGAGTCTACTCCTTTGGAAGGAGTTGGCGGTTTGGAAAATACTCGAGCATCAAACTTGGAACGATCGGCCTTCCTGTTCTGCAGTCTGTGATCTATTTGAACGACTAAGTCTATATAGTCCGAACAATCTTGTGGGGGATTCACTACTTGGGCTAACACATCTTTGAGCTCTCCGCGTAGACCTCTATAAAACAGCGTAATCCTTTTGTCCTCAGGCCAGTGAGTTTCCACTATCAGTCTGTTGAAAGACGCAATATAAGCCAAAAGGTCTTGATTACCTTGTCGCAACGAAAGAAGCTCATTGTCCAAGGCCTGCCCCTGTGAATGCCTTGCGAATAGTTTTTCCATACTGAGCTGAAAAGCTTGAAAATCATGGAGGACCGGATCATCTTGATTTACTAGAGGGATCAACCAGTCTGCCGCATTGCCACTAAGGTACGAAAGCACGAAAGCTACTTTAGCTTGATCAGTTGGAAAGGCTGCTGGCCGGCATAAGAAATGCAACCGGCACTGATTGATAAATACTGCAAACCTCTTTGGGTCACCAGAAAATCGTTCGGGCGGAGCCAGAGGTACATTCCCAGGTAGGTTGATCTGCACTGGATTCATAGAGGATGTAGAAGGAAGATTTCCCCCAGATGCGGGTAACGGGGTCTGTCCGGCTTGTGATTGTAGCAATTGTCTAGCGAGATCATCTGTTCGCTCCTTGGAAATAATCAGTTCCCTTCTTAGAGCGTTCGTTTCCTGACGGGCTGCATGCACTTCTGCCCTTAGTTCCCCAAGTAACTGGGCTAGCTGGTCGGTATCCGAGGTTTCCATAGCGCCTGGACGGGAGTTTTGTGGTAGGCTTTGCGTTCTGTAACGCTCACCTGATTCCCGTAGAGGCGCCGGTCTTGACTGGGCGTATACCGTATCTTCAAAGGTGATGTGTAACACACGGCTGGATCTTTGGGCTGGACCTCTGTGCACTGTATGTCTGGCTCGAAGGGTAAGATGTCTGCAGATAGAAAATGTGGGATTAATGAACTGGGTTATTGAATGTCTCTCTCTTCTTCCCTTTCTTTTCTCCTGTAAAACCCCAAAGGTTAACGCTCTCACCTTAGGTAAGTGAACGCTGTGCTCTCCATCTGCCTCGAGGCAGGGTGCTGTAACCAGTTTCTTCACTGGATAAGGGGAGCAGGCCTCTTGACTTCAGAGGACTGCTGTTCGTCGTTTACTGCACGAACGGTAAGTTTCGAGTAATTCTAATGTCTTTAAAGTCTTTAGTAATGATGTCTCTTGTTTTGCAGGGTTCCGGCGATGGCGGATGGCGGGCTGAAGTGAGTTGAAGATGGAGCCCGTGTGATGAATAGAAGCGCCTGGAAGCACGTAAGTAAGCGCTTGTTGCCTGCTTCACGATGCGCTCTAACTGTCTTTTTATTTTGCAGGTACAAGTTCGGGGCGGCTGCAGGGTGCCGGAATACCCACTGGGTTAGATGTGGAAAGGAGTAATGGCACGTGAGTATTAAAGTTCCCCAATGTCTTTAAACGCACCTTGTTTTGTCTTTCAGATGCGGGATGCATCCAGCAAAACTAAGAGTCCAAAATGAAGGAAAGACCCAATTCTTCACCTCACCGGAAGAAGCTAACTCTTTCTTGGATGGAATAGGCTGTAGACCCCCTAACAACATACCACGCCTGCCAAGAAGAGATTGCTCCAGAAGAAACCCGCCGTGACATGGAAATATCTCCACCCACTTCAACCCAAGCACATTTAAAAACTACACTCCGGAACGCAACACCAATCAGTTTTACATGGGAGCTACTGTCCCTGGGCAGGTCCTAGCGCCCCAGGCACGGCACTCAGTTTGACTCAATTTATTAGGAAGGGGGAATAAGTTGGGCGGGTTGGGGGTTGCCTGCGAGAGGGAGGGAAGAAACACACTGTTCAGGGAAATGCACCAAAGAAGAAACCGCTGTCCGCCACCCGTCCAGGCCACCATCCGGAAATATCATCTGAACAACAGGTATCCCAACGTCAACAAACTTCAGACAAAAGAAGGTTACCGCTCACCATCACTCCTACAAAGAACATTGAGGAAGATCGACGTAAAGATAAGAACTACATGCCACATTCAATCTAGCCACATGGAACATTAGAGGAGGCAATAAGTCAACCAAAACACGGAAGTCTCCCAATACCTCAGGAGGCACAAGATTGATGTGGCGTTAATACAAGAGACACACCTCCTCCCCAACACAGAAAATAACTGGGCCCGAGAATGGGGATGTCACAGATATTTTTCATTGTATTCCTCCTTTGCCAGGGGAGTCACTATCTTGATCAACAAAAAGACAAAGTTTAAGTTCATCTCAGCTGACAAAGATCTAGGCAGCAGAGCCCTCATGGTACGTGGGATCCTAGATGGGAAAGAAATTGCTCAAGTAAACTCCTATGGCCCAAACACTGATGGCATTAAACAATTTTGACTGGGTGATGACACACCTCATGAGCGCAAAGTCAGCCACAATCATCTGGGGAGGAGATTTAAATACACCACTTGACCCCCAAAAAGACAGATCTCACGGCGTGACGAGCCCCCCTCCAAAGGAAGGATGCAGATCACATAGATCTGTAAGGCATATAATCTTATCGACGTCTGGAGACACAGACACTGGGATAACCGTGAATACTCCTGTCAGTCATGGGTCCACAACACAAGCTCGCGGCTCGACTATCTGCTAGTATCCCCTCAGAGTCATTTCCGCTGGGGATAAACTCAAATCCTGCTCAGAACCCTCTCTGATCATTCAACAGTCACCCTGGAATGCACAGCGATGGACAATAGAAAGGGAGGGTCACACTGGAGATTCAAACCAAGCTCCCTCAAAGACCAGCTCTTCGCAGAAGAACTGCGTTCAGAAATAAACACCTTTATCGAAACTAATCAAGGCTCGGTTGCATCAGCCAGTATACTCTAGGAGACGCTGAAATGTTACGTGAGGGGGGTGTGCTTGACAAAAGAAAACAGAATTTTTAAGCTGATCAGAAGAGAACTTGACACGAGCGAAGCCAAGCTAAAGGAACTCGAACAGGATCTCACAACGTCCAACAATCGCCACTCGCATGCGGCCCTCAAAGAAGAGCTAGAAAAGCAAGGCAGAAAGAGAGGTCATAAAATGCGTCAATATGGCAAAGGCCAGAAACCTGGGGCACTCCTTGCGTGACTAGTAGTAGCCGAAAGGAATCCAGCCCTGATGGAAAGGATCCGAAACCAACAAGGCACAATAGAATACACCGAAGAAGAGATTACTGAGGCCTTTTGCATATACTACCAAAAACTCTATGACACGAGCTACTCCACTGATCCGTCTGACCTAGCCCACTATCTCGAAAATATTGAACTGTATTGGGTATCCACCGAACTGCGAGAACCACTCAACGTGCCCCTCACACTAGAAGAAATCCTAGAAGCAATCAAAGGGCTCCCTAACACCAAAGCCCCAGGGCCTGATGGTTTAACGGGCGAATTCTATAAACACTTCGCTCACATGCTAGCACCACTCCTCCTGCAAATTTATGAGGAGGGACTTGCCACCGGAACACTACCTCCATTCCTTCTACATAAACCCAGAAAAGCCCAAGAAGATTGTGCATCGTACAGACCAATTTCGCTAATTAATCTGGACAACAAAATATTAGCGAAAATCCTCACTTCCAGACTGCTCCCCCTGATGCCTGGTCTGGTGCTGGCCGATCAAGCAAACTTTGTACCTGGCCTCAACACAACATTCGGAATAAGAGGAATGTTTGGAGTCATGGAGGCAATCAACCCTGAGAGCCAGGCAGCAGCAGTGTTACTCGATGCCGAAAAGGCATTTGACTCCATCGATTGGCCCTTCTTGTTTGCCATACTGAAACGCATGGGGCTAGGCAACTACTTCCTAAAGTTAATAGCGCTCTTATACAAACTCCCGACGTCCCGAGAGGGACAAGACAAGGATGCCCACTGTTGGCCTTACTGTTCGCATTAGTGATGGAACCCCTAGCTTCTGAGCTACGGACAGACCACCTAGATAAAGGGGTATCTCTCGGACCCCACAAACTAATAATATCCCTCTATGCGGATGATGTGGCCCTCTTCATAAATATCCCGGCAGAGAACTTGAACCTGGGAATCTTCCTGTCCAGATCCCACTATGACATTATGCGAGATAACTACGGAACAACTGTTGAAACACTATGGAACAAAATAAACAGATGGAAACTCCTCCCACTCTCACTATGGGGACGGGTCTCCCTGGTAAAGATGGTGATTCTACCCAAAATCCTGTACTTGTTTGCAAACATCCCAATCCTACTGCCACAGCAATTCCTTGAACGTATCCGGAGCATGGTTCTCGAACTTCTATGGGCAGGCAAGGTCGCAAGAGTTGCATATGCAACGTTCATCCAACCGGTGGCAAAGGGGGGCCTAGCACTCCCAGACATCGAAAGATACTACTGGGCAGCACAAGCCCAGTTCCTAGGACACTGGTACACTACGCACTTTATCAGACCTCATGTCCGGGCCGAAAGAGCGCTGGCCACCCCCTATCTATTTAAAGCAATCACCATCGGCCAGCTGCAGGTCCTACACGATACACTTAATATTGTACAAGTCACCTATGCGATATGGAAGAAAATCGCACTGAAATATGACATTCGAACCAGGTTTTCCCCTCTACTTCCAGCAAGATTTATATCAGGAAGACCCCTAACCACCGAAAAGATTTACCTACAATGGACAGATAAAACGCAAATCAAATCATTAGGCGACCTGATTCCAAAAGGCACATTCCTAACCCCTCAACAAGACAAAGACAAGGGGAGTGTTAGCGCCTTAGACAAGTTTATTTACTTCAGGCTACGCCATGCACTCCAAACCAGCTTCACCACTTTCCCGAGTCAACCACCCACTTGGCAACTACTCCATTGGGTAATACAGCCACAAGGCGAAGGCAAGCTGGTATCAGAAATATACAAAACTCTTCTAGCTGACACGACCCCCCCCATCCTCGTAAAACCCAGAAGGAGATGGGAAAAAGCCCTGAAGACTTCAGTAACAGATGACAATTGGACCTACATCCTACAACAAACTCAAAAAGGTATCTCTTAACACCAGTTATAAACAAACTCACTTTAATTACCTGCATCAAGTGTATCACACACCAATGAAACTTCACGCACAAAGGCCAACAATCTCGGCAGCATGAGTCCGTTGTGGGGCCCCAGAAGCAGATTTTGTACACCTAGCCTGGTCATGCCCAAGAATCTTTCAATTCTGGACCCAAGTGCTTGCAAAAACCTCTGCAATCATAGCTGAACAGCTGGCTCATTATCCCACCCTAACGCTCCTCGGCCTAACCAGACAACTGCCATCATCCATCCGTAAGCTGACGGGTCTCCTGTTAGTCCTAGCAAGAAGGAGAATTGCATGCTCATGGGGTCGCGGGCCCCCACCAACGTTACAAAAATGGCAAAAGGATGTGACGTACAGTCAAGACGTGGAAACAGACTTCATAAAAACACTGCCACTGCATGCGCGCCCCCCAGACATCTGGGGCCCTTACATTGCATACTTGCTATCAACTGCAGACACTCCCTCCTCTCAATTCCCAACTACGAGCTCAAGCTCCAGAGAGCCACCAAGATAAAAGAGGAGCACCGGATGGATACAACTGTTGACACTCCACAAAAAAATATAAAAATAACGTTTTTTTAAAAAAATGCTTATCTGTGTAATAAGTCTTTCTACCATCTCTCTGTATCTCTCTTTCAATTGTTTCACTTTTTGTGGCCACCTCATATCTCTATATTCCTTTGTCATTTATTCCCTTTCTCTATAACCACTGGCACTCCTTTGGGTAGTGTTCCCCTCCCAGTTATCATAATCGCCAACTGTTATTTACACAATCTTCTTCAGCCCTCTGGGTGCTAATCTCAGCACCTAACTCCTTCTCCCTCTCACTTTAATCATGCCTTTGGTAACAGTTATCACCTTTCTCTAGCTCTCTCTCCCTCCTTCTTCATCCCTTTGGGAACAGTTATGACCCATCTCCGGGTTTCTTCCTCCATCACTTTCTTCACCCTTTTGGGCAATTCACATTTGTTTCTCACACTTTCTTCATCCCTCTGGGCACTGCGCTCTCAGTTCACCTTTACTATCTTTGGCCGCCACTCTCTCACTCCTTACCAGCAACTCTATTTCTGTTGATTATTTGGTTTGAGTTCCTTGGTCTTACCTCCAACTCCAAAACTCCAGGGTGGCCCAGCCTTCTGGACCTCTCCTCCAGGCTCAGCGCTGCATTCTGCTATCAGAGGTGTTGAGACGTAGTCTGGTGTAAGTAGGCAGAGAGTTTATGTGAACAGCATGACCACATGTTGTCATAGTCCTTGCTGTATACTGATGTGTATGGATAGCCATGCCTGTGGCCAATGGAGCAGTGTATTATATGTACTGTGAGGGTTCAGAACTGTGAGGTTGACAACTTTGTATAGATTTTTCATAAGATGCCATTTTATTAACTCAAAATGCGATTTGACAAACGCCTCACTATACTTACCCTGGTGAGGATTTCCCTGCCTATAAATATAAACTAAAGGAAACAGTCTAACAAAAGGAATTTGTCCCTCACACTTGTACCTACAATAAACTTAACAAGGAAATTAATGGCAATTCAAATATAACAGAAATAATAGTTATGTTCAGATAACTGTTTTGCCTTGTAACCTGGGTTAATTCCCCTTCCCCAGATTCAAACAAGAATTTCAATGAACAGTTCAACAATAGGAAAGTTCCGTCTTGCAACAAAGTTCTAATCATAAAGGTTCTTCTGGCTTCAAGCAATCTCTCCTTTGGACCTTGACCAACAGTTCAACAATATTTTAGCAAGCCTTTATCTCCCCACTTGTAGCGCAGAGCTAAACACAACTTCTTCTTAGCAACCAAGAATAATTCCACAGTTTGTCTGTATAAACAAAAGGCTTTTTGTCAGGATGATTCCACAACAGTTTACAATATAGTTGCATCAGCAATAATACTTTGTCAAGATGATTCCACAACAGCTCACAATATGAGTTAGTGGTCTTGCCACTTCTTCTTCACACTCTTTCACCACAACACAGTAGTTCAATTACTTCTACCTGGTCCACTCACCTGCCAGATCTACTGCTCCTAAGTCCCTGCCCTGGTATAATCGCCTGCTAGGACTAATGAAAACTTCGAACACTAATACAAGTACTTCTGTGGTAAACTTTACTTCAAACAACTTGACAAAGTCTCTTGACTTTGCACAACATCAGTTTAGACTACTTCTTGTGGGAAGACATGAAACACATTGGTGCTGTGTGTTCCACACTTGTGATTGCCACATGCAATGCAGGTTACACTCCTCTTTTCCTGAATGCTTTCTATCAGGAAGACAGCTCTCCTGCCGCTCTTGTTTTTCCATTCTTATATTAACAAACTGCTGATAATGACTTTTGCTCCAACCTGCTCTTCTTTGGCGTGGATAATGCTTTTTTTGGTCTTTCACAACACTTGCTTCTTTCTCACATTGGCAACATGGTTTCTTAATTGCCCTCTCTTGGCAACATTGGGTCTTATAAACCTGCCTCGATATTACCCTTATTTGACTTAGGCAATCTTTCTGGCCTTTACCTGTATAATGATACCTTTCTTGTTTGTTCCTGAAGTACTTATTAGGCCACTTTAGCTGCTTTGCATCAGTTCAACATTCAAACGCATTATTATTCTGCCACTTCAGGCTCTTTACATTAGTTCGGTATTCAAAAGCAGTATTTTTGTCCAGCAGGTGATCACAGAGCACTCCGGGGTCCCATACTCGTAGTGAACTCACCGGGTATCGCCTATGCATCCGCTCACTCTGCTGCCTCCGGGTCCTCTGCTTTCTCTGCTGCACTCCACCTGGCAAACTGTTCTTTTCCGCTTCCCACGGCCCACGCCAGTCAGGAATGGAGTGTTCCTTGCTCGAGGGACAATCTGGTGCTCACCTGCCAACGGAGCCCTCTTCACAATGGGGAAAGCTTCTATACTTCCCGCTTCCCGCCGCACAACCTCTGCATACAGGATCCTTGGAGGTAGAGACCATCTCAGAACTGGTATTTGATCTGCAAATGACGGAAGCTCTGCCATCGCTAAACTCCTTCAACTTCAATTGCAATGGGGAGATACGGCAATTACTCCACCTCCCACTAGTGCTCTCTATCGCCTGAACCTGAGGGGGTCTTTTATACTTCCCAGTCTTCTTCAGGTGTGGGGCATTAATATAATTAGACTGCAACTTGAAGTCCTGTGCCTCTGCACCCCTCTTCTTCATCCTAGTACTTTGGGCATTGTGGGACTTGAAGTCCCCAATGTGAAAATTACCTTTTCTTTTTTTAATGTTAATTTCAAATTTACTACTTTCATATCTATTCTTCAAAGCATCCTCTAAATAAGTTTTATCAGGACATAATGAACGCTTCTGCTTTACAGCGGAATTAGAATTTCAAGAATCTGCTAGGTTAATGTTTTGATATTGCATTTGAAATTCTCCTGTTGATCACAGAAGATTCCACTCCCATAAATAAGGGTTTCTTTGTGAAAGGGGGTCTCAATAAATGATTGATGATTCCAGTTTTTAACACCATTAAAACAATTAGCTTTAGGAAAGAGAGTCCCCCTCTGACAACAAGCCATTACATATTCTGGCATTACTGATATGTCTTCCTCTGAAGAAGACAAATACTGGGTCTCACCCAATGGAGTCCTCCTGTCCCCCTGTGGCCCTCCTCCTCCCAGGTGATCCTCCTGGCTAATACCACCCTCAGGGTCAGGATTAGGTAGTGGCTGCCTTCTGCTGGCCACCTGGGAGGAGACTTTAGGTAGGGTCTTTGTGAGGACTTTGCAGGATTCATCACAGTACCTTGCTGCTATTGATGGTGTTTTGTTTTTGGGGCGCCTGCTCAAGTATTTGGCTTCGTCTGTATGTTCTTACGGCTTTGATAAAAAAGTATTAGCAGCAGCGACAGTCGCTGCTCCAAATAATAGCCACAGGAGGCACACAGATTGCGTTTCCAGATTCTTCTTGATGGGTCGCGTGGCAAGTCTACACAGATTTCGAATGCTTACTGATAATATTTAAGGAGGCATCTTTACCAAGGACTGCCCGTCCTATGGTTCATATTTGTGCAATATCTACCTATCCCCCCCATTCCTTCCAGAGCAATATTGAGTTGGTTTATTATTGCCCTCCTGTGGTGTTGCACAGGGGACTGACTCTCACCTGGCCTGCTGGTTCAAGATATGGCTGTGGCGGCCCGACTTCCCATGAATTTCTGCAGTGCATCCCAATCTGTAAGATTGCATTGGTGATGGCCTTGGTTCTATCTACCACAACCACTGTTCTTCTACCACTGTTGTTAAATGGAGTAGCACCTAATTTGAGACACACCAGTGAATGGAAAAACACCTACATTTGAGACAATGCAGTAAATGGAGAAAAACCTAGATTTGAGACACTTCAGCATTGGGAGAGACACGTAGGTTTGGCACACAGCAGTAAATGGAGTAGAATCTAAATTTGAGACACAGCAATGAATGGAGAAACACCTATATTTGAGACACAACAGTGAATGGAGAAAGACCTAAATGTGAGACACACCAAAATCTGAGACATAGCAGTGAATGGAGGGGCACTTAAATTTGAGACACTGTAGCAGCGGGAGGGTTGCCTAGATGTGAAACACGGCAGTAAATGGAGAGACATTTCAGCAGTGGCAGAGGCGCCTAGATTTGGGACACAGCAGTAAATGGACTAGCACCTCAAATTTGAGACACAGCAGTGAATGGAGAAACACCTAGATTTGAGACATTTCAGCAGTGGGAGAGATACCTTCATTTGGGACACATCAGTAAAGTGAGTATCACCTAAATTCGAGACACATCAGTGAATGCAGAGACACCTAAATGGGAGACACAGCAGTAAGCGGAGAAACACCTGATTTTGAGACATAGCAGTGAATGGAGAGGTGCTTAAATTTGAGACACAGCAGTAGATGGAGAAACATCTAAATGTGAGACACAGCAGTAAGTGGAGAAACACCTAATTTTCAGACATAGCAGTGAATGGAGAGACACTTAAATGTCAGATACAGCAATATATGGAGAAACACTTAAATTTGAGACACTTCAGTGGTGGGAGGGATGCCTAGATGTGAAACAGCAGTAAATGGGGAAACACCTACTTTTGACACATTTCAGTATTGAGAGAGACACCTAGATTTGAGACACAGCAGTGAATGGAAACTAATTACTAGCTGACTAAACATGGGTGGCTCTGATACTGTAAGAGAGCACAATAGGGAAGAGGCACTTAAAGGGAGAAACTGCTAGATTCAAGATATAGTAGTAATGGGAGAACACCTAGATTTGAGAACACACCAGTAGTGGGAGAATGCCTAGAAACTGAAGCATAGCAATAAACAGAGAAATATCTGCATTTGAAACACAACAGTGATTGGTAAACTAATTACTAGCTGATTACCCTGGGTGTGATATGTTATGCAAGGGAATAAGAGTGGTAGGGCTTTACTGGAATACAGTAATTTTTGTACTCCCCACCTAGACAACACTTACCTTATCAGTCACTGCTGTTTGGCGGCAGCAGGTGAACCTGGGAAAACGCAGAGTGGAGCTGCTTCTTTGGGAGCTGCCCTTTGCCTCAGGCCCTTAGCCGAAGGCTGCCCAGGCAAAGCTTCCCTGGGAGGGCCGGTGAACAAGGGTGTTTCCTGGTCATGTGACCAAGGACACAGGCCAGTCGGAGGGAGTGAAAAGCAGGCCGGGACCTACGGATTACTAACTGCAAGCCAGAGGAAACCACTGACAAAGCACAGTCACCCCTGACTCCCTTGGCCTATTGCTATCAAGATGGGAGGGTTCCATGTGATAATGTCCCTGCACAAATGTCACTATGCAAGACTGTCACCGTTGTTTTGCAGAGACATTAACATAGGGAACCTGCAGGGGACACTCCTGCAACTCTAAATGTTTTGTTTTTGTTTTAAAGGGAGCGGGGGACACCCCCGCAACCACCACTCCCATTTACCCCATATATTGTCCCCATATAGAATGTCGCCTATGCCATTTCCCACCGACTATATGTATGGCGACATTATTTATGGGGACAATATTACCTGGTACCGATGGGAGGAGAGAGGAAGAAGTAACAGAAACAAACGAAGGACTATAGCCCCAAGGCAGGCCTCTCTAGAAGTTGAACCAGCACAAAAAACGATTTGGAAATTCCACTTAAACACAGATTTAAAAAGACAAAAGACCCCAGACAGGCTGGACACGTGTTACCAATTTCTTGCTATACAGGATGCTTATGGATTACTAACTGCAAGCCAGGAAAACCTACTGACAATTGAAAGGCACCCCACCACAAAAAAAGTTTGGAAATTCCACTTAAAACACATATTAAAAAAAAGACCCAAACAGGCTGGAAACATATTACCAGGTGCTTGCTGTACAGGATGCCTATGGATTACTAACTGCAAGCTGTGAAAATCACTAACAAGGGACAGTCACCCCTGATTCCCTGAGCCAATTTCTATCAAGATTGGAGGAGAGAGGAAAAGGAACAGACACAAACAAAGGACTACACCCCCAAGGCAGTCCTCTCTAGAAGTTGAACCAGCACAAAAGTGATTTGGAAATTCCACTTAAAACAGAGATAAAAAAAAACAAAAGGACCCCAAACAGGCTGGAAACTTATTACCAGGTGCTTACTGTATAGGATGCCTATGGATTACTAACCGCAAGCCACGGAAAACTGCTGACAATGGACAGGCACCCCAGCACGAAAAACAATTTGAAAATTCCACTTAAAACAGATTTAAAAAAAACCCAAATAGGTTGGGAACTTCTTACCGGGTGCTTGCTGTACAGGATGCATATGGAATACTAAATGCAAGCCAGGGAAAACCACTGACCAAGGATAGTCACCCCTGACTCTCTCAGCCACCTGCTATTAAGATGGGAGGAGAAAAAAAAACTTGATACCCTTGTGTGTATGATAAGCATTAGATGCTATCAATATCTCCCCTACACAGTTTTATCACTAACCCAACAATTGTTGCCACTTGCAATATACTGTATTTTACACTCAAAAAATAGAAGTACATTAATAATGCTCTCACATTCTTGGTTAGCAATTATGTATATTTATCTTCTTGTGGAGACAATATGTAAGCATTGAAAATAGAATAGACAATCAATAAGAGGTGCCTAATATTAGTAACAAAGTAGTTGAGAAGCTATCCAGCATCCTAATCTTCGATACACTTCTCAAATATTAAAACTATCTACAACCAATCAACACAGTGTGTGCAGCCACTGTGGCCCAGTAAAACCTAAAACCAACCTTACAATCGTGCTGCTGTTGATTGGAAAGCCAGGGTGCAGGTGATGTTATATAGACCAACCTCTGGATAACCCATTAGGTGAAAAGGGTTAAAAGCTCTGTCAAAATGTCTATGGCTTCTATGGGCAGTTAACTAAAAACAACCTAAAAGTGATCTACAGACATGGATCAAGAATATTCCAGGTAAAGCAATTTAAATCCTCCTTTAAATATTCCTCTCACCTTTGTGCTGTGCTTTAATGTCATCACTTATCCTGGCCAAAGAAGTTTGAAGGGCAACACGGGTTATATATGGATGCTGGGCCGAAACTCAGTATCACGCTAAACTCAGTGTTTCACCAGCACATGGAAAGTTGAAAGGCTTAACTCACAAACATACATCATGGTGGCTTTCATTGGTGCTACCATGGAAAATAAAAATATATGTTTAAAAAAACAGGTAAAATTGCTTATGTTAGCTCCCAATTTATTGAAACAGTAAAAAAATTAGAATTTGAAAAAATCTGCAAATTGCCAATTTTTTGCCCACAAGCAGTTGACTGTCCTATGGTGAAGGCATCTGAAAGCTGTTTGCTTCTTGTTCCAAAGACAATTCAGCTTTGTTATTTAGCTTTTGCCTCCAAATTATTGCAAGAATTAAACATTGATAAAATGCCAATGCGTAGGCCACGGGACTAGACTTACAGTCGTGGCCTACTCATCAAAGTTTTTGCTAGCTTCCTTATCAAGGCAGGTCAGTTTTGTGAGATCAGTGGTTCTCCAGGCTCTGCCCCCTTGGATTTCACAGTGTCATAGCCTTCAATGTAATTTCAGCAGAACATCCTGCCTGGCTAAAACAGCTGGTTTATAAAGGATTAGTCCCTTCTCTGTGTTCTCTGGTTTCCTGTTTGCCAATCCCATCCTAAGAGATGATGATGTCATGGAAGTAATCAGTAGAAATTGATCTTGTTTGTTTACATTTGAAATTAAGATAACATGTCATTATCAATGCATACATATAAACTGCATATTTTGAACAAGGAGGACCTCTGCCAAAGAGTACAGGACGTCAGTGCTTATCCAAAAAATGTTCGGCTATTAGCTTATACGAAACATTCATACTGAGTTGGCGTTTTATTTATATTAGCTTGGTCATGTCTTTTTTGTTTAGATATGTAGCTTCAGATGCATATATGTACAAAAATCCCAAATCATGATTTGCATTCCAATTGCTGTGCTTATTTTGCAGTGGCCAATTAAGACTTTTTCAAATACTTTCTGTGTTTAACAATTACCAATTATTTTGTTTTAAATTACTGTGCTCTCTGGGTCTTTATTTCTAGAATAATGCTGATGAAATAGCTGTGTACTTATGACAGAGCAAGGAGAGCATTTGCTTTGAGAAGCAATTTATAAACAGGACAAGTTAGAGGTGGGGCCTTTTACTCAGTCCATGGGCCCGATTCATGGAATAATCTGCGCGTAAAAAGGGGTACTTGCGCGCAAAAATGCTTACAAGCGCCCGTTTACCGATTCATGGAACATATTGCACGTGGCTTAACTGAGACGTGCGCGGAATCGCCGCAGGTTGAACATGTCACAGCGACACCGCGAACTCCTTGTGTGATTCTCCCAGCGTAGGCGCATATTGCCTTGCGCAGTCACCTAAAAGGGGGGCGGCACATGTGGAATGGGGAACACCAAGCACAAATGTGGCCGTTACGTGGGAAGTACCACAGTAAAATACTTGCAACGCCCACACGTGCGCTTACAACACATATTCATGCAATCAAACAGGGCTCACCGGTGCGCAGAAGACACGCTAATCCGGAAACACGTCTGCCAAGCCAAAGCTGGCGTAAGCATCACTGCGCACCAAAAACAACGCCTAAAAGTGCGCGTGAAAAATAAACGCGCGTATACAGCTACGATGAATGTACCATTTCTCGCAGCAGTCATCGTGGGACACCACAGGAGAAGAAGGAGGATAGCAATGGCCGGAAGTTTTTTACCCAGGACCAGCCTTTTTGGGATGCCTGATGACCAGGTCTATGGCAGGTAGAGGTTTCCATCTCATCATCTTAGACCTGGTCACTGAGTGGGAGGATGACCTTACATCACCCACCCTGAGCGGCATGTGGACTGCCTGCTTCTGGAGCTCCATCTGTCTTTCGGGGGGAGAATGGAATTGGCCACCCTATCTATGCCCTGTGCCAACATCTCACATGATGCCCCCTGTTGCTGTGCAACAGCACACATGGCTTGCTCCCACACAGTATTCCCGGGTGGCACATAGCCACCATGCTGCCGGACCCCGCACCTGCCAGACCCAAGGATACCTGGCCCTTGCTGCGCTGGTGCTGCCTGTGGCTGCAGGACTGCATTGCTCCCTTGATCAACTTCCCCAGGAACAGGAGCCAATACTGTGGAGCGTGACCATGCAGCCGTAACCACCACAGACGGACATTCCAACACTGACTAGCCCCATGAGGGTCTACTCCCCGTGCAGGTGTTTGGGAAAGACCAGCACCCACAGTAGAATCACTCACCTGCGACAGCAATGAGGCTTCCATGTCTGTTTCAGCACCAGAGGCATCAGCTTCCTCAGACGTCTACTCAGACACACCCCTGGCCAGGATGGTCTGTAACACCAATGGATTATCATGGGCTACCACACCACGTCCACCACTGGTGACTGGTCGTGCCTCAGAATACATTTCCTCCTCCACCATCTCCTCCTCCTCCACTGCATCCAGTGCCTCATCACCTGCACGAATAGAAAAAGACATGAATACACATATAAATAGCATAGGCCACACACATAGGTATCACAATGTTGTCAGCCAACACATAAACCTGCCATGTCACACATGGCATGAACTCAGGCACGCACGCAGTGTCAATGAAAGGGAAGGGTAGCATGAAAGCAGACATGGATGTGTGTCAAAGGGCAAAAGAACACATGTAGTGCATGGTGCATAGCACCTGCTTCACACACAAGCATGTGACTGGCATAGTCCTTCCACAAACATGACTGATGCTAAGACACAGATGGCACGTAGCATAGCCATGCCAGAACTGTCATCCAGTCAGAGATGGAAGTTGAAGACTACTGTCCATGAGCCATGTACAATGCATGTCAGATGACATTACATGGAAATCACAATTTGAAAACACACATGTGTCATAAGGTGCAACGGCGTAAGGGTGGTGTAATACAGTGAAGGCAGGCACACTGATTCCATAATGCTAGGTCACATTGACATCACGCAAGTGAACAGGCATGTTGAAGGGGAGAACAGGGTTTTGAAGTGTGAGGGTGCAGTGCAGTACATGGGAACGACCTCAACTATGAATAAAAACACGTAACTAGTAATGTCAATGTTGCCGCCTGATGGCAGTGTAAGGGTAAGTGCAGTCATCATGTGTAAAGTGTTGGAAGTGGGTTGTAGGGATACAGTACCCCCCAAGTGCAGGGGGTGGCTGGGAGGCAGTGCATGGTTTAAAATGGTGGCTCAGAGGACCGTGTCGTAGCTCACAGTGTGGGCAGGTGACAAGTGTATTCTCTCAGTCATCCGGGACCACAGCAGGGGAGAGGAGGACAGAAAACACAACACATGAGGAAGCATCCGAAGTGCTTCCAGACCAGGAGAAGCTACACCTCCAGTTACATAGAGGCAGGGAGGCTGTACCAGAGGGAGGGCCCAGCTCAACACAGGCCATAACCACAAACTAATTGCCATGAGGAGCAACTGACCCTGAGAGAGTAGGAAAGGGATGATCAAAGACCATGAGAAGGAAGTAAATACTGGAGATGGAGTTGAAGGAATTGCTGGCCCCGGACCCATAGGCCTTGCTGAGAATGCACAATGAACACTCATAGTCACTGTGAGCCTGTGCCATCATCACAGTCCTAGGGAGATACCTGGCACCAAGCCTAAAGGACTTTCCACACAGTCCAGGTCTGGCTGAGTTGCAGAGGGAAGAGTGTAGAATCACAGTATGTTGCTTGTTGTTTTGTTGATTCTTTGTAAATATTTTAAAGGTTTGTATAAACCAAATAAAATAATTTAGAAAAAAGAATCACAATAAGCCTGGCAAAGCCTGTTGCAGTAGTCCACCATAGGAATTACCAGTCCTTTGGAGACAGTGAGCAGCTGGGGGAAGAAGAGGAAAGGAAGAATGCCTGTGAGGAGGTGCAGCTGGCAGGGTGACTTCTCAGAGACTTCAGGCATGTGACGATAGAAGGCGAGTGTTGAGTGGAAGATCATCACAGGCAATCCGCCACCACAGGTCACAGAAGGAATAGGACCAAGAGAGGCTGGACAGAGTGTGTCATGGAAGGAGGGAGCAAGTGTGGTGATGAGGATTGTCTCTGTGTGCACCACATCGTTTGTATGCAGTCTGCATGACAACAGGCATCTATCAGTCCAACTTTACATGGTTCACACATGGCAGTCATGTCAATGTAGTCTGAACTTGAAGACAATCATAACAAATCACCCAAGCAACATACACATGGCCTGGACACACACGCATCACCACTCACCAGGCATTTGCCTCATACATTGGCAGGTCTCCCACGCCTTGAATCTGCTCCACTGCAATGAAATCACTAGCGATCTCTTCATGTGCAGTGAGTTCATCGTCCTCTGGTGGTGACCCACTGCCAGTCACCATAGTAGAGGCGTACTTGGCAGCCAGCTTATCTTTTGCTCAGCAACAGAGGTCATTACAACGCTTCAAGACATCACCAGCTGTGTGCCTCTCATAGCCCAAGGCGCTAATATGTCAGCGAGGCACTTACAGTCAGCCATATGCAGAGCAGGCGCATGTGCGTTCCCTGCCTGCACCAGCATGTCACGGCCGTGTTCCAACATGTAGACCACAAGCATGTCCAATTCCTGATCACAGAAACTCCTCTTCCTCGACGTGTGGGACTCCTGTGCCGTGTCTGGGGTCTGAGCCTGTACCGCTACAGCACGCTTTTGCTGCTTGCAAGATGGTGCAGACCCTGAGTGGCTTGTACCGCTCGGGTCAGTAGGGGCTGGAGTACTGGTGGACTGGCCCATGGCATCAGCCACTAATGTTACGACAAAAGGTCGGCTTGCAGTATCAGTACCTGGGTGCCGTTGCCAGTACCCTGTGCCGAACGTGTCTTGGCCTTAGTGACAAGGGAACTGGCCCCTGAGTCACTCTGGCCCTGGCCCGGGACCAATACAGTCCTGGTTGGTTGACCCTGAGCCAGGGTAGCAGTTGCTACAGCTGCCCCTGCAGCTTCCTGACCCTGGCCGGTGTGGACAGCAGATGACACTGCTGCTCCTGATCCCCGGGTGCCAGTGCCAGGACCTTGCACCGCACGTGTCTTAGCCTTCGGGACATGGAAATCGGCCATTGAGTCGGAGTCACTCTGGCCCTGGACCGGGACCACTACAGTCCGGGCTGGTTGACCCTGAGCCTGGGTGGTGGTATCTGGAGCTGCCCCCAGAGCTTGCATACCCTGGCTGCCCAGGCTGCCCTGGACGGCAGATGACACTGCTGGTGTGTGACCCCGGGTGCTGGGGACGTGAGCATCAGCTGCATCTCCCTGACCCTGTTGGGAGAGGGCCATAGCGCTCCCTGCACGGGCCTGGACATCTCGGACACCTTGCCCACCTCTGCCAGGTCAGCCACTTCGGCCACCTCGGCCACCTTGGCCACCTCTGCCAGGTTTCCCACCTTTGCCTCCCTTTCCATTTGTTGCCCTCCCAGTCATGGCACAGATGGACTAGCGCAATGGGAGGTGCAGCTAACAATTGTCCTGGGCAATTGGAGTGAGGGGGCAGGGTACGTGATGGAAAACATACCACTGTGCTCCAGCAAGGCTCTATGTAACCCCTGGGGAAAAAATAACAGGTCGCATAACGCTCAGGCACCCCAAAAACAAAAATGAACATGTACGTGACCCCTCGGTAGCCCACGTGTGAAGGAAAAATGTTGCGCAGTACGCTGTGGCACCCAGCAACACAAAAAATGTGTACGCGAGGAACACGTAGGGTACTATGACCTCGAAAATGGGGTACGCGACACACATGGGCAACCGCAGTATGAAAAATGTGACTCCCCCGCCAAAAGAAGAAGTACACACTCAAACAGTAGTGAACAATTCGCGTTGGACCCCAAAATACTCTGAAGTCCATGCGCCTGTCCACCACGAAATGCACGTACATTGTAATGTTGTCCTACGCACACCTTTATCCCGATCCTCAATGCCAACGCCCAACGTTCAGCGCGTGAGCGCGCTTAGGTCCTTTCCTCTGATTATACGCTAACACAATGTTTCCGCACGTGCAGAGTCACTCTATTTCCAGTTGGCCACGTGAGTAACACGGAAGACCCACACTCCTGCCTACCAGCCAATTTACCTGACTCCAACTGCCCCAAGCTGCCTCCTGCGAGGCATCTGCTGCTGCCAGCCCACTCTGTGTGCCTGCTGCCCACGTGCCCTGCATTTTTGTGCCTGCTCATCAGCCATTGCCAGTGATCCTGTCGTTGTGACCCCCTCTGCTGATCCTGTAGACTCCCGACTGCCATACCACCGCTCCACAGCCCAGCCCCAGGACCATCTTGCCCAGCCGCACCTGCCTCAGGGGTTGCCATGTCTGACCCAACACCACCTGGGGCAAGTGGTAACCACCCGGCAAAGAGGCAGAAGGCTGTCAGCTTCTCACCCATGGAAGTTGGAATCCTGGTGGAGCAAGTGCTGGTGCAGCATGATGCCCTCTTCCCCGGCCCATCGCAAGTCGGCAATGAAAGACGGAGGAAGATCTGGGTGGACATCGTGGGTGCCATCAATGAGGAGGGGGTGGCACCCCGCGTCTACCATCATGTCCACAAGCACTGGGAAGACTTCAAGTACAGGACCCTCAACAAGGCCCAGTGCCTCCTCAAGGCTGGTGATGATCTAGTGTGGCACCAGGGCCGGTTGACCACTGACGAGATGAGGGTCCTGGAGCACTTCTACCCAGCGCTGTACGCCCAGGTCTTGGAGTTGGTGCTCCGTCTGGAGTCGACTGTTAAGTGTTCATGTGTTCTTGTCCACCATAGTGCATGTGCATGATGACGTGTGGCTGGAGTGTGCACCTTGGCCTTATGTCTGGCATGCCTCCTGTACAAATGTCTGTGTGCATGTGAGTCCATTCAAACGTGTCCCACATCAATGGTGTCTGTGTTGCAATGTGTGATGTGCACCAGCATGCAACGATGCGTCCATGTTTGCATACCTGTGTCTGGACTGGGGCATGAGAGAGGTGTGACACATGGGTGCTTATGTCAACATCATGGACATGCATGGTGTACATGTGCGTGTGTCTGAGTAGTGAGTGTGTGACTGGCAAACACTCCGGGATGTATGTTACTTGAGTTCTTGATTAGTGATTGCCTCATGCTTCCAATTTCCCCTCGAGTGCACGTAATATCTCTATGGCCTGCTTCATGACTGTCAGGTGATGTGTGTGAATGGGAAGTGTATGACCCATGATGCCTTTAAGCTGGAGGCACAATTCGGAGGTGCTGCCAGTGCCTTCTCCAAGGATGTGAATGTCTGTTGTGAATGAGAGACATGATTGTGCATGTGCGTGAATAGGACTTCCCTGTGTGTAGTGGACGGTGATGATGCTTGTGACCTCTGACAGTGCCACTGATGTACATTAGCATTTTGACAAACACACATGTGTTCAGTACACTGATGTTTGTGTTCTATGTTTCCCTATCCACAGCGACGATGGGAGAAGAGGGCAGAGAAGGCACTTTGGAGCACGGCAGCAGGGATGCCTCCACCAGGCATAGACGCAAGGCCCAGTCTGCCTCCCAGGTACTGTCATCTTCCGGGAGCAAGTAGACTGGTGCCTCGTCCAAGTCAACGGGCGCAGCTGCTGGGGGTACGTCCAAGAGGGTGAAGGTTGTGGAGGACTCCTCAGCAGTGGAAGGGACAGGTGAGCCCGCACAAGGGCAAGACGTGTGGAAGACAGTGGGTAGGCATCCAGGTTAGCGGGGGAGGGAGAGGGAGGAGGAGGAGGTCACATCAGCCCAGCCCATGCGGCCCGGCAGGGGTGGTGACATAGGTGTGACTGCTGCAGTCCAGAGTCAGGAGCCGGAGGCAGTGCAGGTCACCGTGGAGGGGCCTGTGCCTAATCCTGTCCCTGGTACTGCGACTGCAGCAGTATGCACCTGCGGGCATGCCCCAGGCCGGACCCGTCCACAGGTGGCGGTCGCTTCCACACAGACGACAAGACCAATGCCTGTGGATATCGCCATTCGCTACAGGGTGGATCCTGTGCTAGCCGGTATCATGTGGCGGGTAGACTCTGTTTGTGATGATGTGCAGGCTTCCAATCGGGAGCTTGCACGTCATCACAAGGTGGTCTGCTGTCTCGTGAACTGGCTGGCACATTTTCTGGTATCGCAATTAGTGCATGGGCTAGCCACTTATGTGAGCCCCTCCTCATCTGCCTTCCCTGTGCGCCAGTCATCCTCCCTGCCGTCTTCTGGCCCAGATACCACCAGGGCCCCCTGTGCACCTTTTGCAACCCGGGCAGCCAGTTTGGTGGAGACCACATCCCTGCCAGGATGGGGAGTCGACGGAGGATCAGAAGAGGTGGTCACCAGTGAGATCCATCCGGCGACAGGACATGTGGCAATGGTGGAAGAGCAGGCAACAAGCAGCAGGGCACATGCACGAAAGCCCTGGGGGTTGTCATCATCCTGGAGGTTGTCCCAGAGGTGCAGGCACTAGGCTTCTGGCAGCGGCATTCTCAGCGTAGGAGGCGACAGGACTCGGGGCCTCCAATGGAGGAGAGGCAGGTATCGGCCATCGGGCAGGAGGCACACGTGAACCTTTCAACATGGATGTCTTCCATGTTGGGGCGACTTGGCCAGCAGATTGGAGCAGAGTGGCAGCGGGCACAGGGGGCATGACTCACCATCACCAGGCCAGAGAATACCCTGCGTCGGGCAGAGAGGTGCGCAGAGTTCCTCGAGGAGACTTGCAGGGAGTTAGAGAGGGGCACGTTGGAGTCCCTGCAAGCCCTCAAGGGGAGAGCACAGGCCCGCCTAGGGGAAATCAAAGCAGAGTTCGATGATGCCCTGGCTGAGACTTTGCGGGGGAATGAGTCACAGGACTAGCCTGCTGCCACTGTACATCGTTCTTTAGGTTTAAGTTTCTTTTTTGTTATTTTTTTTACTTTGGCGATTTGTGACTTTCCTCCACGTATTGTACATAGTTCTTTGTTTTTTTGGTTCTTCTTTTTCGGGCATGGTTTGGGACAATGGACCCTTGTATTTTTGTAAATAGTTCTCTTTTGAACAGATATCTTTCATTTCATCATGGAGCAATGGTTTTATTTGGATTTGTGTTTTCATTTTTCACTCCTTTATGGACATGTAGCACATCTTTGCTTTCAGCTTCATTTGTTTGACTTGCATTTTATTTTGTTTTTGACAATATTTTATTTATTTGATCATTTGGTGATGAATTGGTTAATTAGTTTTTTATGAGTATGAGTCGAATACTGCTTTTAACACATATTTTTTAATTTGAAATCAAAGTGGTGTCTGTTCTTGGTGGTTTAGGCCAAGTTTCACTCTTGCTTACTCTGTTCTATGTCCATGGTGCTGGCCGTTGTTGTACATGTGTGTGCACACATGCATGCATGTGTCATGTATGACTTCCATTGGCATGTGGCATGTTGTGGCGTGCATGTACAATGGATGGGTGTTAAGGTGTACTTGGAATGTGCAGCGTGTGGTGGCTTTTCATTTAACATCTGCTGTTCATTTCTAGTGGTGCACAGTGTGTTTGGGGGTGGGCATGAGGCCGGGCCTGCCTGCAGGTTGCCGTCACTGGTGGTGGTGGGGGACATGAGGAGGGGCATGCCTGCAGGGTATGGTCACAGGTTATGGGGGGTCCCATGTGGTTTGGGCTCCCTGCGGGGTATGGTCACAGGTGATGGGGGAGACACATGTGGTGTGGGCTGCCTGCGGCGTATGGTCACGGGCGATTGGGGGGTCCCATATGGTGTGGGCTGCCTGCGGGGTATGGTCACAGGTGATGGGGGGGTCACATGTGGTGTGGGCTGACTGCGGGGTAAATCAAGTGTGATGGGGGTCCCATGTAGTATGGGCTGCGTGTGGGGTATGGTCACAGATGATGGCGGGATCGCATGTGGAGTGGGCTGCCTCCGGGGTATGGTCACGGGTGATGGGAGGGGTCACATGTGGTGTTGGCTGTCTGCAGGGTATCGTCAAGATTGATGGGGGTCCCATGTGGTGTGGGCTGCCTGCAGGGTATGGTCACAGGTGATGAGGGGGGTCACATGTGGTGTGGGCTGCCTGCGTGGTATGGTCACAGGTGATGGGGGGTCACATGTGGTGTGGGCTACCTGCAGGGTATGGTCCACTGCCGGGGTCTTGCTGTCCAGTGAGGAGGTGTCTGCTTCCAGGGGAGTGGTGCGTGTATTGCGGGGTATGCGCAGGCCTTTCCACGCGATGTGGCTGTTGTAAGCGGGATACATGATTTCAATGGGGTGCGGACAGGGTAAGTGCAGGCCTTTCCACGCGATCTGGCTGTTGCCGGCCTGGTACATGTTTTTGCTGGGGTGCGGACGAGTAACGCGCTGACCTTTCCACGCAATTTGGCTGTTGCAAGCTGGGTACGTGATTTCACTTGGGTGCCGATGGGGTACACACGGACCTTTCCACGCGATTTGGCTGTTGCGAGCCAGGTACGCAATGTTTTGTCACACAATTACGTTGGGGGGGCTGTGTGCTGTCCCACGGATGGCACAGGGCCTTGCCCCGTAGTAGCCATTTCAATGGCTTTTTCCTGTGCACGGGGCGTGTTGGGGGCGTTACTGGCGCTGATTTATGCGCATTGCGCCAGGGCTACTGATGCCTCAGAAAATCCATGAATACGTGTGCCGCGCAATTGCTGGTTTGCACCACGGCTGGCGCACACGTGGTGCACACTCCTTCTCGGTGCGCGGTTCTTGCGGTACTTCTGCGCTCGATTCTATAAATCGGGCCCTATATCTATTGTGTGCTTTTCTGATAGGAAAATGCAGTTTGTATGCACATTGCTTCTGTGGCTTGCAGTTAAAACAGGCTAACCTTATCATGCATTCTGAAAGGTTCACTGATGTTATGTATATTTTCAATTGTGCATGAAAAGTGAAGGCTGCCAGAGTCAATAGTTGGAATGCGCATTCGTGAAATATATTCCTATAAAGGTCGATAGGAAAGTGCAAATTGTGAAATGCCCCCATGTCAAAGTCAGTAGGAATGTTCCATTTATGGCTGCAAGTATATGTGGCTTGGCTTAGAGTTAGAGCTGTTCAAATTATAGGTGCATAATGCAATTTCTGACACCTCCCCATGAACAGTGAAACATTCTATAAAATGGTACACATTTTTTGAACCAGTGAAAATTGAGATAAGAGAGAGAAAATAGGGAATAAAATGAAAACAACAATTGCTATATAGAGAATTCCTGGAAACCTTTCCATCAGCTACTCAGGAAAGCATGCAGCAGTGTCCCTTTTTGATCCTCCTTGCAGGAAGAAACTATGTGGGCGTGTCTCTGTCAAAGCTATGCACGAGTGTCACCCTTCTTTGGATTATTTGCAAATGAAAATGACCCAAAAAAATACCTAATTTTAAGAGGGTTGCTAGTATAATCCACCATGTGATCACTGTGTCAGTATCTTGTTTAGCTGGTTCTGATGATTGTCGAGTCTCCAACACCTAGGACAGTCAAAACGGGCAAAAGATCTTATTCTCAACTATGGTTTTGATGTAGGTAAAAAGTGGCACCTTGTGCTCTCTGGAAAGCTGGCTAATATGAGGTCCCTACCTCTGGAACCCATAGACGAGGAGGGCTGGGATTGTTCTTCACCCAGTATTGTTGCATGTGTGCATGATGAAGGATTGGTGAGATATCCACATAGATGGCTTCTTCCTCAGTCTGTGCACCAATTTATGCAGCTGTGTTTTCTCTGCAGCAGTTCAGTCCCATATTCTGCAGTCAGCGTCAAACACTCCCATAGTTATGTTTTGCAGGAGGTGTAACGGATGAGTAACCCCCTTTTATTGCTAAAAAACACTTTTTCCCCCTAAACGAAAACCTAAAAAAATATATATAATTAAAAATAAAAAGATTCGATCCTTTGACCTGTCGACCCTTTGGTGTCGATCCTTTCACCTGTCGACCCTTTAGATTCGATCTTTTGACTAGACACCGCCCAGGTGCTACTAGTGTCTTCTTACTCGGATTACCAATTGCTTCTTTTTTGCTCAACCAAGTTGGTGATAAGGAAAGATGAGTTGGTTTCTCACTGTAGCTTGCCGATATGACCACAGCAAGATGCGATTTTCCAATGTCTTTGCAGATGTACCCCATCTTATGACATAATTGCCTTGATCTTTTCAGGTTTGTTTACCAATGTAAAGTGCATCACCAATTGCTTCCTTCTGTTGCTTTCCTCTCCTGAAGAGAAATATGAGGAGAACCAGGATTACTCCAGATGCAAATATGTAAAACAAAAGTGAGATGTTAGGAAGTGTAGGATTCCTGCTGTTCCTAAAACTGAAGCAACTCCAGTCAGGGTAGAACTGTTCAGGATTGTGCTCAGGCCACCTGGCCAGATGTGAGTGCCTTCCGGGATGATTTGGTCAGGTATCTGGTTCTTGAAAAGTCTCACTTGTGCTGGTAATTTTTATTTGAAAGTGTGTGAGGTGTGCCAATCTCAGCATAACAGTGGAAATGCCTGAGTTTGGCTGGGGCCTTTGCAGTTGCACTGGCCCAGCATGAACTGGTTGTTAGACAATGCTTCCACAGAGGTTGACCACATGGGCGACTGTGATCAGGATAGCAATTCCCACAGGCACATCAATACATATAGCAATGCACTGAACGATGTAGGACCCATTAAGTAGCAGATAAGATCTGCTCACAAAGTTATCAACTCTTACTGCGCTCATGATGCAGACCATAGAATTTGATGACAGGGTACAGAGCTGTGTTTTTTTCTGTTGAGTTGGCACTTTAATTGTCCAGTGCCAACTCAGTCTTTAAAGGCATACTGGCTGATGCTCAAATCCCTTTGTGCCACACAGATAAGTGCGTAAGGAATAGAATAGAATAGGAAGTCTTTATCCACTGTGTCCCAATTTGATGTAGGGTAACCCAGGATTGTAGTGCTTGGCAAAACAGATCGGTTTTGTAGGTACTGGAATGAGCAAGACTCCATGAATGGTTCAAGATGT
This sequence comes from Ambystoma mexicanum, assembly GCF_040938575.1. Classification (NCBI taxonomy): domain Eukaryota; kingdom Metazoa; phylum Chordata; class Amphibia; order Caudata; family Ambystomatidae; genus Ambystoma; species Ambystoma mexicanum. Next base: position 225,269,848 of record NC_090932.1, read on the forward strand.
TCCATCTGTAGCCGAGACTGGTGGTGGAAAAAAGTGTTTACTCACTGCACCCAGAAGTGTATGTGTAGTGTCTGATAGGACCTGCCTTCTTGCTAGTGTAGACATATCAAGCTCCCTTATTGGGATGGGAAATGTCAGTGAGTTTCAATGTTGAATACCCCATGAACATGTGTCTAGCAAGGCAGTCACTTTTAAAAGATTTGCAGAGACCTGTGCCAGTTATTGTTATGGATAGTTTGTACGTATTTGCCAATGATATCCATAATTACATCTGTAAGGAAGTAGATGCCTTGTTGTAGGGCACTGAGAGTGGCATCTATGGCATATAAGCCTCTCTCTACAGCATGATCTTCGAGATGCTGTAGAGCTGATGGAGCATTCTGCCAGGATTGTAAAGATGGTGTCTGTATCCAGGAGTGCTTGTAGCTATGCTTTCCAAGTTGGGCCACTATTTGTGTGATGGCAGTCCAATTTCTGGATGAGGTCCATGTGGCAATGGCATGTATGACAGAGCTTAACTTTGCATCCTTATTGACTGGCAAAGCTTCCTAATTGAGATCGCAATAGTTCCTAAAGTGTTGTGTAAAGCCCAAGCCCTATTAGGACCTACATTGGATCCAAAGAAACTATGATTGCACTCATTGGATTGCATGCCCCGTGATGCTAACATACTTGAAGCATATGTGATGTCTACCACCAAGCATGGCTTCCTTTACTTTCTTTTAATCCCAGAACTTGCCTTCGTTGGCTTCACCACTGTGGGTAAAAGGATATGTTGTTCTTGGAAAATGTATATCATTTTTTTTAAATGTATGAGTTCAGGAACCCTATATGCTAGGTCTAAGGTGTCATATCCATGAATTTACCAAGAATCACCCCCATATTGTGTTCAATGGGGCTGATTCCCGCCAGGAATCCTCTGTCATGATAGCATAACACATTAGGAGGTGTCCTCATTTGTTGGCGCAGTGACATTACATTCATTTTTATAATTGTATACACCATTTTGATGAGGTCCCAGTGTGATATAACAAAACTGTGCTTTAAATTCAGAATCTGAATCTGAAAATGGAACTGCATAATGCTCCCAGTGAGTTTTTTTTTATCCAATGGATTGGGAAATGTTTACAAAACAAAAACGTGCAAAAGTATGTAACTAAACAGACATGTTCAGCCATGTACTGCAACTCTTACATATCTTTTTCAGGATTTAACAGAGCTCCTTTTATATTCCTATATACTTCTGAAAAAGAGCTAGGAACAGTGCGGGCCCCAGGTCTCACAGCATCCTGTGCAAGATTTTTGGGTGCGCCCCCCACACCTTTCTGCCCTGTGTGCGAATAGTAGGCCCAGAATAAAATGCCATGCCACAATAAACAGCTGGACTGGCTGCATTAAAATGCCTGTCTAGCCATGTAATAACACATACCATGCTTGATTTATCATAGATGGCCAGAAAACAAGACATCCCACAGGAAGGGATTAGACCAAAATGTCATTCTAGCGCAGTGGTCTTCAAATGGTTTTGGTCTGGGCCCCCCTGAGCAAAATGTAGGCAGGCTGGGCCCCCCCAAAAATGCAAAAATGCACAGTAAGTACAAATGACTATGAGCTATTGTGTGCTGTCGCCGCACCCTGCTCCAAGTATAGTACCTGGGCTCCCCACCTATTCCCATCACAGTCTCTGGACTCCCTCATCCCACTCCTAGCCCAGTCCCTGGGCTCTCCCCACACCACCCACCACAGACCCTGAATTCTACCCAGTCTGCTCCCACCAAAGTCCCTGGGCTCTACCCACCCTGCTCCCACCACTATCCCAGGGCTCCCCCTCATCCTGCTCCCACCACTGCCCCTCGGCTCCCCCACCCTGCTCCCAGCACAGTCCCGAGGCCAGTGGTAGCTAGTGATTTTTTTAACGGCAGGGCATAACTATTTACCCCAGATATGCCAGAGCGACCAAGCGTAGTGAGGGAGCCCGAACCAATCAAGGGTTGCAATGCTGCATTTTAGAGCCCATAAATTGGATAAAAAGCCAAACAGTTTGCAATTGGATCTGAGGGACCCGGGGTGGAGGCATAAAATTATTTACTGGACATTGGTGACAGCTGCTGTATTTCTGTGTGCAGGCACGTTATAAGTGACATTTATCATATCATATCATATGTTCTAAAAACTGAGAATGCCACTAATACGGAGTATACTAAGAAGCGATTCCCAAGATTACTAGAACTTAATGAGGATGAATGGAATATTGCAGTATGTCACAAGTGTGCAGGGTATGATGACCCTTTTACCCAAAGAGAACAGTATTAAATATACTTTTTAAACAGTGACAGCTATTTAGTAGGGTTTGGAATATCGGGAATCCGATGAAAACAGAATATTATTTTAGCTCCTTAAATTCAAACATTCACACATAATTGTATTGATAGAGCAGAGGAGCTATGTTTTCAAGTTTCTAAAGTGGAGATTGGGTTCATATCCAGGTGTCACCATTTTTCTACAATGCGTGATCCTCAGAAGATGATTTTACTTCAGTGGGCAGTAACTGCCAAATTTAGGCTTAGAAATATAGGTTTCGTGATGAGTGTCTGAGAGTTGTGGTGGGAAGGCAGGCTGCCAGTCATTCGTTTTGTGTTTTGGAGGGTTGGCAGGAAGGATGCAATATATGGGCCTTGTGTTGTGGGGTTCGAAAGGGAGGATGCAAGGCGAGGTTTTTATTGTGGGGGTGGGGAGGCAGAATGGCTGCAGGTTTGTTCTTTGATAAATGGTTTATCATGGTTCTTTTGCCATCTTGGGTTCAGTTTGGCTTTTAGATCCAAACTAAAATAATAATTATGATAAGGATTTGTTATTTAAATCGTGCTTTCGCCAAAGCGCCATATAGAATCTATTTGCATACAATTATCATCCCAACCGTAGTGGATACACATATCTGTGGCATGACCACACACGCACACACACGCACACCCGTTGCTGTCACTGTTGAGTGGTTTGAATCCAAAACATAGGGCACAAGCCAAAGATGTTGATATGAAAATGTCCCCAGAAAAACACACATTTTGCTGCTCTTATACCAGGTAAAACCAAAGGACTCAAGGTAATGTTGGCCCTGTCTACACGCCGCATTACATTATTTCACATTTTAAACCCCTGAAGCCGGATTTCTTTTGTGATTTCTTTTTGAGTCTGGAATCTAGACTCAAACAAAATAGAAATAAATGTTTCCTTTCAGACTGTTGGTGCGCAGCCCCCTGGACATGAGGCTTCAGCCCCCCAAGGGGTCATGCCCCACAGTTGGAGTACCGCTGTTCTAGCCACATAATAACACATCACATGTTTGTACTTAGCCACACTTTCATTTTAGGGGACTAGGTTTCCCATTCGAGATTTCGACTTTCATCTTGCCACTGTGTGGATTCTTTCTGTCTAGGGCCCCTGATTTAGGTTGCTTCTCTGGAGCTGGCCACTGCTTGTGTTTTGCCACAATTGTGTTGTCACAGAACATTCCAAGGGTAGGTTTGCTACTGTGAGTCTCCCCGCTGCTGTATTTGCTGACACTGCGTGTGTGTGCTGCACTCCACGGATGCAGTCGAGCCGCATGGGGGTCATTCCAGCTGTTCATATTGCTGCACACACACCGTGCCGTAAACATATATCACCCTCGAACCGAGCACCACCACCCATAGAATACAGCTAAGTCCCATGCAAAATTCAGTCCAGGGGCTAGATTACAGAAATCTTGCACCAGTGCTAGTGTAAAATGTGCCCTATTTTAAAAAATACTGGGACATGTTAGAAAACCACTGCACCATGACAAGTGCAGTTTGGCAAGGTATAAGGATCAGGGCAAAAATTGACCTAGTGCAAAAAAGATACATTTCAATGCATATTTGCACCAGGGCAAAGTGTGCCCCAGTGCTAATACCATTATGCATTAGCACTAGGGTAAACGTTGCACTTGGTGCAAAAATGTGGTGAAAATATATTTTTTGCACTAGCACCATTTTTTCTGTAGTGCGTGTAACATGGCAAACTGCACTTGTCATGGTGCAATGGTTTTCTTATATACTCCAGTGTTTTTAGAAATAGGGAAAACTTTGCCCTACTGCTAATACAGTGCAGCTTTGCACTTGCACTGGTGCAAGGTTTCTGTAATCTGGACCTCTGTTGTTCAAATACCTTGACACTCTTGACAATTTAACACAGCACCCATTCCACACCTGATAATTTGGGCTGCTGGTAGGGTACTAGCCATTCCCTACCTACCTTCAATCAGGCTATAAATGCACACATGCATTTTACCACTCCTCTCACTACTTCTCAACCGATATTACAGTCTTCCAAAGGGCATTCATCCTCACAGCACTTTAAGGCAACATGACATGCTGCTTGCTTTATCATGTATTTATTTATTTTTCATTTGTAAAGCTGCTCATTAAAAATGGCAGTGCCATTATGGCATCCCACCCTTCACCCCCCACCCTCCAAAATCTGCTCCTTCGTGGCCTTCCCAGCACATACACACGCGCACCCAGCCACCAACATGCATCCACACTCACTCACTTATTCACACACATTACAATACACACCTTTGCATACATACATCATAAACATACAGCACAAATGCACTCAAAAAAAGAAAAATCTTACCTGAGCTGTTCTTCTTTGCCAATAAGGCCTCCACTTCAGCTGACTCCCGTGTGCATACCATGATCCACTACGCAGGCAGCAACTCAGGAAGCTGCGTTCCTGTTCCGCGCAGTGGGTACTAACAGAAAGTAACATTCTAGTTGAAGCCTTACACTCCAGAGCGATAGGTTGAGAGCACTGCACTGTGACTAGAATGTTACTTTGAAGTTGGAGCGCATGCAATAGGACTTTGGAAAGAAGTCAGATCAAAATTGTCTGACTTCTTTCCAAAGTCACAGTGCATGCACTCCGCCTTCAAAAAGCACAGGGCCGGCTTGAGGGGCGATGGTTGCAGTGTGCCCTTTATGTCTTACCCCCCTGTGTGCCCCATTGGTCGATCGCCCCTTAAGCCAGTCCTGATTAGGAGAATGCATTCTTGTCTCATCTATCATTGATATTGTGTGCACCTTAATTTGGATGGTAAGCCTGCAATATGCTCTGTATTGCTTTACACAGAACTGTTGCAAAGGAAGTGAGTGAATGCTTATGGTTGCACGGACTCTAGCTTGCACATCCGTCTTGTGTAGTGAATGAGTGTAAACTGATGTCCAAACCAACTAGACTGCTAGCAGGGGGTATTGCTGCAGGTGTCAACAATTTTTCAGCAGTGAAAAACATGCAAAAATGATGGCGTTCATCCAGGGCAAAAAATAAAACAGAGTCAGAAAAAAATCTTCCATCCTCTGCTCCAGAACTGGCTGCTAGTGGTATGAGCAAATCCTTGGTCTTTGTTTAGGTCTGGAAAGAGCTCTGTGAGTGGGCCAATTACAGAGCCTCATTTGGATGATTCTTTGTCAGTTCCCATCATTATGTTTTCCTCCCCATCATCTCTTGTCTGCTGTCTGGGTTGTTCGAGAGGAGAAATGTTCTCCTTCGAGTACAGAGGAGTTAGGTTCTGGTGTCCACCTGGAGCAGAACAGAGCTGGGAGGATGGCTGTTCTTGTACCCACAAGCTTGAAAATGAGTACTGGTTGCCTGTACTTAGGACCAACAATGTCTGTGTCATGCAGTTTTTCAAAAGCCTATGTACCATCCTTAAGGATGTTCTTTTCAGACAGGGGCTCTTTCTCCACCATCAAAGAATCTCTCAGTAGTGTGGTGACAAGCCATTGATCTGGCCTGGTAAAGGAACTGGCAGGGTGGCATGCGTCAGGTATAAACATTGGTCTGCCAAATAGCATTTGATATGGTGTTTAACCATCACATTGTGATTGGTGTGGTAAATTATTTATACTTCTCATTAATCAAGGCAAGTGATCTACCCAGTTACACCAGAGGAAAGAATGTATTTAGTCAGTACCTGTTTTATAATCCCATTTGCTCTTTCGACAAACCCATTGGCTTGGGGCAAAAATGGGTTTAAGAATTGCAAGATACATCCCCAGCATGACAGGGCTTCTCTTAATGCATTGCCCAAAAAGGCTGGCCCATTGCCAGCTTGGAGAGTGTTGGGTGCTGTCATAGAAACTAGAGAACGCGAATCCTTACAGTCTGCTTTCCTCTCTGGATTTCTACTGAACCTAGCACATAGGTCTACTAAAATCAACAAATATTTGTACTTGTGAGCTTCTACCAAGCGACAAATGATCCATGAACATGGTTTCAACTGGCACTGTTGCCCTCAATAGAGGAGCTTCCTTTGGCCTACTGGTATGATCCAAGCATGTTGAGCAATTGGCAGTATGTTATAATTTCGGCTTTTATCGGACATGTTTTAATTATATATTGCTATGTGTCTGTTTTATCCCAATGTAAGTGAAGAATTATTGTTTTTTTTGTAATTGTTCTATTCTATTATGTATGAATGGTGTCTACAAATCTGAAATTCATTTTTTGTCTGTTTTGTAAAGGGTTTTTACACCAAATACACATTTTTTTTAAATGAGCAGTGTACTGTTTGACATCTTTCCCCAGCTCTGGCCACTAATATCTGTCCATCAAAAGCTGAGTAATTGCAAATATCCCAAAGTGGGCAGAAACCCTTTCTACAGGAGCAGCAGAGATTGATTTTTTGTTTGTTTGTGCTGCTTCTTTGGAAGTACCCTTCAACAGGATCTCCAACTGTACTGAGCAGCATAGCAATCAGATTTTCTCTCAGGCAGGACGACAGGCGCTCCCTCATCTACTCAGTTAAGCGCTCTACACTTACCCTTCTCAGACAGTGCACCACATGCTTCGCCCTACCTGGATTGGAGGTCTCATCATTGGGGGCAGGGCAAGGAATATAGAGAAGGCGGGTTCCCGCACCACAATGCACAGATGTCAGTTTCGCCAGTTGCCACTCCCACACAGGGCCTCATCACGAGTTTGGCGGTAACCCTTAATTCCGGCGGTAGCGTTGTTACTGCCGGATTTAAGGGACCCCCAAATCAGGGCTTCGGCTGATTTCCCCCCAGCTTTTAGCTGGGGGGAAATCTGCCGAAATTTCACGCTTATACCGCCGGCGGGAAATCCGCTGGTGGTTAGAGCGCAAAATTTCCCCATTGAGCCCAATGGGGAATGGGGCATTCCCGAATGGGCTCATTGGGGAATGGGGATTTCCCATTCCGCCAAACCCGTGATCCGGCACTAATAGCGCCGGTGGGTTTGGCGGTAGGTCAGATAACGCCAGCGCTATTAGCGCCGGCGTTACCGCCCAACTCGCGATGAGGCCCACATTCAAGACCAATTGATTGCTATAAGAAAATGAAGAATTTCCAGCAATAATTTGAATTGCTGGGATTTTACACTTCCAAAAAATCCCTGCACTGGATGGGGCTTCAATTCCTGGTTCGTACACAGAACCAGACACAGCGTTTTCGTTATTCACAAAGACCTCGCCTTTAATTTGGCAGACATGGTCAAACTAACGCGTTTCACCCTACAGGGATTCTTCAGAATGTTCCAGCCTATGCTCCTTCTTGCCACATTAAATAAACATTGTGTTAACATGCTTTCCTTTGCTGGCCATATACTTCTTGTCCGCCATCTTTAAGTGTATATGTATTAGCACCGTATCTGATATCATCTGTATTCTTTAAATAAAATACAGTATGTATCCTATACAATTGTGTTGATTGGCATGTGCTATATTGAGTGTTATGTCTTGAATTTGTTGCATTATATATGCAGTTTTCATTCAAAGTGTACAATATCCACTATGCGTTAAATAAAGTGCATTGTGCATTCACTTGATCATAAAAAACACTACATATCGCAGAGGTAACAATGCCCAATTCACGATGGTTACTTTTATAGGAATTATAGAATTTTCGGTGCTATACCAATATTATACTTCCACTATCATATTGCATCCATCTTGACTCAAGGTCCAAGTTTGCTGGTTACAAAAACAGCACACAATTGCATACATGCGCCGAACGGTAGTTACTAAATGTAAAGTGCACAGTGCATCTAAGTAATCTTTGGCAATAAAGTGCTTCACTATTATAATGTATAAACTAGAAAGTGCTGAGTGCTAGACTGTTGTTTTCTATTGTACATTCCCTGTTTACATTTATCTATGCTGTGCACATTTTGCATCTATATAACCACGGCGATAAGTAAACATCAGTCAATTGATATTTTATTTCTATCACGCTCGTACACAAGTGTTTCAGAGCGCGGCAAGACAAGGGAGGGGAACAGAGGAGAACAAAACAGCGATCTTACTAGGCCCAGTGACATTGAGAACGCGCAAGTGCATGGGGGGGGGAGTGCATGGAAGGGGTGAGAAGTGGAAAGTGCGAAGCAGAGGAGAAACAGATACATAAAAATAAATAAATAATAAAGGCAACAAACAATGGGAGTGCAGCCAGCAATTTGCAAGTGTTAGGTTTAATGCAGCAGGCAGGGTAGGTCTGATAAGTGCAGGAAGAAAAAGGGGGGGGCTGTATGGGTACAGATACAGACCCCAGTGCAAGGGGTGGCCCAGGGGCAGTGCGGGAGGATGGTAGGGTGAGCAGGTACCTGGGCCCGGAGGACAGAGTGTGGCCAGCTGCACGGTGCCAAGAGAGCACAGATCAGCAGGGGAGAGGAGGAGCAAAGGCAGAAGAAAAGAGGAAGGTCTTGAGGTGCTCCTGGAACCGGAGATGGTTCTCCTCAAGTTTTAGAGTGGCATGGAGGCTGTTCCAGATGGAGGCCCCAGCCGAAGACAGAGATCTACCCCCAGCTCGTTTCTTTGAAAAACGACTGACCCTGAGGGAGTTAGAGGAAGAGGAGCGAAGAGCTTGAGAGGGGAGGTATTTGCAGAGGGATAGCTGAAGGTATTTTGGACCCAGGCCCCAGAAAGCCTTGTGGACAATGCAGAGGGTTTTGAATTTAATCCTTGCATCCCCTGCAAGCCAATGGAGAGATTTCAGAGCTGGAGAGATACAATCCCAGGGCTTGGTCAAGAGTATAAAAATACATCTCTTACCAACCCCTCTACCCCACATGTATTCAGGTCTCAAATGACTGTTCTGGAACTCTCTGGTGGGAATCCACACGTATGGTCTACTCACTCGATTCCCTCATGGCATCACTAACACACCAACATTCTATGCAAGCAGGTTCAAAGGGAGAAAGCCCGCTCTATAGATCTCAGTTCTCACGTCATCACTTGCACAATGCACAGTCACGCACATTCTTACTTCGTTTGTTATCTTATTTTGTTTTTTCTCTTCTTCTAATGGCTCTTGTTTGCCCGGTCTCTTCTCCTGCTTTCTTCATCTGCTCGTTTTCTTCCTCTTTTTGTTTTCTCCCCCTCCTTGCTCGTTTTCTTTCTCTATGCTTATTGTTGCCCTCATTGCATGACTCATGCCCTGCTGGTTCTGCTCCATGTCTCTGTTCTTTGCCTTCAATTGGTTCTTCCTCTACTCACTCACTGCTCTTGTTACTTAGATTTTCTCTCAACAAGTTTCTTGCCTGACGATTCTGCTCCTTCTGTCTTGTCTTCAGCCACCCTCACTTTCTGAAACCTTTTGATGCTCACAGACTGGACCCTGTTAGTTTCCACATATGCTCACAACCTTGGAACTGGTTTCCGCTCACATCATGTGCCATGGCTTGACTCATTATCTGGGCCTGGTTCTCCTCACAGTTGGGGCTTTATTTATCTCCTAACCTGGACCATGGTTCTATCACAGTTTGGGTCTCCTCACAGTTTGCTCTTTCTACCCTAACAGAATGGGACCTGGTTACCTTTCATGGTGTTAGTGATGGGATGGTTTCTTCTAGCACGCCGGGCTGTGCTTCTCTTTGATTCTGTCCTTGGTTCCTTTCACTTTCACTTTCTGGTGCTTGAAACCCCTAACAATCTAGTTTCCGGATTCTCTAACAGCTTAGTCCCTGGATGCTCTCACAACCTGATCTGCAACTTGTAAGCGGAATCCTGTGCAGTGCCCTTAGGGACCACTACACACAATTAAGACAACAAGTGGTAGTACAATTTCACCTTTGGTACAAGCCCCTTACTACACAGAAAAGGTGGTAGCAATGGCTGAGCAGCCAGACTTATCTCAAGAGCAAATGAGCAGTAGTAGAGATTACACAAAGGACTACAATTACTGTGACTCAAGCAAACACTGACTCAAGGTTTCTGGTTAAAAAGTATAAGTACATTTATTTTTAAACCAATCGTTCACAAAACACTTCACTTCATTTAAATGAAAACCACACTCCAAATACACTACACACAACCAATTCCCCTTGTGCAGATCAATTCAAGGTAAGTACATTGGGATTTGACAGACCGGTGTTGTGGAACAAAGACGTTACTGTGGGTTAATACGCGATCACTTTTTGACAGTAATGATAGTTCGGTCTTACGAAAGAAAGGCGTACCCACGAGAAGAAATGTTACCAAAGTCAAACACACTCAGCACGTGAATTAATACAAGAGAATAGGGGATAAAGATCATGGGCAATACTTTTGTCAAGGCAAATAGAATCAGAGGATACTTTCTAAAACGTAGATAAAAGTCAATAGGCCTGCGCCAGTATCACCTGGAACAGGGGTCCTGTTGTCGAGGATCACATGGTTAGAACAGTTCACGATTCGAGATTGCCAGGAGTACTTGGATATTGTTAAAAGGGAAGCAAAAGTTATAAGAGGGAAGGAAGACAAGGACAAGCCTTTGGTGAGGGGAAAAAGGGTTCAACCCAATTCCTCGAAGTTGGACACAGTACCTTATTCGTTTGAAGAAAAGCTGGTGCTACAGCAGTTGTTCCTGGTAGTTCCTGCAGACTCACGGTTCCTGGAGCTTCAGTCGTGGGGACAAGGAGGACGTCTGGAGTGATCTGCACTACCCTGGGATGAGGCCAGCAGCAGCGAAGCAACGGTGAATAAAAGGTGCAGACCTCTCCCTCACATTCAGCCCACTTAGACACCCAGACGCCAAAGGAGGGCTTCTGGGCAGAAGACCACCAGAGGTCGGCGAACAAAGAAGGCAAACCTGGTTTGGCGCGAAAAGTAAAACACAAGAAGGACTTTAACAAAAAGAAATGGCGATAAAACCTGACCGGAGCCAAAATAAAAAGTATTTGGTCAAGCGGCTTTAGGTTCGAGGCTAATACAATAGCCTAAAACAGTACCAATTTTATATCCTATAAATGCGGTAGAAAAGATAGGGTAGGTACCTTTGCCACCAGCCAAGTCTTAGTGTTAAGGGAGTGAAACAAAGCTCCAAGAGGCGCAGACAAAAAGGAGTAGGTATTAACCCTTTCCAATACTCCAAGTAAGATGGGGTGTACTGGGCCTGCAGTTTAAATGACTACATAAGGTAAATGGCAACTTTACCTGTTTCTGGGGGACAGTAGTCAGCCCCAGAAAAAATTGAGTCAGTGGGAAGTCTTTAGAGACAACCCTGTGTCACTGCACTGAAGGTGATGTGTAACACACACACAACGTTGGGCTCATGGAGTGGTGTGGCTCCAGAGCCCAAGATCACACAAAAAGTAGAAATACACATGGCAAAACAAATGTAAGAGTGGGAAAACGGTTCACACTCTTACCAGGTGGAAATAAATAAACCCCAGAAATCCAGCAAAGATGCTGAGGGACACACTAGGTAAGGGAAATTAGCCATAAATGAGAATTCTCCCTCACACAACTCCTCTGCAAATCTGGGCTCCATGTCGCCTGGCAGTGTGTCTTGTGGTTTCTCCTACATTCGGGACCTCATTGTGTCAATAAGCCTGGGTCTCAGGTGCCCTGTGAGCCTAGGCATTGTTTCCATCTCTCCGTCATCGACTAGTTGCTTCACGAGCACTTTCAGTGTGTTATTTGGTACTAGTCTACATGTTTAGAAACTAGTGATTGTTACTCCCACATGGATTTTAATTAGAATTTCACTCTACGCAGGGTGCCCTATAACCTTTCCATGGGCCATTTTCACACCTATGGATGAGTTCTTATATGAGCCCCCCACTGATATGAGTTATTTTTATCTCTTCTCCTCAGGGGTCGCTCTAACTAACTGTTCTTTGTTCCTGAGGAAGGCGGAACAACTTGCTTAATACCGCCAATACGTGTCTAACTCTGCGTGAACAGCAGAGACACGCAGTCAATAGACTAATCAATCTATATTTCCAGAACTTGAGGTTTACGTAGACCCCTGAGTGCATTAAATATCATTTGGGCAGATTTCCCAAGACATAGTACTTTACAAATAGTTAGATAGAGAGGTACTGCGACATTTAACTAAACTTGAGTGGGGATAAAATAACGTCTCTAATCAGAGCACATTTTTCCACTAAATTTTTAAGAGTAAAAAGGCATGGTGTATGCTCCCTTTTTCAACCTCCTGGAACAAAAAGGTACGGCTGATGGCAATTGCGTCAGCATACAGTGAATTTTCTGTATATTAACTTCTTGATTTCTGTGTTCTCTTTGTGTTAAAATTGTTTAAACAGTATTTTTATGTATGCCTAACCAAATGTATAATACATTTTGTTACATGGTGTAAAAAAGTGAATTGTTTTCATTCAGTTTCAGAGGACTGCAACATCTTTGGCTACAGATTCTTGTTAGATAGGCGTCAAATTCAGAGTACGCCCCAAATGTTCACACCATTGAAATAACCGCAATTATTTATTTATTTGCATTTTTAAAGCGCTCACACAGCCCGGGGGCATCGAGGCGCTGTCACAGGAATATGCCTCTTAGTTGCGTATTTATAACGTGCTTAATACCCGGAGGCTTCTAAGCGCAGACCTGGTGATCGAACCTGTGTTGCTTCGTGTCCTCTTGTGTCCTCTTGTTTCCAAGGAGAGCACATTGCCCCTGAGTTATCCTCCCAGGATTAAGTTTCTGAATTCTGAAAAAAACGTACCTGCTGGGACAACCTTTTGTGTTATATTTGATAATATTCCGCCAGTCCCGTTCAGATCAGGGGATGGGCCTCAAGTACATAGTATTGTTTCCATGACAGCCTGGGTTCCATTCTTCATAAACATCTGAGCCCTGGTTCCCCTGCATTCCCCTGCATTCTAGGGCGTTGTATCCCTGATCCTCTAAGCCCCGTTTTCTCTGATGGTCTGAGCTCTCCTCGCAGTCTGGGCCCTGATCCACAGGTGCCCATCACCCGTGTGAACGTATTCCAGAGGAAATGACTGCGTGTTGTCATTAGTTAATGCAAGGGGTGATATGAGGAGCACGGCTCGGTTATAACCCCACTGCTGCAAGAGTGGTAAAACTGAAAATTACCCCAGGTGACAATTTCTGTCACCATATGTGTATAGTAACAGAAACGCTTTAGCTGCTATTTTAAAACCAAGGCACAAAATCCACCCTGAATTTTCCAAGCTGACAAACGTATGCTCCTTGAAGATGAAGTTGTCAGGAGGGCACCAAGACACTTTCTCCACTACATGGGTAACAGTGCCTCCTGCAAGAGGTCAGTCCATTGGACTTGCAGATGTGACAGGGCCACCATCATTTCTATCCTCTGGAGGAGGACTGCAAATGAGGTGAAGAAATGATGGAGGCAGCGCTGGCGATTGGGCGGGCTGTGGAGTCGGATCTCAGGATCCTGCCAGAGTCATCACTGGGGGGCAGAAGGGGGGCGGGTGAAAGTGCCAGTGAACAAAGTGAACAAACTGTATCTTCCTCTGGTGACCCCGTGCAAGGGGTCACAAGAGGAAGTTACAGTCATCAGCCACGACCCCGTCCTCAGCCATGACCCGGTTTATTTATTTATGCAATGGTTGTCGGATACCTGTATCTGACAAACATTGCATAAATAAATAAATATACAGGAATCCGACAAACATTGCATGAATAAATAAATACCCCTATTAACATTGGAACTATCCCACACAATGCAGCCACCCAACTGCCTTCGGAGGGGAGCGGCAGGAGCTGTGCCGAGTGGGGTTCAAGTAAAAGAAAACGTTGCTTCTGGCGAACAGAAATCACCCTGTTTGAATAGTACCCAAGAATATTTACTCAGCAACACTGGTCAAAACTATTATCCGCATAGTGAAGTAACTCATCACCAGTGCCATGGAAGTGGTTTAAAGTAGAATTGATATATAGTTTGGAAAAGAAGCAGTTTTAAACAATTATTTTGGACATTTCCTACTGCCAGCTCTGCCCCCCTAAATCCCGCCTCCTCGGGCACTGCCCCCCACCCCCCGATCCCAAACTTCGCCGCCCCCCCCTCCAGGCCCTTATGGGATCCCCCACCCATTTTTTTCCATTTCCACAACCGGATGGAGGGACCTAAAACGGAAGGTCTGTGGTACTGTGAGCGCACAGTGAGAAATAAGGGCTGCGGGATGGGGGGAGTGGGCCTCCCCTGGGGACGTGCCCCAGGGAGGAGAAGGCAACCTCTGTACTTATCTTCGATGGCTTCAGTGATTTTGGGCCACAAGAAGGTTGAAGCTGGTCCCCCCACAGCAGGGGCTGAGTCACTGAAGAGGACTTAACAATGTAGTATAAGTATGAACACAATGTGTATGCACTGAGCAGTAAATACCGCAACATGCCATGCAGTAATCAATGTACATGGCCCATCCAACATGACCCATGATGGTAACACACGAAGCACAAAGGGTCATTAAGACAATGAACAAACATCACCATATCATCATGTACTGTACATGTACAGGGCATGTAAGCAAGCAATATGGGCCTCTCCCTACTCAAGCATGGATTAGCAACTGTGACAATTTCCCCTGCCCAGGGTCTGTCTGGACAGAAAATTGTCTCGAGCAACAATGAATGAGAAAGTAGCCCAAAATTGCAAATGGCTTTTCATTCCTTTTGTGACACTGTTTGAATCGTAACCAAGGGGGAGTTTTTTGATAAAGTGTGATGCAAATTGTGCAATTTTAAGAATATTTTTTCAGCAACACTGATCAAAACTACTAGCTGCAGAGTGAATTAACTCACCAAACTGGCCCGAATTGCCAGGAAAGTGGCTCACGTTGACCAGAAAAACTGGGCCACACCAGCATTTAGTGTTTCTGGTTCCGTCATGGGCCTATTGCCCCATAGGCCAGTCCGAGCCTGCCCCTGCCTCACCTTGTCAGTGGATGGCTGAGTTGTCAGTGGTGCTGGCGCCGGGAAGAGGATGATCCCATGGCCAGTCCCACCATACCACATGCTGAGGGCAGGGGCTCATCACATTGGCACCACAGATACTCCTGCTTTTTTAAGGGATTAGAATATCTGCGGTCCCACAGAACCAGCGGTGCCTGCAAACTTGGCCCCCCTTACATGGGTGCAGGAATCCTATACAAGTCTACACACGGAAAGAGAAGGATCCGAATAAGGATGGGAAACTGTATAAAGAGACAGGCAACCATCACACAGGTGTCCACTCTCATACAGTTAAGGAGAAATAGACTAAGAGAGGCCAACCTAGGGGCAGTGTCAGGGAGTGACAACGAGAGAGAGGCCCGCCTAAGAGGAGGGACTAGCCAGCTCCAAGTCCCACATCAGAACTGGAAGCCATCCCCGGGGGTGGGACCCACCATCCAATCCCTACATCAGCTGCCTGAAGTGACACACCCGAGCCCCTTTTCACCATAGGAAAGCAGGGTGTGGCACACAGAGGTAGGACTAGCCAAAGGAGGACATGATAATAAGACCCACAGCAGGGCCGTAGGCCAACCATAGGGTCACCATCCCACCTAACCCATCTGAATCCCTTTCACCAGAAAGATGTTGGGATGGAAGGTGGGCCAAAGTCCTATAAAAGCCCACAAGCTTAGTATGGAAGCATGGGAGTTTGGAGAAGGAGCTTGAGTGGGGAGCTTGGAGCAGTGTGGCGAGCGCAGAGAATACACCAGAGAAAGGAGATTGGATGAGAGGTAGAGGGGAGAGACAAAATGGTGGGAAGGACGTGATTGAAGAGTGTAAGGAGGAGGTTGGGCAATATCAGAAGGAGGGTGAAGATGTTAGGCAGGAGGTTGGAAACTTTCAGAAGGAGGTTGGGGACAGTGAGGTAGAAATGGAAAACGGCAGAGGAACGTTGGTGTTAGAAAGGAGGTGGTTATTGACAGTGCTGAGGGAGGGCTATCTCTATGGGAGGGGAAAGGGGGCTGCAATGCCCCCACCTTGGGAGGGGACCCCATGTGCTTTTATGTTTCAAAGAGATCAGTGCTCCTGTTTTAGAAAACTTAAATAGCATGTATCATGATATTGTATAGTGCGCTACCCACCCTGTTAGTACGTTTTGCTTAGGGAGGCCATATTAGAGAATGGGGAGCAAAAGTGTTGAGGCTCGCACCCGAACTTTCCATAGACCAGGGACGCCTCCAAGGGGTGGCCAAGGGGGGTCACGGCCACCTTTATAAAAGCACGGGCCCCCCCACCGGCCCATTCATTTATGTATGTTTGTTTTGGTGTGCCACCCCAAGACTTCAAGTGTGGCCACCCCTATGAAAAATGTCTGGGGGCGCCACTGCCATAGACTACTGTGATCCTGGACAAATCATCTTAGTATGGTACCTTTTTTTGTTTTGTGAAAACCGTCGCCTACTCACATTTTGGTGTCATTGTTTAGACCATTGCCTGCTCTTACTTTTCATGTAGGCTCTTTCAGTGGAAGAGGTTGTAGACGAGGAAGAGCTGTCCTATTGTCACAGGCACCTTGCTAGATTATTTTCAGGTCTAATTATTTTACACAAAAGCAGTTGTTTGTTTGCACAATTTTAAAGGTCGTCTACACATGATGAATACTAATCCCAAAGCCTTCGTTGGGTGTATTTAAAGCTTCAAAATACAGAAGGCTCAAATTATGGAGAAAATGAAGCAAAACACTGCACGTAGAGGTATAGGGTGGTTTACATGGAATCACAAGCGAACCCTCGATGAAAGGGGAATTACCTTTTAACTAATAAACAACAATAAACTTGTGATTTCAAGCTGTTTCTTATATATCGGGAAGACACTTCATGTGGTGCTCATATCTCGGACCATTGTTGAACAAAGCAACAATTCCACAGGTAGAAAAAAATACATATTTTAATTTTTAATTCACAATTTATAAAGCAATGCAATGGTAAAAATCCAAAAAGTGCACTGAAAATTAAGCTACAATCAGCTCTGTAGATAAGGGGTGTCAGCAGCCACTTTTACTCCCTAAAAATAGACAAGAAAAAACAAATGGGAAGTGAAAATACTCCTGACAAAAGAAAACAGGAAAACAACACATAGGGGTTTGCCCCCCTCCCTGCTTTCACCCACACACCCCTATGGGTGTATTTCGACTAGTAGAGGACGTAGTGCCACAGGAAGAACGTTCTGTGAAACATTTCTGTTTTACAGTTGAAACATATTTTCCTCTCTTATAAAATACTCCCATTGGGGATGGGACTTACCTTTTTACTCCCTTAAAAATATTGTCAAAGCTCATGACAGAGCTGGCCGTGAACCATGTCTCGGTAAGGCCAAGGACATCAAGGTCGAGTTCTTCCAGGAGACGGCAGGTGTCAGAGGAGTGTTTGACAGTTGAGGGAGAGTTGAGAGTGGCAACATGGAGAAGATTGCCACCCTTCAAAGACTTCTGGGGAGGGGTAAAAATCAGAGGTACTCCCTGCGGAGGTGTACAAGGAGCCTGAGGGAGTGCAGAAGAGGAAGGAGGAGAGGGCAGGGTAGCCAAGGAGGAGGATGAGGGCACCAGAGAGGTGGTAGAGGGGGGAGAAAAGGAAGCTGAAGAAGGGAGAGAAAGGACAGTCAGAGAAGAAAGGAAATTCATAAGGCATGGGAAGCGTCTATCAAAGAGAAGAAGGTTGGCCTGAGGGCCTTGGACCAAGACGGTGCCATTCAGGTAAACATTAATGATGACCTTAGAGGAGTGGAAGGGGGCCAGGAGGGCCTCCCACCGGGTGTCACCATTAATGGGAGAAGAAGAAAAAGGAGAGAGAACAGAGACCATATGAGGAGTCCATATATCTGGCAAACTAACGACAAATAGGATGTCGGTGAGGGTCTGTCTGGAGGAAGCACTGGTACAGGTATCAGCGATAGGGAGGCCTGTGTACTAGCTCTTCTTACATTCTCAAACACTGAAAGTTAATGTGCCATATGCATGCTTGTAAAGCACCACATGGTCTTGGGAGACAAAAGTAGCAGCCAGCATTTCGAACCCTGATGTAATACAGTGACAGTAAATAGGGCAGATGCGTCGGGGTCGATACCAGTGAGATTCACACTGGTTACTTAACCCTCTATTCTCGGTTCCCACAAGGGCACAGAGTCCCAGACCACTAGGTATTGACTACCATACACACAAGCGAGTGTGTGTGTTAGAGAGAGAGAGGGAGAGAAAGAAGAGAGAGAGAGAGAGAGAGAGAGAGAGAGAGAGAAACTACTACTGTGTATCTGTGTTTTTTGTATGCATGCATGTGCGTGTCTGTAAGAGCACGTGTGAATGAGAGAGTGTACGTTGTATGGGTAAGTGTTTGAATGAGGGCCTGGCTGTTGTATGGGTGCGCAGGTGAAAGAGATTGTATGAATGCTGCATGGTTGCGTGGGTGAATGTGTATGAATGCTGAGTGAGTGCATGTGCTTGTGTGTATGCAGGGGGTGGATCTCTGATTTAGGGGGATGGACGGTTACGTTTGTACAGGCAGTCAGTCTATGCACGTTTCCTTACTGTGGAATGACATTTGTAGCTGGCATTAAGGGTAAAGCAAACACAATGAGTATTATTACACGGCTGGACTGGCCAACATTGGGGCAGCCAATCTGGATATATTTTCTCATTGTTGCATGGCAATTTTGACTGAGCATCAAGGGGAAAGGAAATATGGTAAGTGTTACTATGGGAATAGACTGACCTACATTTGTGCACCCAATCTGGATATTGTCTTACTGTGTCATTACACTTATTACTGTCAACAAGGGTTAGGCAAACATGATGATTGTTCTTACATGGCCATAATGGAATACATTGATGGAACCAGTCTACACATGTTTTTTACTGGCATCAAGGATTAAGAAAACATGATGATTGTTATTATTTGGCTACAGTGGCCTACATTGGTGCAGGTAATCTGGTATCATTTTCCTTCTATGGCATGGCATTTTTTACTGGCATCCAAGGTAAAGCAAACATGAGAAGTGTACGTACGTGGCTGTACTGGTCTGCATTTTCTTAATGTCTGTGGCATGGTATTTTGTTACTGTGCAAAAGGGTAAAGCCTACACGATGAGTTTTCTTATTCAGCCCTAGTAGCCTACATTGTTGCAGCCAGTCTGGACATATATTATTTTCCCCAGCTGTTTGTAAAGCTTTAAAACAGCAATGATTGTGTTGTTAGATGGACTGGAATGTTTTCCTTCTACCTTTTAAGCTTTTACCAAAAATGAAATTCATTTTGCTAGCAGCCATTGACAAACCCGTCTCCCGCACTGCTTTAGGCACAGGAAGTCACCTGACCCATCCCCAGTCCCATTTCTGTAGCTAGCCTAGGGCAGCCTTGTCCAGCAGCCGGCAAGGGTCATAGGCTACGGGTGCCTCCTATTTGACTGTTCGCCTGGTGCCCTAACCCTATGACGACTCCAGATCCATGACTCTGGCTACAATCAGGTAAGGGACGTCCATCTTTAATTTTACACCTTGCCCGTTGACACCTCCACCCGGGCTCCTGAGGCCCCAATTTTGGAAAATTGTTTCTACATGTCTGAGACATTCCTTAGAAGGTCACTGTCTATTTATGCTCTATATTATTGCCTCCCATCAAGGGATCCCGATAAAGTACATTTCATCTAATTTTATAATTGCACTCTATCATCATCTCCAACTAGATACCCCTAGGGAAGTGCATCACATTATCTGTATTCTAAGCACTAAGTAAGGGATATCCCACCTAGGCAAACCATGAAAGCACATCAGTGTTTCATACTATGTTTTTGATGTATCTCTAATCTAGATCCCCTAAGAAAGCACTTCAAACTATTCAATATTGTATTCTCTTTTATCAGAACAAGATACCCCTTTGAAAATGATTAAATCCTGTGCATGTGCTCTGATACTCGCATCCAGGTACCCTTAACAAAGTGCCATCCATTGTGTTTTAAATACGCACATCACAGACACCACATTACATCCCTGTTTTTCTGTTCACTGTATCTGATAGCATAAAACCAAGAATGATTGCACCGTTTATCACTCTCTAAATATTGTACTGCATACCCCTCATCTTTGCTCTGCATATGCTACTTTCTCAAAATAAATGTTCACTGCTGCATACAGTACCATATTGTCACTTTGTATCTAGATGTCCCTGGAACAGGTGTTCCTGGAACAGGGCTTTGAGTTGCTGCCTTCATGCCTAGCACATAGCTGGGATGTTTTATCACAACTGTTTGCATACTTTGCACACATCTGGGCTGTTTTACCATAATTGTCTGAATACACAGCACATAGCTGGGCTATTTTTATCATAACTGTTTTACCTTTTGTGAGAGGCTCTGATGCCTGAACACAAATGCAGCAGCAGACTAAAATCAATTTCTAAGGCTCTTTAATTTCTTTTTCACTCGTTTTCATAGTTTTTCTAGATTGCCATTTGATGTTACCACTTTGATGTTACCGTTGTGATATTTTACAACTGTGATATTTGTCCACTTTCATAATTTGCAATTTTTTTCACTTTTGATAAATTACCACTGTTGATATCTGCCCACTTTCATAATTTGCCATTTTAATATTTTTTTTTACTTTTGATAATTTACTACTTTGATATTTGTCCAATTTGATAATTTGCCATTTTGCCATTTTGCTATTTTGAGATTTTGTCACTTTGATAATCTGCCACTGTGACAGATTGCACCTTTGAACATTTGCCACTGTGCCAATTTGCCACACAATTTACCACTGTGATATTATGGAAACTGTACTATTTTGATAACATGTCTCTGTAATATTTTGACATTGTAATGCTTGGTGACTGTGAGACTCTCACATTATGACAACCTGATATACTTAACCATATTTTGCCATTTGATAGCTTCCTACTCCAATATTGTTGCCATGTTGATATTGACCCCTTGGAAATTTGGCAATTTTTGATAAGTGCCCACTTTTATATCTTTATATCTTGTCATTTGGATAACCTGCCACTGGGATACTCCGACTTGCTGCTGGGAAACTTGCCACTGGGAGACCTTGCCACTGGGAGAGTTTGTGACTGGGATACCTTGGCTTCTGGATAACTAACCACTGGAATGTTCTGTCGCTGTATTACCTACCCATTTCAACAACTAGCAACAGTAATGTCTGCATATCACTCTCATCTTCCATGGGGATATTTCTGGCTGCTGGAATACTCTCCAATCTGGATAAGCTTCCACTGGGATTCCTTGCCATTCTGATAATCTGCCACTGTGATACCTTGCCACTGGCACATTTTCCCATCTAGGTAATCTGCCAGAGAAATATCCAGCTAACTAAAAAGAAAAGCAGCAGACACCCAAACCCCAACAAGATACAGGCAACCCACTTACACCAGCGCCCACCGGAAGCCAACAGCACAGACCACACCGAAATTCCTCAATCATGGAAAGACTGCCAGACAAGAATTACCAACAATGCCACACGCACCAGTGAAAATAGCCAAACAATGTTATGTTATGTTATTTGGCATTTATATAGTGCTCTATAAAACATTGGTATGATCTCAAAGCGCTTGTGAGTTGGACGCTCTTGGGCACTATAGCCCAGGTCACTCGAGAGAGTAGGGTAGAATACAGTACTTGGGTGCACTCAATGGGCCTCATTACGACCCTGGCGGAAATCGAAAAACGATGGCGGAAATGCAATACCGCCATCGAATAGCGCTCGGTGCGACTATGACCCGTCACCGCAAAGTACGATGCCATTAGCGACACCGTAGTGAACGCCAACGCTAACTGCACCAAGTACGCGCGCGCGCGCCATGCCAAACCGTAAATACCACCATGGCGCAAGGGTACGCGAATTCCGACCCTAGCGGACATGTACCTAACGCCATCAAGCACGGCGGAAAGTACCATTCCGCCATGGTGAGAAGTACGGCATCGCGAATCAACCGTAAACGGCCCCACTGAGTGCCTGTACACCGCTCCCTGGCCACATAGTACAACTCCCGGTAGGTGCAATGAAGTCACAATGCAACCAGTGAAATGTACAAGTCACCCATGCATGCCAACGAACAAAAGAATCTCAAGAGGGGCCAATGGGAGCTGCAGGGCACAGATGGCACGAATACAGAAGCCATTCCAATGGACATGACCACAGTCCCCCACCAAGAAACGCACGCAAACACAGGCACCTGTGACCAGCAATATTCCGAAAATCATATCATTCCACCAGTCCACCTGGCTGACCGGCATCTGTTACACAAAACCTAATCCCCCGCCCCTGAGCATGACATCATTCAAACAGTCATATTGGCAGCCCTCATCCCTGACCTCACTGGGCTTCGTAGGCAAACGCGCCCAGCACAGTACCACGCAACTATACTCCGAAGCTGGAACCCAATGCAGATCTCCTCACAATACATCGCTCCCCAAATAGGAATATGCCACATCACTTGCAAAGAAGAACGCTACACGGCCCATATCAGAATAGAAATTTAATGCACAACAAATTCACCAAGCCCATACAGCCATTAGGCCATGAACTCCAAAACACATTTCACCATTGTGGGCTGCATCCGCAAGAAATGACCAGCTACTTCTCGTGTGACGCCCTGTTCCTTCATGGTACACAGAGCCACATTCTCGTACGAAAAGGCAACATGGAAGCGCACAGAACCGCAGGGCCGTCCCAATGGGGAGGCACTAGTCCAGCTGAAAGGCCGAAATGTTGCTCCGAGCCACTAGTACTGCGTAAGGGCATGTGGCCCATTGGCGATCATCCCATAAGATCGTAATGCTGCTCCACTGATTAACACGAAGCAGCAGGTGTCGGGAGTAAAAGCCATCTGCAGGAGTGGCATACAGATGGCAGTGGCAAAAGGGGAGGAGATACCTGTCAACCAAAAGAAAAGAAGAAGAACAGAATGGCCATCAGAACTACATTCGAACAACTCACTTCAATGATCACACTAAATCCACAGCCATATGCATGCTAGCCCACTCCAAAGGATCATCACCACCCCAAAACCACTTGCGACTCATAACTATCTATATCGAGGTGTAAACACCATCACAAACGAGTGTACCTGTGCATGCGTCTGTGAAAACAGAATCCATCAGATGGGATTGGTAACGTGCATGGACACAAGTGTCTGAGGGCGCGTCGAGACAGGGAGGGCTCAACAAGGCCAGATAGACGATGGTCCCACTATGGCAGCCCTGCATCACATAGCGCAGGGGAGGCGGACAGATTCCAAGAAGCCCTGTACATGGCAAACACTGTATCAAATCATCTGCCCATGCATCCATTCATCATTCCCTCATCCCGTAATGATAACGCCTGTTTCCATACTCACATAACATGTGAGAATTCCATTGAGTCTGTGCATTATGCAGCCTGCAAAATCCACTGTGCCCCAGCCCGTAATTCCACTGTTGTGAAGTAACATGTATTTGGGAACGTCCGGCCTCACCGTCCACTTCGCTATTGCGCATCCCAAACTATTCATATCAATCATTGCATCCTCGCCATGGCCCCTGTCCCAAGGACATTGAACAATAGAACGTTATATTTGCACTCAGACCTGTGGTCATCTCCTCGCCGCTAGCTGATAACCGAAAGCGCCGCCCTTCGAATTCCTCATTTGCAACATCACGTCGAAAAGGCATCTGTGGCCGCTTGAAATCACAAATTAATCCATCTAGTGCGGCTGTGTGTGAAAATGGCAACTGCCTTCACTCACAAATGGGACGCCCCGCCCGTCGTTGCAACTCGGTACAGTGATGCATGAGGGTCCACCGTTACTCGAGTACTACGTTCCACTGACCCTTCACAAGTCTGTTCGCGACTGCAAAGATTGTATGTGAAACAATGGGACCATAGCCGAATGAACATATCAACCAATGTTACACGGCCATCGGGTACAAATACATGATTGCAATAGCAAGATGCCATTCCTCGAATTGCAGCGTTGTGTGCGGGACGTGCTCGGCCAAAGGGGAGAGCAGCTTGCACAGGTGGAATGAATCACCACAGGTGGAGGCCATACAGCCTGAAAACACATAAATTGCACACCCAGTCTCCTCCCACAACCACACCCACTCCGAAATGCTACCGGCAGGACTCGCGATGTTGGCCCTGGGGGACCTGATAGCACTGCAAGTACTCCAACTCCAAGAAGAAGACGAACACCAACTACAACCGGCCGCACGGAGGAGACGCAGGAGGAGGAGGAGGGCAACGCAGGGCCAGCAAGGGCCGCCAGCACAGCCACTACCACCACGCAGGCAGCCCGCAATCCCACGCCTCCGAGCACATCCGTTCAACCTCACTGATGAGCAGATCCACACCCTCTACCGTTTGGACCGGGACACCATAGCCGCCATTGTGGACATGACACAGGCTGACCTTGTCAGCATGATAGATAGCCCAACCGCCATCCCACCCCTACTGAAGGTGGTGTCTGTACTCCACTTCCTGGCCACAGGCACCTACCAGCACACAGTCGGACAGTTGCATGGCATTTCTCAGCCACTGTTCTCACGGACACTATTGCAAGTGCTCGATGCCCTCCTGCAGCACGCAGACGACTACATCTCTCTACCACGCTCGGAGCAGGAAATTACCAACACAAAAGTGGGATTCCATGCACTTGGCGGCATACCGGGTTGCCTTGGTGCCATCGACTGCACCCATGTGGAATTGGTCGTCCCACATGCCATGGAGGCCCAGTACCGCAACCGAAAACAATTTCATTCTCTGAATGTACAAATGGTGTGTGACTCCAACAGGATCATTACACATTGTTGTGCCCGATTCCCTGGATCAACCCATGATTCTATGGTCTTGAGGAACTCAACAATACCACGCTACATGGAGCGACACGCAGGGTACAGATCCTGGCTACTCGGTGAGTCTCATTTCATGCATGATGATGTGGGGTATGTGATGCGGCAATGACCTGGCAGGAAGGGGGGGGGGTGCGTACGTAGCAATGGCATTCCACATAATTCGTTTATCGTCCACATACAGGTGATGCTGGATATCCACTGAAGAGATGGCTCCTCACACCAGTCCGGAACCCACGGGACCAGCATGAGGAGGACTACAACCATGCCCACTCACGTACCCGTGTAGTCATTGAACAGGCATTCGGCCTACTGAAGACTCGTTTCCGGTGCCTCAGCAGGTCTGGCGGGGCACTCCTGTACCGCCATGAGAAGGTTGCAAAGATGGTGATGGCATGTGTCATGCTACACAACATGTGCGTACGTAGAAATGTGCCCATGCCCCCTGACGCAGAACTGCAAGCACCTGAAGATGGTCATGATGAGGGTGGGGATGTGGCAGCACCTCAAGGAGTCCGCGAGGCACAGGAGGGCCGTGACATTCGTCAGCATCTCATTGATGCATGCTTCTAGCACTCACGCCTGGTGGCTGATACATGGACACGGGACTCGTGGCACTGTGTGTGTCTGGTACATGCACAATATGGACTGTACACCTATGATGGCCTAGTACACAAAGATCATTGTCCACACATCTCATTGGTTGATCGTGCATTGTTTATGGCATATGTGATATCATGTTGAACACCCTATCGACCCGCCACCCAAGTGAGCCCAACACACCCCCTCCACCCTCCTACCTCCCCCCCGAACACCAGTGTCCAAAGATGCTCATTGTCAGTGGGCAGTCGCTATTGCAAGCCCCCTCTGCGGGTATCAGGGGCACCCCTGCCTGTGGAGCGCAGGTTCCTCCCAGATCTACGTTGGGGGCTGCCCTGGACGGAACTTGCAACGGATGATGTCTCTGCCTGCTCACGTCCATGCATGTCCCTAAGGGTTTGTGAGAGCTCAGTGAGCACACGGCGCACTGCGGCAAGTTCGGCACATACGTCTTTGGACGTCGCATGCAGTTCCCCCCTCAGGCTCTCGGTGCTTCTCTCCATTTGGACTCTCAGGCTCTCGGTGCTACTCTCCATTTGTACTCTCAGGCTCTCGGTGCTACTCTCCATTTGTACTCTCAGGCACTCGGTGCTACTCTCCATTTGTGCCCTTAGTGTCTCTGTACTTCTCTCCATTTCTGCCCTAAGTGTCTCAGTTGATGTTTCTATGTCTGCCTTAGTGCCCCCACATTCATCGGCATGGTCCTTGAGGAGCGTGGCCAGTTGCTGCTGTTGCACGATTAACTGGTCGAGGGACTGTTGCCTCTGCTGGGCCATGGCCATTTGCGGTGGTGTCACAGAGTGGCTGTTGGCCTCATGTTGCCCTGCCACAATGCTTGTGGGGGATGGCCAGTCGTCGTCTTGTGGGTGCCCCTGCGTGGTATCCTCATGGTGTACGGGATGGGACAGACAGGGGGATTGGGACAGGTCATGGATGGATCTGACTTCGACATCCCCGTCTTCTGTGTCGGAGCATGCTGCCATTAATGGGGTGTCACCTATGGTGCTGCTGCCACCAGAGGCAGTGCCTTCTGTGGCATCCATTGGGGGGACCTGTGGTGCTGCTGTTGTGGGCATGCTGGCTGCTGGGGTGCCTGTTGATGTTCCCTCCTCTGTGCTGCCACCTGATTTGTGCTGCTGCCGTGTCTTGATGCGTGCAGCTGAGGTGGAGGGTCTTTGGCCGTTGGTCTTGGCCCTCTTTGCAGGTGTGCTGGTAGGGGTGTCCTGAAGCTCGTCGTTTGGATCGGACCCTGTGGTGGAGTAAAGGAGGGCGAGCGTTATTAATGGGTCTGTGGGAATTGGAATGGCAATGTATCACATGCATTGGGGTGGTACCTGAGGGTGATTTGGGTCGGGGCCTTGGAGGTGCTTTCATTTGTGTGTGGAGTGAGGGTGCAGTTGTTTGGCAGCCTGCAGTTAGGGTGTGCCTGCTGCACGTGTAGTGGGTGTTTTTGGGGTTTTTAATTATTTATGTATTTATTGTGAGTTTTAAAGTGCGCTATCAGGCCAATGTGTGTGGACGTTCTCCTGGCCATGTGTTGCTGTTGCGCTATGTGGACACATGTGATTCACATGATTGGACATTGTGGATTTGGCATGGTTTTATTTGGGCCACCTACCGGATTCTCCGGATGTCTGCACTCCTTTCTCCATCCCTCCGACTCCCTCTATGCTCTCCATTCCAATGGTGGAGGCACAGATTTCTTCCCAGGGGGTCAACTTGATGGGTGATTCCGATCCTCCCCCGGTGGCTGTGGCAATGTTGCGGTTGGCAGAAAGTATGCTACGGACGCGTATCCGCAGGTCGTCCCATCGCTTTCTGCATTGCTGTGGGTTGCGGGGTGCGGTCCCCACCGCACTTACCCGCTGTGCCACCAGGGCCCATATGGCCTTCTTGTTCGCAAGTGCCGTCCTGGTCATTTGCGTGGAGAAGACGGCGGCGGCATTCTCCTGGAGGGTCTCTGTAAGCACGGTGAGTTCCTCACGGGAGAAGTGGACCTGCCGCTTGCGGTCGCACGCTTTCTTCGCTGCTTTTCCCATTTTTCTTGGTTTCGCTAGGGTGGATGACGGGTTGGGATGTGTCTCAGGGTAGTGTTTTTAGTGGTTGTGTGGATTTTGTGGTTTTATAGGTGTACGGCGTGTTGTTTCCCGTTCCGGGCCCATGTTTTTACTTCCGTTTCCGTATATTTACGGTCACCGTACTTTCCGGTTGGCGCTCACTGCGGTGTCCGCTAAGATGGGTGGCGGTATTGCACCTAGGGCGCCGTACGGCGGCGGTGTGGGCCGTTTTGGGGTCATTTCCGCCATCGCGGACTTTGCACTTCCGCCATGCCGTGGTGCTCGTGCCCGATGGGTCGGAATGGGCCGCACTTTGCTCCATCGTGCAATGGCGGAAACGCTATTTACGCTGTGGCGGTCCGGTCAGTCACTTTCCGCCAGGGTCGTAATGAGGGCCAATATGTCTGCAGCCAGTGTGATTTGCATGATGGTGGTTGCATTCTAACACTAGGTGTGGTGGTAGTGAGAGATCAGTCGAATGTATGCAGTCAGGTGGTTGGTCTCCGAGACTGCATTCTGGTGGCATTAGACTTGTGTAGGACGTTTATGTGTGCAGCTAAAACGATTTTTTCATGGGGTATTGCTGCATTCTAACAGGTTGTTGAGGTGTTCATGGAGAATTGTTCATATGTGTGCAGCTAGGCAGAAATTGATCGAGGGGTATAGGTGCGCTCTATTGCTTGTTGGTGTAGAGTGGAGAGTGAGCATGGTGGTAGGAGAGGTGAGTGTCTGGAGTGGATGATTTACTCTTAGGACCCCACTGTTCCTAATTACTTTCTGGGTCTAGGTGAGCTGGCAGTGGTCGTCCTCATGTTTCGCGGTTGTCTGAGGTAGATTCACAGGTTGGACCGGAGTAAATTATGATTTGCTCGGTCAGAGGGTCATTATTCTTAGGCTCAGCACTATCTGTCATGGAGCCCATTTTCCAGGTCACTGTTTCTGGTTTCTGGTGGGTTACAGGGTAGGTCTTGGCAGGATACTGGTTATAGGTCAGGACGTATCTAGCAGCAACAACATATCTCAGCAGCAACAATGCAACAAACTACTTCTTGGAGCCTAACTACTCTGGGAAGCCTTGCACAAAACCTCTTCAAAGAAGAGAGCCCTTTTTTGACATCTGCACCAAATTCACGCTACAAAACCTCACAACCAGCCATCCAAAGAAATCGTAACCACACAAGCAGAGAAGAAACAAACACCACTGATGGATTATAATAAGGATCAAAGAACAAGACAAGAACCAAGCCACCCAAACACTCTGTTTGCCACCAGAGACTGGCGAGTCAACAGAATTCCCAGTTACAAACCCTCAGGCACCCCGAAAACATTGATCCTACATGCAAACTACTCAAGCTTTTCAATAAAGAACCAGGTGCAATGACGGTCCACACCCAAGCCCCACACCAAATTAAATCACTGGAAAAAAAGGCAGGAGGAATCAATGTCTAGTTGCCATACCAACACAACCCCCAAAAGGACAAACAAATCCCAGTAAACAAAAAGATTCAATGCAATCTGGTCAACACCAGATTAATAGATTAATGTCAAAGCATAGCACAGAATACACAAACTCCTCAGTGAAGGGGGTGGACATACTTTTCCTCACCGAAACCTAGACAATGAATGACTTTAAGACTGGAATCCATCAAATGCTCTCCTTCATACACTTCCACCACAAGAAAGAATGGACACCCCAAAAATGGATAACGGAACCTCTAGATGCTGTAGCACCATGGAAAGTTCTTGCCACCTCCAATAAGACAATTCCTGCCGGATGGTTTATGCCCCACCCTATATCCCTGAAGAAAATAAACAAGAAACCCGAACAAGCTTAGAGGAAATTTTACAACACAAATCCCCTCTGAACAACTTCAAACTCAGGCAGTCCAATCGCAAAGGAGAAGAGGAGGTGGCCCAGACGTAGCATACAAACATTACCTTAGAATCACAATGGCACCACAAATAAAGATCCCAGATGGTGAATCAGTTTTCCTCCACCTAGCTCTCGACCATCAAACCAACCTATCCTTCCTACTCATCTTCAAACCATCCACACACAACCCTACCTTCGAAGAGAAAGGTTGTCATGATGCCTACCCCCGGGCATCCGGACCAGGCCCATCAGCAGGCATCAGATGCTTAGAAAAAGCCCAGCAGCCCTGGCTAGGGGCTATCTGGGTACAGTCCTGGCGCTGTAGGCACCAGGCTCATAGAAGGGGTCAGTCATGGCACCATAGGCGCCAGGCTCATATGCTTACACTTACCTAATGCAGACCATGCTGCTAAGAATCCAAGCCAACGTGAAGCCTGAAGGGAACTACTTTACTTCAGGGAATATTTTCTTACTCGGGTGTGGTCTTGGGGGAACTTCTTACCTGGGACTACTTTGAAGGCTATTTAAACCACGCCCGAAGAGCAGCACACTCTTCGCGTTATTCTGCATCCAGCAGCGTAACGCTCACCGTGCCTGCAAGTCAGCCTCCAGCCTTCTTCCACGCCCGCCTCGAGTCTGGAGCTCCTAGAAAGAAGGAGGAAAGATTAGAACAAGAACATTACTTCTATTTCTCACCTGATTCCGGATCCATCACGCCTTCAAACAAGGAAAGAGATGTTAATTCTATACACGTCGCATCGCCCGCTGTAGTGCCGCGCTATTCTCACCAGCCTTCGCAGCACCTCCACGATCCGCCGCAGTCTCCATCACATCTTCGCCGAACTCCGGCACCTAATGGGGACAAAACAACAGCAAGGTGAGCCGAGAGAATAAACAAAGGCAATCTCTGTTACCACCATAGACTTACCTGATTTTACCGCCGGAGACATTTTTCATCTCCACGGTCCGGCGCAGTCCCCATCTCATCTTTGCCGAACTCCGGCACCTAAGGGAAACAAAATAACAGCAAGGTGAGCCGAGAGAATAAACAAAGACAATCTGTTTACTACCATAGACTTACCTGATTTTACCGCCGGAGGCATTATTCATCAAGACGTCATAATTTCTCATGCCGCACCTGTAAAAGGAGGGAAAGCAACAGATTAAACACAGGTATCATTTACCAGACAGTGTTGGGTAATACAGACTCTTACCTGAACGCTACCAGCTGCCACGAGGCAATCTTCTCTTGGGTCAAGCTGCAAGATAAAAGGAATCGGACAAGAGTGAATATCAGACATTTTTGAACTCTTACGAACTATATACTTACGGTTCCTCGCCAGGGACCTCAGAGTCAATATTGGTCTGGAACTCTCCCAACTCCTTCGGACCAGTGAAGTAACTGGTTATCTACGCGCCCCTGCATTCCACGCAGGATGGAGAGCTCATCTTTTATAAACATAAGGTGAGACTATGAAAGGAGATATCGGAGGTGATTAGTGGGAAGAACAGTGGGGGTTATCACGCAAATCCACGGGTGGCTAATTCCCTTTCTCCACTTTCAGGAAAATACTTCTACGGATCAAGCAGACGAAATTAGGCGGGCCAGTCCAATCTGTCATCTCTGCACTACGCATCACGTTGGTGGAGACCACAGCTGTCCAGTTCCGATCAACGCCCCTGTGGGAGCCAGGTGAGCGTAACAAAGGTATAGTTGCCATAACTAGCATCACAATAGAACATGACCCCCTGATCATACTAAGAGATGCAAGCATCTAGTGTGAAGAGGAGAATACCAAGTCTGCCAAAACACTAACCTCCCAACTATCCACCATGCACCTACAACAAATGGTGAAGGGAAAGCCCACACAGCCGGAAACATGCTTTGGATGCAATCTTCTGCAAAAAAGACTAACTACAATTGCACCCCCCAATATACATTCTTTGCAGTGTACATCTTATGATACATTTTGTGATTCACACTCCAGGATGAGCACATGCCACCTCCATAAATCAAACTCCAATTGAGAAAAGGACCTGGAAATCCCTCAAAACCATGGGCCTCAACACCAGACTGGAATCCACCAAATGCTCTCCGTCATACACTTCCCCCACAAGAAAGTATCGACACTCCAAAAATGGATAACAGAACCTCTAGATGCTGTAGCACCATGGAATGTTTTCGACCCCTCCAATAAGAAAATGGCTGCCGGATGGTTTATGCCCCACCCTATAGCCCTGAAGAAAATAAACAAGAAACTCGAACAAGCTTAGAGGAAATTTTACAACCAGCAAGACAAAATCGCACACACCAGAAACAGATGCGTCTCTATGAAGCAGATATCCTAAAAGGAAAGAAACTGCACTATGCCAAACACATCTCAAAAGCAATCAACAGACAGAAAGGGATGTTCAACATCATAATTGAGATATCAAACCCAATATCTTGCAAAACCATCCCCGTTCCCTCACAGAAACTCTCATGACCTTGCAAACCACTTTAAAAACAAAGTCATGAATATCAAACAAGTCATCAACACTATGCCCAAGGAGAAAAGCAACAATATCATCCATGATCCAACCCCGGAGGCAACCACAATACTGAACTACTTCACACCAATCTCAACAGAAGACTTCCCTAAACTAGTGAAAGAAAGCAACAAAGCCAGCCACCAGAAGACCCTTACCCACGTGACATCTACAATAACATCCCCTGCACACCTATGATACTGTCTATAATGGCAGGCAATGTTCTGATGTTAATCCTTAATTAGAGTTATTAGTGTATATACTTAATACATCTTTCTTAAAGCACAATGTTCAAAAGATCAAAATCTTATTTCATTAATAACAACACAAAATAATATTCAGTTTTCAAATGAATAATTCAAGTACAAAATTGGCTTCGCTGAACGCGTTTCGTATTTAGAATGTTAATGTGATCACACTATGTGCATATAGTGAGATCACATTAACATTATAAATACTGATGAATGTGTTTAAATTTACTCTGTAGATACTTTTTGAAATTTGAAAAAGAATTATTGATCAGCTCCTGATGAAGGGATTCTCCCGAAACACGTTGAGCGAAGCCAATTTTGTGTTTGAATTATTCATTTGAAAACTGAATATTATTTTGTGCTGTTATTAATTCAATAAGATTTTGATCGTTTGAACATTGTGCTTTAAGAAAGATGTATTATGTATTAAGTATTTACACTAATAACTCTATTTAAGGATTAACATCAGAATATTGACTGCTATAACGACAGTATCACAGCTGTGCAGAGAAACGGTTCACTTGTGTCAGAACCGTAGTTTCCTCCCCAGCACCCTAAGAATTCTTAAGTGGGACACTGTTCCTTCTACCTAATTTAAAAGAGAGGTGTGCAGTTGAAACACAGACTAATGTATCTACAAGAGCATCCCCAGAAAAGAGACCCCTGCAGAATGTTCTCCAAACTCATGAACCATTCACTGGAAACAGGAACAGTGCCTAGGAGTTTCAAAGCTGGCTGTGTTGAACCACTTCTCCGGGTCCCTCAGGAAGCACAGTCAACCCCGCCAACTACAGGCCTATGTCAAACATTTCTTCACGTCTGCTCTGATAGTATTAGACCTTTTTAGCCGCGTATGAACCAGTCAACCATCAACCCTCCTTAATAAGATGCAAGAAGCAGGGAAAAACAATACCGCACTACAGTGGATGAAATCCTTCCTGACAGAAAGAACGGAAATCACCTGGCTACCACTCTTCTGCTCAACCGAACGCACACTCCCCTGTCATGTTACACAAGGGTCACCTCTCTCACCACAACTCTTGAACATTCACATGACCCACCTCATGAAACTCATCAAGGGACACAGATTTACATGCTACATCTAAACAGATGGTACTCAAATCATCTAGAAAATCGATACCAGCGAGAACATGGACCAAATCCTTGACAACTGCCTCCCAAAAATCAATGCACGAATGAGCAACAGCAGCCTTAAACTCAACCCGGATAAAAAAACTGAAATCATGCTCACGCCCAACCACCACTCTGTACAACTGCATGTACCATGGCCTATGGAAATGGGAACCAGTCCTGGCGCCTCCAAAGTAGTAAATCTCAGAATTTTGATAGAAAATGACCTAGCACTGGAACTTCAAATCAATGCAGTAGGAAAGAAAAGCTTCTTTCACCTACGTACTATCAAGCGGATAATACCTTTCCTCACCTTCCCACACAGACCATTTGCCACCATCTCTCTTATCATGTTAAGAATCGACTATGCCTGGGGTACACAACATACAGCCCGTGGACCAAAGGCGGCCCTCTACCACGTGATATGCGGCCCGCCAAGAGTGTTTACTTTTGTAATGAAATACGACCCACTTCAAGCAGTCGGCTGCATTTCATTAAATAAGCAAACAAACAGTTTGCACATTACTGTGGTCAGGCATATGTGAAAAAGGCTGCACTACACAGAGATCTTGCAGGTAAAAGCCAGCTGTGTACTCTGGCCCGGCTGAAGATGTGTGGGGGCCCACTTGTACATTATGCCCCCCCTGCTTAGAGCAGAAAGAAGTTTGAGGCACCCAGGGGGGCATACCTTATAATGGAGCTAAAGATAAGATTAATAGCCACCAATTACTACGAGATGGTGAGCCAGCAGGCAGGGAGCTGAAACACTGAATGCATGTTGGGTAGAAATGAATCCTTCTTTGTAAGCAAGGGGCTGACATGGAGGAACCAGTGTTTAAAGGCAATGAAGTGCTAACACTTGTTTTCCCCAATGGAAGTGACGGCTAAGCAAATACAGCTTATAAGGTGAGTGCTGCAAAGTGCACACTGTAAGCCGCAGAGGGTAAGTAATATATCAAGGAATGTATTGCTGTGTTATTAGAGTGCTGACTGGCAATATGAGGGATGTTGCTGGTGCCGCCCCCTCCCCCCCCAAGGCTCGATGCCCCTTTCATTTGAAAGGCCCTGACGTTGCCCCTGTCTGTACTGATAAAGGATCTTCACCCTGGCACCAGGTGATCTTTGTTTAATATCCAAAGTCATTTTTGCTAGATGGTAGTCAGTGAATAACAGGTACACAATCGTGTGCCAATAAAAGAAATCAAAACTTCTTGCCATTGCAGAACACAAAGTGCTACAGTGCAGGAATTTCCCAGGCAGCATTTCCTTTTTCCTTTAGGCAACCGAGAGATAGAGAGAAAGAGGAAGAAGGGAAGAGATAGAAAGACAGAAAAAGAGAGACAGGCAGAAATAGTAACATAGAGAGAGAGAGAGGAAGGTAGAGGGGAGAGAAAGAAAGACAGAAAGGGAGACGGAAATAGTAACATAGAGAGTGAAAGAGAGGAAGAGGAGCGAGAAAGAAAGAAAACGAGAGATAAAAAGAGAGAGAGACTGGGGGCCTCATTACGAGTGCGACGGTAATCGTGCTTGAAATTCTGCCAGGTTACCGCCGGACTCGTATTACCATTCCACCTCTGTGATTCCCGGAATTACCGGGGCATTACGACCCTGGTGACCCGGGAATTCCGTAGGCGGTATTCGGTAAATCCCCATTCCCATTGAGTCCCATAGGACTCAATGGGAATGGGGACCATGGAAACATCGGCACCATCTCGTGATGGTGCCAGTGTTTCCACGTCCGCCTGCAGGCGGGTGGTGTTAAACCTGCCAGGTCAGACCTGGCGGGAATTACACCTCTGCCTGCAGGACTCGGGATCACCCGGTCCGGAAACAACGGTGGCAGCGGGTTTACCGCCACCGTTATTTCCAGACTGGGTGACTCGTAATGAGGCCCTGGGAGTCCTGTTCTTCCTCGTCATAGTACTTACTCCCTGAGGCCCCGTCTTCCTGACCAGGATACCTTTTCTATTCCTTTTTCATTTTTCTTGCTTCGCCCCCTTGCTCATGCAGTGCAATGACTGCTCCATGCCACACATTAGAAGTCCGGCCCACTGTACTCCGCAGCTTCGAAGATACATTCGCCCCTCCGTGAAAACCACCTGTGCAGCCCTGGGCTACACCAACAGTATCTGCCTAGGAATGCCTGATCACCCCGACAAAACCCTGCAATGAATCCAGAATGCATCAGCTAGTCTACTCCTAAAACTCAGCAAGAGAGAACACATCACACCCGCACTAAGATCCCTACACTGGCTACCAGTCAGGAAAAGGATCTATTTCAAATCACTTTGCATTGTTCACAGAGCAAATCACAGACAAGGGGCAGAATTCTTGCAAGAAAGAATCTCTCTCTATAGACCTAAAAGAACACTGAGGTCTAGCACGTTGTGAACACAAACAATATTTGAAAATGAAGTATGGTGGGTGTGTCTTTTCAACCCTCTCAATGAAACACTGAAACTCCCCCCAAAAGGAAACAGGCACATTAGCGGAACACCTGACCACTAAAAACATTCCTCTTTGATTTGCCAACCTAACTCGCCACCCAGAGCCCATGGTCAAAGAGAAGTATGCATCTTTAATGCAAAGAGGTACAGCACAAAGTGCTGGGCTTTGGCTCGGGACTACCGGGTCACATGACCTAAGCGGATTGATCTACCTGTGAAACAGGTGTTAACATTGTTAACGCCGCACAATGGTTTTCAGTTTTCTTAACAGTCAACGCAACAACGATTCAACCCTATGAGAACCTACGAGAACGACCCCCTTCATCCCCACTAACCCTGCTAAAACTATCCCTGGTCTTGCAATGACTAACTAGGCCACCCTCACACTGCAATCGCAGCAAACCACACCCACACTAACACCAAACAGCAAAACTCCACACCTCCTTCAATAACTCACACAATCGCAACACAGCCAATGGGCCTCATTATGAGTTTGTCGGTCCGGAAACAATGGTGCCGGTAAGCGTACCGGCACCGTTGTTTCCGGACCGGCACACTAAGACTCTGTGGGTTTGTGCCGTCCTGCCCGCTAGGAGCACCCGCCCGCAGAGTTTCACAGAAGCACCGGCACTGTTGTTAACGGTGCCGGGGCTTCTGTGTTCCCCATTCACATTGAGTCATATGGGAATGGGGAATTACAAAATTACTGGCGCCTGACTTGCTGGCTGCCGGACTCGGAATAGCCCGGTGGCACCGGGACGTCAGGCGCCGGTAATTTATTACAGGTCCAGCGGCAACCTGATGGTTTTACCGACACGGTTACCGCCAGACCCGTAATGAAGCCCAATGAACCTTACTTCACAGGCAAACAAAGCCTCCCACATGGACTCAATCCCCTGCACGCCCACCGACCCATGACATCTAGAAGTATACCCGCAGACAGTGACTATTTTTCCACAACAGCAAAAGCACATGTGCACTCTCCATCTCCTCCCACTCAGAGACCCGCCCATTCCTCTGTTTTCAGATCCGCCCGAGCCCCTGGGGACTATGCGAATGGCAGCAGCGCACAATGTAATTCCCATTAACATAGCATAGCTGCGCCAGGGGGTCCTTTACTGACAGGGGTAAAGCAAACATTTATTCATTCAGTCTGCCCATGTTTTCTTATTGTGGCAAAGCCAACAGAAGCATGTTCTTACATGGTGAAACGTGTGCATCTCGGTGCAGCCCCCATGCGCATGGACATGTTTTTACGCTGGCATATATGGTGGGCAAACACGTTGCGGAAATGCGTTGGAAAATGCTCCTGTGTACCATTGATGACTCGCATCTATTCGATTTTCCCAAAGCTGATTGCAAAATGTCTGACTTTGGACTCCATTTTTCACAGAAAGTGCGCCATAAAATGCACCACTTTAATTAATTATTAAAAACAATAATCTGGGTCCGGAACTTGGGGGATGCGGTGCTCTCTCTCTACACTCGGTCGCTGTGGGAAACCTTTGTGTAATGTCCTACCTCTATTGTTAGTATACGTTCAGAGGAACAGTCCTCTTTTACTGCAGTTGATAGTGGGCTGCGCCCCACGTGATGAGGGAGGCGGGGTTACCGCCGGGGGTCAGTTTCGTTGGATTAAAGTCCAGTCAACACCCCTGCGTGTCCGCTCCTGATTTATTGCTCACGCTTTGCCTACTAATTGTATTTATGCGTGTTCATCCGGCGATAGCATATGCTAAAGGATAACAATGGCGACGAGGATGGGATCCTACTCCACTCTCTAGGACCAGTTGTACGGGACATCGTTTTTGAAATGCCTGAATCTAACACAGACACTTTTCAAGGTATCATTGATGCTCTAAATGCATATTTCGCACCATTGCGAAACGTCGACTACGAACGACATATTTTCCACACCTCCACACAGGACTGCAGTGAAAATATGGACAGCTTTGTAATGCGTCTAAGAAAAAGGGCAAAATATTATGATTTTGACAGATATTCAACAGAAGAAGCTATAAAGTCCCAAACCATTGCCGGCTGCGCATCTCAGGAATTCAGAAAGAAACTATTGCAAAAGAACAGGACATTAGAAGAGATACTACAACTAGCACGAGCTGATGCTGCCCTCACGCAACAGACAGAATCACTTGATAATATCAAAATCTCACAGTCCGTTTCCACTGCATCATTATGCCCCATCAGAACATCAAAAGAATCACACCCTACTGAACAAAAGAAATGCTACAGGTGCGGTTTCAAATTTCCACATGTCGGTCCATGTCCCGCCATCGGACACAACTGTGACAAGTGCGGAGGTGAAAACCACTTTCAATCTGTGTGCAGAAACATAAATTTCTTCCAGCCGACAGAAATGCACAGGAACACGAGGAGACTAGACCGACCTTCAACAAGAGAAAGCCCGAGATCTCGCAGGAGACAGTCACCCACAGTATCCAGACACCATCTCCAAAGCTCATCCCGCGACACGCCACGAGAGGGGAGAAGGCGAGAAGAAAGAAGAGAACACGCGAGCCATACTAGCACCAGGCATGACTCACAAAGGAGATCCTCCAGACAGAAAATCAGACACCTAGAAAATTCGCCTCTCAGAAGACGAAACTCGTACTCATCCTCATCCAGCGGGGACAGGAAAAGAGGATACGTGCATGCTATTGGAAACAGCATTGCCGCGGAATACAGTCCTACTCTGCTACTACAAATAAATGGGCAAAACAAAGAATTCCTGATCGACACGGGGCAACAGTTAATGTCATAAATGATGAGACTTATGAACGCCTCAACCACAAGAAATCATTGAAGGAAGCGGATACACTAATATATTCATATGGTTCCAACAAGCCTCTCAACTGCCAAGGAATGTTCATG
Organism: Ambystoma mexicanum; assembly: GCF_040938575.1. NCBI lineage: Eukaryota > Metazoa > Chordata > Amphibia > Caudata > Ambystomatidae > Ambystoma > Ambystoma mexicanum. The sequence goes on from NC_090932.1 coordinate 225,308,700, forward strand.
GCACACTGTCAGTACAAAGACAAGAATCAAAAGATTAAAATATATGTCATAAAAGGGGACGTACCAGGCAGCAGCATCTTGAGTTTCAAGTCTGCAATTCAAATGGGACTCATTCAAATCATGTATCAGTTAATGTCGGCATACACGACCAGCCCCAAGGACATGATAAAACAAATGTTTCCCTCCCTATTTAAGGGGTTGGGAAAATTAAAGGACAAACAAATAAAGCTACACATTAATCCGCAAATAACCCCGACAGCGCAGCACTACAGAGGCATACCCCTGAACATACAAAGACACGTGGAGGACGAGATTCAGTCACTATTGCAGCAAGACATCATAGAGCCAGCATCGGGACCAACCCCCTGGGTGTCTCCCATTGTACCCGTGCCGAAAAAGGACAACAAGGACAGCATTCGCATTTGTGTAGACATGAGGGCCCCGAATGTGGCCATAGAGCGGGAACGACATCTGGCTCCAAGAATGACCGATATGATGCACCTACTGCATGGATCCAAGGTGTTCTCCAAGTTAGACTTAAACAAGGGATACCACCAGCTAGAGTTGCACCCAACTTCAAGGTATATCACCACCTTCTCAACGCATTTAGGTTTGTTCAGATACAAAAGGCTCAGTTTTGGGGTATCGTCGGCTGCCGAAATTTTCCAAAATGAAATCCATCAAGTAATAAAACACATCCCTAACTGTCTAAATTACTCCGACGACATTCTAATTTTCGGCACCACACAAGAGAGCCATAATGACACACTGAGGAGAGTTTGCATGGCGTTAGAAAATGCCCACCTCACACTCAACCCGGACAAATGCGAAATCAGCAAATCCACTCTTAAATTTTTTGGACACATCTTCTCAAAAGATGGCCTAAAACCAGATCCGGAAAAGGTTCAAGCACTAGTGGAGACTCCCACACCCACATCAGCCTCAGCGGTACGCTCATTCCTGGGAATGGCGAGCTACTGCACCCGATATATACAAGATTTCGCCTCAGTGAGCACGCCCCTGCGACTACTAACAGGGAAGCACGAAGAATTCAAGTGGTCGGATACATGTGAAGAAGCATTCCAAGAAATCAAGAAAAGAATCGCAACGGCCTCATGCATGGCATATTACGACCCTGATTTTGACACGGAACTCACAGTAGACGCTAGCCCAGTGGGACTAGGAGCAATCCTAGCACAATCCAGACGCGGAGCATCACCTGACTCACCAAAGAGAATTGTAGCCTATGCCAGCCGCAGCCTTTCCAAGACAGAATGCGCCTACTCCCAACCTGAAAAGGAGAGTTTAGCGGTAGTGTGGGCGTGCGAGCATTATCATTTATTTCTGTATGGACGACCATTCACCATAGTCACGGACCACCAAGCTCTCACCACCATCTATGGAAAACCGACAGCAAGAATGCCACCACGAATTGCCAGATGGGGTCTGAGGCTACAAGAGTACTCGTTCAAGATAATACATCGACCGGGTAAGGACAACAATCCCGCAGATTTCTTATCACGCTACCCACTTCCAGCTCAAGATGAGCGCCAATCACACAAAGCAAACCAATACCTAAGATACCTGATCAGCAGTGCGCTACCCAAATGTATCACCACGGCACAACTGGTGGAAGCAACCCAAAAGGACGTACTGCTCCAGACCGTGCAATCTTGCCTAAAATCGAATAAATGGCAGATCAGAGCACAAGGGGCATCTTCCTTATCCACGGAAGAGGAACTACACTTTCGCACATTCAAACTTATCCGCCACACTCTATCCACATCACCGGAAGGCCTACTATTAAAAGAGAACAGAATAGTCATTCCAGAAACCCTCCAAGATCAGGTACTAGACATCGCCCATGCAGGACACAGAGGAATAGTGTCGACCAAGAGGCAACTCAGAACAAAGGTATGGTTCCCATCCATAGACGAACGGGTAGAACAACTACTACGAAAATGCCTAGCATGTCAGGCAGTGGCCCCGCGCACGTTCCCTGAACCTCTCAAAACATCGGAGATGCCGCTGCAAGTGTGGGATGAGGTAGCAGTGGATATGTTTGGACCGCTGGCAAACGGCAAATACGTGCTGGTGATCATTGATGAAATGTCGCGATTTCCAGAAGTACATCTCATTCACTCAACCAGTGCACAATCCGTCATACCCGCGCTGGACAAGACGTTTGCTGACTATGGCATCCCGTCCAGAGTCAAATCCGATAATGGACCTCCTTTCACGAGCCATGACTTTGCCATGTTCGCAGAACATCTAGGTTTCCAACACCACAAAGTCACACCACTGTGGCCACAGGCAAATGGAATGGTGGAACGTTTCATGGGAAACCTTAAACGCACTCTACAAATCTGCTCCATCACAAATGGATCATTCATGCAAGCCATCTGCACCTTACTACGAGAGTATCGGAACACACCACATAGCTCAACTGGTGAATGTCCATCAATGCTCATGTTCGGGCGCGTCATCAAGACAAGACTTCCACACCATGTACGAGCAAAGGATGAGTCCACGCACACAAAGAAGGCCAGAAACAAAGATCAAGAAAGTAAAGACAGGATGAAGAAATACACAGATGCCAGAAGACATGCCAGACCCAGCACTCTTTGCATTGGTGACCAAGTACTAGTACGGCAAAAGCAGGTCACGAAGGACATGCCTGCTTTCAAGCCAGACCCCATGACAGTGACTCACATCCAAGGGTCAATGATAACTGCCGTCAGCCCAAGTGGCACAATCACCAGAAATTCATCCTTTTTCAAGGCCTTCAACAACACTGACACCACCATCAACACCTCAACAACAACGATAGATGACTCGTCAAATACGGACTCTGAGTATCATGAAGAGGAAGGAGACGCTGATGACAGTGACAGTGAAAGTGACAGCACACCAGCAAAATCAACCCAGGTACGCAGCCCGTCCAAGAGGGTCATCCGTAGACCCATCAGATGGATTGAAGAAGTTAATTGAATGTCGTCGAAGTGTTTAGTTAAGGAGGGGGGAGATGTAATGTCCTACCTCTATTGTTAGTATACGTTCAGAGGAACAGTCCTCTTTTACTGCAGTTGATAGTGGGCTGCGCCCCACGTGATGCGGGAGGCGGGGTTACCGCCGGGGGTCAGTTTCGTTGGATTAAAGTCCAGTCAACACCCCTGCGTGTCCGCTCCTGATTTATTGCTCACGCTTTGCCTACTAATTGTATTTATGCGTGTTCACCCGGCGATAGCATATGCTAAAGGATAACACTTTGCACCCCTCTAATTACGAAGCATGCCAAGCGCCGCTGGGTTCGAGGTCCCTGCTCGCCAGACTCACCCGCCGCGCGGAGGGTAGCATTTAGCTGAGCAACAATAGCACCTGTTGTCCGAGAGCTTGAGAAACACGCAGTGTTGCAGTCTTCAGTTGTGGAGCTTTGAATTCCGTTACATAACTTTATTCTTTTCTGATGCTGGTGCCAGGATCGCGGCGTGCTTCCCCAGAGCTCCTGGCACAAGGATCTGGTCGGAGCTGGCCTCCCTGCGCCAGGCTCGCCCGCTGCTTCTGACACACGGGCCGCTGCCCCCGCGCCCATCCACGCGCTTCCTAGCCTTGGAGGCCGGCTCCCTCTTCCCTTATCAGTCAGGTGCCGAACAACAGCACTGGATAATATTATTGTATAACCGCGCGGCTCTTCCTGCGGGAGCCACGGGGCTGACACCAGCTGCTTGACTGGTTGGAGGGCAGGAGGTGGGCTTTGCTACCTCAAAGAAACTCAAAATAGCACAACTGCCACTGCTGATTCGTGCCCAGAGTCTGATAATATATCGAAAAAAAGAATTCCAGAAACAATGTTGCTATTCTAAACGTACAGCGGTACCGAATTCCCCCCAGGCCCGCACCCCAGCCCCCCAAATAAAACACTGGATCAATAACCGGGTAAAATAGTTCAGTGGGTCAATGCACCTGCTACAACTTAGAGCGGTGCCGAATGCCAAACAAAAAAAGTCACTGGATCAATAAGCGGGTAAAGTATTTCAGTGGGTCAATGCACCTGCTACAATGTAGAGCGGTGCCGAATGCCCCCCAGGACCGCCCCCCCCCAAAAAACAATGGATCTATAAGCGGGTAAAGTAGTTCAGTGGGTCAATGCACCTGCTACAATGTAGAGCGGGGCCGAATGCCCCCCAGGACCGCTCCCCCGACCCCCCAAAAAACCAATGGATCAATAAGCGAGTAAAATAGTTCAGTGGGTCAATGCAACTTAGAGCGGTGCCGAATGCCAAACAAAAAAGTCACCGGATCAATAAGCGGGTAAAGTAGTTCAGTGGCTCAATGCAACTGCTAGATATTGTTTATGAGGTTGATAAGAGGAGGGCTACCAACCATACCCTGGTTCTGGATCTTGTGGCTGCCCGCCCTGAAGAACAGTCCACTGCAGGTCTAAGCTAATACAGTGCACCTGCGGGGTCGCCCCAAGTAGTTTCTTGGTGTTATCAGCCATTGTCCGACCCCTGCAATGTACCTCCAAGCAGATCCTCGCCCAGGAGAAGCCGGGTTCCTAAAGTTATTGCCTGTGTCAGAAGCCTGCTCTGCCACCCTGCCAGTGCCGTGTCCAGCCTATTGACTGGGGTGGCCCAAGTGGGGCACTGACTTATGCAGGGGTGGCATGAAGTGCGAGCGCACACACAGATCATAATCATAGTTTAAAATAATACAGATTGTAGAGATAGCATGTGCCACCCCAGGCCACTCCCCTGACACGCCCCTGTCTCATTGCCCCGCCCACCAGCCCACCCCTATGCTATTGAATATGTGGATTCCATAGGGGCATTTCCAAAGGTGGTGGCCAGTCTAGACCTCTGGAATGCTGCCCACTGGCTCACCCCTGGCACTGTCCGCATCTCCTTGAAACCCCATCTGGACTCCGGGGGACACACGCCACTTGTAAAGAAGGTCCCCCCCTTCTAGAAGCCTGACAGCACCCCCTGGTCCCCAGATTGTCTTCTGGACCATTTTCAATGAATCACAGTGCAGTGAAGGGTGCCTTACTCTGTGGGCAGCTATATCTTGCTGGCAGTGTGACCCGGCCTCTGCCTCTGCCTCACACATCATTATTAGCTGGGTAAGGTGCGCCACAAAAGTCCGCATAGAATGTAGTGCTTTCTACAATTTGGACTGCCGAAGGAGGCAAAGCCAAGTTACCAATTGTCCTGCATTTTGAGGGCCATGATTGCCTAAAAAGTGTTGGCTACTAGGTGGCAGTGTGCATTCTTTCTGTAGGCAAAACCATTGGCATGGGAATTGAACATAGGAGAGATAGCGGATGTGTCGGGGAGGGAGTCACACCGGTGGGTGGCATTTGAATTTTTACCCACCCATTAAATGCCTATGACCATTCCCACCCACTATCTGCCCTTCCCTAGCAAAACACCCCTCCTCCTGAATCTCTTTGAGCTAGCCTTGTGCTTTTAAGGGGGTGCCAATGTTATTTCTAAAAAGTCTGAACAGTCTTCTGAATAGCTTAGTTGCATCTGTAAACCAACCCCTGTTTTAATAAAACTGTCTTAATCAAGTGTGCCTTCAGCCACTTGATTTGTGTTGTTGTATTTTGCATGTGTTTAGCTAGAAGCAATATGTATATCCTTGCATGCGTGGCTCTTCCAGGGGCATTAGAAAATTAGAAAGGCATTTCTCAGACACTGGCATATTATGCCCAACTGCTGCTGCCATTTCATGGCCAAGGAGTACCATTATGACAGTGCCTGGAAACTGCCTACTCAATGCCCACACAAAACCAAAGCTATTGGCTTTGCCAATGCGTGTTTTAAAACGGGGGGGGGGCACCTTTCTCTGCTGCAACGTGATATGATAGGTTATTTATAATTGCGCGCGGACTCAGGGATCGAACCTGTGTTGCTCCGTGTCGTCTTGCTTCCAAGGAGAGCACGTTGCCCCTGAGCTATCTTCCCAAGACAAAGGTAAGTAACACGCGCACTCAGTGGAATCTGGGGCCTGTTTCGGGAAAATACGTCCGTATCCGTTCAATAGGTAATGGGGCCACCTCTTCAATGGGCAGATTTCATTGCAGTCCGTAACCTCCGACGAGGCCTTGTGGGTTAGGGTAGATTTAGTCACACGCCAGCCTAAGGCCAAACGGAGATTTCCGGACATAACAATGCCTTTGAAAGAACGGTAGGGTCGGGGAAGTGTCAGTCATGTCACCTGCCAATGGAGCGTCAATTGGATGTCCGTCTTCGCGGAGTCTAAGCCCTGCTGGCTTTTCAGAGGTGACATGCTGGAGTCTTTCAATAGGAAATGACGTGGTCGAATGCAAACAATGTTGTCGTGCAAATTCCCAGTGACTTGTATTGGGGCCTCGTGTTTTGTGAGAAAATCAGAGCAAACAGGAGAGGAGTGAGAGAGGTGGCAGTCTGCCCGTGACCCCACTTGTACCTCATTATCAGCCCCTTAAAGCACTGAGAACACACGAGATAACGCACTTCCTTTGCTACCAATCCTGTTTGCAAATGTCAACACCACAAGCAAAGTGTTGTTATAGCAGGGGGTGGGGGCGGAGTCCGCTTCTTCACTACTGGGAGTGTGTGCCCCCTCCCCAGCTCCCCCCTTCACTGCTGGGCTGTCATCTGATGGAAGGTAAACACGCCTTATAAAGCGGGCCTTTGCGGAGAGGTGGGATCTGTCAGTCAGCGATACACATCGCTTGCTGGTAAGGGATTGGTCCATTCTGACGGCGGTGCGCATCGCACACATGGGCATGGCGCATGCCTGGGCTCAGACCCGCCCTGGTCCAAGCCTCAACTCTGAGTATGGTCTTATGGAGTGTGCACCTCACGCGCCCACACAGTCCTCCTTGAGTGTGTGCCTCATACCTGGGTGTGACGTTTAGAGTGTGCACCTGCACCTCTCGCCTGTACAATGTCTTCCAGGAATGTGCAACTCACACCCGAGCTTGCTCTGCATGGAGCGGTCACCTCATACCAGGGGAAGGTTGTTTCTAAGTGTGACCTAGTGCGATTCTGTGCGCCCCCTCCTATGCATGGCCATTTCTGTGCTCCGTAAGGAGGGCGTGGCCCCGAGTGTGCGTGCCCACTCCGGTCCTGGACATGGCACTTATTGAGCGTGTGCACGATCCTCCAATTGTCCGTACCTCACACATGAGCATTATCTCGAGCCTTGATTGGAGTAGGGGTCAACCAAGCTCTCTGCAGCCCACCAAATGCATATCAGAACCACGGAAGAATGAGACAGAACTGCTGCTCTCACAATACCCATAACCCTGGAATAAAAAATAGGGTCTTTGTGCGTTGGGTGTGCTCATGGCAATGATGAGATATATGATTTGATGTGAGACAGGGGGTCATTACGAGTTGGGTGGTATTCTGGTGGTAAATCTGCTGGAATACCACCTAACGGAATTACCATTACTGCTACTTGGATGGGCGGATTTACCGCCAGATTACAAATGGCCATGGCAAAGTGAATTCCAATTTTTTCAGAGGCCATTGGACTATGGGGTTTTTTCGGCGGTAATTTTGATGAAAATGGGCAGAAAGTGTGCAGATTTACCTACAACGGAATTACTGTTACAGCCACTTGGACTGGCGGATTTACCGCCGGATAACAAGTGGCGGTGGCAGAGTAAATCCCCAATTTTTCAGAGTCCATTGGACAATGGACTTAATGGGGGTTTTTCTGCGGTAATTCTGCCGAAAATGGGCAGAAAGTCAGCGTATTTACCTCCATGGCTGGAGGTGAATCATCCAACTTTCCACCAAACTTGTAGTTGGGCAATGTAGGAATGCAGTGGTATATGGTAATGCCGGCAAATTTGTCCTGCCCCACACAACTCGTAATGACCCGCATACATGGGTCTTCATCGCCGCCCTTTTGTGTACACCACGGCCTGGATGCTCGTGGTTCTTCACTGAGACATAGGTCGCCGTTTCTGGAGGCATTGGAGTGAGATTTCTGTGTACATCAGGGGCCCCATTAGGCGTTTGGCAGTGCAGGAAAAAAGTGGAGGTAATTCCGTTACCTACATGTTTCCTGCACTGCCAAACTACACGTTTGTTGGTGTGACCACCGGTGGAATTACCGGTTGGTAATTCTGCTGATTTTTGGAGGTAAAGTGGAGGATCTACCTCCAGCTTCATGCTGGATTTACACCACCTACCACTTTTGTTGGAAACTTCTCCCTGGGCTGGATTCATTAGAACTTCTTTCCTTTGCTGATGCCGGGTGTAAGCAACTAACGGCGACTGCCTCTGCCTGCCCCTCACCTCTGGCCTTATCTGATCCCTTCCTTGCCTGATTCCTCCCTCCCCTCCGAACCATTTATTTAATTCATTCCCACCCACACCATGAATTTATTTAATTAATTCCCGCTTGCATCTATACCTGTTCCACCCCCTGCCTTCCCTTTTCTGCCCACCCTCCCCTCACCTAGACCAGCGCGAATAGGCCCGCTCAGTCCCAGGTGACCAGAACACACCACTTAAGGAACCTCCCTAGGGCAGCCTTGGGCGGCAGCCGTCTAATGGCCAGAGGCAAAGGGCAGCTCCTCTCTGGGCAACTCCCACCCCCTGTTTGCCCCCGTTCGCCCATTGATGGAGCATCCTGCAGCTACAACTAAGGTAAGGTGGCACGGGCAGTGAACACAGCCATTACTGTGCTCAATTAAAACCCTGCCACTTCTACATTATCACCATCCGATTATAACACTGGGTAGATTACCTGCTTCACCCTGTAGATAGCCCGATAGAATTATTGGGAGTTATCCGTGTGCGTCACTTAGCTGTAATTTGGGAGTAGGAAAGGCGTCACACTCAGATAGATTCTGCAGGGTAGGAAAGTCGTCACACTTAGATGGATTGTATTGCACTTTGCTGTATTCTGGGGGTAAAAATGTATTGCACTTAGCTGTAATTTGGGAGTAGGAAAGGCAACAGGCACTTAGATGGATTTTGGGGGTAGAAAATGCATTGCACGTAGCTGTATTTTGGGGGTAGGAAATCTCTCGCACTTAGATGGATTTTGGGGTAGGAAATGTATTGCACTTAGCTGTATTTTGGCGGTAGGAAATGTGTCATACTCAGATGGATTTGGGGAGTAGGAAAGGCGTCACACTCAGATTCTAAGCAGTAGGAAAGGCATCACATTTAGATGGATTTTTGGGGGTAGGAAATGTATTGCACTTAGCTTTATTCTGGGGGTAAATATGTATTGCATCTAGCTCTAGTTGTAACTTTGCAGTAAGAAAGGTATTGCACTTAGATTAATATTGGGAGTAGGAAATGTATTTCATTTATCTGTATTTTGGGGGTAGGAAATGTGTCGCACTTAGCTATATTTAGGGCGACGAAATATGTTGCACTCAGATGCATTTGAGGAGTTGGAAAGGCGTTGCACCCAGATGGATTCTCGGGAGTAGGAAGGGCATCGCACTTAGATGGACTTTTGGGGGTAGGAAATGTATTTCACTTATCTGTATTCTCTGGATAAAAATGTATTGCACCTAGCTGTAATTTGGGAGTAGGAAATGCGTCACACTTAGATGGATTTTGGCGGCAGAAAATCTATTGCACTCAGCTGTATTTTGGGGGTAGGAAATGCATCGCACTGAGATGGATTTTGGGGCATCGGAAAGGCGTTGCACTTAGATGAATAGTGGGAGTAGGAAATGTATTACATCTAGCTGTAGCTCGGGGCAAGAAACTTGTCGCACTCAGATGGATTTTGGAGGCAGGAAATGTGTTGCACTTAGGTTTATTGTGGGGGCAGGAAATGTGTTGCACTTAGATATATTTAGGGGCAGGAAAGCTGTTTCACTTAGAGTTAGTCTGATGACAGGAAATAGATTGCACTTAGATGCATTCGGGGATAGAAGATATTGGCTAGGTTAACACGTGATGTGCTTAGAAAAATTGTGTAGATCAGCAGATGTATTGCATATGAAGAACTGTGAAGGCTTGCACATGCATTGCTGCTAGAATTAAATTGAGTAGGTTAGCTTAGAAGAAACTGTGAAGGGTAGCACATGTATTGCACTTAGATCTGGGAGTGGACCCTTTGGCGGCACCTTATCATGTTAGCCTGTCTATTGCGCTCAAAGATATATGATGGTCACCTGTCGATTGCAATTAAAAAATCTATATATTAGCCATTTCAGCACATAATGATATGTGCAGGCATCCTTGATACTGCGCTAAGAGATGCCTGATGGTAGCTTATTATGAAACTTAAAAGATACAGAGTAAGACTATAAGGGTAGCCCTTCTATTGTGCTAGATATTAAGGCAGCCTGTCTGCCACATCTACAAGATGGTATAAAATAGCCTGTCTATTTGTGCTTAGAGGATTTTCAGGATAGCCTGTCTATAATGCCTAAGAAGAGCATAGGAGAGTAGGATGTCTTTTTCACACAGACAATCTGATCACACAGCGAGATCAAAGATAAGTTCAATCTGAACTTAAGGTAAGTAGAAATGCCCCACTTTGGTGGACATCGAAGCAGGCACGGCTATCAATCCACACACTTAAGAATGCAGCTACGACTACAACAAATTCAGTTTAGCTGGACACGTAACAGCTTCGCATCTTACACCAGACTTGCCACAACACCTTTGCCATCAGAATACAGCGCCAACCTTCGACAAGTCACATGTCGAGTCTCTTGCATTAGCGCTCTGTCGTGACCTCCCTCAGCATCCATCCACATGCCTGACCTCTTGGGTTGCTTACCGCAGCCTAGCCAGCCCATCTAATTCCTAATCATGGCCAAGTACACACACACACTCTAAGCCTTTTTCTGAGAATGTTCACATACCTCGACTTCCGTCCCTGATGGTGTTCCTATCACAAAGTGTGCTGAGGCCATATAAATATGAAAAGGCGCTAAATAAATGACAACTACTACTATTACTTGTAATCCTGTGGTAAACCCACAGGACCAAGTGGCAGCAATGGTAATACCGTTTGGTGGTACTATGGTGGATTTACTGCCAGAATACCACTAAACTCGTAAAGAGGCCTATAGATTGGTGTGCATCACAGGAACTGGTAGTACCCGAGAGAGACACGTAGATTCATTACAACTTTGCCAGTCCAGAAAAAATGCCAGAAAAATTGCCTTTATTAGGGCACCGGCATTTTTTCTGAACCAGCATAGCACAAGTCTGCCGGTAGGGGCACTGATCTACCAGAAGCCTGACCTGCCGGTAGTTCAGGCCCCTACTGGCTGAAAATTACTGGAATCACAGGCACAAGTACTACCGGTGCCAGTGATTCCAGCAATCCCATCTCATGACTCCATGGGAATGGGTACTTACCGTTACTCCACTACCCGTAATACCCCAGTAGTATTGGGATATCGGACCGTGGAGACGGTAAGGCATATTTGCCGTAACCCGCAATAATTACCGGCGGGTTACCAGCAAACCTTTAATGAGGCCAATGGACTCATTAGGAGTGTGGTAAAAGCATTTTTGGATGACAATTGGAGGAAATAGCTTCTAAACTTGGTTGGTGTTATTTCCGCCAGATACATTGAGGATCTACCAATCATGTAATTACTGCCTGCAGTAAATCCTCAAAGCCCCAATCGAATCCAATGGCACCCCAATCGAATCCAATAGCGCCCTAATTGAATCCAATGGGGCTCCATAATGGGGAATGACACTGCCTCCACCGACACTCACAATAGGCCAGATTTATTGTCAAAATTAGTGGTGGTAACAATGAGTTTGGCAGCTTTACAGTAGGTCATTCTGCCAACCTTGTAATGACGTTCATAAATCGAGGGTAATGGAGGTACTCATTAAACTAAGGAAATACTGGAATAGTGCCATTGTACCTCGGGAAGGCGCCTGCAGGAAACTAGCCTGGATGATTGCACAAACTATATGTGAAGGCGCCATTCGTTGGTCTGCTGTTTTGGACAACCGCAATAATTTCCTTTCACTTATGAACACTTACCAGAAAATACTCACCAAATATCCAGCATGATGGTGCACAGTTTTTTAAGTTATTTTTATTAACCTGTTTAACAAATTAGCAATACAGTTTAAAACATGACAGTATACAAAATGATTTTACCCCTAAAAAACCCAACCCTTTCCTTCTCAACAGTACCTCAATATATTAAAACAGTTGCAAAAACCTCCCCCAAGTTTCATCATACAGTTTACTTTTCTATATATATATATACAATGAAAAAACTTTGTTAAGGGGACGTTATGGTTAAGTTGCACAATAAAAACCTATGAAATTCACTGAAAAAACTTTCTTAATGGGACGTTATGGTTAAGTTGCACTAATAAAAACCTATGAAATTCACTGATAAAACGTTGTTAAAGGGACGTAATGGTTAAGTTCCACTAATAAAAACCTATGAAATTCCGTTAAAAAAATGTTGTTAAAAGGACGTTATGGTTACAAGTAAAATTGAAAAAACCCTGAAATTCACCAGCTATGGTAAGCTAAGCAACCATAACTCCCGCCACCACCGTGCACTGCTAAAACGAACACCCAGGACATCAAAGATGACATCACAAATATCACTGATGACATCCCTGATGACATCACGTCTAGCCCCTTCTTTTTTGTTCACTGCCATATCTAGGGCAGGTGGTTATATTTACTGACAGTCAGAAACTTAACGTTCAAAAGGTATTACATTTATAGATATTGCTATTCTCACATGTTCTTACACTACTTTCCTTAGAATTTAATTGCATCTTATGATGTACATATATAGGAGAAGAAGGAGGCTTGAAACACAGCTATAATTTTTGTGCGTGAATACAATCATGTAGATTATACACAGTTGCTAATGAAACTGCCTCTTGTTTGCTCACTTTACTCTCCATATATAAGCCCCATATTTGTATGCATTGTAGTCTATTTATGTTTTGTGTGTATTAGTAGAAATATGTAGTAAGTGATGCATTATTGGCTACTTAGTACATGTTTCACAGTACGGAAAATGCTGATAAAGAAGCATTCACCGTTTTTTTTATATAACTTTGGAAAATTAAAAATATAGCATCTCTGTGGTGCATGCTGCAGCCAATACCTACATTTCTGTATGAGTAGGTTCCTGTACTAGAAAGAACACTGCAATGGAATGTTCTTTAGAACACTACATTGCGTAATGTAGTATGTAGTTTATTACACACCTCCCGATAATCCCTGATACTTTTTTTGCCAACATTACATTCACAACCCCTTGTATGAAAGGTAAATGCACATGTGATGTCATCAATGATATTTGTGATGTCATCTTTGATGTCCTGGGTGTTAGTCTTAGCAGTGCACGGTGGTGGCGTGAGTTATGGTTGCTTAGCTTACCATAATTGGTGAATTTCAGGGGTTTTTCGATTTTACTTTTAACCATAACGTCCTTTTAACAACATTTTTTTACGGAATTTCATAGGTTTTTGTTAGTGCAACTTAATCATAACGTCCCTTTAACAAAGTTCTTTCATTGAATTTCATAGGTTTTTATTAGTCCAACTTAACCATAACGTCCCTTTAACAATGTTTTTTCAGTGAATTTCATGGGTTTTTACCAGTGCATGCTATTTTCCTACAACTTACTAATATCATACTTACCAAATATAACAATATTTGTTTCCAATTTACAAAGTGTCACCTTAAAACTCTAACATTTCCCACCTCCTCGAATCAATTTTTAACACTTCTATTCACTTTCTGCAACTATTTCAACTAGTTTTGCATCCGTAGATGTCTACGAACATCTGACTTCATTGCGGACCTTCCGGACACAGCCACATGATCATACGCTAGCGCGCGGCATGATGACGTGTCCAAGAACCCGTCCACACTTCACAATAAGATCCGTCCTTCGCGGACAGTTCGGAATTACATTTTCTACTGATCTAGGAACTTTCAACTTCAAAATGTCCCTTGCACACCTCCAACACCTTTTCGTATACATTATCCATTACCAATATAGTACACAGTACATACTTGGAAGAATTTTATGAAAACTGCTATTTATCTTAAAAATGCCATCAGTTATTGCCATCCCTCCTCGCATAGAGCCACCACCACCACCAGCTGGAGGACCTTCACAACAAAAAAAGACAATGAAGAAGACAAAGAAGATGAGGTAGAGGAACTGCCTACTTCTAGCACCCAGATCGAATCATCGGTGTGCCAGTTCTTTGCTACTGTTGGGAGTGTACCAAAGACTAAAGCTACCAAAGTGAAATGCACTGAGTGCAATTTTGTACTCAGTCGCAGACTACCTGGACAGTACTCCTATGGGACCACCTCCATACGCCGCCACACCAAATCCAATGACCGCAATGCTCTCAGAAAGGTTGTTCCTTTCTCAGCAAGTAGGAAGCTGTCTTCCTCCACCTCATCTTCTTTAACGAATACTGTAACCACACAGCCTGATGTCTGCAGGCATTGGTGCGTTATAAATAAATAATTAATAAGGAGGGCTACAGACCATTATCGTCCATTGCAGCGCCTGAAATGGGGGACAAAGGCCATTAGCACCCATGGTTCCCAAAGTGGGAACCCAGGGTGCTAAAACATAGATTTTTCTTCCTATTGCGGGACGCCTGTGGCGTCCCGCTGTAGGAAGGAAAATCCTTTTCCAAGACAGGCAACATGGAAAGAGAAGGTGGGGCTCCGTACACAGCCCCTCCTCCCTTACCATGGCAGCCTGCAAAACCCTGTGAACATATTACCACAATCACTTTTTTTCCCTTTCAAACCTATCCTACCTTCGAATAACTTTACCACATAGCTGGTCCCAGGTAGATTCATCCACTTTAACACAATTTTTCGTCCCTTGCGGTCATGGCCAGTAGCCATATTGTCCGTGTCATGACCTTATGCCATGACCCAGACATTCTGGCAACTGCCCACAGCCACAGGCTTTACCTCAGTCACCAAAGGTATATGACTATTTTTTGTACCTACATTATTACACTTGTCAAAAAATAAAACACGGGCACATTTGCAAAACCATGCTTTAATGTCCTTGCCAATGCTCCTCACGAGTTTGCTCGAAACCCGCCCATGTTTTCTTTTTTTTAAAGTGTCAAAATATATGTACATACAATAGTCATATAACTGAGCCCCCTCTTGACAAAATCCATTCAGTCTTTACACAAACATTGAAGGTTGGGTCTATAATCTTTCTCAAAACTTTTGTCCACATTCGTCAAATAGCAACAAAGTTATAAGCCATCTAAAAATGTTGAGACCCCCCCTCTAACTCCTCCTTCTAATTTCGCCCCCACTTGAGAAAATCCCACCAAACTTTAGAAAACCATTTATATCTAGATCCAAAATCGTTTTGCCAAATGTTGTGCAGATTCATCAAATGACACCACCTTTATATGCCTTTACAATATTTTGGGACCCCCCTCTAATTTTGCCCCCTCCTAACAAAATCCCACACAACTTTGCAAAACCATTCAGGATTGGTCCTAGAATAAAATTGCAAAATTATATGCCGTTTCACTGAGTGGCACAAAAGTTATAAGCCATCCAAAAACTGCTTTCCCCAACCCTGTAATGCAGAAATAGGTACAGATGTCCTAGGACATCTGAAGTGTCTGCGAACACCACAGGACTGCCCCAGGACATCTGGAGTGTTCGTGGACCTTCGGGGGGTGAAACAACCCATTTTTTGGCTTCTTATGGCCATATCCCATCCCATCCTCACCCCCCCACCTCCCCAGAGATTGTTTGTTGAGTTTGACAAGTGAAATGCTGCTTTAAAAAAAAAGAAATTCATTGCGCTGTCCGCAGACCCCCAAAAGGTCCGCAAATCCAAGATGGCGGGCGTTTCAGGAAAACCGATGCATTTCACGTTTTCCCACCAGCCAATAAGCGGCCGTGTCCCGATGTCAGCGGACCACTCAAAAGTCAGCGAACTCTTCGTCCAATCAGAGGCCAGTCCGCGGACAGCACAGCAAATCAGAGGCCAGTCCGCAGACCGAACAGGGAATTGAGTCCGCGAAGCGGACATAGATATCACTAATTTTTTTACTTACATTTTTGTCCTTTAAAAAAAAACTACTGGACGGATTTACACCAAATTAACAAAAGCACTTTCGGGACTAAGCCGCCACTCCTGCCGCAAATTTGGGGAAAATCCGTTCAGCGGTTTGGGCTGTATGCGTGAGCAAAGTTTTTCAAAGCATTTTCTTGCAAAGTTTGGTGAGATTTAGTACAGGGGGGGCAAAGCTATAGGGGGGTCCCAAAATTTATTTTTTTCCCATAGACATAATGGGAAAAAACTTTGCTCATGCCTACAGCCCAAACCGCTGGACGGATTGTCAACAAATTTGCGGCAGGAGCGGCGGCTTGGTCCCGAAAGTGTGCTTTTATTAATTTGGTGAAAATCCGTCCAGTAGTTTTTTTTTAAATGATGAAAACGTGAGGCAAAAAAATTAGTGATATCTATGTCCGCTGCGCGGACTCACTTCCCTGTTCGGTCCGTGGACTCGCCTCTGATTGGCTGTACTGTCTGCGGACTAGCCCCCGATTGGCCAGAAAATTTGGTGAGAAAATGTGAAATGCGTCAGTTTTCCTGAAGCGCCCGCCATCTTGGATATGCAGACTTTATTGGGGTCCGCGGATAGCGCGGTGAAAACATTGAAGGGTGATTGAGGGGGTAGCCCCTCCCATGTTTTTGGTTTTGGGTGAAGCTTATATGAAATTTATAAGTATGGTTGCTGATGGTGTGAGTGCCAGGTCAGCATGTCTTACCTCTCAATGTGGTTGCTGGGGGTAGCGCCTTCAGCCTAACATTCAGTATGGATGTGGATGGGTATGCCACAAGGGTATTTGAGAGGTAGTATCACGTGGTATGGTATCTGGGGGTAGCGCCTCCAGTTTGGTATTGGCGTGATTGTGATGAGTCACGCATGGTTAAACAGTGTACGTGTGTTTTGTTTCTGGTGGTAGCGCCACCAGTTATGTCGAGGTGTGACTATAATGAGGTTATGCATGGTTATCTCTTGTACGGCTGTGAGAGGTGGTAGCGCCACCAATTGTTGGGGTGTGACTGAGGTCACTCATGCAAGGTGATGGGTTTGGTATCTGGGTGGTAGCGCCCCCAGCAGGTGTAGGGGTATGTGAGTACGGGTGGTAGCACCCCCGGCTTTGGTATGGGTGTCTGTGGTATTAGGCATTGCATGGTCAAACATTACCCCGACTGTGTGGTTTATTTACCACAAAGATTTTTTTTTTCTCTGTGCACATGCGGCTGTTTTTAGCTGTACTGTGTGCGCTTCCATGACTCTTTTCACCCTCATCAGGGTCTGGAGTGTGACAGTGAGATTAATTGTTGGACCTGGTGTGCCTGGCCAGTGCATCGGATATGAGGTGAGTGATAGAGTGTCAGAGCACACGTTGTGTGCCAACCCTGATGATGCGAGTCGGTGTGAATGGTTTATGTTAGTGTGTGTGGAGATGTGTTGTGTATTGCTTGCGCAGTTGTCGGAAGAGGGGAGATGTGTTGTGTAACGCTTTGCTGCATGTGATGTGCAATGTAAAGGGAGGAGATGTGTTGTGTATGGCTTGGCTTTGCAGAAGGAATATTGTGATGTCATGTGGAGTGTTTATGCCTGAGTGATGGAATGCATGGGTGAATGTTCTAACCTGGTCAGTTGTTCAGCCAGAGGCCTGGGTGATGGGCTGCCAGTGTTTTATATGTCCTACCTGTAACTTATATGTAACCTGATTGACTGCTTGTAATGATACCTATGAAGCCGGTAATAAACCTAGCAAGTCAATCTAAGAAGGCTGGGAGTTACTTCACTATACTGACTTACCACCCAGTCAAGGGTTTAACACTATTCTTATGGTCGTGGACCTATTTTCAAAAATGGCACATTCCATTCCTCTTAAGGGGCTCCCAAATGCTTCCACTCTGGCAAAGGTATTTCTTGAAGGCATCGTACGGCTCCATGGGTTTCCTTCAGTTTTAGTCTCAGACCGAGGTACTCAATTCGTATCTAACTTCGGGAGTAAATGCTGCTATATGGCCCAGATCGACATCCAGCTATCCACCAGTCGCCATCCCCAAACGGTTGGTCAAACGGAGAAGACAAATCAGACGCTCGAGCAGTATCTGCATTGCATGTTACACCAAGCTGAAGGAAGCTGGTTCGACCTATTATGGATAGCTGAATATGCTTATAATAATTCCCTACACACCAGCACTGGGCAGACAGCCTTTTATACCATGTATGGCAGGCACCCACGTACTTCTGAGTTGGACATTCCTACAACCCTGGAAATGCCAGCAGTCAAAACCTTGCACACAACCATTTCTCAAACCTTTAAAAGGGCAGCTGAACACCTACTTCAAGCTAAGAATCGCCAAAAGAAGTTTGCTGATCAACACCAAGCAAAGGCCTCCAACTACCAAGTGGGAGACAAAGTCTGGCTGGCGTCTAAACACGTGTCCATTAAAGGAACCCGAACTTTCCGTCCAAGATACCTGGGTCCATTCACCGTCACCTCTGTAATAAATCCTGTGGCAGTCAGACTAGCTTTGCCGTCAAACATGCAGATTCATCCTGTGTTCCACGTGTCTCTCCTTAAACCTGTTCAACCTGGGACCCGGATAGCAACGCCAGCGCAGCCAGTAGTAGTCGCCGGGGGGCCAGAATTTCGAAGTCAAGGACAACCTGGATTCAAAGTACGTCAGATCCAAATCATACTACTTAGTAGACTGGAAGGGGTATGCTAGAATGTCATCTTTTCTGTTCTTCTGTTCTTGTATCAAGAATGTGGTGTTGTTACTTAATTATAGACCATAGTCATTTAAGCGTGTGCCTATTAGTCCACATTGATATTACAGTTCATACATGTTATTTTCATAACATTCTTGTACGTTATAATTGTACACAGTTTGTGGAATGTGATGTAGCACTGTTAATTCAGACCTGAGTCTGATGATATGGATTGGGCAAGGAGCCATTATGATGAATTTCCCGTCTAGGATGAGTGTCTCTTTTAACCTTGGAGTCCTGGATTCTCATGATGACCATTTTTGGTACTTAGAACCAATAATCACTTTAGCACATTGTAACAAATTATATCTCATCCAGCACAATCTGCAATGATCTCATAAGGTAAATATTCTTATATAAAGCTAGATATTACATCTATACATTCTGAGGGATTCATTATTCTTGAAGGAGGTCATCAGTATGTTACCTAGTGCAGATCCTTCATAGAAATGCATTCAGAGAAAATTCCTCATTCATACCTCTTGGCTCTAATGATTCTAGTTTGTGTATCCAAAACATCTCTCTGCGAGACAAAATTAGTTGTACATTCCCCCCTCTGGATGGTCTGGTGACTGTCTCTAGAATTACAAATCTTAACTGGGAAATTGTGTGATGTTTGTTCCAGAAATGTCTTGATACTGGGGATTTCACATTTTTTGTGCGTATGTTTGATTTATGTTCACTGATTCTGTCTTTAACTCTCCTGGTTGTTTGTCCTAAGTAATATTGCCCACATGGGAAAATCAATGCGTAGATTGCAAATTTACTTTCACATGTCACATAGTCCTGTAGTTCAATTTTTTGTCCTGTGTAGGGATGTCTGATATTTTTGCCCTTTTGTACGTTGTTGCAGTGGCAACAATTTAGACATGGAAATGTACCTTTCTTTGGTTTTGCAAGAAATAATTGTTTAAACTTGACTATTCTTTCCGCTTTTACCAAGGAATCTCTCAAATTCCTTCCCCTATCGTATGCCATTAAGAGAGGTTTTGGGAAAAGTGGACTCAGTTGTTGATCCAATCTTGTAAATTTCCAATTCTTTGTCAATATTCTTTTGATTTGTGGACTTTGTTGTGAATATTGAGACAAATAGATTAATGGATGTTCTTCTTTATTCACTTTATGATGTGGTTGCAGTAATTCTGATCTGTTCTTAAGTCCACGTTTACTAGATGCTTGTGATATGATTTGATCCGGGAAGCCTCTTTCCTGATATCGTCGATTTTGATCCTCTTCAGCTTGTTTGTATGTTCCTTCTTCTGATATTATATGTTTAATTCCTAACTGTTGGCTAAGAGGAAGATTATTTTTGAAATGTGGGTGGTGAGTGGTGTAGTATAGACTGTTATTGACCTCTGTCGGTTTTCTGAAGATTGTTGTGTGTAATTGGTTATTTCTAGGAATGATCTTAACATCTGGAAAATTAACATCTGGTGTTCCAATCTCTAAAGTAAATTTAATCTTCTGATTGCATCCATTCAGGTAATTCAGGAAATTTTCAAGTTCAGTTGCTGGTCCTTTCCAAATACCAAAATTGGCATCAATATACCTTCTCCATATGGCCAGTTTGATTGACCATGTGGGGTTATCCAAGATGTACAAGGATTCAAAATGAAACATAAAAGTATTGGCGTAGGCCGGAGCCATCGCTGATCCCATTGAGGTGCCTGAAGTTTGAAGGTAATATTGTCCGTGGGATCTAAAGAAGTTGTTATATGAAAATCATTTTTGCCAATTCGATTGCAAGCACTTTGTTTGAGGGAAAGTATTCTTCTTTCAACAACAACCATTCAAGAGCTTCTAAACCTTCTTCATGAGGTATGGCAGTGTACAATGATTGTACGTCCAGGGTAAACAAAGTCCAATCATTTCCATTCGTTCCACATCCTTTAATGTGTTCAAAAAATGCGTAGTATCTCTAAGATATGTCGATGTTGACTGTATTAGTGGCTGTAATAATCTGTCCAAGTATTTTGAAAGAGGATCAAATACACTCTCTGATGCTGCCACAATCGGTCTAAATGGTGGATTGATGAAATTTTTATGGACTTTTGGAAGCCCATAAAAAACAGGTATGATCGGATTTTTGTTAATCAAGAAATCTTTGGTGTTGTCAGTGATCCAGCCTTCTATGTGAGCCTTATTAATGACTTGTTCAATCATTAGTTGTAGTTCATTAGTTGGATCGTTATCTAAGGTTGTGTAAGTATTCTTATCTTCCAGTAGGGCTAAGCAGTCTTTTTTGTACATTGTGGCATCCATAATGATGGTTGCCCCACCTTTATCCGCAGGCTTGATTTCTATAGATCTGTCCTCAGCTAATTGTTTCAATAACCTATGTTGATGTTTACTTAGGTTTTGCCTTTTTTTATCCATGTATTTTATGGATTTTAAATCTCTGCATTTTGGTTTCAAAAAGATCAAGGGCTGAATTCCTTACATTAGGGCTAAAGTTACTTTTGGCTTTCATCTCCAATGTGGCAAATGTGGATGGCCTCTCTTGTGGCGGAATTGAATCAAATAATACTTTTAACTTAATTTTTCTAATTAAGTTGAATAAGTTGATCCCTTCATTAAATAAGTTTTGAGTTAGTCGTTGGAACAAAGGATAGACCTAGACTCAACAAGTCCAGTTGTTGTTTAGAGAAGGTTTTGTTTGAGATATTAATAATCAGGTTGGTATTTTCTTTTTGCTTTGCAGATTTCTTCCTCCCTCTTCAGAGCCTCCGTCTTCTAAAAAAGCTTGATTTTCATCAGGTGTTGTTATTGGGCTTATCTCTGCAGTGATTATGCCAGAGACTGATGGTATCGCGGGTACTAGATCTCTGCCTTCACTTGGTGCGTCACTTGATGGATCTGTGCTCTTACTTTCCCTTCTGATTGTCCCAGGATTAGCCAGAAAACCACCCTCATGACACATGCCCACTACTGTTATCTAAAAACCCCATTGGGCGGCCATGCGAAGGACAGTTGGCAAAGGGTGACAACTGTTTGCCTGGTCATCCTGCTTGCCCCCTCACCTCCTGCCCATAATGGCCACTACCATTCCCCTCCTGGACAGCTGCTACACCCCAACCTGATAACCACTTTGTGAACTCACTACTCTCGCTTGCTAGTGTGCATGTAAACTCTACTCTGGGCACTGGTAACACTCTAATCTGGTTTATGGTCATTAGTGACTTTGTAAATTGTACTTTGGTCAATAGCGACTCCAAAAAGTGCCCCATGGCCACTAGAGACCCTGTAATGTTTGCATTGGTCTCTAGAGACCATGTAAACTGTCCTTTGGTTTGTAGAGAACCTGGAAATGAAACCTTTATAGTGACCCTGAAAACTATTGTGTGTTCATTTGAGACTCTGTAAATGGTACTTTGATCGCCAGTGGCCACAATGGTTCATCACTCCATCACCATGAATCTCCACACCTTCATTATACCATTTACGTATCCCTTCCTACCCATCGCCATAGTATCTAGGCCACTCAGAATTCTATTTCTACTCCATTCCCCCACCTCCTTCACCCCTTCCCATTTTATCCCTACCCTTTCCATCACACACAAGAGTTAGGCCAGGCCTCAATCTTGATCCAACTTCATCTATCCACCTCCTCATCCCAACTCTACCCCCATTCCACATAAACCACTCTTACTCTTGGGTTGTTTAACGTCCAATCTCTTTGTGAAAATGATCCATCCCCTCTGACCATGACAGCACCCACAACCCACAGCTTGCATTCCTAGGCATCACAGAAATCTGGATGTCTCCCATGACACTGTCATACTTGCTGCCCTACATATTGACTCACTCTCCCTGGGTGGCTAAGAATGGAGATGGTTTGTACTGAATGTTCAACAAGACCAAACCATCTACTCCACTCCTGCATTCAGACTTTCTTCCGCCCTCCTCTGAACACACTGCCACTCAAAAACGTACATGTGCCCCCCCGCTATCCATATGTAAGTCTATCTGGTCCCAGCAACTCCCTCTTCCCTGACGTCATCCTCCTTCTGGCCTCCCTTTCCAGCATTGCCCCTATTGCCCTCATGGGGGTCATCAATGCCCCGTAAATATCTTGCTCCGAACAACTCAAACTCAGTTCTCTTCCATCTGACCACTCGATAGCCTACATACTCATGCTCAAGGAAGCTCTCTTGATCGTGTCTGTCTAGCATCCTCCCTTACTATTGAAAGATGTTGATGTGCAGAACTGAATTGCCTCTATTGCACTGTATTAGTAAATTGATAGATTCAACTGCATTCACCCTAACTTACCCTTTCTACCACAGGTCTGTGATTAACACAGTTCTGAATTGCACACAGTACTCTGCGCTAAGTTCGATATTATCAAAAGGACACACTTTACTTGTGGTGTAATTTTTATGAATGGGTAATGGGATAAAAATGTGTACTTAAAGATTCACAAATATCCAATGAAAAATACAGATCTCCTTGAATATATAACCAAGGTGAAAATATTCATACAAACGTCAGGGAGCCCCTTTATCGAGAATGAACATGGCAAATAACCTGTTCTATGGATAAGTTCCTAGTCGGGAGGGTCTACAACCACGTTTTAGCTCACTGTACCTTTCACAAAGGAGGAATACCATTTCCATATCAGTCTAGTCCTACCCACAAGGGCAGTCCAGCACCTAAATGCTAGGCACTTTCCTTCTGAGCAAGAGTGCCAACCGCAACTGCAGACACGTGCTTTGGCCGAGTCGGGCCTCACCAGTGAGGTGAAGCTGTGCCTCTCTAAGCACGAGTCCCTGAGTGGGCACCTACGCATAGAATAGGTTATTTGGCAGTGTCCGTTCTCCATAGAGGGGCTACCAGACATTTGTAGGAATGTGTAGGGACTTAGTTTCACCCTATGTTACCCAGAGTAATCAGGCGTAATTTAGGGTGAAACCAAAAAACGTGTCAGTTTATTGTTGTTTTTGTGCAAAATCTGCAAGTTGCATCTTTTTCTCCGGTTTGGATCCTAGAACATAATATTTCTTTTGTGGGGTATAAATTTAGACGAAAACATAAATATTGGGATCAGTAAAAACTGCTAGGAAATTTCATTAAGTACTTGGGGAGGATATTATACGGCTGACATTCCGAAGGAAGATGGCAATATAGCATCTGCTTTTGTGTTTCTATCCAATCTTTCCTCCATAGTTTTATTTTGACAGCCACTGGATTTGTTAATATCTCGTCAGTAGTACCCAAGTTCAAAAGTATCCCAAGGCAGGCCACCTTTCAGTCTTCTAGGATCTGCTTGCTATGGTTGGTTAGCGATCCCTTTATCAACTGGAAACATCTTGAGGGATTTTCCATGCTGGCATTTATGATAGAATTAAAGTGTTTTCCATACTACTACTGCGTACAATGAGGTAAGTCCCAGTTCATGTCTGATAACTTGTATCGGGACTCCCTTAGGCAGTTTTAGAACTCTTTTCCAAAAGAGGCCCTCCAATACAGGCCATCGATTAAATGGTAGGTCAATAAATGCTTCTGCACCATATGTTAGTATGAAGACCACCCTCAAACGATAGAAAGTTATAACTGGGAGAAGCACAAATCTTCCATATGTTTTCAAATGCACACACCCTTGTGATGCCAGATTTTTGGTTTTTGCTCTCAGGAGGCTTTTTTGTGGCCAATCCCTCACACTGGTGTTCAAACACATTCCTAGATACATGAATGTGTTGATTTATTTCAAGGGTCTCATTGTTTAAGCTCCAGTTGTTTTACTTGGTTCGTTTGCCCTGTGCCGAGTGTTCGATACGCACTCTAGATTTTGCGACATTGATTTTGAGTCTGTTACACTCTACATATATCTGTGGGGCATTGAGTTGATGCTGCAGGTCAATCAGTGTATGATCTAAAAGGACCAGATCATCTGCGTACAACAATCGACCCAACCGTTTACCATTGATTCTAGGTGGGAAACATCTAACCCCGCTCAAGGTCTCGTTCAAGTCGGGGATGAATAGGTGAAATAAAGCTGGGGCTAACAGGCACTCCGATTTCAGTACCTTCACGGTCTTAATTGTCCTTGACAAACAACCCATCAGGTCTAATCTTATCCTCAATGAGGTATCTGAGTAAAGGGCCTTCATTCATTGCCTCTAGTAAATGAACTAGGCAACCCTGTGCTTTACCTCTGTCCAAAGGAGATTTCTATCTATAGTATCGAACGCTTGGGCCAAGCTAATGAATGGCAAGTATACGCTTGCATTTTTCTGGTTATACAGGTCTTCAAGATGTTTATTAAAAGACATTCAGATGTGTGCCTACCTCCTTGACAAACCCTGACTGGTATATGTCATAACACCCTGATTCCAACACCCACTTTGAGAGTTTCTCCAGAACCAATGAAGCAACTATTTTGCCTGCCACATCAATAGTCCATAAACGAATTACAAATACAACAATTATATAAAAAAAGTTCATCATTACATTTCACATACCCTAAATACATACATACAATTAATTTTCTTAAAATCAACATCACGCATAAATCATACCCAACTGAATTCGCATGTCCCAAAACTACCTGATTATGTATAAAGTCATCTGGCTATTTTCTCACAAAAATTGGTGGATTTACCACTGGTAGAATTGGCACGTTGTAAATCCACCAACATTTTAATTTGGCAGTGCATGAAAAGTGGCGGTAATGGAGCTTGTAATGAGGCCCATTGTATGAAAAGTAATTTGACTTTATGCACAGAAGCTACATTTATGCTGTATATCCAACATTGATGCCTATAAAGATTATAATATCCAATCGGAATAGCTTTTGCTGCCATATCAATTCAATAATGTACCTGTTTAGTTAGCAATGTCACCCAAAACTAGAATTAATATGTTGTAATTCATTATGATCATTCAAACCTTTAGGAATTAAAGTATTGAAATAATATATCCAAAATGCTTCATGTTGTGATAATAGTTTCTCATAATCTCCATCTCTTTTCCATTTGGAAACCACCTTAAAAACATAAACTTGTAATTGTGAAGCATTGTGATTGTACTCAACATAGTGCTGAGCCAATGGTGAGGAAATATTTTTTTATGAAATGGATGAGCAATGTTAGTTCCACCTGACTTTAACTTTTGAATGGATTTTCCAACATAAGCTGTTTGTGTTTTGCAAACTGGGTTAAGTATGAACGTCTGTCTGTTACCATGGCCTTATCACAGGGAAGGCTAATTAATGATTCATGGTAACAACAATCTACACATTCCTACACCCAAGCCATGCTGCCCTCTCACCCCTGTTTGATTTCCTCCTTTTCCTCTTATGACTTTTTATGCAAACTTTCATTGTAGATCCCTAAAATGAGAACCACCCTCAACCAGACTCTATCTTGCCTTCACTCCTTCTCCCCAACCTCACCCATTGAGCTTGCACCCGTTCTTCGCATAGCAAACCCATGGACCCCTTTGATACACAGACATCAAAGTTACCAAACCTATAATCTTCCTTCTATCTCTCCTACCTTTTTAAACTCTCCCTCAGTACAGGAATCTCCCCTGCTTGCTTCAAGGTAGCAACTGTTCTACTCATCTGCAGGCAGCCCTCTGCTGACCCACACAGTGCAGCTAGATTGTGGCCTCAGTAATAAAGTCCTATGTTTTGTGCTAGGGTGACTTTGGGGAGCAGCCATCCGTTATGGAGATCCCTGTGGGAAGTATAAGATGGATATCCCAGGTACCCTAGGATACTTAGCCTCATTTATGTGACCCATGGTACTGGCTCTAATACCCCTCAGCAAGATTAGGAGGCCTTAAAATGTGGGCAGCCTATTACAATGAGAGGGAAAAGGCAGGCCATCGATGGAGTGGCTATCACAGATGTTTGTGATCAAAAACATGTCTAGAAAGATAATTGGTTTGAATAGAGACTGAAAACAGTAGGGGGAACTAAATTACACAGTGCCATGTGATTACGAGATAACTAAAACCATACACATTTCAGAGAAGTGAGGGAAGACCTTCTTGTCAGGAAAGGCGGACTCCATAGTCTGTATTAAGGGTCTAGATGGACTGCCGTCTGCGAGGCTGTTAAAGCCAGTGCTTTTTAAAATGTTGATTAGCATACAATATGCAGGTTATTCTGTTTCTGAAAGGGGGCATCAACTAATCAGGCCACACCTTTCATAATGCTTCATGCCAACATGATAGTGCACACATGTGTCTTTCCTGTAACCAGTATCCTGATGTGTACAGCCACAACTGTGCAGTGGCAAGGAGCAGGTTCAAAGGTGACATGATCCTCCCACATGTGCACGTGACAGCAGCTGGGACACAGAGCCTGCATAGGCAGAAGTGTCTTTTAATCTTCTGTTGCTCAGATCTAAATTATAATAATGGTAGGACTTAGTCTGGTGGCATGTAAGTATGTGGCATTGTGACTTCCAAGATCACACAACTACAGATAACTAACTAGTCACAGCAATTTGCTATTCACAATAATGTTAGCTTGCTGAAAATAGCCCAGCGATGACAGGATTAGGTGGCTGGCCTGACTGTCTCCAAGGCTGCGAGTGCAACAATAGCCAGATTGCTGCGTCTCTAATTCTCCTGTAGAAAGGATGACACCTTCCCCCAGGGCAATGGAACTTCCCACAGGCAGTCTCCTGGGATCCATAGCTTCAGAGGCAGCACTGACATAGCAAAACCAGCCTAACACTAGGGTGCTGATCACTGGAGTCCCTCTAAAGTAGCCAGTCGTGGGAACGGAGCAAGGTTAGAGTAGCCAGTAGAGAGGTGAGCTGAAAGAATGGTCCTACCATCCTGATTTCTATTAGGACTCTCTTCCTTTTCCTGTCCCCTCCACTTCCTGCAGGCAAGGAACTTTGGGTGTGACATCATAAGGCAAAGGGCTCTTTTTACAACAACCTGGATTTGACTCCCTCACCGCAGGCTTGCTTTGGACGAATGCCCTGTGACATTTTGCTTTTAAAAGGAAAGGGGCAAGCCCCCAATTATTTTATTTATCTCTGGACTTCCACAAGGAAAAGAAAGAACCATATGGATGTCTGTTGGGGATACAGTCTATACCAAAAACCGAGTGGGAGTGTAGAAGGACTTAGCTTGTCCTGGAGACTCACAGCAACCACAGAGCCAAGGAAAAGATCCTTGGCTCTCCCTGCATCTCTGAACTGCATCAATACCAGTTTGTGCACCTTCTGCACCATCTAAGATACTGCATGGGAACCACCAAAGTTCTGTCTGACTTTGATGCCCAACTGTATCTGCATCTGCAAGTTCAGCCGTCTCTGCATCTAATACCCACCAAGTCTTCTAGCGCCCTCAACTTAATACTGCTGCTGGTCATCAGCTTCTTTGAGCTCCAAACCATCATCACAGAAGTACCATAATGTTGTGTTGAGGCAGCCAAGTTTCTACTGAAGTTTTAGAAAAGGAGGCAAAAAGGAAGGGACAAGAAAGAATGAAGGAGGCGGAAAGGAGCAGGAAGATAAGTCGGATGGATGATTAGGGGAACAAGGTAAGGAACAGATACCCAAATAAGTGAAAATATGTCAAATCACTCTAAGCACAACCAGTCCCTATATGCATTCCTATATGCATTTTTACTACTCATCTTCAAAGTTGTTCATGAGTTGGCCCACCCTCTCCCCTACCTGACTATTTATATCACCCACAATGTGTCAGCCTTCAGCCTCCACTCTTGCACACTTTCCCGTCTTACTGTCCCTCACCCACTTGGCACAACCCATGATTCAGCTCCTTCTGCCTTCCTGCTCCCCCATCACTGGAACTCTTTATGTCCTGCAATCAAAACCACCACCTGCATTCATGTATCCAATGTGTCCCGTAAGCTCCAGCTCCTCCTCATTGAGAGGTCCCCTGCACTATTCTGGCACACCCCAAGGGACCTTCTGCCCTACTTTTATTGGAAAAACACTGACATCACTGTGACAAAAAGCCATTTGGCAAGGGTGTAGAAGCCCTGTTTCTTTATTTCTATTAAATAATACAATTATGCAGGTAATTCCATCTCTGAAAGGGTCATCTGCTGATCACATTCCCCTTTTATAAGCTCCATGCCAAAAGCATAGTGTGTAACTGTGTCCAGCTGCATCAGTATGCTGATTTCCAGCACCTGCTCTACCAGTGCACAGAGCAGTTTCAGAGGTCACAGTTTCCCATTTTACAGCTGCAGTGACTGTATTTCAGATATGTAGCCTTGTACCAAAGCTATGATGATCATAAATAATTACATGATAGTGGCAGGAAAAACTCTAATAATCAAGCTATGCCTGCGATAAGGCATAGTGCATGGCACTACGTGTGATCATTGCAGCCACATCTAATTTGATATCACAGACGTGTCAGCTCCTGTGATCCAAGCTCAGCTGTGGAAGGTGATGTGTATTCTGACTAGATAGAATGAGTCTGTCAAAAGAAGTCCAGGAACCTGAATGGCCTTGCCTCCTTTTTGATCTCTATGAGGGCAGGTAACACCCTCCACCATGGGCAGCCTCACAACAAGCACCTGCCGTGGCCCCAGGCATCAATAGAGCAAACCCATTAAAAGGGAGTAGCCTCACACCACAGTGCTGCATATCTAAAGGCCTTTGATTCTTTTGGATTCTATTGAGAAGGGAAGGGGGCAAGGTTAGTGTAGTCAGGGGGAGATCTGTACAAGTTTGAGAAACTTCTGCCATCTTGATTCTCTCTGCCTCTCTTTCTCTTTCCTGTCCCCTCACCTTCTGTAGCACAAAACACTTTGGGTGTGATATCAATAGGACACAGGTCACTCATTTCAAGAGCAAGGATTGGACCCCTAAAGCGGGCTAGCTTTAGTCCAATACCCTATGGGCTTTTACCTTTAAAAGAAGGGGTCTCACACCACTTCTTTTGGATAATCGCTTGAAGAAGATTTCATAGGACATCTATTGGGAGAGATCATCTTTCTAAAGACCTCTGCCAGTGAGGTGAAGACTGAGAGTCGAAGGCAGAGGCAAGCTCTGTCCTCTAACCACCCCAAGGGACCAGTGGGGGTGAATTGCTGCTGGACAAGCCCTGACTTTCTGCCAGCCACAGCAGTACTGAGGACCTCACTGTGTTGAAGGAACCCCTGCAGTTGTTTGCCAGACTCCCCCATGATTGGGAGCACTAGAAAAGGACTCATCTTGCCCCTGTGCCCCTGGATTAGGAATCACAGCACTCTGATAGCCAAGACAGCTGGGATCCTAGTGTTTTTGCAGTTGAACTACTTGGAGTTGTGTTTTCAAGAACCGTTTGACACATTCAACCCAACAGGACCCTCTAATGCTGCTTTTTTTGCTCTTTCCTGACTTTCAAATTGCTCGTGCAGCACCAAGAAGTCTTATTCGGCACTGCCGAACCACCAATAACTGCAAAAAGTTACAATTGACTATAACTTCCCCCTTGGTCCAGTTCTGGGTCCTGGAGACTGCATAGGTCACCACTTCCCCTTTTCCATCCAAGAAACATATCCTTTTAAACAACATTGTGTTTTTTACTTGCCTTATACCCTTGATTCATTATTCAGAGTGCTGTATTAAGCTATCTTTGCATATTCTCTGCTCTTTCCTTAGCAGTGGGGTTTGTGGAGTGTTTTTCTATCAAGTCATTTTGCAGATGGTGTGTTTTATTAAAGTATATCTATTTCTATAGACCCTTGATTGGGCATGTCCTTTATTTTGGACTGTTATTCATTGCTGTTTGGTGTCACTACTGAATCACATTCACACCCCTCTTAAGAGCACAGTCTTTCCTCTGCCCACGTTGCCACAAAAGGCGAAGGAGGTATATTTCTTAAATGTGCCTGTTTTACCTTTATGATTATGCTGGCTATTGGTTTGTAGACGTGTGAGGAATAAGTGGGCGCTTTAGGCTTTGCTCAACCCTGAACTCCTGCAGAGCAGAAGCCAATTTGTCAGAATCTCCCTATATATTTGCCTTGTTTGTCTCCTGTTGAGGTGTATTGTCCCAGGTTTGTCATGACACATGCTATCACCTGCTTGATATCCAGGCTCATTTTTACGGGACCTGCTTGATATTCAAGCTCAATTTTACGGGACCTGACTCTATGGGCCTCATTACACGGTAGGCGGTAGGGATTTACCGGTACCGGTAAAATACCGGTACCGGTAAATCCCTGCCGCCTTACTACGAGGTCCCTTAGCGGGTTGGAGTTTTAACGCCTGCTTTTTGCAGGCGTTAAATACCAACCCGCTAAGGGACCTCAGAGCTAATTACGGCACCGCTAAATTGCGGTGCCGTAATTAGCGCCTTCCCCATTCCCATTGAGCCCTAT
Source organism: Ambystoma mexicanum (assembly GCF_040938575.1). Classification (NCBI taxonomy): domain Eukaryota; kingdom Metazoa; phylum Chordata; class Amphibia; order Caudata; family Ambystomatidae; genus Ambystoma; species Ambystoma mexicanum. Next base: position 225,339,822 of record NC_090932.1, read on the forward strand.
GGGGCAGAAATGGGAATGGGGAAGGGCAATGGCGGAAGGGGGATTTACCGCCCCTCCAACCTTGGGATGGGGCGGTAAATCCCCTTTCCGCCAAGGCGGTGCCGGTATTTTACCGGCATGAGCCATGGCGCTAATAGCGCCATGGCTCACCGCCTACCGTGTAATGAGGCCCTATGTATCCTGTCTGTGTACTCAACAAATACTACAAATCCTCTAGGCAGCTACATTTAATCTACCTGTAGCCATTTGTTTCGCTCCTGGCCAGTCACAACATCAGGTTACACCAATATGCCAATGAAAATGAAGAGAGGCAGATGAACGTGTCCATCATTGTGCAAGCCCTTACCCCATTTCGATGGTACAGACATGAATGTTGTATCTCGCTCATGGCATCTACCACATCACTACTATTCTACCGCTGATGCGAGAGACGTTACTCCCTGAGGCAGCCCTACAGACCCTACCACAGATATCACTGAGGCAATAACTCTGCAGGCGATGGAGCAACTGGAAGAGCTGTAATCATGAAAGAAAGAAATGACATCATGGCAGAGGCCAACACACGTAGGTCCATTAGAGACGAAGCACATACGCATCAAACACGAAGATACACAAACACTAGGTCAAATTGCCTTTAAACGCGAAGAACATGCTTGCATCTACTAGGTTAGAGTACATATACTCTTTCTTCTATGCTGAAACGCAAGATACACGAGAATACCCATAAAACTTGCTTAAAACTAAACTGAGTGGCCATGTAAACCAAGATGGAGGACGCAGCCACATTAGGTGAATGAGAGACCCTAAGAAGCCTTAAGACTGCAGAGAGACCCGGTCTTGCTGAGCCAGCAAAAGAGCCATGCTTGAACAGCCAAGATAGCAATTGCACAGTTTGCCAAGTATATCAGGGAAAGTCAGGTTTGGATCAGCAATGGAAAAGTACAGACAACAAACAGGTCCCAGATGATGGGCATAATTCTATGAGGAGAAGCAAAGAAACACATGTTGCTGGAAGGTCAGATTTCCACCAGCTCAGACTTGACACTGAGAAGAAAGTAGCTCGAACAAGTCTCTAGAGGCCAAGGAGGTAATGACACACATAATAAAAAGGGCTAAAATCCTCCTAAATTACTGAGCAGAATAATTAAAAATGCAGTCCCTACACACGTGACTTGCAGCTGGCAGATAATGCCTATTCATGAGAGCCAGACATAGGCCGACAGAGCGCTATGTTCCCATCCATCTAGTTGGGACAAAATATACAATATAGTATGAAGTTGAAATCTAAATGTCCTAGCTTGTGGCCTAGGGAATCAGAGAATGGTAACCTTATTCGGACAGTAAAATAACGATAGGGGTACACCCATTTGCAGGTGCGCTGAGACACAAAACTGTAAAATAGTGAGGCCAGCCTCGTGGCTTATAAATGGTGGGTATCCCCAAACCACAAGACATTAACAGCATACTAACTCTTCACGCTTAGCCACATGCTAATTATAAATTCAGTTTTTCAAAATTCGTACAAATACAAAATCAATTAGGTAGGTGCGATGGTGTTCAAAAATAAGTATTTAATTCTATCCTTATTGGGACACGCATCACCTTGGGGCCATTGTCATCAACTTACATTGTTGCTCGTGTGCGGTTAACCGTCCAGGATGCCAAGGCTGGGAAAGCCATCCCTGGCCAATCACTATTCACCTTTAATGCTCACAGTGTTGCAGCAACCACTCATATAGCTCCCAGATGACATATTGCCCCATGTATCTTTTTGTAGGTTGTCCCAGGCAAAGCTATTAGATATGGCCGGATCAATTAGAATACAAACCCCATATCGAATGTATACTTAACCAAACCTTTCACCCAATCCCATGCCACCTTAGGTTTGTGCAATGTATTATTTGTTTGTGACATCATATTTGCTTAAAACCCAGTGGCAAGCTTGTACCAAGCTGGGAGAGAATCGGAAATCACTTGTGATATCCATTGCTGTCCCTGTTTTATCTGGATTTATGGAAAAAAACAGTAGCTTTGCCACATTACTGGGCTCTTCCGTTTTTTGGGCATGGGATTCCCCCAGACCTGTTCGCTGCATACCTAGATAGGGGGTTTCCTCCCCATCACGACATGTGGCAGCAGAGGATGGTTCGTTAGCACCCTCAGTGATTATATCACCTCTTTTCCCTCCACAAGTCTAAAGGGACTGATTTGCACCTCATGAGGACCAGATTGTTAATCACGTGTGAAAACTCAGACGGTCGTCAGGATCCCCTTTGGAGAAATTCCTGCCCTCTCCTTGCAGGACGCTCTCCAGACCAGAAGGCGGAGTGGCAGATTGTGGAAAGAGGCAGTTCCAAGGGTGTCGGCTGACCAACGGATGTAAGCAAGAGAGTAGTAATCTGGCAAACATGGGGGGGGGGTCTTGTGTGTCTATTGAGGGGAAGAAAAAGAGATGAAAGTTTCCCTGTGACCAGGGCTTTGCTACGGCTGTGGATGGTGGCACCTTATGACATATTACAGAAAAACCCCACAAAAAGAGCAGAAGAGAAGTTTCCCTGTGCTGAGTGGGGCATAGAAGAAGGGCCACGCCTCTCATGGCCTAACGGGCAGGTATACGTAGAGAAAATAAATAAATACATAAATAAATAAATGTTTCCCTTGTTATGAGATAGACAAGATGATGGCCGTGGGGTTGAAATTGTTTGATTATTGTGTTGTTTTAAGAGTGCACTCCTATGTTGCATATATATATATATATATATATATATATGGGGTGTTGTTGAAGATAAAAATAATGTGAAAGATTGATCAGAGAAGGTTGTTGGTCGAGGATAAAGGGGCACCCAGATTGGAGCAAATTGTTGGAAAAGATCTTGGTTTTGTAGTGTGAGTTATAGCTGAGGAGCGGGGAGCCGGCTTGAGGTTCGAGGTTGTGAAGAAATGTTTTGGCATTAGCACAGGCTCCCGGAGCATGTGGAGGTTTGGATTAGCCTTAAGGCGCAGAGTACGGAGTAGGGGCAGCAACTGTGGTATGCGCTCCAATTGATATTAGTGAAGCCATAGATGCTTGTGGGAAGGCTTGAGAAGTATTTAAATTCTGAGAAAATATAGTGATTGATTGACAAAGGATTGTGAGGACAAAGTTAAGATATTTGAGTTACAAAGCAAAAGCCCATTTTGAGGTTAAGTATGTATCAGCAGTCAAAAGAGTGACGTGCCATCATCGGAGACACTCGCCTAATGCGCATGTGCAAGTCCCTTCTGCAGTATAAGGTTACAATTTGTATATTGAGGAATGGACTCACGAGACAGTGGACAAGATGATAAAACCTTGGCCGCAAGAGGGCAGTCTTTCGAAAACTGTGCTGCAACACAGACCACATACTTACATGCCGCATCTAAGGGCAAGAAACTACAAAGCAGACTAGCAGTCCTAGGACTATGGAAGATGTCTCGGAATGAGGTGGCAGACTTACCAAGGAGAGAGTGGATACTTAATCAGCAGGACATGGAGGGCAAGGCACCCGCAGCCTCCTCCTCCTCCCCAGAGCACTGACCCACCAGTTGAGGGACAGGGATTTTACCCATTGAAAGAAATGAAGGCAGCGGCAGGTTACATAAATCCTGTGTATGTACCCCCTGCCTATAGCAGTGAAGATACAATAAACGGAGCCAAGTTAAATAATTCAAAGTCACTACCCATGCCCGGAGAGTATAAGGAGCATTGCAAGTTAATTTATTTATTTTAATTCTTGATAACGCAGGCAAAGCAAGCAAAGCTTGCAGAGGATGACAGGGAAAGGATGACAGCAGACAAGGGCAAGTGGGTGGTAGGACCGATATTGCTTAAACTACACGGACAACAGAAAACTGACCACAAAGACAAGGAAAGGGAACCTAAAGACAAAATGGACAAAGTGGAGGAAGAAGCCCAACAGAGAAGGAAGTTGGAGGAAGAAAGAGAATGGGAAAAAATGACAGAAGTTGGGGAAAAGGAAAGGAAAGAAAGGAAGCAGCAGGAGAGAAGTAGGAGGGAATTAGAAGAAGCAGAGGGGGAAATGGAAAGAGAAGAAATGAGAAAAAAAGAAGGAGGCATAAGAGAGGGCAGCAAGGGAAACAAAGGAAGAAAAAGAGAGACAGGTGCAATTAAGCAAAGAAAGGAAGAAATGGGAGGTTGGAAGGCTCATCCAAAAGCATCTATGCAAGATTGAGGAAGAAAGTAAACAGCAGGAGTGGGATAGGGAGAGGATCTGGGAAAGACGAATTAAGGAGATTGAAGAAATAATGATAAATGATACGCTCCCTGATGAGGATGAGGGAGAAGGGATACAAAGGATTATTGGGACATTATACAGAAGCAGATGAGATAGCAGGCCACCCTTAAGGTTGCAAGGAGAACAGTGGGGTCTCCACAAAGGGGGGGGTTTACGATCGTTAGACAGAGCCATGAAAGGACAACGGAGAAGAAGCATACTGAAAAGATTGAATATGAGAGTGAAGAGGAAGAAGGTAGTGACGACAGTGGTGGAACAATGGAATCAGATAAGGAAAAGGAGGAATGTGAAGGTGATGGAGAGGGAAGGAGCATGCATGGCCCCTTTGAGGGGGAAGCCATAGAACTGGAGGCAGAATGGTCTGAGGGAGATGAGGCAGAAGGAGAAAGGCTAGTGCTTATGATGCATGGTAATCGACTAAAGGGCCGCTCAGCAGCCTAAATGAAGTTACCCCATATGCCTACAGACTGAGGGCATTACCAGAATTAAAGAAGGTGAGCATGACTGTAGCATTTACAGTAACAACTGGTCCAGATGCACCCAAGAGTTACTGGGGATAACCCAGTACCCACTGTTAGAGAAGGGAGGAGGACAGCCACAATATACACTATGGCCCCAGATGGACAAGGATACTTTGAGATGTAAATTGCCATTGTTAACAGCAGAGGCAGGGAAATGGATTTATGAGACAGAGAAACTGACTGCATGGATAACTTTAGCAGTGGGGGACATTAAAAGCTTGCTCGCCACCATGCTTGTGGAAAGGGCTAATGACATTTGGAAACGGGCGGGTTATCCCGCGGTGACCACACAGAAGACGTCACATGACGGAGCACCATTCATATGGCCTGACACATCAGACTTTAGCCCAATTATGACACTCAAAATGCATGAAGACGAAGACCCCATTACTTCTATTCAAGAGATCCAAGAGTGTTGGCGTCTCGAGACTTGTGAGCCATGAGATAAGACAGTAGGGTTATTCTATCACATAATAAGCCAGGGGCTACCCGAGTATGGCCAACAATGATTGAAGAAATGAGTAGGGATGGAAGCAAGACTGGCCAGAGATTCAGTTGACTATAGCACATTATTGTCGATTAATGCAAGAGAATGTTAGGAAGAAGCGAGAGGAAAGAAAGCTAGATGAGGCGAAGTTAGTTCAGAAAAAGTTGTTAAAATACTCAATGGAAGGGGCAGTGCTGACAAGCGGAGATGGAGTTGTTAAACAGGAGCTATAGCACAACCAGCAAATGGCAGGATGGAATTTTGCATGAAGAGGAGAGTACAACCACTGGCCCGGGGGAAGAGGGTGTGTGTCTAGAGGCAGTGAGAGTGGGTTTCAAACCCTGCAAGGAGAAGGCAGGTTTAAGGGGGACAGCTCAGGAACGTGGGACTCCACCACAATGTTGGAGGACATGTGGGAAGATTGGCTACATATCTCGAGTGTGTAGAAGCGGGGGAGGGATGCAATAGACTTGGCAAGACCCAGAAGGGGGGGGTGAGATATCCACCAGCATATGCTACAAAATCACATGACTATTATGCCCAAGATCCCATGCATTATCAGACACATGTGCTGCAAATGCAACAAGCTTCTCAAGCACCAGCACAGCCACAGCAGACACACATGCAGGCACAGCCACAGCAGGCACACATGCAGATGCAACCACAGCAAGTGCACATGCAGACACAGCAACTGCAGACACAACCCCAAGCACCGACGCAACAGAATACCATGACTACATAGAATCCAAGTACTGCAGTCCAAACTCCCTCACCCAGCACAGAGAATGTGACAGTAGTGGGAGGGAAACCTTTCACCGGGACTGGGATGTACCTATACCCACAATAGGACATCTTACGGACTGGACTGATGTGTTCCATCCTATCTGTCACAACTGACCTGCAAGAGGAGACACAAGTGGGGGGTGACCATAGGTGACAAAACATTCTCTTTTCTTGTAGATATAGGGGCCACCAGATCCTGTGTCAGGGAAGGCAGATACCCAATGTCAGGCAATGCCATGAATGCACAAGACTTTTCTGAGGCCAAAAATTTGGTTCCATTTACTGACAGATTGCCCATCACTGTCGGGGAACGCGATCGCGCCATGCTGCTACTATATTCCCACCAAACGCCAGTGAACATAATGGGAAGGGATATGATGAGTAAACTGAACATGACCATCTCATTTACTGAGCAGAGGATAGTGTGCTCCTCTCCAGGGATCCACTACATGAATGCATGATAATCTATTACATCATTCTGTGGTCAGACGGCACAGAGGGGGGCGCCCTTAGATCCTGAGGTGTTCCAGTATGGAGTGCGTCTTATACTAGCATGGCTTCTTGGGATACAAGGCAAACTTTTGCAACTACCAGCATAGATTCTGTTTAGACCAGAGATCCCCATGAATGAGAAGGAGGGACATGTATTTGCATTAGAATTGGAAACAATCATAACAAGGGATGAGAGGGTAGTTCTCTGTCATGATCTCTGCTTCCAAAAGGTCAGGGTTTTCCCAACTCCCTTGGAAGCAGATCCATAACCCAGCTTCCGAGTGCCAACCAGTCCCAATTGGGACCTTTTGGACCCAGTCCTGGCGCCAGTGGCACCAGGCTCATAAATATGCCTAGTCCCAGCGCTGGAAGCGCCGGGCTCATAATGCTTGGGTGGACTTACCTTCAGCAGACCATGCTGCTTACTTGCCTGCCAGTTGAGCCTCTGATCCTCTTCTGTTTGGAACTACTTTTCCTGTTGGGTGGGGCTGGAGCCACTCCCTAGATTCAGAACACTGGAACTCTTCTGGAAGGCAGGAACTCTTTTCTTACCAGGAACTCTTTTCTTACTTAGGCGTGGCTGTGGAAGGAGACACCTAAGCACTACAGGAGGCTATTTAAACCACACCCGGTGGATGAATCTTGCTTTGCGTTATTCTGCAACCTCTGCAGCAGAACGCTCATCGTGTCTTCTGCATCCGGTCCTGGGCCTAAGGAAAAAGGCTTACCATCCTGAATCCAGTCTTCAGCAACACCTATAAAGACAAGAAAGAACAGGTTAGCATTCTGGCATCTGAAAGGCAAAGGCTTACCATCCTGAATCCAGTCTTCAGCAACACCTATAAAGACAAGAAAGAACAGGTTAGCATTCCGGCATCTGAAAGACAAAAGTTTACCAACTCTTCGCACGCTCCGGAGGCCTTCGGCGCTGCATCCCGCATCTGAAAGACAAAACAAGGTGCGTTTAAAGACATTGGGGAACTTTAATACTCACGTGCCATTACTCCTTTCCACATCTAATCCAGTGGGTATTCCGGCACCCTGCAGCCGCTCCGAACTCGTACCTGCAAAATAAAAAGACAGTTAGAGCGCATAGTGAAGCAGGCAACAAGCGCTTACTTACGTGCTTCCAGGCGCTTCTATTCATCACACGGGCTCCATCTTCAACTCACTTCAGCCCGTCATCCGCCATCGCCGGAACCCTGCAAAACAAGAGACATCATTACTAAAGACTTTAAAGACATTTGAATGACTCGAAACTTACCGTTCGTGCAGTAAACGACGGACAGCAGTCCTCTGAAGTCAAGAGGCCTGCGCTACCTATCCAGTGAAGAAACTGGTTACAGCACCCTGCCCCGAGGCAGATGGAGAGCTCGGCATTCACTTACCTAAGGTGAGAGCGTTAACCTTTGGGGGTCTACAGGAGAGGAGAAGAGGAAAGAGATAGGGACACCCCAATAACCCCAGTTCATTAACCCCATATTTTCTATCTGCAGACATCTTACTCTACACGTCAGGCATACAGTGCACAGAGGTCCAGCCCAAAGAGCCAACCGGGTGCTACACATCACCTTTGAAGATACGGTAGTCGCCCAGTCAAGACCGGCGCCTCTGCGAGAATCAGGTGAGCGTTACAGAACGCAAAGCCTACCGCAAAACTCTCGCCCAGGCGCTATGGAAACCTCGGATACTGACCCCCTAGCCTGGTTACTTGGGGAACTAAGGGCAGAAGTGCATGCAGCTCGTCAGGAAACTAATGCTCTAAGAAGGGAACTAATTATTTCCAAGGAGAGAACAGACAATCTTGCTAGACAAGTGCTACAGTCACAAGCCGGACAGACCCAGTTACCCGCATCAGGGGCAAATCTTCCTTCAACATCCTCTATGAATCCAGTGCAGGTCAACCTACCTGGGAATGTACCTCTGGCTCCGCCCGAACGATTTTCTGGTGACCCAAAGAGGTTTGCAGTATTTATCAATCAGTGCCGGTTGCACTTCTTATGCCGGCCAGCAGCCTTTCCAACTGATCAAGCAAAAGTAGCTTTTGTACTTTCGTACCTTAGTGGCAATGCGGCAGACTGGTCGATCCCTCTAGTTAATCAAGATGATCCGGTTCTCCATGATTTTCAAGCCTTTCAGCTTAGTATGGAAAAACTGTTCGCAAGACATTCACAGGGGCAGGCCTTGGACAATGAGCTTCTTTCGTTGCGACAGGGTAATCAAGACCTTTTGGCTTATATTGCATCTTTCAATAGACTAATAGTGGAAACTCAATGGCCTGAGGACAAAAGGATTACGCTGTTTTATAGAGGTCTACGTGGAGAGCTCAAAGACTTTTTAGCCCAAGTAGTGAATCCCCCACAAGACTGTTCGGATTATATAGACTTGGTCGTTCAAATAGATCACAGGCTGCAGAACAGGAAGGCCGATCGTTCCAAGTTTGATGCTCGAGTATTTTCCAAACCGCCAACTCCTTCCAAAGGAGTAGACTCCGGGGAACCCATGCAAATAGGGGGTCTGAAAGGTCCTCTAACACAAAGGGAGCGGGAAAGGAGGAAACAGTTGCAATTATGCCTATATTGCGGAAACTCAGGGCACTTTCTTCGAGACTGTCCGGTGAAACCTGCCAAGAAGGCAGTAGGAGCTGCAGTTACCAAAGTTACAAACTCTGAGCAGGGAAACGACCTCGCCCGACAAGAATAGAGGTCCTCTTGCCGAGCGTGAAAACCAGTTCCGTGACCTCGCATTTCGTGATACCTATGGTCCTCATTAGCCCTTATAATCCGGATCGATTACATGCAATTGAAGCTTACGTCGACAGCGGTGCCATCGGCAATTATGTGGATCATGAAATGGTTTTGAGGATGAATCTAACTCTTTGTCCCAAGGCTGTAAAGGACGTCATTACTACGGTGGATGGTACGGAGATAGCCTCCGGGCCAGTAACGCATACCACTCAAGAGGTGACGCTAGTAAGTCAAGATGGACACCATGAGAAGATCGTGTTCGATGTGATCAAGGCCCCTCAGTTTCAGATTATTCTAGGAATACCTTGGTTAGAGAAACACAATCCTCTGATCGATTGGCGAGCAAGAACGGTCCAGTTTCCAGAATGTGTCTCTACTTGTCACCCTCCACCTGGTGTTGCACTGGCCGCAATTTCTTCAGAGACTCCCCAGTTACCTCCCGAATACCTAGAATACCAAGATGTTTTCCGGAAGGATCAGGCTAACTCTCTACCTCCTCATAGGTCTTATGACTGCCAGATAGACCTGATACCTGGATCTACTCCTCCTTGTAGTAGAATTTATGCCCTCACCGAGCCTGAGAACCTTCACCTTCGACAATACCTGGATCAATACCTGGCAAATGGGTTTATTCGTCCTTCCAAGTCCCCTGCTTCTTCAGCTTTGTTCTTCGTTCCAAAAAAGGAAGGAGACCTTAGAACTTGTATCGATTATCGCTCCCTGAACCAGATCACCGTTAAGAATAGATATCCGTTACCTTTGATACCTGAACTCCTGGACCAAGTCAGAAAAGCATGCATATATACAAAGCTGGATCTTAGAGGAGCTTACCACTTGGTACGAGTAAAAGAGGGCGATGAATGGAAGACGGCCTTCCGCACCAAGTATGGGCTATTTGAATATCAGGTCATGCCCTTCGGACTTTGCAATGCCCCGGCCGCCTTTCAATATTTTATGAACGATGTCCTCAGAGAGCTCATAGATGTATGTGTTGTTGTTTACATTGACGACATCCTCGTTTATTCTTCATCGGAATCTGAACATCGGAAACACGTGAAAATGGTCCTCGAAAGATTGCATCAACACAAACTTTTCGCTAAGTTGGAAAAATGTGTTTTCAACGTGACTGAAGTTGAATTCTTGGGATTCATATTATCACCTGGCGGAGTGCGTATGGATTCAAAGAAGGTCGATGCAGTTCTCAAATGGCCATCACCATCCTCCGTAAAAGGTGTGCAAAGCATGTTAGGCTTCGCTAACTTTTACCGCAGGTTTATCCCCGAATTCTCTCGAATAGTCCAGCCCATCACTGCCTTGTTAAAGAAAAACAAACGTTTTGAATGGTCTACCGAGGCGGAACAAGCTTTCCAGGATTTGAAGACTAAATTTATCTCTGCACCAATCTTAAAACACCCTCGCCCCGAACTCCCCTACATCGTGGAAACTGATGCTTCAAGCCTTGCCATGGGGGCAGTTCTATCACAAAAGGACCCGGTAACCAATCAGTTGCATCCCGTGGCATTTTGGTCCCGCAAATTCTCGCCTCCTGAAATCAATTACACGATTACTGACAAGGAACTTCTGGCTATCAAGTCTGCCTTTAAGGCTTGGCGGCATTATCTGCTGGGGGCCCGACACACCGTTACTGTGATTACGGATCACCGAAACCTGCAATATTTGAAGACCGCAAAAGCCCAATCCTCTAGACAACTCCGTTGGGCATTATTCTTTGCCGAGTTTGACTTCATAATTACCTATCGACCTGGTACAAAGAACGGTAAAGCCGATGCCCTTTCTCGGATGGGAGTGGAAGAACACTTGGTCAACCCTAAACCTGTACCAATCATTCCCGGACAAAGAATTCTGGGTGTAATCGCCACAGAATCCATAGAGGAAGTTAAGGATAAAGCCAGGCAACTTGTAACTCCAGCAGACATACAGAATTGGCATCTGCAGGGAAAGGACTTTGCAGTAAAGGACAACTTATTGTATTTCCAAGAACGATTATACCTACCCAGCACAGATTTACAGAAAAAAGTAATCTCTTGTTATCACAACTCTTTAATGGAAGGTCATCCCGGTATAGCCAAGACCTCAGAAAAGATCAAGCGCTACTTCTGGTGGCCGTCTTGGAAAAAAGATATCAGAGACTTTATAATGTCCTGTGGAGTATGCGCCCAAAACAAGAGTCAAAAGGAAAGACCAGCAGGCCTCTTACGCCCTATTGACATCCCACCTCGCCCTTGGCATACGCTTTCTATGGACTTCATCACCGATCTACCTCCATGCTCCGGATACAATACGATTCTAGTAATCGTGGACTTATTCTCCAAGATGGCGCATTTCATTCCGCTCAAAGGCTTGCCAACAGCAGCAACTCTGGCCCGAGAATTTCTCGAAAACATCGTCCGACTGCACGGTTTTCCTTCGGTTCTAATTTCTGATCGAGGTAGTCAATTTATTTCTCATTTTTGGCGAAGTTGCTGTCTGTCGGCTCAAATTGATGTGAGACTATCGACCAGTCACCACCCTCAGACCGACGGACAAACCGAGAGGACCAATCAAACTCTGGAACAGTATTTACGCTGCATGCTGCAACAAACTGAAAAAACTTGGAAAGATATCCTTTGGATAGCCGAGTATGCCTACAATAACTCTGTCCATTCGGGAACTGGGAAAACCCCGTTTTTTCTTTTGTACGGCAGTCACCCTCGAACCTCGGAGTTGGATCCCCTCCAAGATCTTGAAACACCAGCAGTAGACTACCTGCATTCTACAATCACCCAAGCCTTTAAGGAAGCTGTTTCTCACCTTCAAAGGGCTAAAGAACAATACAAGAAAGGAGCAGATCAACATCGGAAGGAAGCCCCTCACTATCAAGTAGGGGATCAAGTCTGGTTATCCACCAAATATCTATCTCTAAAAGGGCCACGCACATTCAACCCAAGATACCTTGGTCCCTATTCCATCACTACCATAGTAAACCCAGTAGCGGTCAAGTTGGACTTGCCCCCGCACATGAAGATACATCCGGTCTTCCACGTCTCTCTATTAAAACCCGTGCAACCTCAAACCCGACTAACCAAATCTCCAAAACCTATCCTAGTGGATGGAGAACTCGAGTTTGAAGTCAAAAGCATTCTGGACTCCAAGATCTCCAAATCTAAACTATTCTACCTAATTGACTGGAAAGGCTACGGCCCCCAAGAGAGATCCTGGGAACCTGCTGAATATGTCCACGCTCCTCGCCTAATCAAAAGATTTCACCGAACATTTCCTGACAAGCCAAAACCCCCGGAGAAGCCCGGTTTGGGAGGGGCCTTGAGGGGGGGTACTGTCATGATCTCTGCTTCCAAAAGGTCAGGGTTTTCCCAACTCCCTTGGAAGCAGATCCATAACCCAGCTTCCGAGTGCCAACCAGTCCCAATTGGGACCTTTTGGACCCAGTCCTGGCGCCAGTGGCACCAGGCTCATAAATATGCCTAGTCCCAGCGCTGGAAGCGCCGGGCTCATAATGCTTGGGTGGACTTACCTTCAGCAGACCATGCTGCTTACTTGCCTGCCAGTTGAGCCTCTGATCCTCTTCTGTTTGGAACTACTTTTCCTGTTGGGTGGGGCTGGAGCCACTCCCTAGATTCAGAACACTGGAACTCTTCTGGAAGGCAGGAACTCTTTTCTTACCAGGAACTCTTTTCTTACTTAGGCGTGGCTGTGGAAGGAGACACCTAAGCACTACAGGAGGCTATTTAAACCACACCCGGTGGATGAATCTTGCTTTGCGTTATTCTGCAACCTCTGCAGCAGAACGCTCATCGTGTCTTCTGCATCCGGTCCTGGGCCTAAGGAAAAAGGCTTACCATCCTGAATCCAGTCTTCAGCAACACCTATAAAGACAAGAAAGAACAGGTTAGCATTCTGGCATCTGAAAGGCAAAGGCTTACCATCCTGAATCCAGTCTTCAGCAACACCTATAAAGACAAGAAAGAACAGGTTAGCATTCCGGCATCTGAAAGACAAAAGTTTACCAACTCTTCGCACGCTCCGCAGGCCTTCGGCGCTGCATCCCGCATCTGAAAGACAAAACAAGGTGCGTTTAAAGACATTGGGGAACTTTAATACTCACGTGCCATTACTCCTTTCCACATCTAATCCAGTGGGTATTCCGGCACCCTGCAGCCGCTCCGAACTCGTACCTGCAAAATAAAAAGACAGTTAGAGCGCATAGTGAAGCAGGCAACAAGCGCTTACTTACGTGCTTCCAGGCGCTTCTATTCATCACACGGGCTCCATCTTCAACTCACTTCAGCCCGTCATCCGCCATCGCCGGAACCCTGCAAAACAAGAGACATCATTACTAAAGACTTTAAAGACATTTGAATGACTCGAAACTTACCGTTCATGCAGTAAACGACGGACAGCAGTCCTCTGAAGTCAAGAGGCCTGCGCTACCTATCCAGTGAAGAAACTGGTTACAGCACCCTGCCCCGAGGCAGATGGAGAGCTCGGCATTCACTTACCTAAGGTGAGAGCGTTAACCTTTGGGGGTCTACAGGAGAGGAGAAGAGGAAAGAGATAGGGACACCCCAATAACCCCAGTTCATTAACCCCATATTTTCTATCTGCAGACATCTTACTCTACACGTCAGGCATACAGTGCACAGAGGTCCAGCCCAAAGAGCCAACCGGGTGCTACACATCACCTTTGAAGATACGGTAGTCGCCCAGTCAAGACCGGCGCCTCTGCGAGAATCAGGTGAGCGTTACATTCTCCATGAGATAGATGATATGGGGAAAGCATGGCGGACAGTTATAGCCCTAGACGAAGGACATAAACTGACTGATTTGACAGATAAAGATTTGTTTCGAGATGGCTATTCAGACAGTTAAGTGGTGTTTTTGATAAGCATTAAATATAAGATGAGGATTGAGAACAGGGAGGTGCCACAGAGGATGGCACTCATGAAAAATACACCATAATTCCTTGAAGACGACTTGGCACGGGTGCCAGCAGTTTTGTGGACCCACAGTCCTTATGACGTGGGTCTATTGAGGGGAGTAGGGGCAGTCAAGATCAAATTGAAGGCAGGAGAAAATTTACTCAGAGTGAAGCAATAGCCCATGTCCAGAGAAGCAGAGAAAGGCATTTTGAAACGATTTCAGCACTAGTACAACAGTGCCATCAGAGTTCCCATGTCCTACGGCTGTGTACCCAGTGAAGAAAGCAACGGGATGGTCATGGAGATTTATTCAGGATTCACACCCCCTAATCAATATTGTTGACACAGAGTTTCCATTAGTTCCCAACCCAGCCACCATATTATGCAACATCCCACAGAAAGTTGCACATTTTACAGTGATTGACCTGAAAAGCACATTTTTCTCAATACCCCTTCATAAAGTATCACAGGATTTGACCTTGTTTTCATATATCAATAAAAAGTTGAAACATACAAGATTATCACAGGGGCAATGTGAGTCCCCTTCTGTATTTAACAGAATACTTCAGATGGATTTGGGGAAACATACACATGGATTGTGCAGTAATTCAGTATGTAGATGACATTTTGGTGTGTAATGCCCAAAGAGACTCAGTACAGTTGATGACAGTTTTGGCAGACAAGGCATACAAGGTGGACAAGGCAAAATTGCAGCACTGTCAGAAAGAGGCCCTTTTCATCAGACAGTTAATCTTGCAGGAAGGTAGGAAGGTAACCCCAGAAAGAGCAGAAGCGATCACCAAAACACTTCAGCCAAAAACATTGAGGGAGATGCAACAGTGTTTGGGTCTTTGCATTCATTGCAGGGCATGGGTATTTGATTACAGCACATACATTAGGCCCCTCCTAGCAGGACTTAAAGAAGCTCAGCGAGACAACAGAGAGGTAGCCTGGACAAATGAAAGGATACAAGCCTTTGGCGAATTGAAAAGAGCAATATGCACAGCACCAGTTTTAGGGATCCCTGACTACAATGAAGAATTTGATCTATTTTCACACTCCGATGGGGTGGTGATGAGAGCTGTACTCATACAGAAGACTACCCTGGGACACAAACCTTTGGCTTATCACAGTTGGCTCTTAGACCCAGTAATTAAGGGGCATTGCCCTTGTGAACAAGCATTGGCTGCAGCAGCCTTTGCACTGGAAATGTCAGCAAATATCACAATGGGCTGCAGAATAACACTGCACGTGGAGCATGATATGATATGATATGGCATTTATAACACGCCTTCACACAAGTGTTTCAAGGAGTGACGAGGCAAGAGAGGGGAAACAGAGGGAAGACAGAGATAGCGATCCTACTAGGCCAGGTGACATTGAGATCGTGTAAGTGCAGGGGAGAGGAGAAGGGGAAAAGTGTGGGTGGAAAGGGGAGGGGGCAGTGCAGTACATAGGATAACAGTAAAATAAATAAGACAATAATTAATACATAAAAGTGAGGCCAGCCAGTGGAAAGTGCAGGGGTAAGTGCACACATCAGGTGTCAAGTGCTAGTAGGGGCTGTAGGGATACAGAAACAGTCCCCGAGTGTAACGGTTGGCAGGGGGGCAGTGCAGGTGTGCAACTGGTGAGGAGGGGACCTGGGCCCGTGATCAGAGGGTAGTCAGGTAATCAGTGCAGTTTCAGATTCAGCCAGGAGATCAGCAGGGGAGAGGAGGAGAGAAGGCAGAATCAAAGAGGAAGGTCTTGAGGTGCTGTCGGAACCGGAGGTGGTTCTCCTCAAGTTTCAGTGGGGCAGGGATGCTGTTCCAGAGGGAGGCCCAGCAGAAGAAAGAGATCTACCACCAACTTGCTGCTTGGAGAAGCGACTAACCCTGAGGGAGTTGATGAGCTAAGAGCTCGAAAAGGAAGATATTTAGGAAGAGAGAGTTGAAGGTATTGAGGCCCCAGGCCCCAGAAGGCCTTGTGAACAATGCAGAGGGTCATGAACTTAATCCTCGTCGACACTGGGAGCCAATGCAGAGATTTCAGTCTTGGAGAGATACGATCCCTGGGCTTGAGGCCAAGGACAAGTCTCACAGTCCTGTTTTGGATGAGTTGCAGAGGGCGGAGAGTAGAGGCAGGCAGATTTAGAAAGAGGCTGTTGCAGTAGTCCAGCCTACAGAGAACCAGTGCTCTGGAGACAGTGAGCTTCTGGGGTAAGGAGAGGAAAGGAAGAATACCTCTGAGGAGGTGCAGCTGGTAGTGTGACTTCTTAGCGATGTCAGAGATATGAGGTGAGAAGGAAAGGGTGGAGTCAAAGATGACCCGAGGTTTTTAGCCTCACAGGTGGGAGCAGGAAGAGGGCCAAAAGAGGCCGGCCAGAGAGTGACAGGAAAGGAGGGAGCAGGTGTGCCGATGAGGAGAATCTCGGTCTTACTGGCATTAAGGCAGAGATTATTGGCGGCACACCACTCCTGGATGGTGGACAGACAGTCAGTCAGAGATGAGAGAAGGAGAAGAGGTGGCAGAAAGGAGCCTGAAAATGAGTTGAGTGTCATCCGCATAGCACTGAAAGTTGGGGCAGAGAGGAAGGAGGTCAGCCAAGCCAGGGCCTGACCGATGATACCCAGGTTATCAAGGAGACGGTTGAGCAGGATGGCATGGTTGACCGTGTCAAAGGCAGAAGAGAGATCAAGTAAGATGAGGACACAGGGGGCGTTGGAGTCGAGGTTGGAGAGCAGGTCTTCACAGATGTTCAGGAGAGCAGTTTATATGCTTCTGGCAGCTCTGAAGCCAGACTGATGGTCATGGAGACATCCAACAGATTCAGTGTGAAGATTAAGCTGGAAGATGGCCAGCTTTTCCAGGAGTTTGCCCAGAAAAGGAGTGAAGGAGATCGGACGATAGCTAGCCGGGCAGGAAGGGTCAGCAGAGTGTTTCTTAAGAAGAGGGTGCACAAGGGAGTGCTTCAGGTGGAGGGGAAGACTCCAATGGTGACGGAGTGGTTGCAGAAATCAGCCAGAGCAGGAGCCAGGGTGTCAATGTGGTCCTTGATGGTTTTGGAGGAACAGGGGTGACCCTGTTTTGACAAGACTTTCATCGATCAGACTTGTCTAGAAACCTCACCTGAGGAGAACAGGGGAAAGGCAGAGAAGGAGGGAAAAGAGGTGGCTGAAGAAAGGCCAGAGGAAAGGCAGGGAGTATTGATATTGATATTGATATTGATATTTTATTTCTATTGCGCTCGTACACAAGTGTTTCAGAATGCGAGTAGAGGGAGGAGGGGGAGAGGAAGAGGGAAAGGAAAGGATGTCCAGAGTTTTAGAGAAGAAATTAGAAGCCAGGGCCGTGCAGAGGGCCCGGGAGAGGACAGGATAGGTAGAGACTGCAGCAGGATTGGCCTGATCCTTGCATATTTTAAAGAGTTCGGTTGAGTTGTTAGATGCCGCGGAGACACTGGCTTGGATGTGGGTTCTCTTCTTGGTGCGGACGGAGAGCCGGTATTGCCTTTGGAGCAGGTGACAGGCCAGTTTGTCAGAGGATGTACCGGAAGCAGGCATTTCCTCTCAGCCACCCTGCACTTGCATGTAAGGGGAACAAGGTCTGAGTCGTACCAAGAGTTGCACTTGGCTTTGGGCTTCAAGCGGATCCTCATGACAGGGGCAAGAACATCGAGAGTATCAGATATAGCAGAGTGGAGCATGGAAAGGGCTTTGTCAGGGTGTGAATCAGCCAACGGGGGAGAAAGGGGGAGGGAGGAGGGGAGAAAGTGGTGGCAAAAGCCTCAACTGACACATGCTTCATGGGTTGGATAACCGAGAAGGTAGGTGGCAGTGCTGGAGTTGGCTTGGCCTGAGGGGTAGAGAAGGTGAGATGGGAGGAATGGAGAAAGTGATCACTCCAGGAGAGAGGAATGGTGAGAGGGATGAAAAGGGGAAGGTCTGAAGAGATCAGAACATTCAGAGTGTGCCCTGCAGAGTGAGTTGGGCCAGAGGGGAGAACAGAGAGTGAGAGAGAGTCACAGAGGTCACAAGAGTCCAGTGGAAGGACAGGAAGCATCCAGGTGGATGTCGAAGTCTCCAAGAAGGAGGAGTTGAGTGGTTGAGACCAGGAGGGAAGAGGAGAGGTCTGCCCACTCAGAGAGGAAGGAGGAGATCTAACCAGGTGGCCGATAGATGGTAGCCACAGTGAGGGAATGGCCAGGAGAGAGAGAGAGAGAGCCTGCAGACGAGGCATTCCAAAGAGGAGTAGGCCTGCATGGGGATGACACAGGCAGGAATCCACTCAGGGAAGATCATCAGGGCTATACCCCCTCTGGAATGGTTGGATCTGGGTGCAGAGAGGATCTTGTAGCCATCAGGGAGGAGAGTGTCAAAGCTTGTGACAGCGCTGGCCATGAACCATGTCTCAGTGAGACCGAGGACATCCAGGTCAAGTTCCTCCAGGAGGCGGCAGATTTCAGAGGAGTGTTTGACAGCTGAGAGAGAGTTTAAGGTGGAAAAATGGAGAAGGTTGCCGCCCTTTAAAGACTTCCAGGGAGGGGTACAAATCAGAGGTATGCCCTGCAGAGGTGTAGAGGAAGCCTGCAGGGGGGCAGAAGAGGAAGGAGGAGAGGGCAAGGTAGCCAAGGGGGAGACCACCAGGGTAGGCAAGGAAGCCGTTCAGGGGAGAGAGGGGACAGCAGGAGAAGAAAGGAAATTGATGAGGCGCGGGAAGCGTCTATCAAAGAGGAGAAGGTTGGCTTGAGGGCCTTGGACCAAGACGGTACCATTCAAGTAAACATTCATGATGACCTTGGAGGAGTGGAAGGAGGCCAAGAGGGCCTCCCACCGGGTCCCACCATTAATGGGAGAGGAGGAGAAGGGAGAGAGCACAGACACCATATGTAGAGTCTATATGTCTGGCGAGGGAACAACAAAGAGGATGTCAGTGAAAGTTTGCCTGGAAGAGGCACTGGTATAGGTGTCAGCGATAGGGAGGCCTGGGTTGGAGACCAGGATGTCCTTTTTTAAAAAAAAAACCTCTTTTTATTAGTGGTCACAAAAAATACACAGCACTTATCGCATCATTTTCACAGTGTACAACAAGTACATAATATATATCTCATTTGAATGTTAATGATTACATAGTCTCATCATCCCCAGAAATCATGTCACATAGGTACATTCTGAAGGGGTCCCAGATGCCTTTGGGCCTACTTGCAGTTGGGCGGGTAAGGACAAACTGTTCCTCTGTTTCGTTTACACATGTTCATTCTCGAAGGAACTGTTTCATGTTGGGTGAGCCAGTAGTCTTCCAATTTTGCAAAATACATTTTTTGGCCACCGCACATGAGATATTAAACAGTCTCCTGATTTTTACGGAGCTTGCCTATGTCACCAAATAGGTATTTCTGTGGCCTTAGTACAGGGGGAACCTGTGTGATTTCCTCTAACATCTCCGCCACCTCCCTCCAGAAGTCCGCAACTACCGGACACCCCCAGTACATGTGGAATGCACCCGCCTGAGGTGCTCTGCATTTGGGACATTCACCCGAACCCACCAGCGTGAACTTGGCTATTTTGGCTGGGGTGTAGTGTAATGTGTTTAAAATCTTAAACTGGATCAAGCGTAAGCCAGCATTCAAGAATACCCTTTTGGTAAGCAAGCAATATCTGTCCCAGGTTTTATCATCAATGGGGGCCTGCAGATCTCTTTCCCACTTGTCTTTGACCTGGTTCGTTGTGGGGGAGTGTGCTTGGACCGCCACATATAGTTTGTAGATCCCCAGGCTGTCCCTAACCGTTGTCAGCTGTACACATGGATGTGTGGGGGGCTCATCTGGGAAGAGTGGCCAGTGCTTCTGAAAAGCTGATCTCATGCAATAGTATTGGAGTGTTTTGAGTGGCCCCCCGCCCAGTGCCCTCAATGTGTCTTGCAAGGTCGCAAATTTCCTGTTGATAAACATATCACCCAGTTTCATTTCTTCATTTGGATCCCATGCTTCCTGCAGGTTGCAATCGCGTGTTGGAGGTATGCCCGGGTAGTTCCAGAGGGATACCTCTGGGTTATAGGGGGTTTCCACGTCCAGTCTTTTAAATATAGCCTTCCATGCCCCAACCGTACAGCTCACTGGGTTGTAATCACATGTGTCTCTATAATGTGCATCGAAAATTACAGACTGTATATTTGTGGGGTGTGTGGTGTATTCTTCTATCCACGCGTGGGGGGGCCATCGGTCTCACCGTACTAGTACCTCGCGAATTGGGCTTGGGCAACGTAATAATATAGTTCAAAATCGGGCGCCACTATGCCGTCTGAGGAGTATGGTTCAGTCTTTTTTTCCAATCCTATCCTTGCAGTCTTACCGTTCCACAGAAAAGTTACCACCATGGATCGCAGCCTAGCAAAGAAGGGTCGTCCCGGCCATATAGGGATATTGACAAAAAAATACAGCAGTTTGGGCAAAATTATCATTTTAAGGACTGCGACTCTGCCATGCAGCGAGATCGGAAGGCATCCCCACATCAACAATTTGATACTTAAGGTGTGTGGCGCGCTTTCATGGTTATCTGTGTACAGTGTATGTCTGTCTCTAGAGACCTGTATCCCCAGGTATCTAATGTTTTGTTCGGACCATTTAAGTCCAGATAGAGTATCTGGACATTTGGTTGCCAGTGTAAGTGGGAATATCTGAGATTTGGCCTTATTTATAGTATATCCAGAGTAGACTGTGAAGTTCTGAATCTCCGCCATAATGGGTGCAATATTGTTTTCTGGTTCACAGATGTACAAGAGCCTATCATCCGCATATAGGGAGATTAGTTGGGTAGAGCCTTTCAAATTTATCCCCCTGCCTGAGTGTCTCAGCCTAATCACGACTGCCATTGGCTCTATTGTCAATACAAATAATATTGGTGAGAATGGGCACCCCTGCCTGGTGCCCCTCCCCAGTAGGAATCATTCCGAGATGGTTCGGTTAGTCAACACTCGTGCCCCAGGTTCCGTGTATAACAGCTTCACATATCTGGTGAAGTTCGGGCCCTTCCCAAATGCTTCTGGTACCGCTAACAGATAAGCCCGTGACACCGAATCAAAGGCCTTTTCGGCATCTAGGGATACGGCCACTGTGTTCCTCCCAGGGTCTATTTGTGCCATCATACCAAAAAGTCTACGGAGATTAAGGGCCGTGGATCTAGTGGGGATAAACCCGTTTTGGTCGGGATGGACAAGTGTAGGGACTTCCGGCAGAAGCCGGTTTGCCAGCACCTTTGCAAATATCTTGGCGTCCGTGTTTATAAGAGAAAGGGGCCTATAGGATGATATATCTTGAGGTGGGCGACGAGGTTTAGGGAGTATGGTTATTATGGCCTCTCTCATTGTCGGAGGTAGTATGCTGCTCTGGAAGGCTTCCTCCCACACCTGCAACAGTACTGGCACCAGCTCCTCGCGGAACTCTTTGTAGAGTTCCGCGCCCAATCTCTCAGACCCTGGAGCCTTACTCGAAGGCAATGCCTTAATCGCCTCTGCGATTTCCTCAGCGGTAACAGGCTGTTCCATTGCCAGTCGGGCTTCCTCAGAGAGTTTTGGCATTGCGAGTGCCTCTAAGTAGGATTTAATTTCTGGGCTTGCCTTAGCGTCTTTGTTGCTATATTGTTCTTGGTAGAATTTAGCGAACTCATTGTTGATATCTTGCTCACCGAGGAGAACCTCCCCTTGTGATGTCTGTATACTTGTAATCTGGTTAGGTTGCCTATCCTGTTTGAGCAAGTTGGAAAGTGTCCTCCCAGCTTTGTTCCCATCGCCATATCTATGGGCGCGGACCAGTACCGCCATATATTGAACTTCTCTAGTGGCTAACTTGCCAAATTCTTGAAGATGTGCCTGAATTTCATCCAATATTGACTTGTCTTGTGTGCGAGTGTAGGTTTCTTCAAGCTCCTCTAGTATACTTTCAGTTTTGGTTAATTCAGCTCAGACCCCTTTCAGGAGACCCACGGACTTAGATATCAAGGTTCCTCTAACACAGACCTTAAAGGATTCCCAGACAGTGGAGTATCTATCGACTGATCCCATATTGTTGGTGAAGAACTTCTATGTGTAACTCTTCCACAACCCCGGGGTCGCTCAATATTCCTCCCGGCATTCTCCATCTTTTTACGGGTCTGGGGCAATCGCGAAACTCAACCTCCATCATCATAGGGGAATGATCGGACAGTGTGCGGGATATATTTCGCATGTCTGCAATGCAATGCTCACAGCAGGGGAGGCGAACCAGTAGTCGATTCTAGACTCAGAGTCATGAACTGAGGAGTAATATGTGTATCCCCTTTTGTTCGGGTGCAGCAAACGCCAGGCGTCTTAAAGTGAAATCTGTGGTAGAATGTGCTTCAGGGTAACAACAGTTTTGCTAGGCGACCTGATGGTAGTACTGGATCTATCCAATCTGGGGTCAAGGGCAACATTAAAATCTCCTCCCCACAGTATGGTGGGCACATCTATTGAAGCGATCAACTGATATATAGACGTATAGAAGGAAGGGTAATCAATATTAGGACTGTATGTGTTTACCAGCAATATTTGCTGGCCCGTGATCTCACCCCAGACCAGAACATATCTACCAAGCGGGTCAATCTTTTGGCCCAACCGGTTCAACCCCAGGCCTGGATGGATAAGATTAATGATCCCTCTGGACTGGGAGGAATAATTAGTGTGGAATCTCAATTTGCCCCATTTAGGCAATATGTGCTTGTTGTTCACATTCATCGTGTGTGTTTCTTGTAACATAATAATCTGGGAACCATGCCTGGCTATATAATTGCCCACCTTCTTAGTTTTCAATCGGTTATTCAGCCCCCTTACATTCCATGACAATAGCTTTACTTTCAGCCCATCACCAATGCATCATGGAGAAATGTTTCGATGACACCATGCATTTTAGGAATACACTGTTTGTATAGCGCGGGTAGTGCTAGCATCTGTGAAACCACTGGTTTAACCATTAACAAACATTCTACTTCCTTCGTCCTTACCTCAGGACAGGGCTCCTGAACACGGGGCTCATTTACCGTTTCGAACCATAAAACTGTGTAACAACCACAACATACTGCATACTCTCTAGCCAACCCCCCTCCCTCATCATCACCCCCAACTTGACGATGTTCCCATTTCAATTTTTGGAATATTCCAGGGGTAGTCAAGTTGCCTCAAATGACCGCCAATTCCCATCGCCCCACCTATCAACGGATCATGAGGTCGTCCTAGGCGCCATTCAGCCTTGTCTTGAACCAAAAAGGGAAAAACTGATAGCTCAAATACAGTTGAATTTATCCTGTGTCATTAGTCTGCCGGACGGGGTCTGTTGTTCTGCGCCGGTCTGCCCCCACTGGGAGGAAGGGGTATAGAGGACTCTATATATGCTGATGCTTCAGTTGGATTTTCAAAAAAGTGTGCTCTTCCTCATGTTGAATCCTCATCTTGGCTGGGAACATCAGGGCATAAGTGATCTGGCATGCTTTCAGAAGTTTCTTAACTGGTTCGTAAGATTGTCTACTTGCCTGAACCGTGGGAGAGAAGTCTGGGTATATATGTATGCGGTTCCCCTCATACTGCAGTGTTCCAGCCTCCCTTGCCAGGCGTAGGATAGTGTCTCTGTCTCTAAAGTTGAGGAGACGTGCAATTATTGTACGTGGTGGTGCGCCTGGTTTGGGTACATGTGCAAGCGTGTGGTGTGCTCTCTCTACCAGGAAATGTTCAGAGAATGCCTCAGACTAGATCAGGGTTTTGAATAATGCTTCCAGTTGTTTCTCCATTTGACCCTTTCCAAAGGACTCCACTACGCCAACCACCCGAACATTGTTCCTCCTTGATCTGGATTCAAGATCTTCACATTTACTTTGCAACTTGCTCATTGTTTCTTTGATATGAGTAATGTCCCGACTGTGATGAGCAATAGTATCTTCATTCACACTTATTCTGCTTTCGGTTTCCATGACACGTGCGCTCTCCTTATCTATTCTGGCCTTCATGGGGCCTATAGTGGCCACTATTTCATCTAGTTTCATGTTTACTGCCAAGAACCCATTTTGCACCAGTGCTACCAGTTTGTCTTCTCTCTCCCCTCCTTCAGACTCGCCAGTTAAACTGGGCTCCGGATGCATCTCAACTGTCACGGTTTGATTTTGGCTACTGGTAAAAGTGTCCATTGGTCCTTTCTTCTTGCTTCCAGGGGTCTTTGATGTTTTGCCTGTTTTATGTGGTTCCCCCATGTCGGCGCATGGCAGCGTGCCACACCCAGTTGCACTTTTGTCGATGTTTAAGGCTTAGATTCTTATAGGTGTTCACCCCCTCGCCATGTGTTTCGCGTGGCCTGCAAGGGATGATGTTATGGGTATGCCTGTGTACCTTTCCGAGCCTCAGGTCACCAAAGCGTATCGGTCACGGGTGGACTGTGCTCTGCCACATATGTGATATTTTGGTCATAGTATCTCGCAGTTTTTAATTCAGCTTTCTCCCGTGGGACCCGTGTGCATTTCAGGTGTCTTCCTTCTTAATGTTAGCGGGCCGCGGGGACAGTGTCTGTGCGCCTCCAGATGGTCAAGAGAACGCAGTGTATTGGGCGTTGAGCGTTATTATGGCTTCTCCCTAGTGCTTAATCAGAGGCACTTCTCTGCTTAAAGTTCAAGTGCGCCCCCTGAATCAGCCAACCGTGTCTTTGCTGGCCGATCGAACTGCGTGCGCTCGCCCCGGGGGTCAGAACCCCCCCGCACCGTTGGATCCGGCCTTTATATTATGCCTTGAGTAAGGAAATCGTATTGCTTGTTGTTCGCCAATGCTTGGCGCTCGAATGTTAGCGTTTCCTCAACGGATCCATGCTGACAGGCCCGTAAACCTGTTAGTTTCAATTCTCTTGCGCCCTGGCCAAGCCGCCCACCTCAGACACCAGAACGCGGAGCCGCTCCCGCTGCAAGGCTGCGTTATGAGCGGGAAACCCCCACATAGCCGGGTTAGGCCCGCCACACACCGCTCCACATCATTCCCGTATCACACGGCACCTTACTTGGGATCGTGTGTGTTCACCGTGTCTCTACGAGAGAGCCGAAGCGCCTGCTGTGCACCCAGGGATATCGTAGGATCACTGCTACTCGTGGCGTCTGGGATGGTGTCGGGTGCTCTTGTAATCCTCAGCTAGAGCCTAATCGAGCACAGGCACTCCCGGCAGGCACCAGGCGTTGCTGTCTCCTAGCGTTTTGAAGGCAGCTCCCGTGTGTCAGGCCCGGGCGCGAACCACCGCTGCAGGCTCAGGGTCCTCCCCCTCTGCGGCCTGCAGTCCACCCGCATCCACGGCAATCGGGTGAATCTGTCTGAGTCTTTACTCCGGGTCGCCACAGTGCTAAG
This sequence comes from Ambystoma mexicanum, assembly GCF_040938575.1. NCBI lineage: Eukaryota > Metazoa > Chordata > Amphibia > Caudata > Ambystomatidae > Ambystoma > Ambystoma mexicanum. The sequence goes on from NC_090932.1 coordinate 225,365,424, forward strand.
TGTCGGCTAGTCTTCACTTGGCCATATCTTGGCGAATTTGGGTCGCAGCCAACTAGGATTTTCTCTGGTTGTGATCAGCTGTCTGGGTCGTTGACAGCGCAGCTTTCCAGCAGCCTCGGAATGGATAAATTGGCGCAGGATATTACGGTGGAGCAGGAGCTCCGAAATCAAGCGGCCATTTTCCTCGTGCGCAACAGCGCCCCCGACCAGGATGTCCTTTTTAAACTTCTTCCTATCCGATTTAGTGAGGAGGGCAGGATAGTCGATAGAGAAGTAGTTAGAAAAGATAGGAGAGACGGAGAGCACCATAGAGTAGATAGGGAGAGGAGAGAAGAGGAAGGGAGTGGGAAGTAGTAGGGGAGAACAATAGGGAAGGACACAGGGCAGGGAGCAAGCAGATGAGACAGAGAGAGATAGGAAAAGTTGACAATTGGACAAGACGACAGGCGCTTAGATAGTGGTAGAAAGGTCTGCTAGATGAGTGCTATGCTATGAGGCAAGCCACACAACGGCACTACTTTCACAATGCAATTTTAAAAAACAGGAGAAAACACACCTAAGTTTGGGAGTCCTGAAAGTGGGGATAAAGGCCTAGGTTTCACAATGCAATTTTAATTACTTTCACAATGCAATTTTAAAAACAGGAGAAAACACACCTAAGTTTGAGAGTCTTGAAAGTGGGGAAAAGGCATAGGTTTCACAATGCAATTTTAAAGACTTTTACAATGCACTTTTAAAAACGTCAGAAAACACACCTATGTTTGAGAGTCCTGAAAGTGGAGGAAAAGGCCTAGGTTTCGCAATGCAATTTTAAAAACAGGAGAAAACACACCTAAGTTTGAGAGCTTGCTAAGTGGCACATTATCAGGGGTAGAGTGAAGGCTCCACTCCTAACTCGGGCCACTCCTACCTTACTTAGTAGCTGCTGGCTGACGGCTGGCTACTGGCTTCCCCTGCGGACACCTGCCGACACAGCTGCCTCAGAGGGAGCCACCCATTGCCTAGGGTCCCTTAGCCACAAAGGCTTCACGGGCAGAGGGCTGCCATAGGGAGGTCAGTTAAAAGGAGTGCAATGCCCAATCATGGCCTGGGAGGTGGGTTGGGAGACGGGAGGAGGAAGGGAAAGGGAAACACAACACGGAGAGAGAGAAAGGTGTGGGCAAGGACCGGGGGTCACTAAGAGGCACAGATAGAACAAATTAAGCAGATTGGAAGGCCTAGGAGGGTCAGGGCTCAGATGCTCTCACATGGCAGCACATTCTTGAGAAACCGAAGAGTACAATGACAACACAAAGAGCGTCTGGGTATGAAGTGATCATTTCAAACCCAGCAGCCAAAGTGGTGAGGTGCAGAGTAGTGAATCCAGCAATGTTCATAGCATTAAGATGGATGTCACTGAAGATGTTTCCTTATGAGGATAGCTATAAAAACACATGTAATGATAGATAACTATTGCAGATAAAATGATACAATATATACTGAATGGCCCAAAGAACAGGTAATATAGAATAGTAACACAAAAGGAGTTGCAGTGTCCTAAAACTGGAAGAAGGGAGGTAGGGGGAATGTCTGGATGCTGGGGGAGACCTCAACTACTAGTGTATGGACAGGTATTCACAGGAGAAGAATGGTTCAAAGGGCTGATGGGGTGCAAAGCACAAGGTCTCCTGACAGTTCCAGTGGAAGTAGTGAAGAAAGAAAATGATGAGTGCCTCAATGATTGGGCAGAGTATTCAAAATTGCTCACATGGGTGGAAAATGAAGCAGAACCTCTAGCCATAACACTCATCAAGAACGTGTCACTATGTTACCAGAATGACGGTTCAGTGAAGGTTGGAGAGAAGAGAGGATGCAAACACATTTCGCAGATACCTGTCATGAAAGTAGGCACAGCAGTACTCATGGACCACTATTGGGCCTGTGGTTTCACAGCTTACATGCAGCTACCCCCGAATTAGGTAGGCATATGTTCCCTAGTACTACTGAACACACCAGCATTGGTGGTATCACCGAAAGAGATAAAGATAGATGGGTTCCCTAAAATGGACACACACCAGAGGAAGAAAAGGTCTCTGGAACTGAACCGAGTAAAGAGAGGAAATTACATCTCCACAAAGATGGAAACAGCACTTTACGCAATACGAGAGGAGCATGGCTGTTCAGCAGAAAAGAGATGTTCTTTGCCTCTGTAGTTCCTGGAATACAGGCAAATGTTAATGCCAAGTGGTGGCAGATTACACGTTGGGAGCTTTTGCAGGCAATCGAATCAACAATAAAAGGGTTTTTCTTTATGGCAATAAAGGCCATAAAGAAAGAACTCTGAGCAGTGAGGCTTATGACCATTCAAAATAGATATGTCCTTGACCTTATTACAGCAATGGAGGGCGGCGTCTGCACAACAATTTGGACGTCTGCTGTACCCACATACCTGTCCATGATGAGCAAAATGGGATCTTCACAAAAACAATAACGTTGCTGTCAGACCTGTATCCTAAAATTGAGGAAGATACAAACTCAATAGGGAAAGATGACGATTGGTTGGCATACATCTTTTCCCGGAACCCCTCCTGGATGGCAAACAGCTTAAAAGTACCCATAGCTGCAATAGTGGTAGTATTATTTGTTTTCTGTGTCATTAGAGTAGCAATAGCACAATGCAAGAAGTTGATTCAGAAAACAATAGGAATTAAAATATTAGTAGATGTTGATACTAAGAAAGATGGAAACGTGCATTTTTTTTCAGTGCTGCTGTCACACCTGAAAAAGAGTCCCCTCTTTCCTCCGGGTAGAACATTCTTTTATCTAGGATGCCCGCAATTATGTCGGATGGTGGGTCTGGTACAAGCCAAACGAGTAGTGCTGCTATATGACCTGGAGTGTAGACGAACATGTGAAGTTTCATGACAACTTAAGTGGGGTAGCAAATGTGTGGACCCCAAGATACCTATCAGTGGGGAAGGGACTCCAGTTAGTGTGGTCGATGACACAACCAGAGGGGGGAATGATGAGAGGCAGATGAACTAGTCCATCATTGCCTCGGCCCTTCCCCATTCCGACGGTACAGACATGAATGGTTTACCTCACTCATGGCATATAACCCCTCACCACCATTGTATCGCTGATGCAAGAGAAGTAACCCTCTAAGGCAACCCTAGAGAGCCAATCCAGATGACGTCACTTAGGCAATAAACTTGCAGGCGATGGAGCAACTGGATGAGCTGTAATCATGAAAGAAACAAATGACGTCATGGCAGAGGCCAGCACATGTAGGTGCATTAGACACGAAGCACATACACATCAAACATGAAGATACACCAAAAATATGTAAAATTGCATTTAGATACAAAGAACATGCTTGCATCCACTAGGTTAGAATACATATGCTCTCTCTTCTATGCTAAAATAAAAGACGCATGATAATAAACATAAAGCGTGCTTAATGCAGAACATAACTAAACCTAGTGGCCATGTAAACCAAGATGGAGGACGCAGCCACATTAGGTGAACGTGAGACACAGAGAAGCCTTAAGACTGCAGAGAGACCCTGTCTTGCTGAGTCAGCAAAATATCTAAGCCTGAACAGTCAAGATAGCAATTGCACAGTTTGCCAAGGTTATCAGGGAAAGGCAGGTTTGGACCAGCATTGGAAAAGTCCCGACAAGAACCAGGTCCCAGACGATGGGATAATTCTATCAGGCGAAGCAAGGAAACAAATGTTGCTGGAAGGTCAGATTCCCACAAGTTCATACCTGACACTGAGTGAAAAGTAGCTTGAACAAGTCCCTAGAGGCCTAGGAGGTAATGATACCCATAGTAAAAAGGGCTAAAATCCTCCTAAATTACTGAACAGAATATTTTAAAATGTGACCCCTACAAACCTGACTTTCAGCTGGCAGAGAATGCATATTCAATAGAGCCAGACGTGGGCAGACAGAGACCTTTGTTTCTATCCATATAGTTGGGACAAAAGATACAATATAGTATGAAGTTGAAAGCTATGTTTTCTGGCTTGCAGCCTAGGGAATCAGAGAATGGTAACCTTATTGGGACATGCAGAACATTGTGGCCATTCTCAATCACACTTTTGTCACAGGATCTTTCCCCTCCTCCCTTAAGCACTCCCTTGTGCGGTCATTCCTGAAAAAAACCTTCCTCAGGTCCTACCTGCTCTACCAACTACTGCCCTATTTCCATCACCCCCTTCCTGGGGAAACTGCGGTAGAAGTTGGTTTTGCCCCAACTCAACTCACACACTGAACTTGTTTGTGGTCTCCACAACCATCAATCTGGATTCCGAGCATCCAGAGGCACGGAAACAGCTCTTCTGAACACCTGGAAAGAATTGCTCGCATCTCTGGACTCCAACTCCCCATCTGTCCTTATCCTTCTCAATCCCTCCTCTGCCTTTGACACAGTCAATCATTCAATCCTCATACAAAAGCTCCATGATACCTTTGGTATCTCAGAACGGGCACTGGACTGGCTGATATCCTTCCTTACTGACCGCTCTTCCCAAGTCATCCTGGGCACCTTCTCCTCTTCTAATTCCCTTTCCACCTGCGGTGTCCCCCATGGCTCTATCCTCTCCCCCTGGCTCTTTAACACCTACCTTGCTCTGCTTGCATGCCTCATCTCCTCCTTCTCTTCCAACTTCCAGTGTTACGCAGATGACACACTGCTCTTTTTCAATCTCCCTGCCGACTCTCTTGCACCCTCCATCATCCCTGACTGCCTACCTGTCATCCAGTCCTGGTGCACCTCCAACAATCTCTACATCAACGCCTGTAAAACTGAGATCCTTTGCATCAGGACGCCTGCTCCCTCCTTCTTCCCCTCACTGTGGCCTTCCTCTTTGGGCTCTCCTCCTGCACCCTCTTCTGAAGCCAGAAACCTTGATGTCATCTTCGACTCCTCTCTCTCCTTCCTCCCTCACACTCAGGACATTGTCAAGAAGTCCCACTTTCAGCTATTCCTTCTCAAAGGAATTACCCCTTTTCTCACTTTCCCCTAGAAGCTTATTGTAACCCAAGCCCTGGTTCTCTCTAGGCTTGACTATTGTAATAGCCTCATCCTGAATCTAGCATCTCTCCTGCAGTAAAACGTATTTACTGGCTCCCGGTTGCTGCACGGATTAAATTCAAATCCCTCTGCATCATCCACAAGGCTGTCTGGGCCCGGGACCAAACTATCTTTAACTTTATCTTACTAAATACTCTTCCTCTAGACCACTACGTTCCTCTGGCACAACTCTCTGTATGTAAAGTGTTTTGCTAAACAGAGGTTAGGCGGTCATTTACTTTCCTCAGCTGGCTCTCCTAAGGAACAGCTTCCCCCTCCCTCTGCACCTTGAGCACGATCTTCTTAAATTCCAGAAGCTTCTTAAGATTTTTCTCTTTACCTCCTCCTTCTCTTCTTCTCTCCTCTGCTAATCCTAGAGTGGCTGCGATTGGTGTCCTGGGCCCTTATGCATCCTCAGGGCCCTGACCTCCCACACCCAATCGGCCCAGCTCCTGTCTCTCCACTGCACTTGAACTTACATCCTCCGCCCTATAGGCTCGCACATACACCTCTCGTGGCTCCAGGCCATGTAGAACTCCACATTCCCAGCACTCCATCTGTGGCTTACCCTTGAGCTCAGACTCCCCGGTACTTACCCCCTCTGCCCTCTTCTTTGCTGCACTTGCACGTTCTGAATACTCACAAGCCATAGTAGGCTTGTCCTCTTTTCCTTCCCCCCACTGCTCTTAAATATTGTGTTTTAATGTATTTTAATGTATTATTGTATTAACTATTTTGTTTTTTATGTATTTACCCACTCCTGCTCCCTCCCCTGCCCTGTGGGCACTTTGAAACAGTATTTCATAATTGTATAAGCGCCTAACAAGCAAACAATAAAAAACTCATGTGCTGGTAACCGTCCAGGATGCAAATGCTGAGAAAGCCATCCCTGACCAATCCCTATTCACCTTTAATGCTCACCTCAACAGTGTTGCAGCAACCCCTCATATAGCTCCCAGATGACATATTCCCCATGTATCATTTGTAGGTGGTCCCAGGCTGAGCTATTAGATATGGCAGGACCAATTACACTTCTAACCCCATATAGTATGTATACTTAGCCAAACTACTCACTAAATCCCTCACTAAATCCCATCCCAACTTAGGTTTGGCAATGTATCATTTGTTTGTGATGTCATATCGTCTTAAAGCCCAGTGGCAAGCTTGTACCTAGCTGAGAGAGGATCAGAGATCACTGTGATATCCATTGCTGTCCCTGTTTTTTCTGGATTAATGGAATCAAACAGTACATTTTCCACATTACTGGAGGCTTTTGTTTTTTTGGGCATGGGATTCCCTATGGCCCATCTGCTGCATGCCTAGATAGAGGGATTCCTCCCAATCACGACAACACTCAGCTCTACATGAAGGTCAACTGTTTTGATATCATACACTCTCTGAAAGTCTGGCTTTGCCTCATGCAGACCTTGATGGCAAATGCCCACCCCAAGCTGAACAAACACCGTAAAGGGCAGAGTCATGCTCATTGTCCTTGGAAGCCCTTCCAAGCACTGTCAAGTAAACGTCTGGCTAGCAAGAACAAAGCTTTCTGGGTTCTCCGGCTCCTGCTGACAGTGCCAAGTCTCTTGACTTCATGATCAATTTTGACCACCTCTTAATGAAGGTAGACGTCTCCAGGAAAACTCAAAAGGCCTGGTATCAGCTCAATGTTCTGCTCGAGACCATGACCTTTAGACCAGCCTCTAACTCCAGGACTGTTCACCAGGCCCTCATCCTCCTGAACTGTGGCAATGTCCTCCATGCTGATGCTGCAGTGTCATCCGAAGCCTTGCTAAAAACCTCTGCGAAAAACAAGGGTCGTCCTGGGAGTCTCTCTGCCGGACATTAGTCCCGGTTACGAGAGCCTTACCCAGATTCATTAGCTCACTATCTTTCACAGATGAGAAATATCCCAAACATATCAGTCTTTGTCCTGCCCAGGGGCAGTCCAGCACTGAAATGCTAGGCAATTCTCCTCTGAACAAGAGTACCAACAGCAACCCTAGAGACGTGTTTCGGTCTGGTTGGACCTCATCAGTAGGGTGGAGCTGTGCCTCTCTAAGAATAGTGAGCAAGGGGTCCACGTCTGGATTACCCTAGTAATTTAGGGTGAGACCCAAAGTTACTTAAATATGCGAGTGCTGGACTTCCCCTGGGCAGGACAAAGACTGATATGTTTAGGATATTTCTCCTCTGTGAAAGATAGTAAGCTAAAGAATCTAGGTAAGGCTCTCATAACCAGGACTAGTGTCTGTCAGAGAGACTCCCAGGACCTCGCTTGTTTTTTGCATATTTAAGTAACTTTGGGTCTCACCCTAAATTACTAGGGGAATCCAGACGTGGACCCCTTGCTCACTATTCATAGAGAGGCACAGCTTTACCCTACTGATGAGGTCCAACAGACCGAAACACGTGTCTGGGGTTGCTGTTGATTCTCTTGTTCGGAGGAGAATTGCCTAGCATCTTGGTGCTGGACTGCCCCTGGGCAGGACAAAGACTGATATGTTTAGGATATTTCTCCTCTGTGAAAGATAGTGAGCTAAAGAATCTGGGTAAGGCTCTCGTAACCAGGACTAATGTCTGGCAGAGGGACTCCCAGTATCCCCCCTTGTTTTTCTGCATATTTAAGTAACTTTGGGTCTCACCTTAAGTTACTAGGGGAATCCAGACGTGGACCCCTTGTTCACTATTCTTAGAGAGGCACAGCTCCACCCTACTGATGAGGTCCAACCAGACAGAAACACGTGTCTGGGGTTGCTGTTGGTACTCTTGTTCAGAGGAGACTTGCCATAGCCTTTCGGTGCTGGACTGATCCTGGGCAGGTCACAGACTGATATGTTTAGGATATTTCTCCTCTGTGAAAGATATTGAGCTAAAGAATCTGGGTAAGGCTCTCGTAACCAGGACTATTGACTGGCAGAAAGACTCCCAGGACCCCCCTTGTTTTTTGCTTGCTAAAAGCCTCCCAGCAAGTCACAATCTGTCTCATCAATGAAGCAAGAACATTCCAAGACATCAGAGCCCATCCTGATGCACCTGGAATCTCTGCCACTAGAGTCTTGAATCACCTTTTGGAAAGCCTGCAACAGATAAAAGGCAGTGGTGACCAAGGCCCCTTACTACCTGGCTGATAATGAGAGCGGTGGTGCAGCAGTAATTCAGTAAAACGTCTTCCCTACTGTCAAAAATCATCAGAATTACCGCAGCGGAATTATCCCGGCAGTAATTCTGCTAAAATCCCCATGGGATTTACATCACCCTACTTCCACTTGCAATCCTACAGTATATCCGCAGGACCAAGTGGCGCTAACGTTCATTCCATTTGATGGTATTTCAGTGGATTTGCGGCTAGAATACCGCCAAACTCATATTGAAGGCCAGTGGTCAGTGCAACGCAAAGTGTTCACATCGCCAGGCTGGAAAACAAGAAATGCAAGTAAGAAGAAAGCTAGAAAACAGTGTTCTCTCAGCCAGAGCCTGGAACAACATCCCCCATGCAGATCTGGATACTCATTCCCTCATGCACTTACTGAAGAAACTGAATACCAGGGCTGAAGTCGAGGGTACATGCAGGGGGACAGAGTCCACCCACTATCTTCAGAGGGTGGACTCAGTCCCCCCCAGCTTAAATGAGAACCTTTGAATGTCCTCTTTGAATTTATGAATGCAAGCCAACCCAGTCGTCAGGTTTGAAGGCAGGGCACTTCACCACTGCACTATATGACCTGATGAAAGATAACAAACAACTAAAGGTGAAATGTCACATCACGGTACTGCAAGTCCCAGGAAAAACATTTGTATTGGTTCTTGGAGTTTAAAACATTCACACCTTTTAAAGTTTTGAAAAACACTGTTAGAAGAAAATATCCTCTCAGAGAGGACCTCTCTTGGTTTTGTGCGTGTGTCGATTTTATGAAAGGCAAATGCCATTCGTCCTGTTCAATTTGGGTGGTTATGCAAATCCAATTGAATGAAATGTCCACATTTCACCTTGATATGCTAATTTCTGGCGACGTCACATCCCACTTCGTTTGTTGAGGAGTCCCCCCCCACTTGAATGTTTAGGACTTGGCCCCTGTTGAATACCCTACTCACCAGCAGATCAGGGACCACCACAGCATCTCCATCCCTTCCCCCTTCCCCCTTACTGTGCTTTTGTACCCTTCCTCTTTTTTTGTCCCTAGCTCTGTTGCTCCCCAGCTGGATGTGTGCTTTTGAAACCCCCATGCAAAGGTCTGTGCATTGCTGGAGGACTGGTGTCCATGAAGGCGGACAGTGTCTGATACGCCACTGCCCCGTTAGCAGCCGTATCAATTTTCTGGCCTGCCAGAAATCGCCCGATTCCCCTACAGGCCTCTCCGCCGCTGGCCCAGTGCGAGATATGCCTCTACCCGCCTTCCTCAAGCGTAGTAGCCAGTCCCCCGCAGGCTGCGTCTTGCAAGCGTTATGCTCTTCTGCCAAAAAAGATACAAAAATATCTTTGTATGTCCTGGATGAAAAAATCTGTGCTTCAAGGAATGGACAAATTCTCCCGACCCATAAAAAAAAATATGAACAGAATGGACACAATTCTGTCCAGCGTGCAGAGCCAGACTGTCAGACCACCTGGCGCAAAAGGGCAAGCCGTGAGGGACGGCTGGTACTGGGACCCCACACAGAGCTCGGTCAATGAACCTCAATAGTGACCTGCACTGTGCATCGCCTCCTGATATTCAAGGACTAAGACCCACACATGAATCAGGCATGCAGCGTAATCCTGCCATGCAACACCCTGTGCAGGTCCAGTGCCGCACCCTCACACCACTCTTCTGATGCATCTGCTGCCCTTCGGGGTCTGGGACCCACACACTTCTCTCCTGTTGCACACCACGCTGTCAACTTCACCTATGCTTATGTGTTGGTTAAGCACACTGCAATATCAAAATGGCTTCCTGGTGCTGCAGTTTGCAAGGCATCATTGTTACATACATTACGGCCTCATAACGAGTTTGGTGGTAAGTGGTAAAGTTGGCGGTAACTCTGTTACCACCAACTTTACCACTACGCCAAATTACGAATTTGGGCCTTTGAGTGGAGGATTTGCCTCCAGGAAAATCCTGGCGGTAAATCCTCCAACTCACCGGCCAAAAATCGGCAAAATTGGACATTCCGCTTCGGTAATTCTGCCAAAAAAGCCCCATTGAGTGTAATTGGTGGCCTTACACCCCCACCAATTGGCGGTAACAGTAATTAGTTTGGGTGGTATTCTTGCAGATTTACCGCTGGTATACCGCCCAACTTATATATGTGTTTTCTTTTGGTAGCCCTGGTCTTTTTGAAGGAGCATGTTAGACATGTTACCACAGGAGATGGGCTACTACTTGATTTCTTATCTCTCAATAACGCACACCACGAGGGAAGGGGGGATGTTTAAACACTAGCTGACAATTACATTAAAAAATCCACATATCAACAGGTCCTATAACACAAAGTATCCCCTTGCGTCCCAGTCTCGACATACCACTAGCTCTGGCCGCCCCTTGATACTGGGTTTAAGTGATAATTACCATGGTCAATCCAATTTACCTGCTGCACCTAAGGCAGGCCACAATGTACTCCTCCCCTGGATTTCCAGACTCCCCCATAGCAACTACCGCCTCTTATCCTTAAATTCATAACAGTTTCCCTTTAACATGTTATGTTATGTATTCTTATACCGCGCACTGTTGCCGCCTGCGTGGTCTCTTGGCACTCTGGCGGATCTGTAATGCAAGGAGGGAATTGGGGTGGTTAGTAGGATTAAACAGAAAGAATTGCAAGAGAGCTGTGATGTGCTGTTGGCAGCTTCAGCATGGTTACAGCTTTCACTGAGCATAGGTTTGATTTTCGGTTGGTGGCCGCCATGTGGTGATGGGTGAGATTATGGGCCTCATTACAAATTGGGCAGTAACCCGCCGGTAAAACCGGCGGGTTGCTGCCGAACTTGTAATGCTGTTTTTGCACCTGATAGTCCCGGCGGCTGGGGGTTTCAGGCGGAGGAACGTGTAAGTCCCCATTCCCGTAGAGTCCCAGAGGACTCCATGGGAATGAGGACACAGAAGCAGCGGCACCATTCCTAACGCTGCCAGTGCTTCAGTGAAAACCATGCCTGCAGGGGCCGGTGCCCCCGGCAGGTCAGACCTGCCAGGTGCACCGGCCCCTGCAGGCATAGTTGTAGTCTGGCGGTCCGGAAAGGGACCTTCTACATTGCTGCCTGCACCCTTAATTTCAGATCGCCAGACTCAGAATCGGGCCATATGTGTGGTTTGCTTTGGTGTTGGGAAGTACATGCGGTTTGTGGTGCTGTAGAGTTTGAGAGCTGTATGCAGAAGGGTGAGTTTTTAGTACGGTTTGTTATTTGCAGTACATTTCCTACCCCTGCTGGGTACCATGTAATAATGTCGCCACAAAAATATCGCCATACAAAAATATTGCCGAAAAATTGTCGTTTTTTGTAGCGACATTATTGCATGGAACATGCGGGGGACACCACTGCAACGCCCAATTTAATTTTTTATTTTTTTTTAAATGTTTTTTTTTGCCCCTATCGCCACATATATGTTCACCCAAATAATATCGCCACAACATTTTCCCGGCGATATTATTTACGGCGACCATATATGTGGGGATATTAATACCTGATATTCCCTGCTGTTCTCAATAAATGCGATTCATATCCCTTACCATGTCCCTTAGCCTGTCAGTCATTCTATAGTGTATCAACTACGGCCCCCATGAGTTCCTCCATGGGTAGAGTGTTCCCTGTGCTCCGTGGTCAGCCTGTGGCAAGTTGCAGCTGCAGTCTGCCTTAATATTTATTTGTTCTATGTCCTGAAAGAACCCTATTCTCTAGTCTCCTCACCTATGCACAATCCAGCCCTCCCTTTGAAGGCACAGTACTTTGTGTCCCGTTGGATGGGAAGATCATATCAGCAGGCCATGTGTGGCCGCAGACCCCGCTCTGCCATGGGTGGCTGTCAAGGTTTTGCCTCTCATCCCTCCTGCTGAGTGTGGGTTCCATCCATGACCGGCAGCCCTTCACATGTTTCGTTTCCTCCATGGCGATGTGCATGGTGATTTCCTCCATGGCGGCACATTTAAATAGTCTTCTCCATGGCTGTGCATTTCAATATTTTCCTCCGTGGATGTTTGTTTCCCCAAACTGCATTCTGCTATGGGTGGCTCACACCTGCGGGTGGGCACATGCAAGAGAGTCCCTTGTAAATACCCACCCAGGCTCAGCCTAACTGAGCAGTGGTGCAGGAGGGTTCAGTGCACTCGTTTTGTGCTCCCTCGCTACTCTGGATGCAGACGTTGGGGTCTCTACACACAGGGGTGGACTGGCCTATACGGAACTCTGGAGATTTCCCGGTGGGCCTCTGCACCCTGGGCCTCTTTTCTGTGGTATTTCCAAATTTTCTCATAGGAAAAGCATTGGGCTTGCTGAAAATCTGTCATATGGGGCCACTTTGAACTTTATTTCCAGGGCCTCTTTTGGTCCCTAGTAATTATTTCCAGGGCCTCTTAGTTCCCAGTCCAGCCCTGTCTACACATCTGCCACTGGTTCATCGGTGAGCCTCCTCCTCTGCTATGCCTCCTGGCCCATCTGGGCCCGGGGCAAGTCGAGGATTCCTATGTGTGGCATGTGCCCCTTTAAGGTGTTTGTGATGTTCTGTGTCATGAGGAGAAGTTAATAAAAGGGGGCTGCCCCGTGCTCATGAGGTTATACCAAGCACAGGGTCCCAGCGACTACAATTGGTCTCTGGGTGGTTTGTAATCTGGGAAGGACTCACCAGGGCGAGGCCTCTCCCTCACAACATTGGCGACGAGGCGGTCGACACAGAGGATAGTCACCTCATGGTGGAATCCCGCTGCTCAGCCGGCTTGACCGGAAAGCAGTGAGAGCGCTCGTCCATCAGCCGACACGGCCCGCCACAATCCGAGTCGTGCTGTGGGTGGCACAAGGCTCGCGCAGAACACCGCTCTGGTGAGTGTTGCAGGACATAGCCTCCCGTTCCTTTTCTGTTGCCACCCGGGCCACGGATGGGAAAGTTGAAGTGCTCTGGCCTCCACTGTGAACCTCCCAAACGATCCCAAGGGTGGGACTCAGTCGAGCGACCTACCTGGAAGACTCATGCTCAAGTGAGGAAAAAAAAAGTGTCATTTTTTCATTCGTTTCTTTTCACAAATCGACATTGAGGCAGATGCACGATCACACATTACCACGTGCAAAGGACTCATGCTCAGCCGCTTAAAGTGGTGTCTAGTCTGTCCATTCCCCACTCCTGTCCTGGAAGGGTAGAAACAGAGACTGCCACAACACTTTACAGGAACAGCTGTATACCTCTGCAGGAGATCCCGCCCCCCCTTACCTCCCCTATATTGGAGACATGAGACTGTGCTGTGTTTGATACCAGCCATTGTGCCAATACCGCAGCGAGTGTTTGGAAGAAGATACCCATTAAGAGAACCTTACTGAATGTACCCCAAAGCGATGATAACTTGCGGGAAGAACACCCTGATGGAATAGGAAAAGGATCAAAGAAGAAGAGCTAGTGGCATAAGAAAGTGTGCACGACGTCTCGAGGCACTGGCTGAGGATGATGTATGAATCCTAGAGGGCTAATGATGAAGTAAGGATCAAGTGAATACTTAAGTATAAAAAAAGAAGATGATATATATACGAAGTGCTGCAGAGAACAACCCTTCAATAAATGTACAGATGCTGAAACGCAAGGTAGATTAAGTCATCATAGAAGCCGGCTATTAGTAGTGAATAGAATGCAGGCAAAGCCGCCATTCTACAGAAACTGGACATTGGTATCATGATTTAATTAAGCCAGAACCTATGAAGCGGGAATGAAAAACCGTGTTGCAGCAAGAATAATAGGCTCATGGAGCTGAATTACAAGGCTGCCTGGCCTCGAGTCAAGATTAAAGAAGCGAGGTCAGCTATCTATTCTGAAGAAGAACAAGTATGCGAGGATGAACCTTCTCACATTAAGGTGCAAGAAAGAACACAAGGGATTCCAACCTTTAATTCATTTAGAGCATTTAAAAGCTGCAAAATGGACCAAATCGTGGTCTCCTGTCACATGAGCCAAGGATGGAAATAGAGCTTGAACTATGAGTACCAGACACGACAGGGAGTGCCCTCACTCTCGTGCATTCTCAAACACAAGGATACTCTGCAAGGCCCAGTACCAAGACAATTTCATGTCAGAAGGCATGGGCGGTGAAAAATGCTGGGCTAATTGAGTGGTGAGGTAGTTTCATGTCCTATCTCCTCGCACCTCGGTCTGGGCTTATGTGCTGCTAAATGAACCAAATGTTCCAGACTTGGCACAAGCATGCAAACCAATTACATCAGTCCATATAACGAAGGACCTTATAGTTTGAAGACTAATGGGAAACTGTGTATCTAAATGTATTTGAAATTACATATTTTGGAGGTAGACATAAATTGTCCACCTGATAACAGACAGCCAATAACGATCCTAGCTACTATAGAAATATACACTTGGATGTCTCCCATAACCAATCCCGACCCTTGATAGGTTTTTCACTAATACCACATAGTATGACGTCGCTCTGATGTATTATTTAGCATGAAGTCTATATTTTGTGGGGCGATCCCTGAGAGACTGAGCATACGTCTGTTGATGTTTGTTGTAACCTCCCTGTTTTGGATAATGGTTAATAAAACAGTGCTTTGCCATCTTCCTGAGTTGGTTCCATTATTTGGATTTAGCATTAATCTGGTGTAATCCCATCCATTCCATATGCACGTTCCTAAGGGCCATAAACTCACGTGGTAGCAGTGTGGATGGTTTCAAGATCCAAAACAGTTTGGCTCCAGAATTTCGGGCGATCAGGCATCCTCCGCCATTAGCTGGAAGATTGCAGAGTTTCCTGTGGAGAGCAGCCGATAGAAATAAACTTGCAAGAAGAATCGAGACGGTGGGCAGGTCCCTCTTTGAAGAAATCCCTGCTCGGTTTCCACTGACGCTCTGCAGACGGAAGACAAAGTGGTCAGATTAAAGGAAGAGTTGATACCGTGGCAAACTACAAAAACCTAGTGACTACTGTGATAGGTTCTTAAGGAACGTCTTAGTATACTATCCATACTCGTCTAAGAGAGTGAAGAAAAGTGATAGGTTTCTTAACATAATATGGGGCAACTAAGCCCTCCTCTTAAACAGATCACTGTGAACGTCACTAAATACACAATGTCCCATTGGTTACACAAACTATAGGACCCTTAATCATGCAGCCCCCTACAATTGCTTGGCACTTTAACCTCCGTCAGTACTTTTCCACCTACGTTTAGCAGCATGCACGCAGGCCTTCCAGGTGCTGGTGAGCTGGTCTTAACCATAGCTTCCCACCAATTAGCATATTCATCTATCATCACCTCAGTGGTCTGCTGTCAATGAAGGCTTTGAACGTGTCCTTGGGAGTGTTCTTTTGCTCTGGAGAATACAGGGGAGTGAAGGCACGCTCTGCCCTCATGCATAGGTGTGACCATTGTGTTTGTTCAACTTTATCCTTCCATGTGATTGAAAACCACAACATCGAAGCCTAGTGTATTAAAAATATTATTTTCAAGTAGACCTCTGACGTCTTCCTTGTTTTTGTCCATGTCTTCTGAACAAGAGTTTCATTCTTTCACACGATGTGTATCCAATGTCTGTTTACCCAATCTGATAAGACCTTAGCATCTTGGGGCTTGTCTAGCCTTGCCTTTCTGAGATCTGCTTCTGTAATTCAATTGCCTTTTTAACTGCGACACACTGGAAAAGAGGCCATCCTTCTCTGGTCCTGCTCTGCTATAATACGTAGTGGAAACAGCCATACTTTGCTCACTTCAATATTTATATTTACATGTTGGCGCATGCCGCAATCTATTCACTATAAAGCTATCCTCAAGAATACTTTGTCAGCTTGCGTTTCTTTGCATCTGTACACATGTAAAATAATTTGATATCTTCATCGGTTCTGCAGCATAAATTTGTTCATCTTGATCCCAAGATGTCACTTATCTTTAATACTTCCTTGATGCCTTATATAATATCTGCAATATAATATCTGCATCTCTTCTATATACGTCAGCTTTCTTCATGTGATGTCACCATTCTTCCCTTCCATTTATTGGTCCTGCTTCCTCCGGGATTTCATTCAAATAGCCATCATACTGTCTTGCATGCAGGCATGGCTTTCTCAATGGGAACCTTGCCTCCAGGATTCTCTTCATAGCAGTATTTTCACTGGTACTGTACGTGTCTCACACTCTGGTTCCCAACATATTGGCAATATAGGTGAAATTGTTGAGGTGGGGGTACTTGGCTCCTTCTCTACACTCCCCCCTCTGGGCGATTCATCAAACACTCTCCCATCATCCTTCATCTCTAGACATCCTTGTCTGAAGAAATGCTTCTCTGACATCCATATTTTTATGACTCCATTAAGGCATCCAGCTGATTTCACATGCTCATCCTTATTCCAAGTCATAGGCATGCACTGTCCACTTGGGCTGCAATAGATCTACTTTCAGACATACTTCTTATGGTTCCTTGAATACAGGAACTTCGTTCCTCATGGATACTGGCCTTTACAAAGTCTCTGATTTCTTCATCTGTCAAATCTCTGGCCTTCCATCCTGATTCAACATCAATCATGATTTTAATCCCTATAGCTTTCTTTGCTGTCTTCTTGCATTGTTTGATTATTATCTTGGGCTCCAAGGAACTTGAACATGACTGCCATCCATTGTGGAACCCAAGAAAAAAGTGATCCAAACCAGCTGTCATCAGCAATGTTTTCTACTTCGTCTATCATCTGGACGTGTAGCTTCATTGGCATCTCTATGGCCTCTGTCAAGGTGCCATTCTCGTCGTCATGAGAAGGTATGAACATGCAACATGATTCTCTGATTTTTGCACAAACACCTCCATCCATAGCTGTAATCATGTCCAGGACGTATCTATTCTGAAGAGTCATCAGTCGTATGGCTCTCATCTCTTCTCTGATAGCATTGAATCCCTTTATGGT
The DNA here is from genome assembly GCF_040938575.1 of Ambystoma mexicanum. Lineage (NCBI taxonomy): Eukaryota > Metazoa > Chordata > Amphibia > Caudata > Ambystomatidae > Ambystoma > Ambystoma mexicanum. The sequence continues at coordinate 225,382,551 of NC_090932.1, forward strand.
AGTGTTGATTGTCTGCAGCAATTCCCATCTGGTAATCTGCAGCCATTTGGTATTTGCTTCAATCTGGATTCTCGGCATGAAGATCAGTGTGAACACCGACGAAGTCTGGCTGAACAGCATGTGCTCATACAGAATGGTGTCAAAAGCTTCTTTTGACTTAGCAAAGAAATAGTTCTCCCTCTACAGTCGATTAATCAGCTCCACAGATCGCCTCTTCCTCAGGTGAGCATCTGCTTTTGGGAAACTGTCAAGGTTCAAATCACTTTTAGGAATCACCAACGTTGGAACATGAACATTCACTAGTGAGCATCGTCCTCCCCAATCCTTGGGCAGCCTCATATATGCTCTGGATCCACAAGCCCAATAGTGATCCATGATCACTGCTGTTCCAAGTTTCATTCCTGGTACATCAAAGATTCGACCGCAGTTCTGATTCTCTCCAACCATTCTTGTGCCATTGTTTCTAAAGCACAGCTTTGCACTCTCTGCAAGGGTCCTCCTCTATCTTCGACCCAGGTCAGTAGCTTAGCAAGTTTTGGCCATAGTGGCTTGCATCCATTCTGCACTATGTCAATGGTTGATTGATGACAACCAATGACCACCACTCCTTCTTCCCATCCATCTGGTGATAGCACTGATCCCCAGATCTGCATCTATTCTCTGTTCTTCCATCTACAAATTTCTTCTGCAGATTTTCCTGGACTTTCCAGTCTTTTGTTTACTTCCCATCTGATTCCAGCTCCTTTCACTCCAGGTTTTTTGTATCTGCTCACATGATTCTTGGTATGTGCCTTGTTTCTTGTCTTCGTGTCTTGGATATAATCATCTTCATCTACATTTGTCCATTCAGTTGCCCAAATTGAGATAGGCATCTCGACCCATGAACTGACCTCTTGTGCGACACAGTGTTATGTGTGAAAGACAATGTGCTGTCTGGACATCTATTTCAATAGCTATGCAGATCTTAGACTTTCCCATGCTGTAGGGAAGCAGTGCAGATACAAAGCATTCCTTCTTTGAGGCCCTCCTTCCTACATCTTTCATATGCTGATACCATATGTTATTCCCCAAGTGTGCTGTACTATCCAGGTAATCATTCAGCTCATGATCATCCTCCCTAGCATTTCTCTTAGATCTCGTTCTTTTCTTACAAGTTTCTCTAATCATCTCATTTAATATGTCAGCATAATTTCTCCTTACTGGACCAACCATAGAAAGTCTTTTCCTCTCCTGAAACCTCATTTTAGCAGCAGGCCGGACATTTGGAGTTTGCTATAATCTCTTCATGGGACCTCCCTCCAAAAGGTAACCCAGGCCTATCCATCACAGGACCAGGTGCCCTTGTGTGTATCTCTAGAGTAGGAACAATCACATAAGGTCTCGGCCGCCTCGTAGTTGCCACATCATTACCCTTCTTCTGTACAGTAAAATGCACAGGAGTCTTTGCTCCATTTACGTCTATATACTAAGCAGTACTTAAGTGAGAGCAATATCACTCTGAACAGGATACAAGTATAAATTATGTACAGGTAAGTCCATTTACAACAATTGCTTCTTGCACATTGTGGACGTCTCTCAGGATCTGCCATAAAAATATTACTATTAATGTTGCCTATTTTTACTCTTTTTTAAGGAAGGAAAAAGTAAACTTTAATCAGGCAAAATTATGCAATGCAATGGAAGCTGCTGAGTCTGCTCCACAAGTTCCCTCAATCAGCTTCGGCTGGCTGACTATGTGATGATAAACAAAAGTTCCCAGTGAATACTACAAATTGGCCTTTTGCCAGAAGACATGCCGATTCTCCATCAGCATGAGCAAAGTACTTTAATCCACAGCCTCCTGGATCTCTCCCCTCCAAAGTCTCATTCAGTTCTCAGTGTTCTCTCAGATTAAAAGTTCACCTGCGCAATGATGTCTCGTAGTATCCCATTAAGTGCAGCATTATTCCTCGGATCCCTCAGGAACGTTCAGACATCAGTTTGTCTCCCAACGAGATGCGGGCATTCCTCAATCAAATAATAGAATACCAAACTGACCAGTCTAGGTGCATTATCTGCTGATATGGGCATTTGCATTTTCCCCGCTGTACTCAGGAAGCTGAAGGATTCGCTCAATGACAGCTGCAAGCAATCTTCTCACAAATGGACAATTTTAGGATCTTGCAGGAACAAATGAATGCTAGTATTTCTCCCCTCAAGTACAGGGTATGTGCGCAAAATAAACAGGAAAACTGCAAGAACCATGAAACGTTGTCATGGGGCACCACCATGGGCACCTCCAAAAAGAAATTCAGTGAGAAAGGAATCAGGGAACTGTTCCCTCTTCCAGTCATCGAAAATGAACTCCAAATCTGGCATGCTCTCCTTTATGAGCAAGACTTAAACATGTCTCAGTCCAATGTCAACAAACTCCTGTGGCTCGAGAACAAATAACTTCCCTTAACTCCTTTTTTAGTGACTGGAAAGAGTGTCCCGTAATAAGCCACAGTCCAATGTACTCTTTAACTTTATTCAACAGCTTCTGGGTCCTTCTTCCTCGTCATAGACCTAATCTGCACGTGCTGTGTTTCTTCCCCGATGCTTGCTTCTGACAGGGGTGAGGGTGAAGGGGGTTCTCCAGCGTTGATTTTCATGTCTCCAAGAAATATCCAAGTGCATCTACCCTGCACCTTGACTGCAGATGGTGTCACGCCTTCCACTATGAAGGGACCATTGAAATGTGGCTCGTGCCACTTCCTAGTAAAATTCCTGATCAAGACCGAATCACTGGGGAAAATTTTGGAAAGACATAATTTTTCAACTCCAGTTGTTGTAGCATCTCCTTCTGTGTTCTGAGCTGCCCCACACCCCTTCTACTTGAGCTGATCTGAAATGGCAGAGATACTTGAGGTCATCCATGTTAATAATCACGTAACTCCTTTCCTTACAATTCTGCTGTTGTCTGGGCAGCACTTCTAGTTCTAGACAGAGGTGTCCTCATTCACCTCCCAGTCACTATTTCATGGGGGGTAAGATGGTAGTCTGAACCTGGTTGATTTCTCAACGCGTACAATGCCAGTGGTAGACAATGCAACCATCCTTTCTTCAGGGTAAGCTTCAATTTGGCTATTCTCCCTTTCAGCAAACCATTGAGTCTCTCACAGATTCCATTCACTTGCAGGAGATATGCCGATGAAATCTTGTGCTTTATGCTAAGCAACAAGCTTATTTGTTCAAAGACTTCATTAACAAAATGAAGGCCATTATCTGATCTTAATACTTCACATATTCCCCATCTAGGAAATACTTCTCGTACTAAAATGTTGCTGCACAGGCAGAGTCTGGGTGTGTGCATGGTCCAGCTTCAATCCACATCGAGAGAGGACATACCACTCCAATCATATATCTGTATCCATTACATACTTGCAGCATGTTGACATAGTCAATATGTAAATGCTGAAAGGGTCCATTAGGTCTTGGAATAACTCCTCTAATTGTGCACAGTGTGTGCCCAGCAGTAAACTTTTGACATACGATACAATTTACTACATAAAATGCAACGTGTTCTACTATATTCGGAACAAACCAATCCTCTGCAATAGCTGCAGAGAAGCTGTCTCTAGTTGCGTGTGCAGGATAGTGCAGCTGTTCCAATGCCACCCTTAATAAGGCTACAGGCATCACTGGTTTACCAGTGCTGTCTTGTCGCCATAATGCTTCAGAGGGGTTAAAGAACACCCTCTCCGCGTCCACAAGTCTTTCTCATCTTGACGTGCTTCCCCTTGAATCTCTGCCAATTGAATCCTAGACAAGTAATTATAACATTCAGATACACTCATCATCACCAATATGCTTTCATTCACATCAGGCGTATCAAACAACATAATAATATGTCTACATGCAACTCGCTTTGCTTCCTCTTCTTTTTGATTTCTATGTGAGATAAAGTCTGATCTCTTAGTGTGTGCTGCGTATTTAACTACTGGGATGGCTACTGGGAGTTGTAGTGCTCTAATAAGCCTGTACAATAAGGCTGCATGTTGCACTGGAGTGCCGTCCACTTGGAGGTAGCCCCTCTTTTTCCAATGTGCTAATCCCACGTGCACTGTTGACGTCACATAGGCGGAGTCACTGTACACTGTTACTTCCTGGTCTGCGTGTCTCTCGAGCATGATAATCAGCGCCACTAATTCTGCAGCCTGTGCTGAAAAGTGAGACGGTAGTCATGCACTTAACAATACTTCAAACTCGCCATTTACCATGTGCTTCACCACAGCGGCACCTGTATATCTTTGTCCATCATTCTGATTGATTCTAGAAGAACCGTCAATAAAAAGAATCTCCCCAGCTGCAACACATTTTCCTTCCCCCTCGGGAGTTCATCATAGAATTCCTCATAATTTGAGCATTCATGTACATGCTCGTCCTCTGCCAGGGGTTCTGCTACAATCATGGCAGGATTCATTATTTTGCATCAGACTATTTCAATCGCCGGATTCAATATGACTACCTCGTATGCTGAAGCCCTTTGAGAAGTCAACGTGTCTTTAGGTTTTTCCAAAATAGCAAACAATGCATGTTCAACAAACATTGTCATGGAACACCCCATTACTATGCTAGCAGCCTGTTCAATGGTGAACGCGGCAGCATCCAAAGACTGTTTGCACGGAAAATGACTTCTCATTACTGGGTCTAGAATCCCAATTTAATATGCAAGGGGCTTGCACCCTAACATGTTTCTCTGTGTAAGTACAGCTGTCATAACAGTGCCATTTGTATGCAAGAACAAAAATAATTCCTCAGCATAATTGGGAATCCCTAAAACTGGAGCTGTGCAAATTGCCTTTTTCTACTCATCAAATCCTTCCTCCATTTCCTCAGTCGAAACAATGTACTCATGAGTTGCCTATGCTGTCTTCAGAGCTTGCAACAAGGGCCTTATGTATGAACTGTAATCAAAGAACCATGCTCTTACATAGTTACACAATCCCAAAAATCTCTGCATGTGCTTTATCGTGAGTGGCTTTACTGTTTTCAACATAGCCTCAACCCTCTCGGGAGTAACTTTCTTTCCCTCATGTGAAATTAACTTACCTATGTATAGTACTTCCTTTTTATTGATATTGATATTTTATTTCTATCGTGCTTGTACACAAGTGTTTCTGAGCGCAACAAGACAAGGGAGGGGAACAGGGGAGAAGAAAACAGCAATCTTACTAGGCCCAGTGACATTGAGAATGTGCAAATGCATGGGAGAGGGGGAGGGGAAAAGTGCATGGAAGGGGGAGAAGTGGAAAGTGCCAAGCAGAGGAGAAACAGATAAATAATAACAAATAAATAAATAATAAAGGCAATACTGCAATTTCTCCTTGTCTACTTTATATCCTTTGTCTGCAAGAATAATCATCAGTTGAACTGAATCGTGTCTGCACTCCTCCTCTGAGGTGCTAGAGACCAATAAGCCACACAACACTTTTCAAATCAATATTGCTTAAGTCCATCTGTGGGACTCTATTGAAAATTGACGGAGACTCACAATACCCCTGGGGCAGGCGAGTACTTTTAAGATGAGTCTGTCTGAATGTAAATAACGTCAGATCTTGCAAGTCTTTATGCAAAGGGATTGAGAAAAATGCATTTCTCAAGTCAGTCACAGTGAAATATCGTGCTTCAACAGGGAAATATAGTTCAACAGGGATATTACATAAGATCGTTGCAGTATTAGGAACTAGAGGGAACTCGGCCTCTACAAACTGGTTAATAAGGCGTAAATCCTGAATTAAACGCAACAACTCCTCTTCACCTTTCTTCACAGGATAAATTGCGGTATTACACAGTGACTCTGACATCACTAGGATGCCCTGTTCCATCATAGCAGATATCGTCTTAAAAATACCTTCATCTGCCTATCGAGACATAGGATACTGTCATGCATGAGGTAAATTGCTCCTGGTTTCAATTTAATCTTCACCTCTCAAACTCCCTTCAACAGGCCTACGTCATAGGGGTCTGCTATCCATAATGAAACTGGAACTTTTGCCATGTCTTCATCGAAATACTCGGGCTAACATCATTTTCTGAAGAACCTCACGTTTAATTGCTCTCACCCAATAAGTAATGCTTATCTCAAATACTACTTCGTCATATGATGGATGGTCTCCAAACATATCCTCATCAGTGACGTCAGTCAATCTGTAACCTTCCGCAATTGCAATCACGGTGCACCATTGTCTGCCTTCATTATCATTCCCATCAAGCAAAGCCATTTCTCCTCGCTGCTATGGCTGCTTGTAACTCTAAAGGAAAGATTCACCCTTCCTCTTCATCCATAGGTATCTTTGGCCTGAATAAAAATTCATCAGGTCTTCTCAAAGTTCTGCCCACTAAACCGGTCAGCTATGTCAACAGAATGCGTACCCCATAGTGAAAAACTTCTGGTTCTAACAGAACTCCTCACATGGCCATTTGTCCTGCAAATGCCATTATAAATTCACTCACGTTTAAATAATGCATTCCTGGTGTTGAAAATACTATGCCATTATAAGTGAATGGAATTGTCATGTTCAACGTGGTCATTAAATCTCGACCTAATATATTGACAGGTGTCTGCCTTGAATATAACAACGACACAGACATGTCACACTCTCCTATAGAGACTGAAGATTCTTCAGTAAAATGAACTATGCTTGTAGCTCCTGTGAACCCTTGAGTATTCATGGCATTTCCAGACATCGAAAATGTCCGCTCTCGTATACATGAACGTGTGCACCCGTGTCTACTAAAAAAGAAAAAGATTTGCATCCTATATTGACATCAACCCTTGGTTCCTCTTGAGGATTAGGCGTCACTGATAGTATTGAACACAACAAGTTTCCCAGTGAACTGTCCTATTGTGGATACATTCTCATCCTCGTAACTTGTGAAAGGATTTCCTCCTTCAACAGTGACTCCCCCTATTCTAGGAATCATTAACTGACCTGTGCTTGTACTCTGCTGTATCTGCATGGGTCACTGCTGTGACTGCCCTTGTGGGAGATTAATTATTGCCTACTGTGTTTGAAAATCTTGTTGCATTATCGGCGCTTGTGTTTGCTGCACTGTCTGATTCTGAGTAAACCATCTCCATTCTGCTGCGAATATGCAGGCGGGTTTGCTGTCCCCCCTTTTGAGAATTGCCCATTCTGGAAGAATCCTTGACTTCTATATGTGCAAGCATCATACCCTGACATACACATGTCCAACATATAGGAGGAGGAGGTCTCCTAACTTTCCCCTCCTGCATGCCTTGACTATCGTTCTGCATGTTGTGAAACCCACTTTGATTGCTCTGGAATTTTCCTTGATTATTCTGGAAGCCTCTATCTCGAAAGCCTCCCGTTCCCAGTGGTGCAAATCCATTATTACCGTGATCGAACTGTCTTTGGTTATTCTCCTGCGGCATGCTTGCTGCGTGCTGCGAATCCAATCCGGCTCCACTAGTCAACATCGCCCCTTCAATGGCGTACTTAGATCGTTTTTTCTGCACTAACTTTTCCTAATCACCTTTCCTAGCATCGTCTTTCTTTCGATTCTTCTCTTGTAAAAGCCTGCAATAATGCACGATGGTCAGCTCAATCTCTGCCAATGGCTTTGCTTCCATGCCCACTAATTTCTTGCGTTGCTTTTGTACTGCTTCTGGCAGCCCTTGGCATAATATACGATAAAATACAGGTATTGATTTCCCCCAAGCCTCGCGTGTCTCCAAAGCCCTCTGCTGTTGGACATTTTGAATATAAACAAGAGGATCCTCCTCTTCCTGCATCTTCTTTGCCATTATAGCTCCCATGTTCGATGTGTCCGGATACAGTACTCTAAGCGCTTTCCAGACCACTGCCTACAGTTATTGAATGGTGCTCCATCATGAGCATTGTTTACTGTGGTAACACTAGAATACCCTGCTCTTGACCATACGTCATCAGCCTTTTCCCCAAGAATGGCAATCAGGAGACCTTTAATGTCCCCTATAGCTAAGTGTTCCCTCCTGTCATTTTCTCTAACTCATGTATCCATTTCCCAGTGCCAGAGGTTAAATTCAGGAGTTTACACCTTAAATTATCCTTATCCATCTGTGGCCAAGGTATATACTGTGGCCAAGGTATATACTGTGGCCTAGCTCCTCCCTTTTCTAACAAAGGAAACTGCGAGATCCCAAACTCACATTCGTCTCCTATCCTCTGTCTATGCATAGCATAGACAATGGCTCCACTGTGTCTTCTACCTGGCAGCAACCTTAGCCTGCTCACATAAGGTGGTGAGTCCCCCCTCTCACCATGAGATCGCCCCTTAGATGGGTCTAACCGCGTCAATGATTCTGACGTCCGTGATTTGGGTAGGTCTAGATCCGACCACCTTACTTCCTTATCCATTGAAAAACACCTTTCAGGGCCACATGCAGTGCCTTCCTCCTCCCCATGGAAGGTTTCCCTGTCCTCGTCTGACATATCTTGTCCCCAACTTGTGTGACCTCTCTCCTCCTCACCTCTATTCAGAGTCAGTCTATCTAAAGACAGCTCCTTTGGCTCAAAACTGCAAGAGGCTCATTCTTTGTTGTACAACGGTGTACTCTCGAGTCGATCATTTTTACCCTTCACCTGCAGCACTTTCTTAGTCCTCATAACATGATAGACTTTATCGATAGCATCCCTAATGCTTCTAGAGTCAAACACATCCTCTAGATTTGCTCTAGACAGACCTGCTATTGGCTCATATGCAGGGAAGAACTCTTCTATGTCTTCCCATGCCACTACTGGATTAGGATCTATTAATTCCTCTTCCACACGTTCATTTTTTAAAATTTTTTTATTTTTTATTTTTATTGGCAAAAATACCTTTAAAAAAGAAGAACAGATATTACACTACAATTTGTTCTCACTTGTCTCCCTTTAAATGTCTGGGTAACTCTCATCTGTTAAAACCTTAACACCATAAGCTCTCAGGCCGCATTTGAGCCTTTGCCAGCTGGGAGCCTCTTTAATGCGTTCTTACAGTTTTTCCCTTGTTTTAGGTATTATGTCAGTAGTTTTTTCAACAGGCTCAGGAAGCAAATTAACGCGTAGTTCAGTTGTTTCTCCAGGCTGTTGAACAGGGCTTGCCACCAGTCGTCCGCGCTTGGCATTTGAAATTTCGTTAGATGAGGCCCTAATGTCAGTGTTCTCTCCCGATGTAGTCCCTTGCAATGGAGTGTCAGATGTTTTAAGGTTTCTTCCATCTGATTGCAAAATCTACAGGCTACATTGAGTTCTTCTGTTTTGCATAGCTCTCTAGACCACTCTCTTGTTCTAAATGCGTTTAGTCTGAAGTGTAAAAACAGGGCTCTGCTGCCATTATCTGGGAACAATTCGATATGACTGTTGAGTTTTTAGGTTTCTAGTTTCACACGGGACATCCTTCATTAAATTGTTAGCTGATCTTAAGTTCCCAGTCACGATCCAGTCCAGTCGCCAGACCTTAGTTTTTGCGGCATCCGGGTTGTCTTGTAGGATTTTTAGGTCGATGTCGTAGAAAGCCAATATTTCCTCGCAGCGTTTATACCACAACGACAGCAGACAGTTGGGATTTCCTTTGCTTGGATTTTGTAGTATTTCAATTTTCAAGGCCACTTTCTTCATAGTCACCTTTCTGAAGAGGCTCAACAGGTTCCAGCTAACTAGTGCGTTGATTGATGTTAAGTTTAGCTCGTACCTGATACATGCAGTTGATGTACCCTTTGGTAGTTGCAAAACTCTTATCCAGAAGATGTTTTCTAGGGTGGATCAGACATCCGCAGAGCATCCGAGAGCGTTTTCTGCACCAAAGATCAGGGCCGACACTACCTTTTGGCAGTAGAAGTTCCTTACCGGTTTTATTGAGAATTTTCCGTGTTTCTTGTGTAATATGCTAGGTTGGCATGCAAATTGCCGGCATTTGGTTTTGGCTACCTGTTCCCATTGACTGTCATTCAGGCTTGAATTGATTTGCATGCCTAAGCATCTTGTGTTTGTTGTGTTACTTAGCCACTCTTTTCCCAAGTGCCATTTAGGTTTTTTGTGCTTTGATGTTTTCAAGTTTTGCAGCGTTACCACCTCACACTTCTTTTTGTTGATTTGTAAGTCGTTAGCTCTCACATATAGTTCCACTGCATCAATCTTTCGCTGTAGGCCTATAGGTGTTACATCTAACAATATTAGGTCATCGGCATATAACATCCAACTTAGTGGGGCTCTGTGTATTTTTGGAGAAAAGGAGTGTATGCTGTCAATTGCTCCTCCGATGTCCGATAAAAATAAGTTGAATATTATGGCAGCCAGTGGGCGCCCTGTTTAACCCTGCAGAAGGTGTTTATCGCTTTGGACAGGGTGCCTTTTCGATCCAGGCGAATTTTAATGCTTGTACCAGTGTGGAGCTCTTTGGTGGCCGCTATCAGATCTTCCGGACATTCCCACGTCTTCATTTTCTCCCATAGTAGCTCTCTATCTATGCTGTCGAAGGTGTGTGAGAAGTCTATCAGTGCAAGGTACACCTTGGTTCTTGTTCTTATGGCTTCCATTTTGAGAAGATTGATTAAGAGGAGATTCAAGGCGCATCCTACACCCTTGACAAAACCAGTCTGTCGTGGGTCCAGATGTTTTGAGTCGGCTGCCCATTTCACAAGTTGTTGTTGTAGCAGAGTCGCGTGCACTTTGCCTAGCACGTCTAGCAGCGGAATGGGTCGATAGTTTGTCGGGTCAGAACGGTTCCCTTTCTTGAAGATTGGAATTATCTGATCTTAATACTTCACATATTCCCCATCTAGGAAATACTTCTCGTACTAAAATGTTGCTGCACAGGCAGAGTCTGGGTGTGTGCATGGTCCAGCTTCAATCCACATCGAGAGAGGACATACCACTCCAATCATATATCTGTATCCATTACATACTTGCAGCATGTTGACATAGTCAATATGTAAATGCTGAAAGGGTCCATTAGGTCTTGGAATAACTCCTCTAATTGTGCACAGTGTGTGCCCAGCAGTAAACTTTTGACATACGATACAATTTACTACATAAAATGCAACGTGTTCTACTATATTCGGAACAAACCAATCCTCTGCAATAGCTGCAGAGAAGCTGTCTCTAGTTGCGTGTGCAGGATAGTGCAGCTGTTCCAATGCCACCCTTAATAAGGCTACAGGCATCACTGGTTTACCAGTGCTGTCTTGTCGCCATAATGCTTCAGAGGGGTTAAAGAACACCCTCTCCGCGTCCACAAGTCTTTCTCATCTTGACGTGCTTCCCCTTGAATCTCTGCCAATTGAATCCTAGACAAGTAATTATAACATTCAGATACACTCATCATCACCAATATGCTTTCATTCACATCAGGCGTATCAAACAACATAATAATATGTCTACATGCAACTCGCTTTGCTTCCTCTTCTTTTTGATTTCTATGTGAGATAAAGTCTGATCTCTTAGTGTGTGCTGTGTATTTAACTACTGGAATGGCTACTGGGAGTTGTAGTGCTCTAATAAGCCTGTACAATAAGGCTGCATGTTGCACTGGAGTGCCGTCCACTTGGAGGTAGCCCCTCTTTTTCCAATGTGCTAATCCCACGTGCACTGTTGACGTCACATAGGCGGAGTCGCTGTACACTGTTACTTCCTGGTCTGCGTGTCTCTCGAGCATGATAATCAGCGCCACTAATTCTGCAGCCTGTGCTGAAAAGTGAGACGGTAGTCATGCACTTAACAATACTTCAAACTCGCCATTTACCATGTGCTTCACCACAGCGGCACCTGTATATCTTTGTCCATCATTCTGATTGATTCTAGAAGAACCGTCAATAAAAAGAATCTCCCCAGCTGCAACACATTTTCCTTCCCCCTCGGGAGTTCATCATAGAATTCCTCATAATTTGAGCATTCATGTACATGCTCGTCCTCTGCCAGGGGTTCTGCTACAATCATGGCAGGATTCATTATTTTGCATCAGACTATTTCAATCGCCGGATTCAATATGACTACCTCGTATGCTGAAGCCCTTTGAGAAGTCAACGTGTCTTTAGGTTTTTCCAAAATAGCAAACAATGCATGTTCAACAAACATTGTCATGGAACACCCCATTACTATGCTAGCAGCCTGTTCAATGGTGAACGCGGCAGCATCCAAAGACTGTTTGCACGGAAAATGACTTCTCATTACTGGGTCTAGAATCCCAATTTAATATGCAAGGGGCTTGTACCCTAACGTGGTTCTCTGTGTAAGTACAGCTGTCATAACAGTGCCATTTGTATGCAAGAACAAAAATAATTCCTCAGCATAATTGGGAATCCCTAAAACTGGAGCTGTGCAAATTGCCTTTTTCAACTCATCAAATCCTTCCTCCATTTCCTCAGTCGAAACAATGTACTCATGAGTTGCCTATGCTGTCTTCAGAGCTTGCAACAAGGGCCTTATGTATGAACTGTAATCAAAGAACCATGCTCTTACATAGTTACACAATCCCAAAAATCTCTGCATGTGCTTTATCGTGAGTGGCTTTACTGTTTTCAACATAGCCTCAACCCTCTCGGGAGTAACTTTCTTTCCCTCATGTGAAATTAACTTACCTATGTATAGTACTTCCTTTTTATTGATATTGATATTGATATTTTATTTCTATCGTGCTTGTACACAAGTGTTTCTGAGCGCAACAAGACAAGGGAGGGGAACAGGGGAGAAGAAAACAGCAATCTTACTAGGCCCAGTGACATTGAGAATGTGCAAATGCATGGGAGAGGGGGAGGGGAAAAGTGCATGGAAGGGGGAGAAGTGGAAAGTGCCAAGCAGAGGAGAAACAGATAAATAATAACAAATAAATAAATAATAAAGGCAATACTGCAATTTCTCCTTGTCTACTTTATATCCTTTGTCTGCAAGAATAATCATCAGTTGAACTGAATCGTGTCTGCACTCCTCCTCTGAGGTGCTAGAGACCAATAAGCCACACAACACTTTTCAAATCAATATTGCTTAAGTCCATCTGTGGGACTCTATTGAAAATTGACGGAGACTCACAATACCCCTGGGGCAGGCGAGTACTTTTAAGATGAGTCTGTCTGAACGTAAATAACGTCAGATCTTGCAAGTCTTTATGCAAAGGGATTGAGAAAAATGCATTTCTCAAGTCAGTCACAGTGAAATATCGTGCTTCAACAGGGAAATATAGTTCAACAGGGATATTACATAAGATCGTTGCAGTATTAGGAACTAGAGGGAACTCGGCCTCTACAAACTGGTTAATAAGGCGTAAATCCTGAATTAAACGCAACAACTCCTCTTCACCTTTCTTCACAGGATAAATTGCGGTATTACACAGTGACTCTGACATCACTAGGATGCCCTGTTCCATCATAGCAGATATCGTCTTAAAAATACCTTCATCTGCCTATCGAGACATAGGATACTGTCATGCATGAGGTAAATTGCTCCTGGTTTCAATTTAATCTTCACCTCTCAAACTCCCTTCAACAGGCCTACGTCATAGGGGTCTGCTATCCATAATGAAACTGGAACTTTTGCCATGTCTTCATCGAAATACTCGGGCTAACATCATTTTCTGAAGAACCTCACGTTTAATTGCTCTCACCCAATAAGTAATGCTTATCTCAAATACTACTTCGTCATATGATGGATGGTCTCCAAACATATCCTCATCAGTGACGTCAGTCAATCTGTAACCTTCCGCAATTGCAATCACGGTGCACCATCGTCTGCCTTCATTATCATTCCCATCAAGCAAAGCCATTTCTCCTCGCTGCTATGGCTGCTTGTAACTCTAAAGGAAAGATTCACCCTTCCTCTTCATCCATAGGTATCTTTGGCCTGAATAAAAATTCATCAGGTCTTCTCAAAGTTCTGCCCACTAAACCTGTCAGCTATGTCAACAGAATGCGTACCCCATAGTGAAAAACTTCTGGTTCTAACAGAACTCCTCACATGGCCATTTGTCCTGCAAATGCCATTATAAATTCACTCACGTTTAAATAATGCATTCCTGGTGTTGAAAATACTATGCCATTATAAGTGAATGGAATTGTCATGTTCAACGTGGTCATTAAATCTCGACCTAATATATTGACAGGTGTCTGCCTTGAATATAACAACGACACAGACATGTCACACTCTCCTATAGAGACTGAAGATTCTTCAGTAAAATGAACTATGCTTGTAGCTCCTGTGAACCCTTGAGTATTCATGGCATTTCCAGACATCGAAAATGTCCGCTCTCGTATACATGAACGTGTGCACCCGTGTCTACTAAAAAAGAAAAAGATTTGCATCCTATATTGACATCAACCCTTGGTTCCTCTTGAGGATTAGGCGTCACTGATAGTATTGAACACAACAAGTTTCCCAGTGAACTGTCCTATTGTGGATACATTCTCATCCTCGTAACTTGTGAAAGGATTTCCTCCTTCAACAGTGACTCCCCCTATTCTAGGAATCATTAACTGACCTGTGCTTGTACTCTGCTGTATCTGCATGGGTCACTGCTGTGACTGCCCTTGTGGGAGATTAATTATTGCCTACTGTGTTTGAAAATCTTGTTGCATTATCGGCGCTTGTGTTTGCTGCACTGTCTGATTCTGAGTAAACCATCTCCATTCTGCTGCGAATATGCAGGCGGGTTTGCTGTCCCCCCTTTTGAGAATTGCCCATTCTGGAAGAATCCTTGACTTCTATATGTGCAAGCATCATACCCTGACATACACATGTCCAACATATAGGAGGAGGAGGTCTCCTAACTTTCCCCTCCTGCATGCCTTGACTATCGTTCTGCATGTTGTGAAACCCACTTTGATTGCTCTGGAATTTTCCTTGATTATTCTGGAAGCCTCTATCTCGAAAGCCTCCCGTTCCCAGTGGTGCAAATCCATTATTACCGTGATCGAACTGTCTTTGGTTATTCTCCTGCGGCATGCTTGCTGCGTGCTGCGAATCCAATCCGGCTCCACTAGTCAACATAGCCCCTTCAATGGCGTACTTAGATCGTTTTTTCTGCACTAACTTTTCCTAATCACCTTTCCTAGCATCGTCTTTCTTTCGATTCTTCTCTTGTAAAAGCCTGCAATAATGCACGATGGTCAGCTCAATCTCTGCCAATGGCTTTGCTTCCATGCCCACTAATTTCTTGAGTTGCTTTTGTACTGCTTCTGGCAGCCCTTGGCATAATATACGATAAAATACAGGTATTGATTTCCCCCAAGCCTCGCGTGTCTCCAAAGCCCTCTGCTGTTGGACATTTTGAATATAAACAAGAGGATCCTCCTCTTCCTGCATCTTCTTTGCCATTATAGCTCCCATGTTCGATGTGTCCGGATACAGTACTCTAAGCGCTTTCCAGACCACTGCCTACAGTTATTGAATGGTGCTCCATCATGAGCATTGTTTACTGTGGTAACACTAGAATACCCTGCTCTTGACCATACGTCATCAGCCTTTTCCCCAAGAATGGCAATCAGGAGACCTTTAATGTCCCCTATAGCTAAGTGTTCCCTCCTGTCATTTTCTCTAACTCATGTATCCATTTCCAAGTGCAAGAGGTTAAATTCAGGAGTTTACACCTTAAATTATCCTTATCCATCTGTGGCCAAGGTATATACTGTGGCCAAGGTATTTACTGTGGCCTAGCTCCTCCCTTTTCTAACAAAGGAAACTGCGAGATCTCAAACTCACATTCGTCTCCTATCCTCTGTCTATGCATAGCATAGACAATGGCTCCACTGTGTCTTCTACCTGGCAGCAACCTTAGCCTGCTCACATAAGGTGGTGAGTCCCCCCTCTCACCATGAGATCGCCCCTTAGATGGGTCTAACCGCGTCAATGATTCTGACGTCCGTGATTTGGGTAGGTCTAGATCCGACCACCTTACTTCCTTATCCATTGAAAAACACCTTTCAGGGCCACATGCAGTGCCTTCCTCCTCCCCATGGAAGGTTTCCCTGTCCTCGTCTGACATATCTTGTCCCCAACTTGTGTGACCTCTCTCCTCCTCACCTCTATTCAGAGTCAGTCTATCTAAAGACAGCTCCTTTGGCTCAAAACTGCAAGAGGCTCATTCTTTGTTGTACAACGGTGTACTCTCGAGTCGATCATTTTTACCCTTCACCTGCAGCACTTTCTTAGTCCTCATAACATGATAGACTTTATCGATAGCATCCCTAATGCTTCTAGAGTCAAACACATCCTCTAGATTTGCTCTAGACAGACCTGCTATTGGCTCATATGCAGGGAAGAACTCTTCTATGTCTTCCCATGCCACTACTGGATTAGGATCTATTAATTCCTCTTCCACACGTTCATTTTTTAAAATTTTTTTATTTTTTATTTTTATTGGCAAAAATACCTTTAAAAAAGAAGAACAGATATTACACTACAATTTGTTCTCACTTGTCTCCCTTTAAATGTCTGGGTAACTCTCATCTGTTAAAACCTTAACACCATAAGCTCTCAGGCCGCATTTGAGCCTTTGCCAGCTGGGAGCCTCTTTAATGCGTTCTTACAGTTTTTCCCTTGTTTTAGGTATTATGTCAGTAGTTTTTTCAACAGGCTCAGGAAGCAAATTAACGCGTAGTTCAGTTGTTTCTCCAGGCTGTTGAACAGGGCTTGCCACCAGTCGTCCGCGCTTGGCATTTGAAATTTCGTTAGATGAGGCCCTAATGTCAGTGTTCTCTCCCGATGTAGTCCCTTGCAATGGAGTGTCAGATGTTTTAAGGTTTCTTCCATCTGATTGCAAAATCTACAGGCTACATTGAGTTCTTCTGTTTTGCATAGCTCTCTAGACCACTCTCTTGTTCTAAATGCGTTTAGTCTGAAGTGTAAAAACAGGGCTCTGCTGCCATTATCTGGGAACAATTCGATATGACTGTTGAGTTTTTAGGTTTCTAGTTTCACACGGGACATCCTTCATTAAATTGTTAGCTGATCTTAAGTTCCCAGTCACGATCCAGTCCAGTCGCCAGACCTTAGTTTTTGCGGCATCCGGGTTGTCTTGTAGGATTTTTAGGTCGATGTCGTAGAAAGCCAATATTTCCTCGCAGCGTTTATACCACAACGACAGCAGACAGTTGGGATTTCCTTTGCTTGGATTTTGTAGTATTTCAATTTTCAAGGCCACTTTCTTCATAGTCACCTTTCTGAAGAGGCTCAACAGGTTCCAGCTAACTAGTGCGTTCATTGATGTTAAGTTTAGCTCGTACCTGATACATGCAGTTGATGTACCCTTTGGTAGTTGCAAAACTCTTACCCAGAAGATGTTTTCTAGGGTGGATCAGACATCCGCAGAGCATCCGAGAGCGTTTTCTGCACCAAAGATCAGGGCCGACACTACCTTTTGGCAGTAGAAGTTCCTTACCGGTTTTATTGAGAATTTTCCGTGTTTCTTGTGTAATATGCTAGGTTGGCATGCAAATTGCCGGCATTTGGTTTTGGCTACCTGTTCCCATTGACTGTCATTCAGGCTTGAATTGATTTGCATGCCTAAGCATCTTGTGTTTGTTGTGTTACTTAGCCACTCTTTTCCCAAGTGCCATTTAGGTTTTTTGTGCTTTGATGTTTTCAAGTTTTGCAGCGTTACCACCTCACACTTCTTTTTGTTGATTTGTAAGTCGTTAGCTCTCACATATAGTTCCACTGCATCAATCTTTCGCTGTAGGCCTATAGGTGTTACATCTAACAATATTAGGTCATCGGCATATAACATCCAACTTAGTGGGGCTCCGTGTATTTTTGGAGAAAAGGAGCGTATGCTGTCAATTGCTCCTCCGATGTCCGATAAAAATAAGTTGAATATTATGGCAGCCAGTGGGCGCCCTGTTTAACCCTGCAGAAGGTGTTTATCGCTTTGGACAGGGTGCCTTTTCGATCCAGGCGAATTTTAATGCTTGTACCAGTGTGGAGCTCTTTGGTGGCCGCTATCAGATCTTCCGGACATTCCCACGTCTTCATTTTCTCCCATAGTAGCTCTCTATCTATGCTGTCGAAGGTGTGTGAGAAGTCTATCAGTGCAAGGTACACCTTGGTTCTTGTTCTTATGGCTTCCATTTTGAGAAGATTGATTAAGAGGAGATTCAAGGCGCATCCTACACCCTTGACAAAACCAGTCTGTCGTGGGTCCAGATGTTTTGAGTCGGCTGCCCATTTCACAAGTTGTTGTTGTAGCAGAGTCGCGTGCACTTTGCCTAGCACGTCTAGCAGCGGAATGGGTCGATAGTTTGTCGGGTCAGAACGGTTCCCTTTCTTGAAGATTGGAATTATCTGATCTTAATACTTCACATATTCCCCATCTAGGAAATACTTCTCGTACTAAAATGTTGCTGCACAGGCAGAGTCTGGGTGTGTGCATGGTCCAGCTTCAATCCACATCGAGAGAGGACATACCACTCCAATCATATATCTGTATCCATTACATACTTGCAGCATGTTGACATAGTCAATATGTAAATGCTAAAAGGGTCCATTAGGTCTTGGAATAACTCCTCTAATTGTGCACAGTGTGTGCCCAGCAGTAAACTTTTGACATACGATACAATTTACTACATAAAATGCAACGTGTTCTACTATATTCGGAACAAACCAATCCTCTGCAATAGCTGCAGAGAAGCTGTCTCTAGTTGCGTGTGCAGGATAGTGCAGCTGTTCCAATGCCACCCTTAATAAGGCTACAGGCATCACTGGTTTACCAGTGCTGTCTTGTCGCCATAATGCTTCAGAGGGGTTAAAGAACACCCTCTCCGCGTCCACAAGTCTTTCTCATCTTGACGTGCTTCCCCTTGAATCTCTGCCAATTGAATCCTAGACAAGTAATTATAACATTCAGATACACTCATCATCACCAATATGCTTTCATTCACATCAGGCGTATCAAACAACATAATAATATGTCTACATGCAACTCGCTTTGCTTCCTCTTCTTTTTGATTTCTATGTGAGATAAAGTCTGATCTCTTAGTGTGTGCTGTGTATTTAACTACTGGAATGGCTACTGGGAGTTGTAGTGCTCTAATAAGCCTGTACAATAAGGCTGCATGTTGCACTGGAGTGCCGTCCACTTGGAGGTAGCCCCTCTTTTTCCAATGTGCTAATCCCACGTGCACTGTTGACGTCACATAGGCGGAGTCGCTGTACACTGTTACTTCCTGGTCTGCGTGTCTCTCGAGCATGATAATCAGCGCCACTAATTCTGCAGCCTGTGCTGAAAAGTGAGACGGTAGTCATGCACTTAACAATACTTCAAACTCGCCATTTACCATGTGCTTCACCACAGCGGCACCTGTATATCTTTGTCCATCATTCTGATTGATTCTAGAAGAACCGTCAATAAAAAGAATCTCCCCAGCTGCAACACATTTTCCTTCCCCCTCGGGAGTTCATCATAGAATTCCTCATAATTTGAGCATTCATGTACATGCTCGTCCTCTGCCAGGGGTTCTGCTACAATCATGGCAGGATTCATTATTTTGCATCAGACTATTTCAATCGCCGGATTCAATATGACTACCTCGTATGCTGAAGCCCTTTGAGAAGTCAACGTGTCTTTAGGTTTTTCCAAAATAGCAAACAATGCATGTTCAACAAACATTGTCATGGAACACCCCATTACTATGCTAGCAGCCTGTTCAATGGTGAACGCGGCAGCATCCAAAGACTGTTTGCACGGAAAATGACTTCTCATTACTGGGTCTAGAATCCCAATTTAATATGCAAGGGGCTTGTACCCTAACGTGGTTCTCTGTGTAAGTACAGCTGTCATAACAGTGCCATTTGTATGCAAGAACAAAAATAATTCCTCAGCATAATTGGGAATCCCTAAAACTGGAGCTGTGCAAATTGCCTTTTTCAACTCATCAAATCCTTCCTCCATTTCCTCAGTCGAAACAATGTACTCATGAGTTGCCTATGCTGTCTTCAGAGCTTGCAACAAGGGCCTTATGTATGAACTGTAATCAAAGAACCATGCTCTTACATAGTTACACAATCCCAAAAATCTCTGCATGTGCTTTATCGTGAGTGGCTTTACTGTTTTCAACATAGCCTCAACCCTCTCGGGAGTAACTTTCTTTCCCTCATGTGAAATTAACTTACCTATGTATAGTACTTCCTTTTTATTGATATTGATATTGATATTTTATTTCTATCGTGCTTGTACACAAGTGTTTCTGAGCGCAACAAGACAAGGGAGGGGAACAGGGGAGAAGAAAACAGCAATCTTACTAGGCCCAGTGACATTGAGAATGTGCAAATGCATGGGAGAGGGGGAGGGGAAAAGTGCATGGAAGGGGGAGAAGTGGAAAGTGCCAAGCAGAGGAGAAACAGATAAATAATAACAAATAAATAAATAATAAAGGCAATACTGCAATTTCTCCTTGTCTACTTTATATCCTTTGTCTGCAAGAATAATCATCAGTTGAACTGAATCATGTCTGCACTCCTCCTCTGAGGTGCTAGAGACCAATAAGCCACACAACACTTTTCAAATCAATATTGCTTAAGTCCATCTGTGGGACTCTATTGAAAATTGACGGAGACTCACAATACCCCTGGGGCAGGCGAGTACTTTTAAGATGAGTCTGTCTGAACGTAAATAACGTCAGATCTTGCAAGTCTTTATGCAAAGGGATTGAGAAAAATGCATTTCTCAAGTCAGTCACAGTGAAATATCGTGCTTCAACAGGGAAATATAGTTCAACAGGGATATTACATAAGATCGTTGCAGTATTAGGAACTAGAGGGAACTCGGCCTCTACAAACTGGTTAATAAGGCGTAAATCCTGAATTAAACGCAACAACTCCTCTTCACCTTTCTTCACAGGATAAATTGCGGTATTACACAGTGACTCTGACATCACTAGGATGCCCTGTTCCATCATAGCAGATATCGTCTTAAAAATACCTTCATCTGCCTATCGAGACATAGGATACTGTCATGCATGAGGTAAATTGCTCCTGGTTTCAATTTAATCTTCACCTCTCAAACTCCCTTCAACAGGCCTACGTCATAGGGGTCTGCTATCCATAATGAAACTGGAACTTTTGCCATGTCTTCATCGAAATACTTGGGCTAACATCATTTTCTGAAGAACCTCACGTTTAATTGCTCTCACCCAATAAGTAATGCTTATCTCAAATACTACTTCGTCATATGATGGATGGTCTCCAAACATATCCTCATCAGTGACGTCAGTCAATCTGTAACCTTCCGCAATTGCAATCACGGTGCACCATCGTCTGCCTTCATTATCATTCCCATCAAGCAAAGCCATTTCTCCTCGCTGCTATGGCTGCTTGTAACTCTAAAGGAAAGATTCACCCTTCCTCTTCATCCATAGGTATCTTTGGCCTGAATAAAAATTCATCAGGTCTTCTCAAAGTTCTGCCCACTAAACCTGTCAGCTATGTCAACAGAATGCGTACCCCATAGTGAAAAACTTCTGGTTCTAACAGAACTCCTCACATGAGCATTTGTCCTGCAAATGCCATTATAAATTCACTCACGTTTAAATAATGCATTCCTGGTGTTGAAAATACTATGCCATTATAAGTGAATGGAATTGTCATGTTCAACGTGGTCATTAAATCTCGACCTAATATATTGACAGGTGTCTGCCTTGAATATAACAACGACACAGACATGTCACACTCTCCTATAGAGACAGAAGATTCTTCAGTAAAATGAACTATGCTTGTAGCTCCTGTGAACCCTTGAGTATTCATGGCATTTCCAGACATCGAAAATGTCCGCTCTCGTATACATGAACGTGTGCACCTGTGTCTACTAAAAAAGAAAAAGATTTGCATCCTATATTGACATCAACCCTTGGTTCCTCTTGAGGATTAGGCGTCACTGATAGTATTGAACACAACAAGTTTCCCAGTGAACTGTCCTATTGTGGATACATTCTCATCCTCGTAACTTGTGAAAGGATTTCCTCCTTCAACAGTGACTCCCCCTATTCTAGGAATCATTAACTGACCTGTGCTTGTACTCTGCTGTATCTGCATGGGTCACTGCTGTGACTGCCCTTGTGGGAGATTAATTATTGCCTACTGTGTTTGAAAATCTTGTTGCATTATCGGCGCTTGTGTTTGCTGCACTGTCTGATTCTGAGTAAACCATCTCCATTCTGCTGCGAATATGCAGGCGGGTTTGCTGTCCCCCCTTTTGAGAATTGCCCATTCTGGAAGAATCCTTGACTTCTATATGTGCAAGCATCATACCCTGACATACACATGTCCAACATATAGGAGGAGGAGGTCTCCTAACTTTCCCCTCCTGCATGCCTTGACTATCGTTCTGCATGTTGTGAAACCCACTTTGATTGCTCTGGAATTTTCCTTGATTATTCTGGAAGCCTCTATCTCGAAAGCCTCCCGTTCCCAGTGGTGCAAATCCATTATTACCGTGATCGAACTGTCTTTGGTTATTCTCCTGCGGCATGCTTGCTGCGTGCTGCGAATCCAATCCGGCTCCACTAGTCAACATCGCCCCTTCAATGGCGTACTTAGATCGTTTTTTCTGCACTAACTTTTCCTAATCACCTTTCCTAGCATCGTCTTTCTTTCGATTCTTCTCTTGTAAAAGCCTGCAATAATGCACGATGGTCAGCTCAATCTCTGCCAATGGCTTTGCTTCCATGCCCACTAATTTCTTGAGTTGCTTTTGTACTGCTTCTGGCAGCCCTTGGCATAATATACGATAAAATACAGGTATTGATTTCCCCCAAGCCTCGCGTGTCTCCAAAGCCCTCTGCTGTTGGACATTTTGAATATAAACAAGAGGATCCTCCTCTTCCTGCATCTTCTTTGCCATTATAGCTCCCATGTTCGATGTGTCCGGATACAGTACTCTAAGCGCTTTCCAGACCACTGCCTACAGTTATTGAATGGTGCTCCATCATGAGCATTGTTTACTGTGGTAACACTAGAATACCCTGCTCTTGACCATACGTCATCAGCCTTTTCCCCAAGAATGGCAATCAGGAGACCTTTAATGTCCCCTATAGCTAAGTGTTCCCTCCTGTCATTTTCTCTAACTCATGTATCCATTTCCCAGTGCCAGAGGTTAAATTCAGGAGTTTACACCTTAAATTATCCTTATCCAACTGTGGCCAAGGTATATACTGTGGCCAAGGTATATACTGTGGCCTAGCTCCTCCCTTTTCTAACAAAGGAAACTGCGAGATCCCAAACTCACATTCGTCTCCTATCCTCTGTCTATGCATAGCATAGACAATGGCTCCACTGTGTCTTCTACCTGGCAGCAACCTTAGCCTGCTCACATAAGGTGGTGAGTCCCCCCTCTCACCATGGGATCGCCCCTTAGATGGGTCTAACCGCGTCAATGATTCTGACGTCCGTGATTTGGGTAGGTCTAGATCCGACCACCTTACTTCCTTATCCATTGAAAAACACCTTTCAGGGCCACATGCAGTGCCTTCCTCCTCCCCATGGAAGGTTTCCCTGTCCTCGTCTGACATATCTTGTCCCCAACTTGTGTGACTTCTCTCCTCCTCACCTCTATTCAGAGTCAGTCTATCTAAAGACAGCTCCTTTGGCTCAAAACTGCAAGATGCTCATTCTTTGTTGTACAACGGTGTACTCTTGAGTCGATCATTTTTACCCTTCACCTGCAGCACTTTCTTAGTCCTCATAACATGATAGACTTTATCGATAGCATCCCTAATGCTTCTAGAGTCAAACACATCCTCTAGATTTGCTCTAGACAGACCTGCTATTGGCTCATATGCAGGGAAGAACTCTTCTATGTCTTCCCATGCCACTACTGGATTAGGATCTATTAATTCCTCTTCCACACGTTCATTTTTTAAATTTTTTTTATTTTTTATTTTTATTGGCAAAAATACCTTTAAAAAAGAAGAACAGATATTACACTACAATTTGTTCTCACTTGTCTCCCTTTAAATGTCTGGGTAACTCTCATCTGTTAAAACCTTAACACCATAAGCTCTCAGGCCGCATTTGAGCCTTTGCCAGCTGGGAGCCTCTTTAATGCGTTCTTACAGTTTTTCCCTTGTTTTAGGTATTATGTCAGTAGTTTTTTCAACAGGCTCAGGAAGCAAATTAACGCGTAGTTCAGTTGTTTCTCCAGGCTGTTGAACAGGGCTTGCCACCAGTCGTCCGCGCTTGGCGTTTGAAATTTCGTTAGATGAGGCCCTAATGTCAGTGTTCTCTCTCGATGTAGTCCCTTGCAATGGAGTGTCAGATGTTTTAAGGTTTCTTCCATCTGATTGCAAAATCTACAGGCTACATTGAGTTCTTCTGTTTTGCATAGCTCTCTAGACCACTCTCTTGTTCTAAATGCGTTTAGTCTGAAGTGTAAAAACAGGGCTCTGCTGCCATTATCTGGGAACAATTCGATATAAGACTGTTGAGTTTTTAGGTTTCTAGTTTCACACGGGACATCCTTCATTAAATTGTTAGCTGATCTTAAGTTCCCAGTCACGATCCAGTCCAGTCGCCAGACCTTAGTTTTTGCGGCATCCGGGTTGTCATGTAGGATTTTTAGGTCGATGTCGTAGAAAGCCAATATTTCCTCGCAGCGTTTATACCACAACGACAGCAGACAGTTGGGATTTCCTTTGCTTGGATTTTGTAGTATTTCAATTTTCAAGGCCACTTTCTTCATAGTCACCTTTCTGAAGAGGCTCAACAGGTTCCAGCTAACTAGTGCGTTGATTGATGTTAAGTTTAGCTCGTACCTGATACATGCAGTTGATGTACCCTTTGGTAGTTGCAAAACTCTTACCCAGAAGATGTTTTCTAGGGTGGATCAGACATCCGCAGAGCATCCGAGAGCGTTTTCTGCACCAAAGATCAGGGCCGACACTACCTTTTGGCAGTAGAAGTTCCTTACCGGTTTTATTGAGAATTTTCCGTGTTTCTTGTGTAATATGCTAGGTTGGCATGCAAATTGCCGGCATTTGGTTTTGGCTACCTGTTCCCATTGACTGTCATTCAGGCTTGAATTGATTTGCATGCCTAAGCATCTTGTGTTTGTTGTGTTACTTAGCCACTCTTTTCCCAAGTGCCATTTAGGTTTTTTGTGCTTTGATGTTTTCAAGTTTTGCAGCGTTACCACCTCACACTTCTTTTTGTTGATTTGTAAGTCGTTAGCTCTCACATATAGTTCCACTGCATCAATCTTTCGCTGTAGGCCTATAGGTGTTACATCTAACAATATTAGGTCATCGGCATATAACATCCAACTTAGTGGGGCTCCGTGTATTTTTGGAGAAAAGGAGCGTATGCTGTCAATTGCTCCTCCGATGTCCGATAAAAATAAGTTGAATATTATGGCAGCCAGTGGGCGCCCTGTTTAACCCTGCAGAAGGTGTTTATCGCTTTGGACAGGGTGCCTTTTCGATCCAGGCGAATTTTAATGCTTGTACCAGTGTGGAGCTCTTTGGTGGCCGCTATCAGATCTTCCGGACATTCCCACGTCTTCATTTTCTCCCATAGTAGCTCTCTATCTATGCTGTCGAAGGTGTGTGAGAAGTCTATCAGTGCAAGGTACACCTTGGTTCTTGTTCTTATGGCTTCCATTTTGAGAAGATTGATTAAGAGGAGATTCAAGGCGCAGCCTACACCCTTGACAAAACCAGTCTGTCGTGGGTCCAGATGTTTTGAGTCGGCTGCCCATTTCACAAGTTGTTGTTGTAGCAGAGTCGCGTGCACTTTGCCTAGCACGTCTAGCAGCGGAATGGGTCGATAGTTTGTCGGGTCAGAACGGTTCCCTTTCTTGAAGATTGGAATGATTATTGCGCATTTCCATGAATCCGGGCTTTTACAATTGGCTACTATTCTTTTGAACATCGTGTGGCATAGCTCCGGATTTCCTTTGATTGTGTGGTTTGTTAGACCATCCCGGCCTGGTGCTCTGGAGGAGCTAACTCTTTTTATTATCTCCTCGATGTCGTTTTTATCAAAATCTATCTTCCATTTTTCTAGGTTAGGTGATGGAGTCTCTACTGCGGTTGTTCTTTTACTGTATAGCTTCGAGAAGTGATGTATCCACTCAGCTTCAGTAATTAAATTTGTCAGTAATGCCAATTGCGGGGCTCCTTCGTTGTTGATTATCTTACAAAAATCCGAGGATTTTTGTTTTCCAATTTTTCCATGATTAGTTCTGAATCGTTCTGCATCATATCTGCTTTGTGTGTTCGGAACCAGTTTTTGTACTTTTGTTTACAATCTCTTTTTGCAGTTAGATAACTATTGGAGTCAGTTTTCAGTAGATGTCTTATTTGCGCTCTTAATTCTCTCTTTCTTTTTCTCACCTCTATGTCAAATTTATGTTTTGCAACAAAGCCACGAGCTTTGAGTCCTTGATGTTTTTCTTTGAAGTCGTCTAAGAGATGGATGTATTCAGTCTCCTTTTGCTCATCCACATATGTGGTTAGTATGTTTTTAACCTCTGTCTTCTTTAATTTCAATCTGACCCTGTTGGATTCAATCATTACCGGGAAGTTCCATGTTGAGGTTTTAGCTCCATGGGCTGTGATACATGACAGAATGACTAAGTCATGATCACTGTTGGTCATAGGGTGCACCACGAGTGATATCGAGCGTTGATGTATTTTCTCACTAACGTAAAAGTAGTCAAGCGTCGATCGTTGGGTGCCTCTAGACCAAGTTGGTTTAGCTGGAATATCACCTGCTAAGTTTCTGTTCATTAGCATGAGGTTTCTTAGCTCCATCTCTGTCGCCCATTGACTGGAGAGTTGTGTTTTGTTATAGTTATTTGGATTCGAGTCAATGTTTGATGTTAGACAGTTCATATTCAAGTCTCCACAAATCACAGTATCAGCGCCAGCGTCTGCTTCGAACCAATCATCTATGACAGTTGTAACTTGGTCTATATATCCACTGCTGCTTATTATCTTGTGGTTCCAGTATAGATTCAGGATGTGGATTTTCTTGTTTCCTACGTTACTTTGTGCGATTGTCGTTGACTGAATGTAGGGAGTCACGTTTTCGGTATTGAGGATTTGGTATCCGGAGCTTTTTTTGACCAGGGTAATAAGGCCTGCCATGGGCCTACCCATCAGTTGTTTGATAGCTGGATTGAATGCGATCTCATATAAAGAAAGAAATGGGACAGTTGTCCAGCCAAGTCTCTTGAAGGCACACGACATCCAACCCTGGAAATCAGTTCTCTTGGTATAAATGCACAAATCCTCTGGTGTTCCAGGAGCCAAACTTGACAGTCGGGGGCGAGTTTTCTAGTTGGCATTAGCTTTGAGTTGATTTATTCAGTGCTTTTGCAAGCCACCCCCAGTTGTCTGGTGATTCGTTTTCGTTATTTTCCAGTTCCACTATGTGGTTTTTCTTTTTTTAAAAAAAATATATTTATTAGTTTCATTACAAACAATAACAAAGAGTAAAACAGGTATCAGTGGAGATGATTGAGCATATCAGAAGAAAAAATTAAATCCCCAACTATCCCCCACCCTTCCCTCCCTCCCCTCCACCCCAAGACCACAGTAAGCACTAAGTTCGTCAAGAGTCCATGCTCGAGCCTGGGTCGCTTTCCACAGCTGTCTCGCTCTCCTGTGATTCAGGGTACAACAAGGGTACAGTTAAGGCCACCCAGCGGTGGCTTTTGGCAGTTATGTAAATAAGGTAGCTCTTTGCTGGAGTCAAGCCTCTGCACTTGGATCGCAGTCTCCCATGCCGCGGTTTCCGCAGCGATCCACTTTGTAAGGTCCCCCCACCATAGGGGCATAGGTGGGCCTTTGGGGCTCTTCCACCCCATGTCAATGCGCCTTTTGGCAGTTATGTAAATAAGGTCTCTCAGCCTGTTGAGGGGTTTGTTCTCCCTGCTGCGCCTAAACCTGCCCAAGATGCATGCCGAGGGCTCCTCCACTTCGATGTCAATGTCTGCACCGGCCACTCTATCCCTCACTTGAGTCCAGAATTCTCTAATCACTGGGCATCCCCTTAACATGTGGGTCATGCCTACCTTGGGCTCGCTGCATTTGGGTCATGATTGGGTGGTCGCACCAGTGAATCTGGATATGGCTTCCGGGGTGAGATACGCTCTGTTCGTGACGTACAGTTGAATGAGCTGTAAGCGGGCGTTCCGGGAGATTTTTTTATGGTAGTGGGTTATATCGCCCCATGCTTTGTCCTCGAAAATCAGATTCAGTTCGACTTCCCATTTGTCTCGGTATCTGAGGTCTTCTTTGGTGGAGCCCCATAGTAAGGCCTCGTAAATAAGTGAGGTTTCGTGGCCCCCCTCGGCGGCATTAAGAATCGTTTCAATGCATTTGTTTTCGTCATTCAGGTTGCCAACGACGGGCCACCTGCTAGTTAGGGCCCGTATGACCGCTCTGTGCAGTAGGAATTGCCTGGCCGGGAGGCCAGTGGCGTCACTAAGGTCAGGGAAGGCTAAAACCATCTGCTCCTGGATCAGGTCCCCAAGCGTGGCCACCCCCAGGGGCTCCCATTGAGTACGGGTCTCAAGTTGCCCCCAGGAATGGTTGGACATGAGTGCAGCAATGGGGATCTGTGGGGAGTATGGGTCTTCAGACCCGACAAGTTTGCAGGCCCTTTTCCAGAGTCGGTGTCCCAGCTTGACGAGGTAAGGGCAGTGTTCGAGAGTCCCCCTCTTGGTCCACAGCAGATCCCTGAGTAATAGCTGGGGGAGGGCCGGTTGGAGGAGGCAGGTGTCTGTTGTGCTCTCGTCGGCCATCCACCGCACAATGTGTCTCAGCTGGCTGGCTAGGAAGTAAAGTTCGAAATTGGGGATCTTCAGCCCACCCCTCTTGTATGGTCTCTGGAGGGTCGCCAACGCCACCCTATGCCTGCCTCCCTGCCAGAGGAAGCCCCTACAGAGTTTGTTGAGGTCTTTAAAGAATGCCGGGGGGATGTAGAAGG
This sequence comes from Ambystoma mexicanum, assembly GCF_040938575.1. Classification (NCBI taxonomy): domain Eukaryota; kingdom Metazoa; phylum Chordata; class Amphibia; order Caudata; family Ambystomatidae; genus Ambystoma; species Ambystoma mexicanum. Next base: position 225,411,464 of record NC_090932.1, read on the forward strand.
GAATGTTAGTGAAGTAGTGCAATAGGCGGGGCAGGGCGACCATCTTAAGGAGGCCCGCCCTCCCGGCTACCGAGAGCGGAAGCCGCCCCCAAAATTCCATGGACTTCGAGAGGGAGTCTTTGGCCCTTACGGTGTTAAGTATATGTTCCATGCCGGGGGTCCGATGTATGGTTATCCCCATATATTTAAACAATGTCGCCTGCCATTCAAGATCTAGGGTATGGAGGGACCCATAATGATCACTGTGTAGTGCGGCTAGGGGGTAGAGGCAAGATTTATTTTTGTTAATCTGGATCCCGGTATGCTTATGAAAGCTGTCCAGTGTTTCCAGAATGTAGGGTAGGAGGTGTTCGGGGTCCTGCAAATATAAGAGGGTGTCGTCCGCGTACATGGAGACAAGATGAGTTGTCCCATCTATGGTGATACCCCCATCTCCATATTCCTGTCTCAGGTAGGCTGCTACAGGCTCGGCTGCAATGATGTACAGCATGAGGGATAGGAGGCATCACTGGCGGGTGCCTCTGTGCAGGGACCATTTCGCAGAAAAGGTTCTATTAGTTCGGACTCTTGCCGTGGGGTTGGCGTAAACCAGCTGGGTCCATTTTAGAAATACGGGACCGATTCCCATCTTTGCCATGGTAGCATATAGCCATTCCCACCTCACGGAATCAAAAGCTTTGGTGGCGTCCAGTGATGCCACCGCAAGTTTCTGTGGTCTTCCCTCGGTACTATAAATAACGTGATGCAGCCTACGCAGGTTCTCAGTAATGGATCGTCCGGGGACGTATCCGGTCTGGTCTTGATGGATCAACAATGGGATCACCCTGCGCAGTCTGGAGGCGAGCAATGCAGTGAGGATCTTGCAGTCTACATTTAGCATGGAAAGGGGCCTGTATGAGGCACAATCTGCTCCGTCCTTCCCAGGTTTGAGTAAGGGTATTATCACGGCCTCGCTCAGGGAATCCGGGAGAGCGCCACGCTCGAAGGCCTCGTTATAGACCTGGGCCAGTATAGGGTCGAGTGTTTCCTCGTAGGTTTTATAGAACTCCCCCGGGAGGCCATCCGAGCCCGGGGTCTTCCCAGCCAGTAGCGTTCTGATCACCACCTTGACCTCATCGGGAGTGATGGGCTCATCGAGAGTCTCGGCCATATGCGGGTCTAGTTTTGGCAAATCGATGATGTCAAGGGCGTCCTCGATCCCCGTGTCCGGGGGGGGGGTCTCAGAGTACAAATTATGGTAGAAGCTGGAGAAGACCGAGTTGATTTCCAGTTGGGTATGCACAGTAGTGCCATCTGGTGCGAGTATGTGGCATATGGGCGGCCTGGGGGTTTCCCTTTTGTAGAGCCAGGCTATGTTATGTTCCGGACATGGAAGGTTTGGCAAAAATGGTCCCTTTCCCGACTTAGGTGAGCGATCTACGACCAGAACCGTTTCGCACGGTCTAGTCTTCTTCCAAGATGGCCGCCCCCAGTCTTTGTTTCTATAACAACGCACTGAGACCTACGCTCAGTGCGTTGTATCGCTTCCACTTCCTGTTTGTGACTTTGTTTACTCTGGTTCGTTTCGCCTTCTGGTCGCTCTGGTTCCAGGTCCTTTCTGCGGGAGTTTCTCCGGCTTCCGTCCTTCCTCGCTCTGCGCTTTCCACCCGGATTGATTCGTTTCCATCTTTCCTCGCTCCCACTCTCTCTCTTCCGACCTTCAGTTGATTTAACTCCTTCTTCCTGACTTCGATTCCCGGTGCCAACTCGAATCGGGTCGCTTTATTCCCTTACTTTCCTGTGCCCCTGCACACTCTAAAGCTACCCTTGGCGCTCCGTTTCTGTTTACCTCTTCCTCTTCCTTCTGCCTTCCTCTATATACCTTACCTCTCTCTGGAATTCCACCACCGGAAAGATCAAGCTCCAAGTTCAGCCTGTGTGCTTCAGGGTTTTTTGGTGCCGCAGACGCTTTTTCCCTGATTACTTGGACGGGCTTACCGGGGGTCCCACTTGGCGGGGAGTTCCCCAGTTGCCAAGGTGGCCTCCAGTGGAGCTCGACCCTACCTCCACGATAAGAAGGTCAAGGGACAAGGAAAGTAGACTCAGACGACCACTACTAGAGGAAGCAGAGGGTCCTCAAGAACTTTGAACACTTCTTCAGAAACCTCAGGTGAGGAGGGGTCACGGGAGAGAGACCTAGCTGTTAGCAATCTTGACAGTATACAACGCCCGAAAACACTTATGGCTACCCTGGAACAATATCAGGAGTTGGTGGCCGCCATCCAGGGTCTCACAGTACAAATGCAAAACATGCAGGCAGAGAACAACTCTTTGAGACAACAAGTGGCCGCCCGCAATGAGGGTAGAGGAGACCTTCCCCCGATGCCTCTATCGTTTGGCAAATATGATGGACATCCCAGGGCTTGGAAGGAATTTATGGATGCCTGTAAGGTGTACTTCATGTTTAGACCAAAGACCTTCGAGACAGATAAGGCGAAGGTGGGTTTCCTAATCTCAAGCTTGGTGGGGAACGCGTTGGCATGGGCCACTCCACTAGTGACTAATAATGACCCAGTCTTACAGAATTTTGATCAATTTTCGCAACAGTTTCAAGCAAGATTCGATCGCCCTGAGGTGGTCTTTGCTTCATATGAGGCAATGTTGGACGTCAAGCAGGGTGGTGCAGACGTCCAAACTTATGTTTCCAAATTTCAGAAGCTGGCTTCCGAGGCTGGATGGCCTGATTCGGCACAACAAACCATCTTTAGGAGGGGTTTACACGAAGAACTCAAAGATGAACTAGCACGGGTTTCACGACCTGGCTCGTTTCAAGAACTGGTTACCTTAACTCTACAGATCGAATATCGGCTCAATGAGAGACGCCTTCAGAAGAGACAGCAACGAGGTTACTCTCCCTCGTATGACCCTCCTCCAGCAACCAAGCTGGTACCTAAACCAGAGTCTGTATTTGAAGAACCTATGCAGATTGGATCAGCCAGGGGCCCGCTGACACCTGAAGAAAGACGAAGAAGACGTGAATTGGGCCTATGTATGTATTGTGGGTCATCTAAACATTTACTCCGGAATTGTCCTGTTGTGCCTCCCCGGAAGAAGGGAAACGCTACCCCCTGAGTCTGTGCAGGGGCGACTTCGGGGGACACCATCGCAAGCACTGCGATCACACCCAAGCCTCAGGTGTAGCTGAGGATTCTCGCTTAATGGTTTTCCAGGTTCGATTACAGTTGGTTACCGAGAAGTCCGTGGAGGTTTTGGCGATGTTGGATAGCGGCGCGGCAGGGAACTTTGTGGATGGGGTCTGGGCTACGGATCAAGGAGTTCTCTGTCAGACTAAACACAGAGCTATTCCTGTCGAAGGAGTTGATGGTACACCTCTTGTTTCTGGACCCATAGTTTCCGAGACTGAACCTTTATGGATACAGATGGGTGATCACCAAGAAAAGATCAGTTTCGATGTGATAAGAGCGGCTCATTTCCCCATTATACTGGGGATCCCTTGGCTCAGAAAGCATAATCCCTACATCAATTGGTCCCTCAACACATTAAGATTTGACTCTGAGTTCTGTCATAAGAACTGCCTTAGTAAGCAGGTACCAGTGAGACAGGAGGGGCGAAGTAACACTCTACAGACTAGGGTTGTCTCGAGCATTCCGCTGGTATACCAAGTTTATTCTGAAGTGTTCGAAGACAAGGTTCCACGTCTTTTGCCACCTCACAGACCAGAAGATTGCTCCATCGAGTTACAGGAGGGTGCAGTGGTGCCCTTTGGAAGAATGTTCCCACTATCTCTCCCAGAAAGGAAGGCCCTTAAGGAATATCTGGAGGAGAATCTGGAGAATGGACTGATCCGGGAGTCACGATCTCCTGGTGGGGCCTCCCTGTTCTTTATACCCAAGAGGGGAACTACAGAACTAAGGCCCTGCATTGACTTCAGAGGTCTCAATAGGATCACCTGTAGAGATCGATATCCAATGCCACTAATAAGAGATATCCTGGAGGCGGTGCAGGGGTCACATCTATTCACCAAGCTGGACCTTAGGGGGGCCTATCATCTCCTTAGGATTAAGGAAGGAGATGAATGGAAGACTGCTTTTAGGACTCCCCTAGGCCATTTCGAATACAGGGTGATGCCTTTTGGTCTGGTCAATGCCCCTGCAATATTCCAAAGATTTATGGATCGTCTATTTTCAGATTTACTATACCGATCCGTAGTTGTTTATCTTGACGACATCCTTATATTTTCTGTACATCTGAACGAACACATCCAGGTGGTAAAAGAAGTTCTGAGACGTCTTCAGAGGAATAAGCTCTTGGTTAAGCCCGAAAAATGTCAATTTCATGCTGACTCTATTCCCTATTTAGGTTTCATCCTATCCAATAAAGGTATCAAGATGGACCCAGGAAAGATCGAGGCCATTTTACGATGGCCAGAACCCAGGTGTGTCAAGGAGATTCAAAGGTTTCTAGGTCTGGCGAATTTTTATCGTCGATTCATCCCTCACTTCTCTAAGATTGTTTTACCACTCACAGCACTATTGAAACAAGGGGTTAGGTTTCAGATGGACTCCGACGCAATACAGTCTTTTCAGTATCTCAAGAGTTTGTTTACTTCTGCTCCCATTCTAATTCAACCTGACCAGACTCGTCCCTTTGTTTTGGAGACAGATGCATCGGAGAATGCCATTGGAGCGGCTCTGCTCCAGAAATCAGAGGACACAGCTGAACATCCGATAGCTTATTTTTCCAAGACCTTGAGTCCTAGTGAAAGAAATTACTCGGTACTGGAGAAAGAGCTTCTGGCAATGAAGAAAGCCTGTGAGGAATGGAGGCACCTCTTACAAGGATCCCTGGAGCCCTTTGTCATAAGAACTGACCATCGTAATTTGCGAGTGCTACAACAGATGGAGTGCACCAACGCTAGACATGCTAGGTGGGCCTATTATTTTTCTCAATTTGATTTCCACCTTACATATCTACCAGGTTCTCCAAAACATCTTGGCAGACGCCCTGTCTAGAAGTTGGGACGTTTCTTCTGAGACACAGTCCAGCAACGAGCTGCTCCTTGCCAACAAGAAATTTATCTCAGTGGTTTCTAGTTTTCTGCAGGCAATACAAGAGGAAATTCAGTGCAGCAACCGAGTAGACCCCAATCTCCTTCTCAAAGACGGACTATTATTTCACGACTCAGCTTTATTCATCCCAACACAGAATCTGAGGACACAGGTGCTGAGGTGGTGCCATGAGTCTCCCCTGGCAGGACATAAGGGTCTGAGCAATATGACGGAATTGGTAAGGAGACTTTTCTTGTGGTCAACCTTGTCTCAAGACGTCAAACAATACGTGTTCTCGTGTCCGGTATGTGCAGCGAACAAACCCCAAACTGGTAGACCCTTGGGTCAGTTGCAACAACCGGAGGTACCATCTCAGCCCTGGGAACACGTGTCTACTGACTTTATAGTGGATTTGCCACCCTCGGAAGGTCTTAGAACCATTATGGTCACGGTGGATTCCTTTAGCAAGATGGCCCACTTTATTGCACTTGCAGGACTCCCAACAGCTCCAGAAATGGCAACAGTATTCCTTCGTGAAATAGTACGACTGCATGGGTTACCCAAAACAGTTCTTTCCGACCGAGGGTCGCAGTTTACATCACGATTCTGGGCTTCCTTGTATAAACAAATAGGAATACAGAGAGCACTATCATCGGGATTCCATCCACAAAGTAATGGCCAGACTGAGAGACTTAATGCCACTCTAGAACAATACCTCAGAAGTTTCTGTAACAGGGAGCAAGACAACTGGTCTTCCTTGTTACCCTTGGCAGAATTTTCATATAATAACACTTATCATTCTGCCATAAAGATGAGTCCGTTTTTGTGCACCTATGGATTCCACCCTTCCCACGTACCAGGCCTTTGGAAAAACTGTTCAGACTCTCCCGCTGTGGACAGTTTATGGAAACAATTCGATCTACCCAAAAGATGGCCCTGAAGGCATTGGAGGACAGCCGCAAGAAGACAAAAGAGAGGGAAGATCGACATAGACGAAGTAACCCGGAATGGACACCTGGAACGCTGGTTTGGCTTTCAACCAAATACCTACCTAGATGGTTACATCTTGGCGAATTTGCTCCAAAATACCTGGGACCCTACTCAATCATCAAACAAATTAACCCAGTAGCATACCGTCTCCGACTCCCCCAGAAGATGAAGAGAATTCATCCAGTTTTTCATACTTCCCTGTTAAAGCCTTATGTGCCTGATTCCTACCAAAGACCCAAAATCCAACCAAAGATACCCCTTGTATCTGAGCCTGAAGAATATGAAGTGTCTCAAGTTGTTGACTCCAGATATTACCGGGGGTCCCTACAATATCTGATCCATTGGAAGGGATACTCAGTGGCGGAACGTACCTGGGAACCCTGTCATCACATCCATGCACCTCGTCTGTTGCGTATGTTCCACAGAAAACATCCTGGCAAGCCGGGGGGAACCCCGAGGAGAAGAGGTCATACTGTTATGTTCCGGCCATGGAAGGTTTGGCAAAAATGGTCCCTTTCCCGACTTAGGTGAGTGATCTACGACCAGAACCGTTTCGCACGGTCTAGTCTTCTTCCAAGATGGCCGCCCCCAGTCTTTGTTTCTATAACAACGCACTGAGACCTACGCTCAGTGCGTTGTATCGCTTCCACTTCCTGTTTGTGACTTTGTTTACTCTGGTTCGTTTCGCCTTCTGGTCGCTCTGGTTCCAGGTCCTTTCTGCGGGAGTTTCTCCGGCTTCCGTCCTTCCTCGCTCTGCGCTTTCCACCCGGATTGATTCGTTTCCATCTTTCCTCGCTCCCACTCTCTCTCTTCCGACCTTCAGTTGATTTAACTCCTTCTTCCTGACTTCGATTCCCGGTGCCAACTCGAATAGGGTCGCTTTATTCCCTTACTTTCCTGTGCCCCTGCACACTCTAAAGCTACCCTTGGCGCTCCGTTTCTGTTTACCTCTTCCTCTTCCTTCTGCCTTCCTCTATATACCTTATCTCTCTCTGGAATTCCACCACCGGAAAGATCAAGCTCCAAGTTCAGCCTGTGTGCTTCAGGGTTTTTTGGTGCCGCAGACGCTTTTTCCCTGATTACTTGGACGGGCTTACTGGGGGTCCCACTTGGCGGGGAGTTCCCCAGTTGCCAAGGTGGCCTCCAGTGGAGCTCGACCCTACCTCCACGATAAGAAGGTCAAGGGACAAGGAAAAAAGACTCAGACGACCACTACTAGAGGAAGCAGAGGGTCCTCAAGAACTTTGAACACTTCTTCAGAAACCTCAGGTGAGGAGGGGTCACGGGAGAGAGACCTAGCTGTTAGCAATCTTGACAGTATACAACGCCCGAAAACACTTATGGCTACCCTGGAACAATATCAGGAGTTGGTGGCCGCCATCCAGGGTCTCACAGTACAAATGCAAAACATGCAGGCAGAGAACAACTCTTTGAGACAACAAGTGGCCGCCCGCAATGAGGATAGAGGAGACCTTCCCCCGATGCCTCTATCGTTTGGCAAATATGATGGACATCCCAGGGCTTGGAAGGAATTTATGGATGCCTGTAAGGTGTACTTCATGTTTAGACCAAAGACCTTCGAGACAGATAAGGCGAAGGTGGGTTTCCTAATCTCAAGCTTGGTGGGGAACGCGTTGGCATGGGCCACTCCACTAGTGACTAATAATGACCCAGTCTTACAGAATTTTGATCAATTTTCGCAACAGTTTCAAGCAAGATTCGATCGCCGTGAGGTGGTCTTTGCTTCATATGAGGCAATGTTGGACGTCAAGCAGGGTGGTGCAGACGTCCAAACTTATGTTTCCAAATTTCAGAAGCTGGCTTCCGAGGCTGGATGGCCTGATTCGGCACAACAAACCATCTTTAGGAGGGGTTTACACGAAGAACTCAAAGATGAACTAGCACGGGTTTCACGACCTGGCTCGTTTCAAGAACTGGTTACCTTAACTCTACAGATCGAATATCGGCTCAATGAGAGACGCCTTCAGAAGAGACAGCAACGAGGTTACTCTCCCTCGTATGACCCTCCTCCAGCAACCAAGCTGGTACCTAAACCAGAGTCTGTATTTGAAGAACCTATGCAGATTGGATCAGCCAGGGGCCCGCTGACACCTGAAGAAAGACGAAGAAGACGTGAATTGGGCCTATGTATGTATTGTGGGTCATCTAAACATTTACTCCGGAATTGTCCTGATGTGCCTCCCCGGAAGAAGGGAAACGCTACCCCCCGAGTCTGTGCAGGGGCGACTTCGGGGGACACCATCGCAAGCCCTGCGATCACACCCAAGCCTCAGGTGTAGCTGAGGATTCTCGCTTAATGGTTTTCCAGGTTCGATTACAGTTGGTTACCGAGAAGTCCGTGGAGGTTTTGGCGATGTTGGATAGCGGCGCGGCAGGGAACTTTGTGGATGGGGTCTGGGCTACGGATCAAGGAGTTCTCTGTCAGACTAAACACAGAGCTATTCCTGTCGAAGGAGTTGATGGTACACCTCTTGTTTCTGGACCCATAGTTTCCGAGACTGAACCTTTATGGATACAGATGGGTGATCACCAAGAAAAGATCAGTTTCGATGTGATAAGAGCGGCTCATTTCCCCATTATACTGGGGATCCCTTGGCTCAGAAAGCATAATCCCTACATCAATTGGTCCCTCAACACATTAAGATTTGACTCTGAGTTCTGTCATAAGAACTGCCTTAGTAAGCAGGTACCAGTGAGACAGGAGGGGCGAAGTAACACTCTACAGACTAGGGTTGTCTCGAGCATTCCGCTGGTATACCAAGTTTATTCTGAAGTGTTCGAAGACAAGGTTCCACGTCTTTTGCCACCTCACAGACCAGAAGATTGCTCCATCGAGTTACAGGAGGGTGCAGTGGTGCCCTTTGGAAGAATGTTCCCACTATCTCTCCCAGAAAGGAAGGCCCTTAAGGAATATCTGGAGGAGAATCTGGAGAATGGACTGATCCGGGAGTCACGATCTCCTGGTGGGGCCTCCCTGTTCTTTATACCCAAGAGGGGAACTACAGAACTAAGGCCCTGCATTGACTTCAGAGGTCTCAATAGGATCACCTGTAGAGATCGATATCCAATGCCACTAATAAGAGATATCCTGGAGGCGGTGCAGGGGTCACATCCATTCACCAAGCTGGACCTTAGGGGGGCCTATCATCTCCTTAGGATTAAGGAAGGAGATGAATGGAAGACTGCTTTTAGGACTCCCCTAGGCCATTTCGAATACAGGGTGATGCCTTTTGGTCTGGTCAATGCCCCTGCAATATTCCAAAGATTTATGGATCGTCTATTTTCAGATTTACTATACCGATCCGTAGTTGTTTATCTTGACGACATCCTTATATTTTCTGTACATCTGAACGAACACATCCAGGTGGTAAAAGAAGTTCTGAGACGTCTTCAGGAGAATCAGCTCTTGGTTAAGCCCGAAAAATGTCAATTTCATGCTGACTCTATTCCCTATTTAGGTTTCATCCTATCCAATAAAGGTATCAAGATGGACCCAGGAAAGATCGAGGCCATTTTACGATGGCCAGAACCCAGGTGTGTCAAGGAGATTCAAAGGTTTCTAGGTCTGGCGAATTTTTATCGTCGATTCATCCCTCACTTCTCTAAGATTGTTTAACCACTCACAGCACTATTGAAACAAGGGGTTAGGTTTCAGATGGACTCCGACGCAATACAGTCTTTTCAGTATCTCAAGAGTTTGTTTACTTCTGCTCCCATTCTAATTCAACCTGACCAGACTCGTCCCTTTGTTTTGGAGACAGATGCATCGGAGAATGCCATTGGAGCGGCTCTGCTCCAGAAATCAGAGGACACAGCTGAACATCCGATAGCTTATTTTTCCAAGACCTTGAGTCCTAGTGAAAGAAATTACTCGGTACTGGAGAAAGAGCTTCTGGCAATGAAGAAAGCCTGTGAGGAATGGAGGCACCTCTTACAAGGATCCCTGGAGCCCTTTGTCATAAGAACTGACCATCGTAATTTGCGAGTGCTACAACAGATGGAGTGCACCAACGCTAGACATGCTAGGTGGGCCTATTATTTTTCTCAATTTGATTTCCACCTTACATATCTACCAGGTTCTCAAAACATCTTGGCAGACGCCCTGTCTAGAAGTTGGGACGTTTCTTCTGAGACACAGTCCAGCAACGAGCTGCTCCTTGCCAACAAGAAATTTATCTCAGTGGTTTCTAGTTTTCTGCAGGCAATACAAGAGGAAATTCAGTGCAGCAACCGAGTAGACCCCAATCTCCTTCTCAAAGACGGACTATTATTTCACGACTCAGCTTTATTCATCCCAACACAGAATCTGAGGACACAGGTGCTGAGGTGGTGCCATGAGTCTCCCCTGGCAGGACATAAGGGTCTGAGCAATACGACGGAATTGGTAAGGAGACTTTTCTGGTGGTCAACCTTGTCTCAAGACGTCAAACAATACGTGTTCTCGTGTCCGGTATGTGCAGCGAACAAACCCCAAACTGGTAGACCCTTGGGTCAGTTGCAACAACCGGAGGTACCATCTCAGCCCTGGGAACACGTGTCTACTGACTTTATAGTGGATTTGCCACCCTCGGAAGGTCTTAGAACCATTATGGTCACGGTGGATTCCTTTAGTAAGATGGCCCACTTTATTGCACTTGCAGGACTCCCAACAGCTCCAGAAATGGCAACAGTATTCCTTCGTGAAATAGTACGACTGCATGGGTTACCCAAAACAGTTCTTTCCGACCGAGGGTCGCAGTTTACATCACGATTCTGGGCTTCCTTGTGTAAACAAATAGGAATACAGAGAGCACTATCATCGGGATTCCATCCACAAAGTAATGGCCAGACTGAGAGACTTAATGCCACTCTAGAACAATACCTCAGAAGTTTCTGTAACAGGGAGCAAGACAACTGGTCTTCCTTGTTACCCTTGGCAGAATTTTCATATAATAACACTTATCATTCTGCCATAAAGATGAGTCCGTTTTTGTGCACCTATGGATTCAACCCTTCCCACGTACCAGGCCTTCGGAAAAACTGTTCAGACTCTCCCGCTGTGGGCAGTTTATTGGAAACAATTCGATCTACCCAAAAGATGGCCCTGAAGGCATTGGAGGACAGCCGCAAGAAGACAAAAGAGAGGGAAGATCGACATAGACGAAGTAACCCGGAATGGACACCTGGAACGCTGGTTTGGCTTTCAACCAAATACCTACCTAGATGGTTACATCTTGGCAAATTTGCTCCAAAATACCTGGGACCCTACTCAATCATCAAACAAATTAACCCAGTAGCATACCGTCTCCGACTCCCCCAGAAGATGAAGAGAATTCATCCAGTTTTTCATACTTCCCTGTTAAAGCCTTATGTGCCTGATTCCTACCAAAGACCCAAAATCCAACCAAAGATACCCCCTGTATCTGAGCCTGAAGAATATGAAGTGTCTCAAGTTGTTGACTCCAGATATTACCGGGGGTCCCTACAATATCTGATCCATTGGAAGGGATACTCAGTGGCGGAACGTACCTGGGAACCCTGTCATCACATCCATGCACCTCGTCTGTTGCGTATGTTCCACAGAAAACATCCTGGCAAGCCGGGGGGAACCCCGAGGAGAAGAGGTCATACTGTTATGTTCCGGCCATGGAAGGTTTGGCAAAAATGGTCCCTTTCCCGACTTAGGTGAGTGATCTACGACCAGAACCGTTTCGCACGGTCTAGTCTTCTTCCAAGATGGCCGCCCCCAGTCTTTGTTTCTATAACAACGCACTGAGACCTACGCTCAGTGCGTTGTATCGCTTCCACTTCCTGTTTGTGACTTTGTTTACTCTGGTTCGTTTCGCCTTCTGGTCGCTCTGGTTCCAGGTCCTTTCTGCGGGAGTTTCTCCGGCTTCCGTCCTTCCTCGCTCTGCGCTTTCCACCCGGATTGATTCGTTTCCATCTTTCCTCGCTCCCACTCTCTCTCTTCCGACCTTCAGTTGATTTAACTCCTTCTTCCTGACTTCGATTCCCGGTGCCAACTCGAATAGGGTCGCTTTATTCCCTTACTTTCCTGTTCCCCTGCACACTCTAAAGCTACCCTTGGCGCTCCGTTTCTGTTTACCTCTTCCTCTTCCTTCTGCCTTCCTCTATATACCTTATCTCTCTCTGGAATTCCACCACCGGAAAGATCAAGCTCCAAGTTCAGCCTGTGTGCTTCAGGGTTTTTTGGTGCCGCAGACGCTTTTTCCCTGATTACTTGGACGGGCTTACTGGGGGTCCCACTTGGCGGGGAGTTCCCCAGTTGCCAAGGTGGCCTCCAGTGGAGCTCGACCCTACCTCCACGATAAGAAGGTCAAGGGACAAGGAAAAAAGACTCAGACGACCACTACTAGAGGAAGCAGAGGGTCCTCAAGAACTTTGAACACTTCTTCAGAAACCTCAGGTGAGGAGGGGTCACGGGAGAGAGACCTAGCTGTTAGCAATCTTGACAGGCTAAGAGTTTCCCGGGCTTGTCTCCCAGGGCATGGACTCTCTCTGTGTGTTTGGCGTAGCTTAGTTTACCAAGGGCTTCCCAGTGCTTTAGGCAGGTTTGTCTAAAATCGGAAATTTTAAGTAGATGATCGGGAGATGAGTCAGCCCTGCCCTCGAGGGTGCGCAGGTCTCCCTCGGCCTGTTCCAGCAGGGTTGTGATGGATCTCTGGGCGCCCCCGGCTGCTGCGATCATCTCACCCCGCATGACCACCTTATTTGCCTCCCAGGCGGTGCCTATGTGTTTAACGCTGTGTAGGTTGTTCTCCCAATATTCTTCGGTCTCGTCTCTAATGTGCTCTCTGAATGATGTATCAAGTAGCGCTTCGGCTCTTAATCTCCATGTGGGTATGGGGGGTCTAGGCGGGAACACCTCCCAGGTAACCAGCAGGGGAGAATGATCGGACAGTACCCTCGGCAAGTAATGCGCATCAACAAACATGGACTGCTGTGTCTGGCTGAGAAAGATATAAACTAACCTGGTATGCACGGCATGTGGGGGGGAATAGAAGGAGTACTCACGTTGCCCCAGGTGCTGGTCCCTCCAAATATCACTTAGTTGTAGCTGGTGGACTAATCTGGAAAGTATTTTGGCCGGAGGGGAGGGGCGGTCATGTTTGTCGTCGGATCTATCCAGCAAAGGATCGAGGGTGCAGTTATGATCGCCCCCCCATATCATAATTCTGTCCATATACGGGGTGAGTCATGTGTAGAGGGAGTGGAAGAAGGTAGTTGCGTCGTGGTTGGGTGCGTAAGTGCTGACGAGGCACAGTTCTTTACCCTCAATGGAACCACAAACCACAACCATTCTCCCCTCGCTGTCTGATTTGGTGCTGGTGAGCCTGAAGGGGACCGTGGGGGCAATCCAGATCAGGACCCCTCTGGCATAGGAGGAGTATGTGGAACCCACTAGGGTGCCGTGCCAAGTTTTGGCCAAGGCGTCTAGTTTTTTGGCAGACAGGTGAGTCTCTTGGAGCATGGCGATTCCGACCTTGCATCTCTTCAAGTAGGACTGGACGCGTCGTTGTTTGACAAAGCTGTTCAGGCCTCTAACGTTCCATGTGACGATCTTAACTGTGTCAGCCATAGTTGTTGCGTAGTCGGACGAGTGGGGCCGGCAGGACTCTGAGTCTTATTGATGCTGAAATGCTTGACGAGTGCTTCCGTGGTCTTGGTGATTCTTGTTTGCGGTTCCCAACTGTAGTAATAACTCCCAGTTTCCCACCCTCTCCCCTTAACTGTAAACAACCCAAACATAGAACTAGCCCAGCGAGGTTACCCTCGTTATGACAATCCGGATTCCGCTCCATAGGACCGTGCATGGGTCACTAGGTGCCCTACGGGTGGGTATGTACACCCAAAAAACAAGAAAGGAAAGAAATTTCCAGGGGGAGGAGTGGACCATGACTCGAGTGTCTCCATATCAGGATCCGTTCAGCTGAGTAGGGGGCTCATTCCGCCCGCCAGTGGTGGGTGAAGTCTGCCTGAATGCTGTCGGGCTAACAGGAGAAACGTTATCTAGGTTTCCACTTTCTTTCTTCGATGTCAGGAATTTGCTGTCCATCCATCCAGTCTCTGGCCTGTGCCGGAGTTTCAAAAAGGTGTGCCCTGTTGTTGTGCAGCACTTTGAGTCTCGAAGGGTACAGGAGCATGTAGCGTAACCCAGCTGCCTTCAATCTGGCGTTTGTGTGTATAAACTGGGCTCTGTTCATTTGAACCTGGAAGGTGTGGTCAGGGTAGATTGCAATTGTGGCAGAGTCTCGTTTGATTTGACCACCTGCTCGAGAAAAGGCTAGGATCACTTCTCGATCTCTTTAATTAAGGACTTTCGCGATCACCGGCGTGGGTGGAGCGCCCGGCGGAGGTCTTTTAGCAAGGGATCTGTGGGCCCTTTCGATAGAGAAGCTTTGGGAGAGTTTGCCAGCTCCCACCTCTTGCAGCAGGAGGTTCTCAATATAGTTAGTGGGGTCGGAGCCCTCAATACCCTCAGGTAGCCCAAGGAGACGAATGTTGTTGCGACGGGCTCTCCCCTCCGCTTCCTCCGCCCTGTCTTACAAATTCTTGACTCTTTGTTGGAGCTCGTCTACGTCTCGGAGGAGTTGCGTTTTGGATTCTGTATTTTCATTGACCTGTATTTCGAGTGCGTCAGTCCTGCCGGCCAGAGAGCGGACATCTTGGCGCAGAAGGCCCAGGTCAACGGCAACAGCATCGATTTTGTGCTCCATCATTGTTTGTAGAAGTTTGATGGCTTCGAGGAGCTGGGTGTTGCTTGGTTCAGGTGCCGCCGGTGCTGTATGGACCGATTGAAGAATTGTGGGCACACAAATCGTGCTCTCAGGGTTTGGAGATTCGCTGGCTGCGTATGATTCCAGGGTGGTCTGCCGTTGCTTTGGCCTGCTACTTTTACCAGCCATCTTGTGAGCGCACAGTTCTCTCGCGCCAGGGGCGTCATTGGTAGGTCGCCGGTAAGAGGTGCTGCGGGGTTCTTCGAGCTGTTGCCACGGGGCCCAGGGCCAAGATGAAGGCGAAGGGGGGGGAGAGGCTGCAATATCTGGGCGTCGAAGCGGGGCTTCAGGCATCCGAAGAGGCAGGCGTCAGGTTTCGGCAGTCCGGGGATTCATCTTGTGGATGTGGAGCGTCGGGCCTGGGTCGCTCTCGGGGTCGGCTGGGGGGCGCAAGGTGGTGGAGTCAGCTTCGGCGACACTCCCAGGCGCAGATATGCGTTGGCGGGGGGGAGGTGGGACAAGGCCCCGGTGATATGCGGTCGCAAGTCCTCAGTCGCTGGTTACCCCCCGCCCCACTCACCTTCGCGGCTCCGGCCGGCCACAGGTCTTGTCAGGGCTCCGCTGGGCCCCGCGGCCACGGGCAGGATGCCGCAGGATGGAGGCTCAGGGGTCGGGTCGCTATGTCCAGGAACGCGGTTGCTCTCTCTCCCGACCCCGGTGTGGGCTGGCCAGTTGTTCCGGCTCCCCGGCAGGCCCCGATGGACGACGTC
Source organism: Ambystoma mexicanum (assembly GCF_040938575.1). NCBI lineage: Eukaryota > Metazoa > Chordata > Amphibia > Caudata > Ambystomatidae > Ambystoma > Ambystoma mexicanum. The sequence continues at coordinate 225,427,010 of NC_090932.1, forward strand.
CTCCGCGGTGCAGGCGCATCCGGGTCCCTTGAAACTCAGGACGCGGGAGCCGCCATTTTGGTTCTCGGCTCCGGCTCTTCTAGCTCGATGTACGTCAGTGTTGGTTGTCTCCAACCGTCTGAAAGACGGATCAAGCGACAGCTGATGAGATCCGGCGACGAATGGTGCAAGTTGCAGCTTTTAAAAGTTAGCAGAAATGCATGAAAATCAGCTTATGATGGCACATCGGTGCGGAGCTCACAGGAGACACGTCCGCTCTACATGGCAGTTAGCCACGCCCCTGGTGGTTTTTCTTGTTGATGGCTTGATTACCAATGACTGTGATTTGGATTTGTTCCGCCAAGTCGTTTTGAGCGTATTCCACTTTTTTTAGGCCACAATCGCTGTCGTTGCTCTGGTTTCTATTCTGTCGGTCAACCTCTCGCGTTTTCTCAGAGCTCTTCACTTCATTGCTTTTCTTCCAAAAGGGTGAGACTAACTGTGGTTCTGTAGTTTTATTAGAGTGGTTTTTGTAAATATCTTCGTTGGTTAATTCCAGAATGTCGAATCCAAGCGACATCAGCTCAGACGTTGCATCAAAGATACTGTTGGTTATCATTTTTGATTTCAGATGTAGTATTACAAGATCATTTTGGCCTTCCTGTGGAAATTCCACTGTTTGGATGTCATACGATTGTATTGTTCTCAGTCACGGGACGCAGTGGAGTAATCGTAGAACATTATTGCGGTTCATGATCCTGACTTTCTATTCTTTCCATCTTTATTTTATAGATGGATATGGAAGTTTTGTTGCCTGACTGCTCATTTTGGTGAGGGGCACTTCCTTTGTGTTCGCAAGAGGCTTGTTTTATAGCAGGAGCTTTGATCGCCGATAGTCCTTTCCCATTGCACTTGTTTGGTGCAAATTTTCGAACATCAGAATGAAACTCACGATTTTCGTTCCTGCGTTCTGGCTGGGGAAAGCTTTTGGGTACTTTTGTCATTTGACACTCTCTAGCCTCGTTTTTCTTGAACATCTTTTCCCGTTTTTCTGACAGAGTGAGGAAGATAGAACTAGCCTCCACAGGTAGCGCTTTTTCGGTATTTTCGGTCTTGGTGGATCATTGTACAAATTCTTTGTGGCATTGTAACACGTGAAGACAACAATGTGGATGTTGGGTTTGGTTCTATACTCATTTTTTCTGTCTCTTGTGGTGGCTCATTCTGACTTGAAGGTGACCCAGTTGAAGTCTTAGGTTCCGTTGGCTCCAATTCATCAGTGTCCTCATAGGTTGACATATTCATCAGCTCGTTCATTTGTTCGGCTTCCTTGTCAGATTCCTCACTTTTTTGATCTGAGAGCTCACCTGTCACCTCCTTTTCTAAGCTCTTTTTATTCAGGGTTGGATCCACAGGTTTTATGTTCTGGTTTACAGTTACATTTACTGTTTTTATGTAACGTAAGAACTTTCTGGAGTTGTTGCCACGTCGAGAGTTCTTAATGCATTGATTTTTGTTTTTTTTTGTTTGTGGTTGCTTACTAGTTTGATTTATGTGTGTCCCAGTAATATGTTTAGTATTTCCCTTAAAGATCGCAAAGATACCATTGTTCCTTTCAGCCTCAGTGTCAAGATTCCCGGAGGCACAATCTTGCTGTCTGCCACATTTCTCGATGTCAGTTGAGGTAGTTGGTATTTGTGGATCGAGGGAGGCTGGATTCAGTGTCGATCTCGTTTTATCTAAGATTGTTTGAAAGCAAGGCTTGTTATGTTGTTCCTGTAAGTGCATACTAGGCGGAATAACTTTTGTCATGTTATCAAGTACTTCAGGATTCCTTATCTCCTCCAATCTTATGTCTTCATGTGAACTTTTCTGCTGTGTGGCATCATCTGTGGTTAGATCTATCGGGGGTGGCAGAGGGCTAGGCACCTCTTGGCTTCCGTTTGTGATGCTCTCAGGTTGTTGCAATGGAGAATCGCGTTTATTCAAATTGGGCTCCAGGTAGGTGCTCGCCTGAGCACATGTTTTGTTATTCATGCAGATAATCTCTTGGGAATCCGGACGGATGCTAATGCTTTTATCGTTGGCAAACTCCGTTGGGGTTTTATTGTTTTTAAGAGGTTGAGTGCTTCTTTAGTGATTTCTGCCAGCAACTTTTTTTCCGATCCGTTAGTTTTCCTTTGATCCAGAAGAGTATTCAGGTAAGCCTCAATTCTTTTATTGGAATCTCGTTGAACTTGGTTCGTTAATGTGATTTGCATGTCCAGACCTACCAGTTTTGAGTTGATCATTGCAACTAGTGTGGACAGATCTCTGAGGTTCTCATCTACTTGCTTGTATAGTTTTAGAAACGGAGCTATAGATATTGCAAGAGAAGACATCTCTAGCGGTTGAATCTCTTTCATTATACATCCGACTAGTTCAGAAGAAAGCTCCTCATGCTTATTTTGTGGGGTTAGGTGCGTTCGGGATTTGGGGCACCTTGGTTTGTTGTACTGTTGCTCTGAGTAAGAAGAGTCTGACGATGATGACGAAGAGAGGGGTGATTGTCTCGTCTCAAGGGCACCTACGTGCCTGGATGGGGGTGTTGTTGGTCTCATTAAAGTCTGTAGAGGGATTTTTGTGCCTTTTCTCTGTGAACACGGTAGGGTAGGAGATAGGCTGTGGTCGATGCGCCTACGTTTCCCATAGGCGTTTTTCCATTGTGATAGAGGCGGAGCTCCCAAGGTCTCCTTCATTACATCTACAATGTCTTCAATGGCCTTGGTGACACTGGGCTCGTGGATTGGAGTGTCCGGTCTATTTTTTACTGTGGAGCCTCGTGCTTTATTTATTAGTGAGATGTCGTTTAGTATCTTGTTAACGACCTTCAGTGAATTTCTCCTGTTGGATCCCATAGCAGTAGACTAATTGATGCAAAGAGTCTCGATTGTGTCGTGATGTGCTTGAAGGAAAACTTCATCGTCTTTAGGAGAGCCAACCCATTCATCCCCGAGTCCCATTTTTTGCTTTAGATGCAGATGCACTTCTCCGTTTGCCAGTAAACTCTTCGAGGAGATTGGGGAGGAGTCAGCTCTATTTGTGGTTGAGCTTTCCTTCGTTGCTTCCGTCTCGATGACCTGTGGTATGATGCCACTTTCATCGGGGGTCAAGGCCTGGCCCACGTCGACTTCTAGAGGTAGTTTGCGAGGAGAACCATTAGTGCCTGACTCGGCGTCGCAGGTATCATTACTCAGGAGCGCAATTAAAGGGTCACTTTCTGGGGCTCCTTCTGTGTTAAGGAGAGCGAGACATAAAGCCGCTGGGAGCTCGCTATCCGGTTTACCCACGCGTTCTGCGGACTTGTAGTGAGCAGCTGATTAGTGATCATATCATCAGGAATTTTCAATTGTCCTTCTCTTATTTGCGTCTGGTCTAGATCTTGTCTGTTTTCAGGATCAGATGCTGATGATGAACGGTTTATCTCCTCCGTGCAGTCACAGTCTGACTTGCAGTCAGGTTTGCAATCGGGCTTGCTCGGCTGCCGCCGTGTGGGATTGCGTGAGGTAGGGGTAGCCAGCGAGTTCCATCGTCGCAACTGTAATCTTGTTTGTGGGTGTAGCAAGCTTTCCGCGTGTAGGCGGCCAGCAGACGCCATTTTGTTCCGTGCTATTAGGTCCGCGTTTCAGTCATTCTCTTATTGGGGTGAGTGCTCGAGTCTGTACAGGTGTGTGTTCAGCTCAGCTCAGTTTTAGAATGATCTCCATACTGTGGGGGATTAGGGATCAAAGGGGTCAGTCCCTCCGCAGTCTTCCGAGAACACCCTACCCAAATGATAGACTATTTGAATCTGGCGCTTTTTGCTCGGCTTTCAGAAAAAGATAGTATCAGATGTTTACATAATGTGCGGGGTTAGCTCACCTTGTTTATCCGAAGCACTGAGTACAACCGGACTCCAGTCTCAGCTCTGGGTAAGAACACTCAGATGTTGTTTATCCGTCAGTCAGTTACCTTTATACTGTACTCCTCCAGCGCCAAACAGCCGCACAACAGCCAGCGCCCTTTACCCCGTCGGGCTTATCGCCGCAAGGGTGGATTGGGCTGTGCTTTGTGGCAAGGAAAGATCATGTGACTGTTCACGTGACAGCCACGGTGCTCCGCCTCCTCCTGGAAGCAAGCGTCTGTCTTAGCGCGAGTTCTTGGGAACTCCGAGCGCAAGACAGCCGGCAACAGTAGCAGGCAGCAGCAGGCAAGAAAAGCGTTCGTTTTTTCCAAATTGCAAAACACATGCCGCTCGCCTGGATTGCGCTGTGCTTTGTGGCAAGGAAAGGTCACGTGACTGCTCACGTGACAGCCACGGTGCTCCGCCTCCTCCTGGAAGCAAGCGTGTGTTTTAGCGCGAGTTCTTGGAAACTCCCAGCGCAAGACAGCCGGCAACAGTAGCAGGCAGCAGCAGGAAAGAAAAGCGTTTGTTTTTTCCAAATTGCAAAACACACAGCGCTCGCCTGGATTGGGCTGTGCTTTGTGGCAAGGAAGGGTCACGTGACTGTTCACGTTACAGCCACGGTGCTCCGCCTCCTCCTGGAAGCAAGCGTGTGTCTTAGCACAAGTTCGTGGAAACTCCCAGCGCAAAACAGCCGGCAACAGTAGCAGGCAGCAGCAGGCAAGAAAAGCATTCGTTTTTTCCAAATTGCAAAACACACGTTCAAGATCACGTGCTCTCTGCCTCCTCTTTCTTTCTAGTTTGTCATCAAACTCTCTTTGTTTCCTTGCTTCTTCTCTTACACTTGTTTCCTCTTTTCTTTTCATATCTCTCCTTTCATTTGCCCTTCATATCTCCTCGTCTTTTTGTCTTTGTATTCTTTTATCCCTTAATTTCTGTTCCTCCTCTTCCTCGCTATTTCTTTCTTGTCGTTCTCATTCTTTGATTGCCCTCTGTCTGTTGTCAAACTTTCTCTGTTCCTCTGCTCTTTCATGCTTTCTCATTTGCTCCTCTTGTTACAACTGTTCCCGTCTTTGTCTATCCTTTCTTTTTGTTCCATCTTCTTTCAATCTCCTCTCTCTTTCTCTATCCTTTTTGTCCTGTCCGTCTCAATCTTCCCTTTGCCTTACGTCCTCGATGCTCTTACCATTGAGTTTGAGCACAATCTGACCACCCATCCATTTGTTCTGTATAAGTGCTAACTCATCAGTCTTATCTTTTTCTCCTTTCCATCTCTTTATTTCTCATCCTATATCTATGGATGTACTTGGTCGATCACTTCTCGCCTTGTCGTGTCTCTCCTTGTCCCTCGGGACCTTAGAGATTGCATCTCTCTCAGGTATTTTCTCTGGGCCCTCGTCACTGCTTTGCGCAGGCAACTCATATGACGGATTACTAACCCATCATCTTTCTTACTATCGCCGTAAGCTTCAGGCGCCGCGGGTGGAGCAGAAGGCTCCTCACCCTCATCTTGGCATATATTCAATATCCAGTCTTCAGGAGGTGGCTCTTCTCTCTCCTCCTGGTACATTTTCCAGAGCTCTAAGCTTGCTAGTTGTTTATCTAACTTTTCTCCCATATATGCTGTAGGCAGTAATATGTTGTCATATGCTGCAAAACTGCCTTCGATAAAGATCCCCCTTGTGGCCATGGCATGAACATTTTTTCTGCCGTCCCTTTAACGCATTCTGCACTGTACTGTCTAAGCTTGGGTGCGTGTTTCGGCAACTGTTTGCATTGGTGCATAAGTGAAGTAATATCCTCCATTCTGACTCGACACATGTCAATATTCACCCTTACACTTTGCAGATTTTCAAAAATATGTTTCAGAAAAACAACACAATATGAGCGTGCTCCAAACCCTCTATATCAAGTTTTTTACTTTAATCTACTTTTTCATTAAACACCATCAATTCAATTTCCACTAAATAAATAATGAATTCTCAAATCTCGTGTTTTTTTTCACTTCCATCTATTCCTCTATTGTTTTCCCCATATTCAGTCACATAAAACTAACAGAAAAACTGACATACTCGACCGGCCACATATATTTCAATCCTCTCCTAAAGACCGACCTTTACCTACCACTAAAAATAGCCAGATTGGGATGTGAATCGTTCTCTTTAAACTCGTCTTTAACCGAGTTCGTAGTCTACGTCACCCTGCAATAGGGCTCTTGGAACGATTCCTTCTGTGTCTTTACAACGCAGGAAACTGGGCTTATCCTTTACCGTGGCACCTTCCCTTGCGATACCTTTAAATTGCTTGGCCTCTACTCAAGTCAATTACCTTAATATTTCAATGCTCAACATTCTCAAGTTACTTTACCCCAACCTCCCTCTGTTACTCGTTTTTCCTTTATCACTTTCTTCACCCATTGCCCATTCACAATTTTGTCACCTCACTCAGTTTTGCTCACCATTCATTTTTTCAACTTCTGACTCTCAGGATTGTGCGCCTCTTTAACAGCCTCACAAAACAAGGGACCCGTCTAACCTAGCTTGCAAAACTTACTTTAAACTAATATCCGCTATCTACAGGAAGCTTCACGTCCTTTCAGCCGAATGGCAGAGGTTGTGCGTTATTTCCAGGACCCCAAAGCCTACTATCTCGATCGATTTTAAACCATCCACTCCGCTGCCACGTGAACTGGTGGACTCCAGCCCTTTAAGACGAGGTAGCAATCCCCTTGAGATGGATGAGGATGCAGAAGTTACTCAAACATCAATAATCGAAACGACTCAGATAGTTGGCAAAAAGGTAACTGTTTTAATATCAATTATCTAAAACAGGGAGTACAACAGACATCAACAGACGTCTCAGCGTTAGATCTCACAATGCATCTTAAAAAAATGATCTTTTATAGAAAATAATCATCATTGATGACATTAACCTATGTATTACTAACGTCATCCTACGTGTCAAACTACAAAAGCCTAGTGGTAATTGTGATAGGTTCTTAAGGAACCTCTAAGTGTACGAGCCATACTCACCTAAGAGAGTGAAGAAAAGTGATAGGTTTCTTAACATCAGGTGGGGCAACTAAGCCCTCTTCTTAAACAGGTCACTATGAATGTCACTAAATACACAACCTCCCATCGGTTACACAAACTATAAGACCCTTAATCACGCGGGCCCCTACAATTGGTTGGCAGTCTAACCTCCTTCAGTACTTTTCCACCTACGTTTAGCAGCATGCAGGCTGGCCTTCCAGGTGCTGGTGAGCTAGTCTTAACCATAGCTTCCCACCAATTAGCATATTCATCTATCATCACCTCAGTGGTCTGCTGTCAATTAAGGCTTTGAACGTGTCTTTGGGAGTGTTCTTTTGCTCTGGAGAATTCAGGGGAGTGAAGGCACGCTCTTCCCTCATGCGGAGGTGTGACCATCGTGTTCATCCAACTTCATCCACACACGTGACTGGAGACCACAAAATCAAGCCCTAGTGTATTTAAAATACTATTTTCTAATAGACCTCTGATGTCTTCCTTGTTTTTGTCCAAGTCTTCTGAACAAGAGTTCCATTCTTTTACCCGATTTGTATCCAATGTCTGCTCACCCCAACCTGATAAGACCATCCAGCATTGCCTTTCTGAGATCTGCTGCTGTAATTCCATTGCTTTTGTAACTGCGACACACTGGAAAAGAGGCCTGCTTTCTCTCGTCCAGCTCTGCTATAATACATAGTGGAAACATCCATTCTTTACTCACTTCAATATACATATATATATGTATATGTTGGCGCATGCCACAATCTATTCACTATAAAGCTAGCCTCAAGAATTCTTTGTCTGCTTGCGTTTCTTTGCATCTGTACACGTGTAAAATAATTTGATATCTTCATCGTTTCTGCAGCATACGTTTCTTCATCTTGATCCCAAGATGTCACTTATCTTTAATACTTCCTTGATGCCTTATAGAATATCTCCATTCTCTTGTACCTGCATCTCTTCTATGTATGTCAGTTTTCTTCATGTGACATCACCGTTCTTCCCTTCCATTTATTGGTCCTGCTTCTTCTGGGATTTCATTCAAATGGTCATCATACTGTCTCGTATGCAGGTATGGCTGTCTCAATGGGAACCTTGCCTCCAGGATTCTCTTCAATATCAGTATTTTCACTGGTACCGCACACTCTGGTTCCAACATATAGGCAATATAGGCGAAGTGGTTGAGGTGGGGGTACTTGGCTCTTTCTCTACATGACGATAGGAGGCAAATCTTTTTCTTTTCTAGTAGACACTGGCGCTACTTGTTTATGTATATGAGAGGGAAAATATCCAATGTCGGGTATTGCCATGAATGCTCAAGGGTTCTCTGGAGGTACGAGTCGAGTTCCTTTTACTGATGAATTGCTAGTCTCTATAGGAGAGTGTGACATGTCTGTTCCATTGTTGTATTCACAACAGACACCAGTTAACATTTTGGGAAGAGATTTGATTACAAAAGTTAACATGATGATTTCATTTACTGATGAAGGGATAGTGTGTTCCACACCAGGAATAAACTACTTAAATGTGGGCAAATTTATACTGGCGTTCACAGGGCAAGTGGCTCTGCGAGGTGCTTTATGAAGTGAGCATTCCATTGACATGGCTACCTGGCTTAGTAGGAAAATTGTGAGAATACCTGATGAGTTCTTGTTTAGGCCGCGGATACCTATGGACGAAGAGGGGGAACAGACAATCCCTATAGAGCTAGAAGCAGCCATAGTACAAAGGGAAATGGTGATGCTCGAAGGAACAGATGATGAGGGTAGACCATGGAGGACAGTAAAAGGTATTGAAGAAGGGTACAAGTTGACGGACATTACTGATGATGAGATGTTTAGAGAAGACCCAACAGATGATGAAGTGGTGTACTTTATGAGCATTACATATTGGATCAGAATAGAGAAAAGGGAAATCCCACAGCGAATAGCTATAATACAGCAGCGTCCAGCATTTTTTTAGGAAGTCTTGGAAAAGGTGCCAACTGTCCTATGGACCACAGGCCCTACATGACATAGGAGTGTTAAAGGGAATAGGAGAAGTCAAAGGAAAGCTGAAGCCAGGGGCAATTTTACCTCGAGCAAAACAGTACCCCATGCCTCGAGAGGCTGATGAGGGTATTTTCAAAACTATTTCAGCACTTATGAAACAAGCTACTGAAGGCATCGACCTCTGAACACGTATCCCAATAATCATGCACCCCGTCAGGGAATAAGACCAAGAGATATTTTGCAAGGATAACAACGTTTATATAATATTATATGCCAGAAAAGAACTCTGCTGCCCGAAACCGTTCAGCCAAAAATGACACAAGCAGCACATTTGAAAGGGCAAACGCATCATTAGTGATGACAGTGTATATGGCAAAAAGTCATGTTGCTGGTTGGGGGGAAAAAATAGCACAGCCCGCCCCATAGGAGATGCCATAAGGGGATGCCATAGGTGATAGCTGCTGCTTCCCGGTTGATCTTGGCGCACGTGGGTCAGCTGGGCTCATTTTGCAGTCAAGGTCGCGTCATGCTGGCGAAACATCCTATCTACTCTAAGCTAAACAATAAGAATCGGTAATTCATGAGCAATGGCAGGCATCTGAACATCATACGAAAGGGGTACCTTTGAGAAGAGCGAATAATATATAGACATGCTGACCCCACATGCTGACCTCACATTCAGGGATTTGTTGATGCTGCAGTTGCCGCACTCAAGTTTCTCCCCGGGGTTTGATCTATCGTCTAACTTCTCTGGTGCCTCATGATACAAGCAGACGTGTGTTGCTATTGGGAATAAATGCTGCTGCACAGGCTTAGATCTGTGGTGGGTAAACTGAAATGGTCAAGATGAGGGGATTAGATGTTTATTGGCATGGAAGGGGTTGGGGGTGGGACTGAGAGAGTGGGACTGAGAGGTATGGTGGGCTCTGGCCTGGCAGGGGTGGGATTCAGGGGTGCTCTGGCAGTTTAGTGGAGATGGATGAACGCAGTGCTTGGGCCTGGTACTGTCTCACGCTCCTCGCAGAGCACATTCTTGAGAAACGATACTAGGTATTTGCAACATTGAAAGGACATGGAACGGATGGACTTCTGTGGGGACAAGGCTTATGCGGAGCTGGCCTGGTATGTTGATAGCTTGGTCCCTGTGTGTGAGACTGGATTTGCGAGTGCTGCAGCATCACAGAGTGGCGGTTTTTGGGCCTAGTAAAAAATGGTGCGTAGGCTTAGTACAAAATGGAGTCTTCGTGCTGAGACATGGGTGGCGTTATTCATCTAATTTTCTATTTTATAAGACTCTTTACACATACCGTGGAGGTGCGATTTTTCTCCCTGTAGCTTCAATAGAGTTTACTCATGTTGGCTGTGACTAGGGGGTTGGGATAGGACCACTTCCTTCCCAACAGTATTCTGGTGCCATCAGAACCAATGTGCAATACCGCGGTGTATCCTATCAAAAAATCAAAGGGAGGGTCGTGGAGATTCATACAAGACATGAGACCAATTAACCAGATTGCAGATGCAGAGTTTCCTGTAGTTCCTAACCCGGGGTTGACACTATGTAGTATCCCAGTGGACGCTCGATTTATTATGGTGATTGACTTGTAAAATGCATTTTTCTCAATCCTTTTGCACAACGACTCACAAGACTTGACTTCCTTTACATTCTGCCAAACTCGACTGAAACACACTAGGCTGCATAAAGGGTGTTGCAAGTCTCCACCAACTTTTAACAGAGTCCTACAAATGGACCTAGTCAATATTGATCTTAAGAGTGCGGTGATACAGTACGCAGATGACATTCTAATCTGTAGCACCACAGAAGAGGAGTATAGGCAAGTTTTGAATCAGTTGATGACTATTTTAGCAGACAAAGGATACAAGGTAGACAAGGAGAAAGTGAAGTATTGTCAAGAAGAGGTGTTATACATAGGACAGTTGATTTCACGTGGAGGGAAAAGAGGTGACACCTGAAAGGGCTGAGACAATAATGAAAACCGCAAAACCAAACAAAAACATGCAGCAGTTTTGGGGGCTATGTAATTATGTTAGAGCCTGGGTGTTTGGCTACAGCACATATGCAAGATCTCTATCACAGGCTTTAAAGAAAGCACAAGGGAACAAAGTAAAAATAGAATGGACTGAGGAAATGGTGGAAGGGTTTGCAGAGTTGAAGAAAGCCATTTGTACAGCCCCCGTTTTGGGAATCCCCAGTTATGCTGAGGAGTTTTATTTATTCTCACACACGAATGTGACGGTCATGGCAGCAGTGCTTACACAAAAATCTACATTGGGGTACAAACCTTTAGCATATTACATTGGTATTTTAGACCCAGTTATGAGAGAACACTTTCCTTGCAAACAGTCATTGGCAGCTGCCGCATTCGCAATTGAGAAGTCTACAAGTATTCCCATGGGCTGCTCTATGACTTTCTTCGTGGAGCATGCTCTGTTTGCCATTTTAGAACTACCCAAGGGTACATTGACATCCCAAAGAGCTTCAACCTATGAAGTAATGATTTCGAACCCAGCGGTTAAAATGGTCAGATGTAAAATAGTGAATCCTGCCACATTTGTAGCTGAGCCAATAGCAGAGGGCGATCAAGTGCATGTTTGTGATAATTATGTTGAATTCTATGATGATATACCCCATGTGAAGGTAGAGGCCTTGTTAGGAGGGGGAATTCTCTTCATTGATGGTTCTTTGAAAATTGATCAAACTAGTGGGGAAAGGCATTCTGGCGCAGCTGTTGTGAGGCATAGATTAAATAGCGAGTTTGAAGTTGTAGCAAGTGCAAGTAGCAGAATTGGTAGCGCTTATTGTTGCGCTCGAAAAACAGATGGGCAGGAAGTAACGGTGTACAGTGGCTCCGCCTATGTGACATTAACTGTAAACACAGGGTTAGCACATTGGAAAAAATAGGGCCTGCCTCCATGCGGATGGCACTCCAGTGCAACAGCGTCCTTATTGGACAGGCTTATTAAGGCACTACAACTCCCAGTGGCCATAACGGTCATTAAATGCGATTCTCACACTAAACAAACAGATTGGCCCTCATTACGAGGTATGCCGGTAAGGGAAAAACGATGCCGGTATGTAAATACCGGCATCATTTACCGTTCCGTAGCATTCCGACCCGCAAACCCGGTATTAGCGGCATACCAAACAACGGTGCCGCTAATAGCGGCATAGGCGCGTATGCGCGCCCCTTCGGGGAGCAAATACCGGCATGCCGGTAATAGGGGGTAATTCCAACCCACGCATACATGCAAATACCGGCATAGCGAAGCCGGTAATCACGGCCTGCATGATGCCGGCCATACAGGCATCTCAGACCACCCGCAAACAGCAAGCAAGATACAAGGCAGCTGCCACAGGTGCACACAATCCCCACAGGTGGAGTCAAAGGAGGCTGTGCCAGTATGAACTGAGCACACCCACACACCACAACCCCCTCTCCCCCCGGTGTAGGCAATGCAGAGTTGCCCAGTACAAAAGGAGCACAACTAAACACCACACCCCTTCCTACACCAAAATGCCACCACTAGCATTTGCAAACATGGCACAGGAGTACCTGCCTATACTGATACAACTACAGCAACAACTGCAACAACAACAACAACAACAGCAGCAAGAACAGGCAGCACAGAGGAGACACAGGAGGAGAAGGAGGTTGAGACAGGCCCATTCATTTCCACCAGCGCAGCCACCAGAGCCTGGCAGCCAGCAATACCTTGCACCAGACCCAGCCCATTCAACCCTACCCCTGAGCAGATCCACACCCTGTACCGGCTGGACCATGACACCATCACCACCATAGTGCACATGGTACAGAATGACATTGCCAGCCACATACAAATATGCACTGCCATCCCCCCACTACTAAAGGTGGTGTCTGTGCCACACTTCCTGGTCACAGGCACCTACGAACACACAGTGGGCCAGCTGCATGGCATTTCACAACCACTATTTTCACGCATGCTGAACCAAGTGCTGGATGCCCTCGTGAAGCATGCAAGCACCCACATATCCCTACCACGGACTGCCCAGGAGATAGCCGAAACCAAAGTAGGCTCCCATGCACTGGCAGGCATGCCCAATTGTGTCGGTGCCATCGACTGCACCCATGTGGAATTGATAGTCCCCCATGCCATAGAGGCCGTGCACCACAATCGCAAACAACACCACTCCATCAATGTGCAAATGGTATGTGACTCCAGGAAGATCATCACCCATTGCTGCACCCGAATTCCTGGATCAACACATGATGCCATGTTACTGGGTAAATCCACGGTACCCCATCAAATGGAGCGACATGCCGGACCACGTGCCTGGCTGCTTGGTGAGTTGCACAACCGTCCCATGGCAGTGCTTTAGGGTACTGATTTGTGGGGATGCATGAGGGGGGGCAATACTACACCTGGGTGGGAATAGCTGGTGATTGGAGAATGCATGCAGAGCCAAACACTCCTGACCTGAACCAGTCAAACGGTACATGACACTTCACTGGGCCACATATCACAAATAATGCATATCAATGAGAACAAGTAAGAGGAAACAACCAGGCCACCATGGTTATGGCAAGCAATGCATGAATGAACAGGACGGCAAGTGTGGCTATGTGGGCAGTGTGACCATGCATAGTAAATAATGAACAGCATGAATTGGAGTCAAAACATTGTTGCACTACCACAGCATATCTCCCTCAGAATGCATGATTACACCCTGCATCATCTATTGAATGCCAACCAGACTACCACACCTACAGATTGCACCTAGATAACATTTATTCATGCTTACAGGGACATGTGCATGGCCACACCAAATATCTGGCGGCATGACTGTGCTCCCTGAATTACGGGAGTTCAGAGTGACACACACCTATTTGAATCTGCTTGCTGGTGATGGAGGATATCCCTTGAGGCCGTGGCTACACACCCCTGTGCCTAACCCGCAGAATGGCCATGAGGAGGAGTACAATCGTGTGCACACCCGTACCCGTGTAGTCATTGAGCAGACCTTTGGCCTGTCGAAGTGGCGGTTCCACTTCCTCAGCAGGTCTGGTGGGGCACTCCTATATAGGCCTGAGAAGGTGGCAAAGATCACCATGGCCTGTGTCATGTTGCACGACATGTGCGTCCGGAGAAATGTACCATTGTCACCTGACATTGACATGCATGGGCCGGGTGAGGATGATGAGGACGGAGATGGAGGTGAAGTAGCCCCACTGCCAGTACGTGATGCACGGGATGGCCATGCTGTACGGCAAGCACAAATTCAACTATACCTCTGAAACACAGGGACTATGAAAGACTTGTGTCAGTCAGACACTGGGCCAATATGAACATGCACACAGGGAATGTTGGGAGTTGGGCACTGAATACCGTAACACATTAAATGGGCGCACACGAAAAATAACAATCTCCAGCCATGGATTTTTCTTCTCACAACATGTGCATTATTTAACACTGCATAAATGTGCCCACTCCCCCCTCTGAGACCCCCCAACAAACTCCCTCACCCACCCCACAAACCCCAGAAAATACCCCAACAAACTCCCTCACCCACCCCACAAACCCCAGAAAATACCCCAACAAACTCCCTCACCTACCCCACAAACCCCAGAAAATACCCCAACAAACTCCCTCACCCACCCCACAGATCCCAAATGTCCCCATGTGTGCAACAAACAGTGTTCCCTTCACCAATGTAGTTCTTCACATTGTCATTGGCCATACTGTTATTTCTTTGAGACGTTTGGGTCTGGGGATGCCATGGCCGAGCGCTGTGCGCTCCTGCGCGTTAACCGCACAGGGCTCGATTGCACCGAGGTGGAAGGGGTTGTTGTAGTGGAGGTGTCTATTGTCAGTGCCATGGCTAGGCCAAGGTGTTGACGCTACATTTGCGGGATGTTGGCACGAAGGGCCTGTGTCAGTGACCCCTGCACTCCCTGAATGCACACGTAGATGCCTCCACAGCAGCTGTATTGGCTGCAATGGCCGTGGCTATGGCCCTCATGGCCTCATACCCAGCGTCGATCTGACGATGCATGATTTGCAGCATTGACTCTTGGCGGGCCTCTACCCTTGCCAGGCGATCCTCGAAGGAGGTGTCGGCCGCAGGTGTACTGGTGGCTGGTAGGGTGGTTGCTGGCAGGGTGGTTGCTGGCAGGGTGGTGGCTGGCAGGGTGGTGGAAGGCACCTGCGTGGGCTCCTCGTCCTGGGCACTGTCCTCCTGGAAGATCCCAATGTCTGATTCTCCAAGGTCAGAGTCATGGAGACACGGATCATCCAGGCTCTCAGACTCCGCAGGTGGGTGGGGGCTGGCAATGGGGCTTGGGGTGGGTATTCCAGACATGATTCCAGCCTCATCATCCACCTCTGTGGACACAACGTCCGTGGTGGCTGGCGGAACGGCTCCCACTGTTGTGGGTGCCTGCTGCTGTTCTGTCGCTGCAGGTGCCCCCTGCAGGGTTGATGCCTTGCGTGGCACACTGGGTGTTGCTGCAGGCATTTTCTTGGACGGGGGGTGGCGGTGGCCCTGGTCCCTTTGCGTGCACGCGATGTACTCGCACCCCTGTCCTGTGTTCCACCTTCCTCATCGGTGCCTGGGAGATAGAAGAGATGCAGGTCATCAGTGATGTTGTCAAATGGCAGCTATGATGTATTGCGGTGTGATATGTTCATACATTCAGGCATCATTTCATTTCTGGTGTGTGGCATTTGGTGTACTGAGGGGACATGTTGGCAATCAATGCATAGCTGGTGGCATAGCATTGGTTTGGTGTCTGTGTGGTGGGTCCCATGGACATGGTGGGGTCATGTTGCACCTCTGTTGGGATTGGGATTTTCACTCAGCATGCGTGTGGTGCAGGGTGTGGCACTCATTATTCTATGGATGTGTTGATGTAGTCTTGGAAGATGCATTGCCTTGCCTAGTCTAACTTCCACATTACTTGTGCCACATCATGTTTTGGTATACGTGGATGTGATGGTTCACTCACCTTCCTCTGTGGTAGTTGCAGTGCCGAACTCCTGGTCTCCTATTCCCACTATGGATTCCGGGTCAATGAATGCACTTGCGGTCTCCTCCAATGTGGTGAGCTTCACAGGGGAGTGTGGGCCACCGCCTGTCGCCATTGCGGCCCTCTTGTTCTCCGCCAGGATCTTGCTGACCCGAAGGCGGAGGTCGTCCCAGCGCTTCCGGCAGTCACGTACACTCCTTGGGGTGCTCCCCACTGCCGACACACTCTGAGCGACCTCCTGCCAGACCTGTTTTTTTTTGGTTTGTGCCGCATGCTTGAGGTCTTTGCTCCTGATTGTGTCTGCATGCTGTTCGAGGGTGTTAGCAAGCATAGTCAGTTCAGCATCAGAAAAGCGCTGCTTCCTCTTCCTTTGGGAGGATTTACTGGTGGCCTTTCGACATCCTGCTTCAGTTGTGGCACACAACACGAGTGTAGTGGTGGTTATGGAGGATGGCAATGGATTGTGTTTTTAAAGATGGCCACCGGCTCATTTCCCGTTCCGGCGCGATGGCGTAATTTCCGGGTCCTTTTTTGCGACCACGGTAATACCGTGCCGGTATTACCGTGTTTAGTGGTTGTTATGACGCGGTTACAGAATGGGCGGTACCCGCAATGCCGGTATAGGGGGTTGGTGGCCCGTTACCGGCATGGCGGTTTTGCCACTACTGGCATGGGGTAACGCGTGTGCTCGCGCACTCGTAATCACCCGCTATTAGTGGGTTCATATGACCACGGATCCGCTCATTCCGGCATGCCGGTAATGAACCCGGTTTTACTGGGCAACTCGTAATGAGGCCCATTGTATTTCTTGCTGGAACAAAGCTGCAGATGTAGAAGCCAGAAGGGTTGCATTTTCCCCAGATATTTCAAGTTTTGATACTCCAAATGTAAGGGAGAAGGTAGTCACAATCATGGTGATGCAAAAAGGGTTTTGTAGAACACCAATGACCCAAATCATGGGGATTCAAGGAAGTGCACAACAGGAAGAGCAGGAATTATGGAAATGAAGGAGGTGTTCTTTATCCCCCACAGAAGCACTGTGGTGACAGGATAGCAGTGGAAAGCCGGTGATGCCAGTAGCAATGTTAAAGATAATCTTGAAGAGCTGCATTACCCCGTGCATGTAACTATGGAGAGCCGTGCTGCTATGATTTTGGAAGACTGGTTCATACCAAATTTGTTAGAACACATTGCATTTGTTGTAGTAAACTGCATCGTATATCAAAGGTTTACCACTGGGCATACTCTGATAATGATTAGTGGGGTAATACCCAGACCAAATGGTCCTTGTCAGCATTTACATATTGATTATGTTGAAATGCTGGAGGTGTTTAATGGATGTGTACACACCATGACGCCACCTACGCAGCAAAGATTTTAGAGTGAGAGTTTTTTCCAGGATGGGGGTTGTGTGAAGTGCTCAGATCCGAAAATGGGCCACATTTTGTTAATGACCTATTTGAGCAAATAGGGCTTCTATTGAATATTAAGCATACATTTTCTTCTGATTATCACCTGCAAGCGAACGGAATATGTGAGAGACTCAACGGCCTCCTTAAAGGATCGGCAAAATCAAATTAACTTTGAAGAAGGGATGGCATATTGCTTACCCTTAGCTTTATATGCCTTTCAGAATCAGCCTGAGTTGGACCATCACCTCACCCCCGATGAACCCGAACAGGGAGGTGAATGAGAACGCCTGCTATGCCTCCATTGAGGAATGAAAGTGATGCCAGGAGTACAGCTAAACTGTTAGGTGATGAATTGCATGAATATTTTACATATATGACCTCTAGCATCTCTCTCATTTCAGATCAACTCAAGCATCAGACGGGTCGTCTCAGAACACAGATGAAGACAATCCAGCTACCGGATCAAGTGAACTTTTATCGGCACCTAAACTGTTTATTGGTGACACCATTCTAATACATTTCCATGGCCTCTTTGTCATTGAAAATGTAACCCCCTCAGCAGTAAAAGTCCAAGTCAGATGAGCTTGGCTTCATTTAAGTGACACCAAACAATACAAAGGCAAGACCGCCCCTCCCATGGTTGCCGATCCAGAAGCAAGACAAGAAGAAGAATTTCATTGTGTGCAGACTCGATTGATGATGAAGAAGAAGGATGATAAAACAACCAGCTGTTAATTCAGATTTTGCATTGGACTAGGGCTCAATCGGATACTCCTTATACATATTATAGCAGGAGTGCATCCCTTGTTGAGAGCCTTAGGAATGTTGAAAAATGAAGTTTAGAAATAACATTGATGTATTAAAATTATGACTAAACGACAGTTCTTAATAAGAAGCTGGAAACAAGATCAATATTCAGATTCATTTCTCACTAGATATCTGTTTGGTTAGCCCGATCGTCCTCACCGACAGGGATGTAAATCGAATTGTATTTTCTGTTTTTGTATTTGTCCTTCAAGCTTATCTTCTCTACTCAGAAGAAACCTTGATATTCACACTTTTTTACAGGATCCTAAGAATGGCCTTATAATTAGAAGGTTGTTAATTGCAATCATTGAGCATATACTGCAGCTGCAGGAGTGAAGGGATTTTCTTATGATTACATTAGAAATGAGGAATGGTGAAACTAACATGATTTTAGGGAGTGAACAAGCACATCCAGTACCAGGATGGCGAGAAAGGTGGATGTCCATGGTTTTATGCATATTATATGCCTGTAAAATTACTTTTTTTGTCTTTCTGTTTCTCCTGTTTCACACTCTCTATCACATTAGTCCTAAAAAAGCAGATGTCCCTTTGGTTCTGCCCACTATGAGAACCACTTTTGATTCACTTTGAGGGCAACACATAAACCTTGCTTATGAGAAAGTTAGGAGAAATGCAGAGGAATATAGTGAAGGCGATAAATACCTATCTAGACAATTTAACACACCTGGGTAATAATGTGTCGTACCAGCACATGAGAAAGGTGGGAGAGAGAACATCTAAGGGAAGGTGCTATGTCTGTGCCCTCATACCCTATGCCTTGATGAAGTACAAACCTTAATCTCTAGAGAAGTTGCAGAACATGATGCCAGGTGTTTTGTTCATCTTGCAGCTTGCATGATCAGAGGAGAATTTCAAGGAAGTTGGGCCACTCTGCAATGAAGATCGCAATAGTCGTTTCTGTTCCAGGATGATTATATCAAGACTACACAGATGGAAAAGGAACCTGCATGGAAATGCAAGATGCTTACTTATCTGGCGGCAGGTCAGGAAGAGGTAGTCATTGCAGAGATTAAGAGAATGGACTGTCCTGGCAAAATAGAAATAGCTGGATTACCTGGATGCTGGGAACAAACAGAAGTCTTAGCCTATGGACGTGTGAAATCCAAGAAGGGATGGGAAGAGGGACTGATGTCCTGTGCAGCTCATCTATTGAAGCCAGAATATGTGCAAGAAGTACAGAGAGTGAACGATGGGTGTTTGAAGTCAAGCGCCAAACATGCCAAGCTGTTGACATGGGTAGAAGATGAATCAGGTCCTATGGTTGTGATCCCATTGACAAATGCGACATTGTGCTTCCAAAGACATGGAAAGAAGCATGTGGGAGATAACATAGGCTGCAAGACCACAGTTGACGTTACTAGAATGGGAGCAGGGACAGTCGTCCTAATGGATTGATACTCGGCTTGTGGGCCCAGGCCCTACATGAAGTTGCCCAAGGATTGGGGTGGGACGTGTTCCTTGGTGCTCTTTGGAGAATATCCAAAAGTAGATGGCCATTTAAGAAGGAGAAGATCTCTCGAATTTCCCAATCAAACAAAGAGGGAGAATTATTTCTCAGCAACATCAATACAAGCCTTTGATTCTATTGCATATGAGCACAGGTTGTTTAGCCAGACTGCTGCAATATTTACAACTATTTTCATGCCTGGGATCCAGACGATGGCCAGTGCCAAATGGTTGCAGATCACGAGGTGGGTACTTCTGCAAACAATCAATACCACCATAAAGGGATTCAATGCGATCAAAGAAGAATTGAGGGCCATACGATTGATGACCCTGCAGAAAGATATGTCCTTGACATGATCACTGCAATGGAAGGAGGAGTTTGTGCTAAAATCGGGCCCTCATGTTGCACGTTCAGACCTTCTCACAATTACGAGAATGGGACCTTGACAGAGGCCATAACACTGCTGATGAATCTACATAATAGGTTGGAAAATGAGATGGAGGACATTGCAGATGACAGTTGGTTTGCGTCTATCTTCTCATGGGTTCCACAATGGATGGTGAACATCTTCAAGTTTCTTGAAGCTGTATTAATGATGGTGATGTTTGGATTCTGTGTGATCAGGATAATAATTACACAGTGCAAGGAGGCAGCGAAGAAGGCAGTAGGAATGAAGATCATGATCGATGTGGGACCCAAGGAGATGACTGAGGATGATGTCAAGAAATACATAGAGGCCAGCATCGTAGCACCCGAAGGAATGAAGTTCCCGTACCCAAATAATCACAAGAAGTACGTAGGACGATGGGTCTATTGTAATCAGAATGGACAGTACAACTACATGATCTGGAGTGTGGATGAATATGTTAAATCAGCAGGTTCCCTGAAAGGAGTGATGAAGATTTGGACCCTGATGAAGCACTCTTCTAGAGTAGAAACAATAATGTGGAGAATGGTGAAGTTGTGGTCAATTAATCAACCAGAGGGGGGAGTGTAGAGGAGCAGCCAAATGCATCTGCCAGAAGTCCTGCCCCTTACTATCTGTATGCTGGCAGCCTGAAATTGTGCCATGTTTGACACCAGCAGACATGACTATTCTGCAGCGAATCTTCGAGAGAAGGCATCCACTAAGAAAACCCTATCAGATGTATTCCCGCAGAGAGGACAATCTCCTGGAGGAAAAAAGCATGTCGCACAGAGAAGATTGGCTGAATAAAGGAGTGTATGGACCTTATAGAAATGGATAGCAAAGTAAAGAATCAAGAAAACTTTCATATGCAAAACAAAGATTGCACGTGTGAAGAGCACGGCAGAAAATGCAAATCTTTAGATAACTGTACAGATGCAGCAACACAAGTAGATCAAGTAATCTTAGAAGCTAGCCATACGTAGTAAATAGACTGTAGGCGGAGCTGCCATTATGTAGAGGCTGGACATCAGTGTTGCAACTTTAGTAAGTTCAAACACCTGTAGAGAAGGGCCGAAAGCTGTGTCACAGCAGAAAAGCAGATGAGATCGTGGAAAGGCCTGGAAGAGCTGCCTGGCCTAGTGTTAAGGTTGAAGCAGCCAAGAACTGGTTATCTACCTTTGAAGGCAGTGGACGTGAGACGCTGAATCATTCGTTGTTAAGGTGCAAATAAAGAACACCATGAGTGCCAAGTTTTATAAATTCAAGACAATGAAATGCTGCAAAATGGGCCGAATTGTGGTCTCCTGTCACGTGAACCAAAGATGAAAATAGAGTTGAGCATACAGTTCCAGAACTATGATAAGCGTGTGCCAGCACTCCCTTATATTCTCAGAGATGAGAATGCATTGCAAGGCCAAGTTCAAAGACAATCTTCATGGCAAAAGGCATGGGTGATGAGAGATGTTGGGCTAGTTAGGTGGGGAGGTAAAGTCATGTCCATCTCCTGACACCTGGAGTATGAGCTTACATGCTGCTAGTCAGCCCAATGTTCCAGAAGAGCATGAGCGTGCCAACCAATTGTAGAGGGCCTTATAACTAAGGGCCTTATAGTTTGAGGGCTAATGATATAAAGTGTTTCTAATAACTGTTGAAGATGACTTGCAGTAGGGTTGGGCATGAGTTGTCCACCTGACAGTAGATGTCCAATCACAACCCAATCCCATACAGAAAAAATACTTAGATGTTCCCCTTCATCCATCACTACTCTACTGTAGGTTTTTCTTATTTGCCACGCAGTATGATGCCAAGTATGACACATTTTTGCTATAAAAGTGTAATTTATTATGAAATACTTGGAGAGAATGCTATGCGACATCTGTTGATGTCCATTGTAACTTCCTGTTTTAGACAATTGATATTAAAACAGTCAAACTTGCCATCTTCCTGAGTTGGTTCCGTTATTTGGTGTAAGAGTTACTCTGCTTCCCATCCACTGCATGATACGCTACTTAAAGAACTTTATGTTCAAAGTGCTGGTGCGACAGTCACAATGGTCCAAAGAATCTCCCGCATTCAGCCCAGAACCCCTGACTGTGACGCACATCAAGGGGACCATGATAACAGTGGCGAGCCATGGGGGACACATCACTAGAAACTCCTCTTTCTTCAAGAAAATAGGAAAGGAAATGCAATGAGAAGAGCAAACTGTCCTCTCAGAGAACTCATCACAGAGCTGCACCGATGTCATGGATGGGGACATATACACCAATGACAGTGACAGTGAAAGAGAGGAATGCACCCCCACCGCTCAGAGTCCATTGAGAAGAACAATTCACAGACCCACGAGATGGATTGAAGAAATGCGCTGGATTGCAGAATTTGATCTCTTAAGTGGGGCGGGGGATGCAATGTCCCATGTTTATGTTCATGAGTGGGAAGGCATCTGCCTGTCCCCTGTTTATGTTCACCAAATCTTGACCACTCTTGGTCACGTGTATGGGCAGAGCTACCACCGGAAAAAGTTAGTTATCGGATGAATAATGAACAGTATGCATAGTTACATTTGTCTCTGTATTTTATTGTACTGTCATATTGCATGTTCTGCTGCAAATTCAACAGATTGTATTGACTTTTTTGATCAAATGATTTCCAAAGGTGAGTTATAATATTAAAAGGAATTGCCAGGGATTTTTCTGCCCACAACTAAGAATGGTAATTGCTATATTTGAAAAATGCCAATAAACACTGCTTTGCTTTAGGAAGGATCAGAGTACATTCCCTTTCTTTTGTTAACCAAGAGAAGCGATAAATAGAGATGGGTGAACTGAATCCTGCAGCTGGGATTCGGCACACTCATGAGATTTGAAGGCAGGAGGAAGTGTCACCCAAACGTGAGTGCAAGTTCAGGCAGTGTGTGGGCTCATGTTTGGTAGGTCAAACAGAACTACTATATCTCTCTGTTTGTTTGTTTTATTATTTATAATGCACGCCAGACCCGAGGGTATCTGGGCGCAGGAAGCAACAAGACGGTTTTCAGCGTTGGTTACATTGCTGTACAGTAATGAACAAATATACAGATAATATACAAACAGAGGGGTGGCAGAGGGAATGGCTGGGAAGGGTGAAATAGGTAGGAGTCAAGTGGATCAAGTGGATGAGGTTGTGTCTAAAGTGTGGGTAAGACTGGTCTGCCCTTAGGGCATGGGGACAGGAGTTCCAGTGTTGTGCAGCTTTTACCAGGAAACTGCTTCCTCCAGTTTTGATGCGTTTGAATATAGGCACTGTCAGCCGGTTGGAGTTGGCAGTTCTGGTGGGGCGGTTGGAGGAGTGTCTCTGGAATCTGTCAATGAGATATTGTGGGGCAGTGTTGTTGAGACATTTGTGAGTGAGTGATGCTACTTTAAGTGAGATTTTGGGCCTCATTACGCGGTAGGCGGTAGCCATGGCGCTATTAGCACCATGGCTACCCCCTTACCGCATTCCGGGTCCGGGTTCCCGAAATAGGGATTTACTGGGTCATTCCAACCTTGGAGGACCCAGTAAGTCCCCATTCTGGGAACCATTCCTCATTCCCATTTGAGCCCCCCTAGGGCTCAATGGGAATGGGGATGGAGCTAATAACAGTACCGCAATTTGTGGTACTGTTATTAGCTCGGAAGTCCCTTAACGGGTCCCTTCCATAACACCTGGTAAAACCAGGCGTTCAGGAAGGGACCTGCTAAGGGACCTCAGAATAGGGTGGTAAGGGATCACCGGCACTGGTGCCCTTACCGGTGCCGGTAATCCCTTACCGCCTACCGCGTAATGAGGCCCTTTGTCTTTTGTGATGAGCCAGTTGTTAGCTCTCCTTATGTCGGATATATGGGATATTTTGGAAATACTCAATGCTGCTCTAAGAGCATTATTTTGTAGACTCTGGATTTTGTTAGTGATGTATTTGTTACTCCCTAGATATAGGGTGTTACAATAATCCAGCTTTGGCAAAATTAAGGCTCTTGCCAGGGTGGTGCAACTGTTAGAGGAGAGGAAAGGCTTGGCTGCTCTGATTAATTTACATGTGTAGGCGGTAGAGGAGGACATGGAGTTGACCTGTTTGTTGAATGTGAGGGTGGCGTCCAGGTAGAAGCCTAAGGTTTTAACTTCTTTGGCTACTATTATGGGGTTACCATCTATGATGAAGTTGGAGTAGTTATGGGAGAGTTTATTGATGGTGGGGGTGGTACAAGGATCATGAGTTCCGTCTTGTCATCATTCAGGCATAGACCGTGCGAGGCCATCCATGGCTGAACGATGATGTACACTCTGTTTACCAAGGCCAAATCCGTGCCGTAATCTCAAGTCAACGGTAAGAGGATCTGGGTACAGTGGTCGAAGTGTACGAAAAGAAGTAGTGGAACTATGTTCCTTGCTGTACTGCCGCCACTCTCCACAAACCCCATTGCCACGCTCCCTCCCACTTGCAATCAAACCCCCAAACAAACACACCTGCTGTTTAAGGGAATATTCAGTGCACTGAACTGCAAGTTTCTACTTCTTCCTACACTTTTATTTTAAAACCAAACCATTCTGGAATGCCTCCTTTTTTAAATAAAATTATAGGTACAGAAAACGTAAAAAATAAAAGTAGAGAAGCACCGCCCCCAACCGCTCCCACCCACTTCAACCACTGGTCACGACTTTACAGACATCTGCAGACAGAAGTGGTGTTCGAAGGGCACAGGGGATCAGATGTGCATGTGCCCAGGTGTCCACAGGAGAGGGTCTGGGCCCCGAACTACATAAAGGTGCGTCATAACTTATTTGGACATGTCTGGACAGGCGCAGTGTTCGGAGGGCACAGGGGTTCAGATGTGCATCTGCCCAGGTGACCGCAGGACAGGGTTGGGGCCCCCAAACTACATAAAGGTGTGTCATAGCTTTGCAGACATGTCCGGACAGGCACTGTGTTTTGAGGGCCCAGTGGTTCGGATGCGCATGTGCCCAGGTGACGCAGGACAGGGGCGGAGCCCCCAAACTATATAAAAGTTCATCATGACTTTGCGGACATCTCTGGACAGGCGTGCTGTTTGGGGGCACCTACATTTTGGTTGCGAACAGCCCAGACAGTCGCGCTGTCCGCAGACTACAGATGGGGCTTTTAAAAAAAAAAACACACACACCAATAGTACACACATAAATATTTATTATGATACAGAAAAACACTCAATTAGGAAAGGAAAGGGGTAGCAGAAAGGGAAACATATATAGGGGATATGGGGGAATTGGGGTTTGCAACAGGCTGTTCATCAGCGGAGGAAAGGATTGAGGTCTCATCGTAGCGTTGTTGATTAAAGGAATTTGGTGGGGATGATTGGCTGGGACAGGGGGAAGGGGCACAGGTACAAGTGGGGCAGTGGTAGCGAATATTGTCTGTAATGTGACTTTTGACAAATGCCATTAACTGTACAAAATTAGTGTTCACCTCATCCATTTTTGCAGAGAGACTTATTAGTTAATTTGCAACATTTGCATGTTGGGGCTGTCTCTGCCCATCTTCTTGCTCATATAGTGGTAATTCGGGGCAAACTTTCTTCATTTGCACTATGTAGTGTTAAAAAGAAAACCAGGTTGTAGTGACGTGCAATAATTTACAACACTTTTTCTGGTTTAAAAATAGAATTCTGTACCATTACAGTGATTTCCATCATTCATTTCATCGTGGGGGCAATTTTCTTATAGCCACTCCAGGGTGCTTGCCATTACTGTTTAAAGAAAATAATAATGCTATTTCTTAGAAGTCATGTACATATAAAAAAAAACTCTAATGTTATAAGAGGAAATATAGTGTACTTACTACTTTCAGTAAGGGTTTCTTCGGAGCCCCTTGGAGTTGCTTCCGAGTGTGTACGCAAGGTTGCACTGAGGTTGTACTGTTAGATGTGCAGTTCAGTTTTGTGCTTGGTGCATTCCATTTTGTTGTGCAACCTATGATATTGTACTTCTGGTTTCATAAGTATAGAATGTTTGAATGTGCTACATATATCTGTTGTAGTTATTTGTCTTTGTTGCAGGATATTATAATGTAAGGTAACCCATATGCTTTTGGGCCATGTGAATGCCATCCGAAGTCCGCGGACATGCGCACAGTCCACGGACTCTGTGGCTATCATGATGGGGGCAGGGGTTCACTATGATGTAAGGGACATGTGGAAAAGTTAAGTGTATCCTGGTAAAAACCCATGAAATTCAGTGAAAAAACTTTGTTAATGGGACGCTATGGTTAATTTGCACTAATAAAACCCTAACAATTTTAATGGGAAACTTTGTTAAAGGGATATTATGGTTACAAGTAAAAGTGAAAAACCCCAGAAATTCACCAGTTATGGTAAGCTAAGCAAACATAACTCCCGACACCACTCTGCACTGATAAGACTAACACCCAGGATATCAAAGATGACATCACAAATTTCTTGGGGTTTTCGATTTTACTTGCAACCATAATATCCCTTTAACAAAGTTTTCCCATTAAAATGGTTAGATTTGTATTAGTTCAACTTAACCATAACGTCCCTTTAACAAAGTTATTTCACTGAATCAATATCCTGAACATGCTTGGAAAATGCCTATCTGACACCCATACCCACACCAACACTGTTGGCTTTGCCTGTGCTTGTTTTTAACAGACCCTCAGTGCAAGGAACAGATGCAAGAACACACAGATTGTTTAAACATCAAGTGGTAGACATCACCCTTGGTTAAGACACTTTTATTACACTAGGAGTTCATTTCCTTTGGCATTTACTTAATCTATTAACTCTCCGAAAACGGTTTGCAAATAACACTTGCGGTCCTTCAAAGCAGAAAGTTTGATGTTAATGTATGATAGATCAAGATCAAAGGGTGTGTTTCTGGCAGGGACCATCAGGTAGCAGGTGGGAAAGGCCTTGGGGCCATTGGACCATATGGTACAAGAGGACTTAGCCCCTAAAGTGGCCCAGCCACCACAGACCTAGGTCAGCTGTGGATAGTGCTTATGTAAACAGGACTTTGCGCCCAATCACATCTGAATGGAGATAGGGGCGGCTAAAAAAATATAACTGTTCCCAGCCACCGGAGACTCACAGAGTTAGGAACACCCATAGTCAATCAAGAAGAGGTGCAGAAGACTTGCCTGGCTTAGTTGTGCTGGGCCATTGAGTCATGGGATTGAGGATGTTCGTTGGCAGTAGTCTTCTAGCTTCTCTGGAGCCTCGGATGGTGCTGGAAGCTTGCCGGGTAGGCTCCATGACTTAGCAGGGATCCTCATGGTTGTCTGCAGGGATGAGGGTCAGCACTGCAGTGTTCCAGCATCGCAGCAGAGCTGCGAGCATGCCCACAAAGATTCCACTGCCCAGGCAGGATAGAAGTTCTTAAAGTGGAGCAAATCTGGCACTGGGTGCTGCAGGTGAATTTCTAAGATGCAAGCTCCTTCGGCCCACACACGGTGATGCATTTTGAGCACAACAGCTGACTAGTTAGGCCCATCATTCAGAGGGAGAGAGGCACCTTCCAAAGGACTCTTTTGCTGAACAGAAGGTTGTGATCCGAAACAGGGTGATGTTGGCTGAGCAAGACTGGTTCCTGCAGGAGTCCTATGGCATCTCTCATCCATCTTCGTCTTCGGAGATCTTCCAGTTGCAATGATCAACTTTTTATCCCAGGAACAGTTGCTCTTCCCAGATCAGATATCAGATTGGGGGTTATCCAGCCTTCTAATAAGGGACTTCACAACCTTCAAATTTGGAGGAGAGGTCCAATAGTGGACAGGCAGCCTCCCAGAATCTGCCCAGCAACAGCCATACCTCTGTAGGAATGTGGACAGCTAGTGTCCCCACTTCCTGCTAGCTTACACACGGGTATCTTTCCTACTCCGGCTTTCCAGGGGAAACCCCAGAAAAGATGCACAAAGGAAGAAACCCTCCCCGACATGGAATGGTACAAGGATGGCCAACAAAGACATGCCATCTTAAACAGGATTAAAAAAAAACAAGGAGCCGCCATTTCCATTTTAAGTAAATAATCCTCCTAAAGGCATAATCGTAGCTAAAAAGACAACACTCAATGTTACCTCCAAAAGAAAGGCAGCATGTTATCAACTGCCACCAACCTGTTCAGAAGAAACATGGAAAGTAACAAAAGAGTTACTTATAACCATATAAAGGGGGCACAAATTGTCCCCACAGCACTCCATGGAAAATGAATGGCTTGTGCTGCACAGGAAAACATATATGCTATAAAAAGGAGGTGACCTCTTAGCACTCCTACACATGGGCGAATCAGTGCCCCCCGAAATGCCATGTAAAGGGGCGTCTAGAAGCCCCTGCCAGCACTTCACAGAGGGTGATGGGTGCTGCCATGAGAAAAACATACAAGGCAGAGTAATGTGAGAAGGTTGCCACTAGTACCGAAAAACTAAAAAAGTTTAACCAGTTTCCCCAGAACAAAAACAAACGCAACAGCGGAGTGAGGTTCAAAAGCCTCATTCACCTTCAAAGTCAATGAAAGAAATCCAGCAGTCGGGCCTGGGCCCAAAGGGAAGAGCAGGGGAAAGAGATATGTCCCTAGCAGGTGCTCTGGCGCATTCCTGTGCTTTTGTTGAGCCTTGGCAAATTTGTAATCATACATTTTCCAGAGATAATGAAGAGGATTTCTGGCAAATTTGTAATCATACATTTTCCAGAGATAATGAAGAGGAT
This sequence comes from Ambystoma mexicanum, assembly GCF_040938575.1. Taxonomy (NCBI): domain Eukaryota; kingdom Metazoa; phylum Chordata; class Amphibia; order Caudata; family Ambystomatidae; genus Ambystoma; species Ambystoma mexicanum. Next base: position 225,455,763 of record NC_090932.1, read on the forward strand.
TTCTGGCAAATTTGTAATCATACATTTTCCAGAGATAATGAAGGGGATTTCTGCAATTCCTCCCCCCAAAATAAAACACCCCTTACTGTACAGTAAAGAGCCACAGGAACAGAAGAAGCTGGACTAATGTTTGTCCAAAGTCTGAGTGCGAACATACAAGTATCTCAAGGAGTGCAACCAAGGAGTCTGGACGCTAGCTATCGGTGCCCTGGAACCCAGACTTCTTTGACTGGATGACCCGGCCCTACAGGGCCCTGAGCCCTCAGGAACATTGCATTGTTGACCGGGAGAGCTCACTCCATTTGTTGGCCCTAGGTGCTGAGTTAGGCCTCATGCCACTTGTCATTGGTATCTGTTCACATGTGTTCATACATCAATGTTTGGGCCCAATCACTCGCCCACTGATACATCCACTTTTGCCTCCTATTGTGTGCACCATCTTCTGGGGCCCCACTTTCATAAGGGAGAGCAAGGTTACTATATAGATAGAAAGAACTGTATGGTTCTATGGACCCTGGTTATGTTTCCAATATTCTTTTTCCAGTTTTAATTTCCTAAAAACCTTCTATGATTACTATTTGGACATCGATTATTGTTTCTTCACTGTATTTGATTAGATTGTTTACTTAATTGCTCTCCGCCCCTTTCCTGAATGACTGCCTATGAAGTCCAGCGCATGCGCTAATTTGCGCATTGCTTTGGAGCAGGGGTGTTGCTAGATCTAGAAGAGATCCGGGGCTACGCTAAGGTCAGGGCTGTTGGGACTCGGGGTTAGCTTGCCTTTTGGCTGTAGCCCCTGAGCTTCTATCCAGGGCTACAAACAAATGACCAGGGGCTATAGGCCCCTAGGGCCCCCCCTAGCAATGCCTCTGCTTTGAGACCCAGATGCCACAGCAACGACGGTGGGAGGCTGACAAGTTATGGAGCGGGCAGGTTGCAGGGTGGGGTTTAGGCTTGGCAGAGGGTGGGGCAGTGGGAAAGTAGGGTGACAAAGGGAGCAGCTCCATCGATGTACCAGGGTTGTGGGGGTGCCCCATGTATGAGAAGGGGGAATTGGGGGTAAGGTGGCAGCGAACCTCCATGGGTTGCGGGGGTATCCCACACAAAAGAAGAGGGTAGAGGCGAACAGGCCCAGAAAAGTCTTTCCCCACCGCACCAAAGCACAACCCAGTAAACAGGTTTCGGCACAACGCCCTGCCAGAAAAACATATGGAACAATTGACTGTGCTTGACAATCATCTTCAGAGAGGAGCGTTGCCTTGGATCTGCTGTCAAGAACATCTGATTGGGTAGTAGTGCTGCAACATTTGAGAGACGTAGGAATCCTTTTCTAGCCAACTCAAAGGGGCAGCTATTTGAGACGTGCAGTGCCTGCATGGGGATTAGCAGAATTGGGTGGCGGACATGGGATCTGTTGGATACTTCCAGCACCACTGTCATGATTAAGAGTACTTCTGGTAATAGAGATGGGGTAGTAAGTGGCCGAATTATTTTGCAGGATTTGGGATTTCAGCGAGCAACATTAGAAATGAGGTTTTAAGTCAGCACCTGTTTTAGAGCATCTTCTTTCTGAGCTATAAATAGTTTTTTGGCCAAATGCTCACTACCTTCAGGTCAACGGCAGCCCGCCACACTGGCTTTTTAGTATGTGAGTCCTCCCGGTTGTTTCCCTTTCTGCTGTGTTGCCTGCTGCTGGCTCTTGTTAAGAATCCTGCAGATCCCTCTCTGAAACCCTGCTTAAAGTCTCCTCGCAGGTGGCCAGGGGATGACAGACGCTTCCTGAACCCAACCCTGGGGGTGGTGTACTGCACGAGGATCACCTTGGTGGAGACAAGGCCCAGGGAAGTGGGGAGATGCCATGGGATGAGACACAGTATCTTTCCTCTAATGGGGAGACTATTACGATGTTGCCAGTTGAAGTCAAGGCTTACTGTCATTTTAATGTCTCTAAACCTCCCATGGAAACTAAGGTGGTAAACCCTAAAATTGTAACACCAAAACGTATTAGGCCAAAAGAAGGAATCTCCCCTGTACCTAAAATTAAAAACCCTCCTCACTACCAAAGGTTCACTACAAGGAATGGCGGAAATGTCTTCTCTAAATCATCTTCCTGTAGCCCCGTTAAAACATACAGTTCCTCTGTTACAATTACTAGGGGAATTAAATTTACACTTAAAGATATTTTAGAAGTAGAAATATCCTACTTTAATAAGGTAAACTACATGTCCCAGAATCCTACAGGGACTGAGACGAAGAAGAGGAATGAAGACGCATGTAGATGTAGTAGTCAGGCACTTAAGCCTAACAGCCTTCATAAAGGTCAGGCAATTGAAGTCAATGGCTCATACCTGAAGCCAATTGCCAAACCTGTGAGGCATAAAAGGCTGCAGCAGGAGAGGAGAGGAAGAAGGAGCTGGAACAGGAGTTGGAAGGCAGGCAGTAGAAGTAGTACTAGCAGAGCACGAGGCTGGCAACTCACGTGGAAGTGTAATCACAGAAAGGACACCGGAGCGTGAAGACAGCAGATTTCACCTGCAAGTTCATAGAGGGTCCTGTGGTCTCAAATCCTGCATTGCCATGGCTGCACTGAGGAAGCCGTGTTGAGAGTGGAGCTTTCCCCATGTGCGCCTAGTAGCAGAAGGCAAGCCAAGGGACTGAGGAGTGAAGGAGACTCCCAATTAACGTAACCAGACTCCAGACGCATGTGATGCCAAAGGGTTTGGGTTCCAAGAGAGCCAGAAGCAGTAGTAGAAGTTGAAGAAGTCGGGAACATGAAGCAGCCCACAACCACAGTGTTCCTGGAGCCGGTGAGTGAAGCTTGGCGTTCAAATTCACTTTACAAGACTTGCCGGTAACTGTTACCAGCTCAGAAAGAACTTGCATGAGGTAGAAACTGTTCATCATTGTGGAAGTTCTTCTTAATAATGGAAACGTATCACACACACTATTAGTGAGAGCAATAGTGTACGTGTAAGAAGGAGAGCCTGTTAAATCCATTGTCGAAGAATATACTGTTGCCGCAGTGGTCGCGTGTCTCCCATAAAAAAGGGGAACGCTTGTTACAGCCACTTTGAAAACCTGACTTTAATTTCCACAAGTGTTATACAAATATTGAGCATCAAAGAAAGGTTGCGTGTGACCCATTGTATTTCCTTACAGGAGTCGGAAGCCGTCTCTGTGATATTAAATAGGAAATAGAATCACAGGCAACTCTTTAAACCTAAAAATCTATATGAAAGAGTGATCGCGTGTACCTAAATCTTGCTTTCCTTTAAAGACTAAACCATGCAGTAGTTGAAACATTTATTCTTGTAGTCCTGAAGTTGTTCCATTGACTAAAAGAACAAGCATTACCCAAGCCAAGACGCTAAACCTTTCCACATTAAAACCAGCCCATTAAAAACTATCCATTTGGTTTACGAGATTGTTAAAGGTCCAGTGCCCTCTGATAGAAGGGTGGCATTACTACCTGAATCTGGAAGAATGGTAATACAGCTTGAGGGTAGTTACTGGAACCAAGAAGGAGTGAACAAAGCTGGGGAAGGGAGCTGGGTTTCTTGAAAAGAGTCAAGCAGAAGTACTTAAGTAGAAGAAAGGCAGACAGAAGAGGCAAAGGGGCTGCCATTTTCATGAAGTGTAGGAAAGAAGAGTGCCTTGCCTACATGTACAGGTCGAGATATCTTGTCTTTGGATGTCAAATGTTCTGAAGTATGAAGTTGTATAAGAAGATGTAGATGTACTTGAGAGGCAGTAAGGCAGATGACAGAAGATGCAAATAGGTTGCCCTTTTCTTGAAGTATAGGGAAGAGTGCCTTGCCTACCTCTAGAGGTCGGAGAGTCTTGTCGTTATATACCTAATAATTCTGAAGTGCCAAATTGTAGAAGAAGAAGCAGAAGTACAGGTCCTACTGCTTTTTACAGTGGCAGGTGATTTATGTGACTCTAAGGTAGCATCCAGGACAAAGCATGCAACATATACATTTTCTGTGTAGTGGGCTAGAAGGTGATTACTTTGATTAGGCTCAGACCAATCCACTACCCTTAGGTGACCCACCAGTGAAGGCAAGTGGCAGAGCATAACGCCATCACACAGTATCAGACTGAGGGGGTTATCAGTCTGCATGTCATTCAGTGTTCAGCATGCACTGCAGGAATACAAATGTATTGCCCAGGCTGCTGCTACAGAGCAGTGGCAAACTTTGCCTACCAGCTCTCTGTGATTACCTTCTGTGTAATTAAATTTGGTGTTAACTTGCCATTCAGAATTATACATTTTTAACATTTGAACATCTTTCCATGTTGTGCTGTTTGATGGGTTGTGTATTTTAGAATGCTTCGATGGTGCCAACAATGTATGTATTGTATTTTCCTGTGATGTCATTGCTATGCGAATTATTATTTTTGAAACTTGAAAATCCTACATCTTTTTGGTCATAGAATGTTGGCAAGTATGCACTCCCTGGACATGCCTATGACACTAAGCTGTGTCGCTTAAATGCAGATGTTAGGGAGGCTGAGTCGGGAGAACATTGAAGGTAGAAACATAGAGGACAAAGGGGGTGGAAGAGAGCCTATTTTTTTAAGGCGGGAGTGGTGGAATGATAAACTCTGCATTGAGTCTCCTAGTGCAGATGAAGTGGAGATTGACCTGGTATAATAGTAATCGTCTCAGCCTGTGTGTGCATTTTACAGGGGGCCTTTTTCCTGGGACTCCATGCTAGGGTCCATCAGCATGCGTATTTTGATATTTAGAGTAACTTTCTTCCTCAAGCCGTTTTATGTGATTGATTTTCCTTGCAAGCCCACGGGGTTCTTGGGTCCTGGTGATGTTACGCATCTACAAGGCAAGGACGACACGCTCTTATCCCGACCCTTTTTTAAAGAATCCATGTAATTTTTCGCTTTCCTGTTTCCTTGTACCCCCATCTTTTAGGCTTCATAGGGCATCCTACTTCTCCCCTTGTACTTCCTTGTTCCCCTCGTTCCCTTAAGGAATTCCTCCAATCAAGAATTGCCTTCCACTGCCCAAGAAGGACACTGAGATCATGCAACGACATATGTATAGAATCAGGGCACTATGAGAAAAACAAGTACGGAGGCACTGCCTTCTCTGTCTTCATTGCAGAACTGTAGAACTCACCCCCCAACAGAAATCTGAAAAACAAAGCCCATTTGACATTTTGGAAACTACTAAAAACCTAGCCATTCAATACACTGATAGGAAGCAAACCACAACTGATCCCTCATAGTAAATACACTACAACAGGACGCCACACCAATACCATCAATACACCGCCTGACACTGCTTTCAACTAATGAAACATCAAAAGGAACACAACTGCTGCAATATCCTCCAAGGAAAAACACAACTCAAACTGACAAACATAGCACCACCGAAAAGGGCTTGCCTTCTCAGGCCAACACTTCAGCACTTCAACACGTTGCCACCACCACAACCCAGCGAATGCAAACATTCTTACATTAAAGTTATGTTCAACTAGAAGCTAATTTTCAGGCAAATCAAAAACAAACAAAAGGCATCAATCTAGCCCACAAGAACTAGCGAAACAACCTAATCAGCTAAGAACCTCACTTTTCAAACACCCCACTCAACACACACCAACTCGTCGATGCAAAACGCGGCTAAAATAAATACCTGGCTAACCACAACTCAGTCGATATTCAACAAACTGCTAAAACTCACCGACAATGCACTGATCCCAGATCCCCTTAAGATCTCTCATTCGGAAACAAAAACCACTAGGGAAACACCACTAACCATCTATAGAACTCGCTCTCACAGATGCGCCTTGAAACACTGTATAGGCGCGTTATAAATGCCATATCATATCATGCCAGTTTCTCCTGCCTCTACCAGCACCAACAGTTCAGCACAACATTTTGTCATTTCCAGCTAATTCCCTAACCAATCCTCCCTCCCCTTATTTCTCTTGCAGAGCCACAAGAGTGCACAGAGTCCATGGAAATGGCAGCGGTGCATGTTGCAAATTCAACCAACATAGCATATTGACCTGGCCCCCACGCCCTCGTACAGGGCGGAGGATTGCATTGGGAATTTGGCATTCCTGACCTCATTTCAGGGCTTTCTATTTTTTCTTTTATCTTCAACCAATGCATGCAACATTTACAAACTAATCAGATCTACCTTGGGCCTCAGAGGCATGGAAAGAGCAACTTAACCCATTTCCAGAATGGTATATATGTTGGACTAGTTATTTGCCCCAAAAGAGTTTCAGACTTTGGGGTACAACTGTGCACTAGTGTGAACATGTGCATGGTGCTTGGGAGATTACTATATTGGAATGTTAAGGACAGATAGATCAGTGGCCATGCAGGTGGTTGATAATGAGATCTTCACGCAATCAACAAGAAAGTAGGTTGATTTCCAGCAGTCGCAACCAGTTTCCCCACCATGGCCGCCACTCCCTAGAAGTCCCTACCTCCACACATCAGGCTAATTGACTCCCATTCGCCTTTCACAAGGCCATCAAAACAAGACTCTTTGTTTGATTGTGTAACCATGTATGGTATGGCTGCATCTATGTAACCTTCTAACCTGCATTGTACCAAGTCTTTATCAATGGCGGCTTCTTTGTAACCCTCAATCAAGCCTTCTTAAACACTGATACAGCGCCTCGATGCCTTCGGGCTTCAGTTCGCTATACAAATTGAAATAAATAAATAAACTTTGGAGTCAGTATTAAAACTAAACAGAACAACACGGGTCCCAGGAGAAACTTGCCACAGTTCCAATTGATGCTTGTGCACTACCAGCAACCCAAACAAAGTGCAGGGACCCAGCTTACATCCTCATCAAGTACAAGCCAATTGGCATAAGTTCTGATGTGAGCCAAGATGCATCCTACATCTTGTGTGCTCTACTTGTATTTGTATTTATTTATCAGAAATGGCATATTGTTGAGAGAGGCAGACCTGTTGCTAGGTGTTTCTCAAAGTTGTGATATAGTAGTTAAAATGGTGGTAGGAGCCTGAAACAGTAAACAGGGAGAGTACAAGCCAGATCCTAAATACATCTTCAGTTATTAAATACAGATATATATATATATATATATATATATATATATATATATTCAAAAAAAGGGGGAAAGCCAATTTCCCAGAACCAGAATGGAACCGGGAAAAGCTTAACCAGTGGAATGCACTCCCAAGAGCAGCAGAGAAAGTCGTTGGTGACCCTCTGCACAGAGGCAAAACACAGTCCAAAGTATTTATAGTATTTATATATAAATGTAAAAATGCAATAAGTACGACTGTAACATGTGTAACAATTGTGATCTATTATGTAAGCAAGCGCCCAGATGCCTTTGGGTTCGGTGTGCTATACAAGCAACAAAAATAAATAAATAAATATACAGAGCTATGCAATTCCTTGTGACAGTGGACAGGAAGCACTACAGGGGTGTTGGGATGATAGCACTCTAAGACTCTAGGCCTCCCTCTTGTCAGAGAAGGTCATTCTAAAGGGTGATCTTGACGCCAATCATTTTTATTTTTTATTTTTTTTTATTTAAAAATTGTTTATAGTTTACATCAATTTTATAAACTTTTACAATTATTTCATCAACTTTAAAACACTACATTTCTTAGAAGCATCGCATAAAATCATTTTCTTTCTCTATACGCATTAAGATATATTTAGCATAAATCATTTCTATTTTACGATTTTCACATTTTCATACTTAGTAACATTAGAATTTATATAGTTTCTTTACATGAGTATATATTTTTGCAATAGGCCTTTTCTTAATACATGACAACAAAAAACCCAAATCAATCTTGTATATAGTATATTAAAAAAAAAAAAAACATTGCTTTAAGTAACATAATGATGCAATTAATCAAGTAAAGTATATAATACATCAGTTATATCCTGAATTCATCGATTTCATTTAATTTACTGTAATTCTTCAACAAGAAGCATGTTTAAGCCCAGATTTTTAGTTTTCAAATCCTCGTCAATTTTGAATAGGAGCCTTGATAAAGTCAAAATAAAGCGCATACTATCCCCTTGAATGCTGCGTTCCCAAAACGCGGCCCGTGCAATATATGTTGGGCCTGGATTAAATTCGCCTAATAACAAGCATCTCTTTTCCTCAAAATATGGGCAATATACCACAAGATGCTTTATAGATTCAGTTTGACAAATCGAAGCACAAAACCGACAATTTGGGTGCACGATCAATTCGCTACCAACATTCCATTTAAAGATACGTTCCAAAGTAGAGAATTGATTTAATCTGAATCTTAGGTAGATATTACGTACTCTACGATCGGGACATTTCATAAGATATAGTGGAAGAGTACCCCTCGTCCTAAGTCTATTCGCACACTCTGTGTATAAAACATATTTATGATTTTTTTCAATTATCATCCTCCAGTCCCATTCGTACATTTTGCGTTTATTTCTAGCTAAACCAAGTTCTAAGTCCTCAATTGTTACTGCAATGGTGTCCAAAAGCATATTCATTTGTTTTTTAAACATATCCAACGATTTAACATCACCATTATGTAATAAACTGTGAAGATCTTCATACAATGAGTTTCTGGGGGCAACAGCATTTTCATATAGCTCATTAATTGTCGCCATCTCCATTTTGACGCTAATGTAGATAGACCCAGTTCATGGCAAATTATCGAATTTGGTATTGCTGATGACAAGCACAAGGTTTTTTTCCAAAGAAACCCTTGAATCCCATTAAGGATCTGTTCAATGTTCATTAGACAAATATCTAAACTATAAAGAATAATGGGTTCAACCTTTAACAAGTAGAAGTCCAATAAAGGCTCAACCGAGAACATACAGTACTTAGCATAAATCACCTTCATCATTGATAGGAGAGAACAAGATTTTGAAGTTAAGAACTCCTTCCATGATTTCAGTGAATAGCTGTTATTCAAAGGATAACCTAAATATCTAATCGATTTTGCCATTTCAAGCCTGCTACCCGCAATTGTCCAATAGTACGATCTTATTTTTTTCCTATTATGACAAATGATGATTTGAGATTTTTTAGAATTTGCCGTGAGATTGTGTTCTGCAGCATAATCATAAAAAATGTTTAATTTATGCTGTAGTCCCGAAGGGGTCCTATCAAACAGAATAATGTCATCGGCAAAACAAAGCCAATCAAGTTTAAGACTACCAAGTTTTACCGGAAATATGCCATTGCCTGTCCACAATCGATCCATATCTGAAAGGTACAAGTTAAATAGGATTGCTGCTAGGTTGCAACCCTGTTTTACCCCAATCTCGGTAACAATAGGCGAGGTAAGAGCACCTTCCCTATTTATTCTGATTTGGAAAGATGTATTAGTATGTAACATTGCAAGAAGTTGCACAAGTCGTTGAGGAAAACCTAAATTCAATAGTTTTTCCCACAGCACTTCTCAAATTACACAGTCGAATGCACTAGTTAGATCAAGCGATGCAAAGTATATTGGTCCAGACTCAGGTAGTTTAGATTTATAGATAAAGTGTGCAAGAATTATAGCATTAAGAGATGTTCCGATATTCTTTCTAAATCCGGATTGAAACTTTGAGTAAATATCATTGTTATCAATATAATTTTGTAGTCTTTTTAATAAACAAAGGGCAAAGACCTTGGCAGAAGCATCCATAAGGGCAATTGGACGAAAGTTTGCAGGGTCAGTTGGATCACCCTTTTTATAGATAGGAATGATTATCGCATTCTGCCAAGATTTGGGAATGCAATTTGAATCCAGAATGTTTGAGAATTTGGTATAGAGAATTGTAGCCCAGAAAATCGGATCATCCTTTAAAACACATGCAGGCAACCCATCAGGACCAGCAGCTTTTGAAGGTTTAAGTAGATTAATAGCATCCAAGATCTCATCCATAGTAAGTGCTAGTTTGTCCCTGCACTTTTCAGTTAAAATGTTTGAGTCAATTTTATGAAATTTTGATGGTAACTTGAATTTCTCAATCATGAATGATTTCCAAGATTCAGATGAGACCGAAGAACTTAAATCATGCTGCTCTCGTCCATTAGTATCATTAATGATAGACCAGAGCCTGCGGGTGTCATTTCGAATAATGGCTTTCATGATTTGCTGGTTCTCCATTAGCTTAATTCTGTGTTTAATACGTTTGTTCTTATTAGTGTATTTTAAACAGATTTTCTTTTTGCATAGTAAATAAAGTTCAGTAGTCAAATTCAGTTTTCGTAATTTTCTCAAACGCAGATTTTTTTCACATTTCAAAGAGGCAATTTCACATTAAACGTGTGAGGATGACAAACATTTTGCGTCCCTACATCGTTTATGAATGATTGAAGGTGTTTTTTTATAATCAGATTGTTCCATGCCTCACGTAAAATTACATTCTGTTTGGAATCATCTCCTTTGGGGACTCTCCATAGGTCCCTGTTGACCAAGAAGTTCAAACTTCTACATAAGGAGGGATGCCATCTCACTGAGTGTTCAACTCTCTTGATGTTAATCAATTTAAGAATAGAACTAGTTTCAAGAGTTGTAAAAACTAATTTAATAGTCATATTTATGGGCGTGTGATCACTATAAGGTGTATCCATCATAATGATCCTACTCACGCGCCCCATAAGATTTACTGAGACAAAGAAGTAGTCAAGATAAGATTCGACTCCACCCCTCCTCCAGGTACCATTTAGTAACCCAGCTTCAAAGTCCACAGGGACAACGTTCCAGGCTTTGAAGTAATGCAGCAAATTATCGCCTCTATTAATTAAATTGGTTTTATATTTAGAGATATAAGTTTGTCTGTCAATTAATCCCAAGTCAGTGCAAATAGCATTAAAGTCCCCACCAATCAGTATCAAGTAATTCGGGTTTCGTTCCATAGCAGCCAAAAAAATCCCATCTATTAATTCCAGAAATTTTTCTAAAAGGCACTTAGCAGGATTATAATACACACAGACTAAAAGATAAATATGCTCAGGGTGATCACACACGGAGAATTCAATTGCCATTAGATTGTCTGTAGCATATAAGGTTTTCACGTTATGATCAATAGAATTATCAATCAAGATTGCCACACCACCGGAAGGACGACCAGCTAATCCTTGGCGAGCAGGTACACTAATAGTGTTAAAGCCATCAATAAAGAAGGCTCCTGTAGGAATATGACCGTGGGCGATTGTATACACACAGACTCTTTAAGCCAATCGCCCAGGTTTTTCATCCCACAGCAGTTCCAAGAAATGAATCTCAGTTCAGCCTGATTAGGATTGTTTTTTATTTGCCGCCATATCGATGATAGATGTCATTAGGGGCCCTAGCCAGGTTATATTAGATGCTACACCTACTAGTGTAGTAATCTGGGTGATAAGGTCTGCTGCCTGTTCTTGACTACCAGCTCGACTCTTCTCACCAGATTTGCTCTCATCCGGAGCAGTCTGTGCATCCAAAAAAACCTCCGCTTCTTCAATAGATCGCAATAGAGATAATTCCAAGCCACGCATCTCAAAGTCCTGCCTGTGTTCCCATAACAATTTCGTAATAATCTGTGACTGAGGAGCACAGATCATACGCAAGTTGTTATGGTTTGCAAGCCTAATCCATTCAATATCGTTAGAGTGTAAAGTTCTTAGTTGCGGACTCCCTTTGAATATATATTAAATAAGAATGATCTATTTATTCTTTGCTGACCATTCATCTGGGGATCGCTCTGCCAACCCAATATGTAGCGTGTGTCCCTTGAAAAGGAACACTGTTCCATAGCTACCACTGAATTTGTGTGTGCCTGCTGGCTCTGATTTTCCAACTCACTTTCTTCTTGAATGTTATTTCTGGATATGTTACTCAATTTTTGGTTCGTTTGTTCTTGATGAGAGGCAGCGTTTTCAATGCTTTCAAGAATATTTTTAGTTATCGCGTTGACCATTTCAGATCTTTCATCGCTTTCCTTACTTTCATTATCCGCAACGTTTTTTTGCATATTAATCCGAGTATCCTCTCTAATTTTCTGCAGCTCCTTAACAATCAGTTCACTCACAGTCGCACATGAGGTTTCTTTGTGTTGTGTATTTGTATTTGTATCATGAGTGGAATCTGTTCTGCTCGTCTTGATTTTAATAACGGGGTAGAATGCTGAAAGACGCCCTTGCTTCTGAACATTCGATTCATCAGAGGCCATAGCCGTCTGGCTGTGTGTGTCTTTTTCTGTACTCTTCCTGCCCATACCTTTTAGTTTCTGTTCATGTGGAAGAGCCAAATTTAGCAGTGCTTTTGATTCCTCGTTCAACTGTGATAAATTAATCACTATCTCATTAACTTGCTCATTCTCAGTCACCGCATGTATGTCATCTTGGTCATCAATAGGGTTACTCTGTTGTCCTTGAATTTTTTCTCTTTTTTTTCTTTTTTTTTTTGTACTTTAGAAGATTCTTGAGTACTCTGGGCAAGAGTTTTTTTAATTTTTTGATTTACTTTTTTTAAGGCTTTTGCTTGGGCGCGTTTCATCTTTCGAGATAGAAAGGTTGTTGGATTTTCTTTGCTAGATACAATTTCGCTTTCGAGATTAATTAAATCTTTTTCTCGGGCTACAATTTCGTCAGAACTAGATTTGTCACCCTCTAATTCTCCAAGATCTGGGTCATTATACATTATCAGGTCAACAAGAGGCGTAGGGCTACTAGGATGCACCTCGTGATTAGCCTCAGCTAGGATCGCAGGGGGTATCTCACAAGTGTCCATTTCACAGGCTTTTTGCGCAAGACATTGTTGTACCGTTAAGCGATATAACACTTCATCTATTTTTACAGAGTTTGCCTGGATGAGCTTTAGCAACACATTAGTGGATGTTGTAGGTGCTAAATTTTGCATATTTACCCCTAAAGTCAGAGCCTTTGCATACGATACTTCCTCAGTCTGAGAGGAGGTATCCTGTTTTCGTGTGAGTATAGGTTGGGCCATTTTTGTTAGGTGAGAGTCAATCAACATCATTTTTTCGTTTTGACACGTGACATAGGCCAACATAAATCCCTCAATTTTACAAATTTTTCCAGACAAGTCAGCCAAATTATTCTTAATCGTAATTAGATGTGCGTGTGTAAGGTCATGCCCCTTATCTAATAGGTTCAATATAGAGGTGATCACCGGGAATGCTGCATTTTCATCACCCATATTCGGTGGATTAAGAATACTGTTTGAAGCAGTGTCAAAGTTTTTATTCATTGTGTTTTCAGCTAGTGGATTGATTTCATCAACACCCCCTGTACTATTCACATGTGGGATTCCGGGCGCAAGTACCCCTGATACCCCAATTCCAGATAATTCCCTCATAGTTTGATTAGTTGGCGAACTGGTAGAGGGGCCTGTAAGAGGTGGCATCAGCGGAGTATCATGCTCAGAGGAAGATGCAACATGTGATATAATATCTTCATTATGCAAATAAATGCTTTCTATGTCCCCGGGATGCAATATTGCAGGTGAAGAAGGCCCTAGGGAGATGCAACAGCGTTTTTCCCATTCATTTATCAGAGCTGGCGCCATAATGGAGATGTCTGACAGCTCATTTTTAGCGATCTTAATAGATGAGAAGGGAGGATTTTTCCCCTTAAAAGGAGTCGTATATATGGGCATCTTTGAGGCATTACCTTTTTGTACTATTCCAAAAGAGGTTGCTGAAATCGCACCCTGTCTTGTCTCTATGTCATCATTTGGTTCGACAGACAAAGACTGGAGGCTGTAGGGGACCGTATTAACATCCATCACCCGTTTCGTTCCATGTGCCTCAAACAGTATAGGAACAGATTCGTTCAAGATGGAGTCATGAAGCTGAATAGGTACATTACCATCAAGCACAGTGTCTGTTTTATCTTTAGAGACACTCTTTCCATTTCTTAGACTCCCAACCATAATTGAACAATTAGATTAATAGTAATAATAATAATAATGACCCAAAAGCACAATGTGCGAGTTTCAGTAACATGCAGTGCACAAAGCTAAAAGTAAAGTTTCATAGATTTTTCAAAGACAACTTACTTATATGTGGGTCCACCCGACACCCGCCACACCGTCAAACAGTCCAACAGTACACTTTCGTACACCTCCGGTGCGCGCGCGGTGCGCGTGACCGGAGTAGTTGTAGAGGTTGCAGCCAATGGAAATCCAGGAGGGAGGAGGGACTGGTGACGGTGTGGGGCGGTGTCTAAGGAGGGGGACAAAAAGAAAAAGAAAAAGTATTTTAGTGAACGTAGCTTCTCGAAAGGAAAGCAACTCTCCAAAGCAATACAGAAATACTAGCAAGTACCGCTAGCAAGTACTATTAGTAAGTACTTGGTTTAGCGAATAAAGAATTACTTTTTTTTTTTTTTTTTCCCAAGGATTAAGGACGCTAGCAGCGTGTTTTGAGGAACGCGAACCTTCCTCTTGCGGACTAGTGGTTTCACGAGTCCACGGGCAGCAAGTCCAAAGTTACAGTGCTTGAGGACAGAGCACGCCGACACAGCAGCCAGTCCAACAGTACACTTTCGTACACTTCCGGTGCGCGCGCGGTGCACGTGACCGGAGTAGTTGTAGAGGTTGCAGCCAATGGAAATCCAGGAGGGAGGAGGGACTGGTGATGGTGTGGGGCGGTGTTTTTTTTTTTCCAAGGATTAAGGACGCTAGCAGCGTGTTTTGAGGAACGCGAACCTTCCTCTTGCGGACTAGTGGTTTCACGAGTCCACGGGCAGCAAGTCCAAAGTTACAGTGCTTGAGGACGGAGCACGCCGACACAGCAGCCAGTCCAACAGTACACTTTCGTACACTTCCGGACGCCAATCATTGTTCAGATGCCCTTACTTGTGGGAGTAGCGAGTTCCAGTAATAGGGAGCTGGGAGGACAAAGAAGTGAAAGCATGAGGTAGCGCAGCAGGGGCATGTGACAATTATGGCGAGGAGTGCTTGGGGGTGCAGAGTGAAAGAGAGTTAGTAGCAGGGAATGGAGTGGCGTGGTAGCCAATGGATGGATGTAAATACAAGAAGAGGGAATTTGAGTAGAGAGCAGTTTTCCATGCTGGCCAGAGATGGACAATGATTGTGGCCAGTTGTAGTGCAAATGGGGAGAAAAGTTCAATACCTTATTGAGAGGAGAAAAGGGGTAGAGAGGGTGGCTCATCTGACCATTGGTTCAGTGGCCCAGGGTGGTGATTACTCTTTTGGTGCAGTGAGAGATGAGATGCAGGTGAACATTACAGATGTTTGGGAGGTGAGATAGATAGGGCACACGGTTAGAGTTCTGCAAGATTCAAAAGGCGAGACAGCTGGGCATGGTCAAAGTGTACGAAAAGAAGTAGTGGAACTATGTTCCCTACTGGCCTGCACCGCCCCCCACAAACCCCATCACCACGCCCCCTCCCATGCACAATACAAACCCCAAAACACATGTGCCTGATATTTAAAGGAACGTCCAGTGCAGTGCACTGAAAGTGCAAGTTTCAACTTCTTCCTATGCTTTTATTTTAAAACGAAACCATTCCGGAACGGTAAAACTTAATTAAAATAAGTATAGGAGCAGCGCTCCCGACCGCTCCCGCCCACTTCGACCACTGCTAGCAGTGCACCAGGTCTAACAGAGGGTTCAACTCGCTATTATAGAATAGCTTGGTCAGCTTTAATGGGGTCCAGACTGGCAGCCATAGCAGGGGAAAGGATGGAAAGCAGGGGAGGAAGAGTGTGCATTTGCAGCCTATCGAAAGATCACATTCGTTTTAGAGGAGTTGAGCATTAGGCCATGCAGTGCCATCCTGTGATGGACAGCAGATAGGCAGTTAGGGATGTGGGAGGATGCAAATCAGGGATGAAAGAGAGAAAGGAGAAACGATTTGAGTAGTATTG
Source organism: Ambystoma mexicanum (assembly GCF_040938575.1). NCBI lineage: Eukaryota > Metazoa > Chordata > Amphibia > Caudata > Ambystomatidae > Ambystoma > Ambystoma mexicanum. Next base: position 225,471,621 of record NC_090932.1, read on the forward strand.
GATAAAGAGGCTATGAGAAGCCGAAGGAGGAGATGACAGCGCTGACAGAGGAGGTGTTGAAGAGGAGATGATCAAGAACAGACCCTTCCAGGGCACCTTCTACAAGGGGCGTAGCTTAGGAAATGCCAGTGTTTTAGGAAATTGAGATGGAGTGATCAAGCAAGTAGGAGTCCTCCCAAGCGAAGGATGGTGCCCTGAAAGCAAAGATATAAGAGGCTTTAAAGTGGGGAGGGATGATCAGTTGTGCCAAAGGTGGCAGTGAGAAGAAGGAGAATGATGATGGATGACAGATGGAAGTTGTAACCCTTAATGAGGGCATTCAAGACTTGGATGAGCACTGGCTCCCTGCAGTGTATCCCGCGGAGACCACATTGGAGAGAGGTACCAAGCCTCTTGGCCTCCAGGCAGTGAGTGATGCTGTTGAACACTACATGGAAGAGAACAATGGCGGAGTAAGAAAGGACAAAGCCCGGTTGATAAGTGACTGTGTTTATGACGGTCAGCAATGGGTTTCTTCAAATGGAGCTCTATGTGGTTCCTGATTAAAGCGACAGGTCTCCCTTCACGGTGCGGCAAGACCAGACTTTCTGACCAGACTTTCTGACTGCGTCAATCCATAAACTCGTATCTTTTGAATGGGGTCTCCCTGCGGGGATGACTACTGTAAACCCCCAGTCGCAGACATGACATTTCACTGTCAATCGATACTGAGTGTGGGATCTGGCATCAAGTTGACACAGTGCATATGAAAGTGTGCTGTGTTTTCCTGTCTCCTTTGTTAGCCTCTGCAGCCAGGTCCCGTGTGGGCCCGTTTGAATTAAACTCTGATCAGTATGTGAATGCTGCCACCAGCTACAGGGCTCAACAAAAAGACAGGGTGGACAAATGGAGCTTTTGTGAGTTAATAAGCTGGCCATTGCAGAGAATGGTTTGGCCCTCCCCCCTTCTCGGGATGCATCGTGTACTCCACCTGTCAGATTCCAACTAAATATGACAGGGGGCTGTGCCTGTAGGCTGTGTCTAACCAGAGTACACAGGTCTATGCATAGTGTGACACTTTATTGAGAGGCCCCCCTCAACCTAGGCAGTTCCTTTCCTCCCCAAGCAAAATGTCACACAATAAACAGTTAATGTCAGTTATTTTATTCAGACCTATATCAGCCTCATATCATACCCTTTCGTTCCCTCCCCCTGAGCTATTGATAAGCCAAAAACCAGGCCGATGTACAAGAAATATAGTTATATTTATTTGAATTAGATGTTAAGAAAATCATACTAAAATGTCAAACACCACTTTATCCGTGGCACAACACAATACACTTCTCTCAGCATAAATAAATCATACAAATGAGCTGAAAATACACAAATCAAAATTCTTTAACTTCTACACATTTCATTTCAAGAAATAATTAAACTGATCAATAAACAAAAACAATTACGTATGCAATGCTGTGCATTTCAATGTTTGTGCATGCTTAAAAGGGCGGGCAATTTTGTGTACAGATTTGGAAAAATGCATATGGAAATTATGATTTCACCCGCACTATTTCCTTAAAATAAACACAGGGTGATTTAGCAGTGGGTTTTTCAGACACCCCCCCCACCTACTTTGGTCTGTGTTGGTGAAGCTGGATAGCAACAATTGGAGTGATTTGAGAATTTTGGATTTCAGACCCCCCTCCACTTAAAGTCTTATGTTGGGGAAGCCGGACCCATAAGATTACCCAATTAAATTACAGTCTATAGTTTTCAGTGCACACTGGGAATGAGTTTTCTTAATTTGAATTTTAACAAAAATAATCTGTGGTGTTCTGCCAAGGGAAATTAGTTAAATTAATATTTCTTTAGTTACGTAGGCTAAGGATCTACACAGTTTTGCCCCCCTGTTCCCCCACCCGCCTGCTATAAAGGGAAAGGATTTAAGGCCAGCAGATCCCCCACCTTTTGGTTGCCAAGGGTTCAATTTTGCTTACATAGAAACCTCTGTTTAAAGTTCAGGAAAGCCAGCTGCATGTCAGGATTCTCTGGAAGGACAAGGCATGGGTCTGGTCACTCCACTCTCAAGGATGATCCCCAGATCTTCATCACTGAGGTCTGCACCATGTTGCATGGCCGTTTGGCAATTTCCTGCTGTTTTTACAAAAAGCATAATAGTTAGAAGCATTTAATTTAATTCCCATATTCCTAATGTTACCCTCCACCAGCATGCAAACTCTCACATTCAGGACATGTTAAAAGCAGCCAGAAACCCATTTTAGATGGCCATCACAGTTCCCTGAGTCACAGGTGGATGAATTGTATGTCACCAAAATCGCTGGGACATTATCTAAAAAATGAAACATACATGTAATCAGTGTGACTTGATGCTGGGAAAATGGACAGTCCATTTAAACAAAGGGAATCTTCATATGTGCAAATGTGAGCATCCCTTCCTCCAGGCCATTTGCCATTTGCCACTCTGGACCAGCCAGTGACCAGAGTTTTTTTATTAGTTTCTTTGAAATTGGTTGTTTGAAGTTGGTTGCAGCTCGTAAATACCCGGGATACACCGGCTAGTACCATTTGTCCTGCCCCGAACTGGGCTTTCAGAGACAACAAGTCTGGCAGGCACTTGGTTTTTGACACCCTTAGCAGGACACACTTTATTGCAGTTGCTAATAGCTGGGGGGGATGTAAAAGCCAGGATTCCAGCAAGGGAGTTCTTTGTGAAGTTTTCCCATCAACAAACCAAAAGGGTCTGCCTTGGGACTAAATGAAATCTTCATGTGACCCATGGAACACAGTTTTTCTTTTCCCTTGTTGTCTGTATTTTGCATGTGAAGCATAATATATATTACATCTTGTTTACACGCACTATGTCTTTTCCCTGGCATCTTTCTGTTTGAAGGGGACCATTTTTCTCTTGTCTTGCTTTAAACGGCGAACAAACATGCAAAGCCATTTTGGGTGTCAGTGTTAGGATTCTTTGGTGGGGAAAAGCAGGGCAGAGTGGGGTTTCATCTGACATCCCCTTTGTTTTTTCTTATATTTTTGTTTTCTTGGAACCCGTCTGTCTCAATTTACTTCGTTTTATATTTTTATATATATATATAGAGAGAGAGAGAGAAACAGAGTGAATTACTTAGTGCTCATTGTAAAAAGGAAGAAAATAAATGAATACGGTTTTGTGAAAGGTGAAAATGTCTTGTTTCATAATTGTATGCTGTTGTTGTTTTTGTCAATTCAGTGTAAATCTTCTGGGGAAAGGTGGTGTCTAAAAAGCACTGAACCTTTTTTTCTTTCTATATAAATAACTTGCTTAACTTCCAGCCTGGAGGCAAGAGGGGAGTCCGGAGAGTACCCTAGGGATCCCGGAAAGAAAGAATCAAGGGGGTGCCATGCCACACCCCTAACCCAGAGACGGAAGGGGAGCCTAGAGTGTCCACTCCCTAATGAAGGAAATTGAAACAGACGGGTTCCAAGAAAACAAAAATATAAGAAAAAGAAAAGGGGATGTCGGATGAAACCTCACTCTGCCCTGCTTTTCCCCACCAAAGAATCCTGGAAGAACGATGGGGTGTAATCAAAGGCCCCCAAAAATCTTAGTTTCCATCTGGTTTTTCATCTTTCCTTTTCATTCTTCAGATGGTTCCTCTGCTAAAATTTCATTTGGCTCCTCAATCAGTCATAAAGTGTGTCTGGGATGACAGCTTTTCAACTGATTGATGTGGACCCATTTTTCTTCTGTCTGTTCTACTTTTGGTATGCAGATCTTGTAGGCAACAGTTTTTATTTCAGCTACAATTTAAGGCACCACGCCAAGATGTGAGAAATGTCTGCTTCTTGGTCTGATTCCTTTGGAAATTGTACAGGTAAACCATGCCCCCTACGTCATACTCTTTCTTGGTGGTCTTTAGATCATAATAGGTCTTCATTCCTTAAGCCAACTTTTCTAAATTGTGCTGAGCATAAGCATGAGCAAAAGCATGCTGGAGGTGCTTCCTTAAATGTTAAATGTACTTATGAGTAGTGGATGCATTTATCAGTGTCTACTCCTGAGTTCTGTAGAGCAGATGCTGAGGTAAAACCATTTTTCATCCACTCAATTTGAGACATGTTTGTTGCAGAAGAGGTTGCAGACCTAATAGCCATCAGGACCAGCGGTAATCAGATGTCCAAACTGTGTCCAGAGTTTGTGACAAATTTCTTTAAGATACTCACAATTGTTTTGTTGTATTTCTCTACGGCTTGAGGCCAGGCAATAGGCAATGTGGAGTTTTCTTTTTACCCCTAGAATCTCCCACATTTCTGCCATCACCTCACTGGTAAAAAGACTTCCTCGATCTGACTCAATCCTTTGAGGGAAGCCAAAATGAGAGAAGATGTGATTGAGCATTACTGCAGCAGCTGTCTCCACCTTACAAGCATTTCACAGTCAACATGTACCTGTTTCCTCTAGAGGAGCGAATCATTTGCCCATTGAAATCAACTTGCAAATCTGACCAAGGCAGTGTCATTCCCCTTTTTTGTAGAGGAGCTCTGTGTGGGAGTGAACTGGGTTGAAATTGAGCACACAAAAGACAGCCCCTTGGGTAAGTGTGAATGTCCTGGCCCATGTGTGGCCAGTAGGCAATATTGTGCAAGATTTCTAATGTCGTGTGATGCCCCCTTTGACTGACAGTGGCTGTGTCATGGGCATGGTTCAACATCAGGCTTCGAAAAGAGGTAGATATCACCTACTCGTCACAGCCAGATAGGGCTCTCCTAACCAAAAAAACTTTTTGGATCCAGAACATCTTGGAAAACTTCATCAACACCCAGAGATCCTCTTTGCCGGTAAAATCCAACTCTGTTAGAGGAAAACACATGGTCTTCAATTTGTCGATAACATTTCCGAATGATTGGGTCCTCTTTCTGAGCAGTGATCAAATCTGCATTTGGGGTATCTTTACTCCACTGGGCTGTCGAGAGATGACTATTTACACAAGTTTGTTACCTGTTGATGGTGGCAACTTGGTCATCTCATTGGAGGACACCAGATCGTCAATTTACTGGATCACTTTGGCATGCTTTAGGGGTTTATTGTTGGCACAAAGCATGCCTCGATTCTTTCAGTTAATCAGGTGCTCCATGAACCCATTCCTGACATAATCAGAGTCAGTGATTATGACCAGTTAATTGAGTTGGTGGTGCACTGCAGTTGGGATGGCTTGATGAATGGCCATCAATTCTGTAACCTGACTACTTCATTTTGTTGAACACAATCATGTAAGTCTGCCAAACCTTGCGCTAGCGGACTCTTCTTGTTTTGACCTCCACAGAAAATCCTTGCATGGACAGAATCCAAGAAGTAATTCTGGAATTACTAACATTCCCTGCCTGGATTCTGTCACTTTGTAAATATTGCAAGGGCTGGTGAGGAGTCTCAACAATGATGTGCTCCCCCTGGATGAATGGCCGATAATTAGTCAATGCCCACACCGTTGCCAGGAGTGCCTTCTTGAAGTCATTGAATCTTTCCTCCACAGAGGACAAAGTCTTGCTCGTGTATGAAATTACCTTGTTGACCTTGTCATGCTTTTGATAGAACACAGGTGTTAGGCAAGTTCTCCAAGAAGAACTCCTTGTTCTTTATGCGGTAAGCCAAACAAGGAGAATGGGAAAGGCTTTTCAGTTGTTTAACTGCCTTGGCATGTTCGGTACCCCTCTTCCACTTGACTCTTGCCTTTCATAAATGGACCAAGGGTCGAGTGACCTCTGCATAGTCTTCAATGAACTTCTGACTATAATTAGTGAGTCCACTGAGGCTTCTTAATTCTCACAGAGTAGTAGGGTCTTTTCATTTCAATAAGGCTTCCACCTTCTTTGACTGGGGATTAAGACCCTTGGGTGATCTATTGCCCTAAGAAGTTCACTTGGGTGTTACACCTATGTGCCTTCTGAAAGGACAGTTTTGCTCTGGCTTTATGCAACTGTGTTAGAACATAGCAGATTTCTGCTATATGCTCCTCCACATTTGAGCTCTTAATCAGAATATCATCTACATAGGCCAGGTTTTCCCATTTGCCAAAGTCGGGCATGCCCTTATGTAGAAAGATGTTGAACTCATTACCAGAGTTTGCGTATCGAAAGGGGGTTTGGGTCCATGTGTACTGCTGCCCCCAAAGGTACAGGCAAACTTGTACTGTTCTTCCCTACTCACGGATACTGTCCAGTATCCGTTGGATCTAGGCCAGTCCCTGATCAATGTAGGGAAGTGGTCATCTTGACATGTGGAGTCCCATTTGTTCAACTCCCTCAGGTCTGCACATAGTCTCCATGGACAATTCGGTTTGAGTATCCCCAGTACCGGGTTGTTCAAGGTACTGTGGATAAGACGATTCATCAAACTGGATTCTAAGTTCTTAATAATCTCTGTGAGTGACTCCATGAACACGAGAGGTAACCGGTATTGTTTGACAAATCTTGGAGCCATCTCGGGGTCCGTGGGTATGGTGGTTGAATGAATGGATGTGCATCCACAGTCGTATGAGTCCTTTTAAAAGATATCTTGGAATTCCAGGAAGACCTGTTTCAGCTTTTGTCTTTGCTCCTCTGTCTCACAGGCATCAGCAAGATTGGTCCATTTCTCGACCATCAGCTTGGAACCTGTAAAGACCTCGGGCTTGGCATTTTCAAGGGTATCCTCCAATTGAGTGGAGAGATCTATTTTGATGGTGTCGACCTGGACAGCAGGTTCCAGGGATTTGAAGAAGTGGTGCTTAACTCGGAACACTACCTCCTCCCCCGTGATGTCACAGGTCACCTCTTCCACCCTGTAGGTGTAGGAAAAGTACACCATGAAATTCCCCCGATGCCTAGTAAAAAATCTTTTCTGGAGGAATGCCGTTGCTGATGTAGAAACAGTCATCTGAGATTGGTCCCATTATTTCATTACCTAAATCAATAGAATAATGCTGGGTATCAACAACCATTCCAATAAAGGTGTCGGCGCCCGAAATGATACTTTTAGGGTCACTGTTAGCCACCGATTTTTGAATGGTGTTGTGTTCTAAGTCTGCTAGAGGTGTTAGATTTAAATACAAACCTTGTTGTTGGAGATGGGAATTTAAATTTATATAGGCATTCTGATGTTTGAGGTTCTGTCCTCGCATAATTTTGAGGGAACTAGTAAATTGTCGCACCTTTCCTGGGATGGTAACCTCTTTCTTCTCCCACTTGAACTTCAAGTGCTTAAGGCAGCAATTGACCTGACAGAATTGCTTTTTCCATGTTGTCAAAGCCCATGGGGTTTCCCCACAGACAGGCTCAAGGCTTTATTATTAATTAGGTCCAAATTGATTCGAATCGGTTGACTATGTCACTGCCCAAATAAAAGGGGGAGGGGACATCTCTCACAACCCAACATATGTGTTCTATGATTTTTTTGCCAAGGGACATTTTTAGCATGTACTTGCTATACAGGTGATGTTTGGAATTTGGGGTATCCATACCTATTTCCCATTTGTCAATCATTTTAAATGTTGAAATGGTCTGATCCTTTGGGAGTTTCCTGAATAATTCTTCACTGATGAAGCTCCTTCCCTTATTCAGGCATACTCTGGCGAGCACCGGCTCCTTCCCCTCATTTAACTGAATGGGGAAAAACAACTGTTTGCCCTTTTTCTGAATGTCAATCAAACTTTGAGTGGATTCTTCCTTATCTGGTTTCCCGGTACCCAGGGTTTCTATTGCTTTTGGACTGGTGTTAAATTTTAGGGTGTTCCATTCCAGTGTGGATTGCCACTTAAAACTGGGAGGAAGGTTGGTTTTCAAAAATAGAGAAGGGTTCTAATCACCTGTTTGTTTTCCTGTTCTCCTACAGAGATGGCAGTGATGTCTGGGACGTGGTTGTTCTTGAAATGGAATTCTATTTTCTTAGAAACTCAATCAATTAAATGACAGGTACCATTCAAACTTACATTATTGGTACTCATTTTTAATGTTATAGGCCGGTTAGTCTTGGTCCAGAGGACCTTATTTACACAGTCGTTCCAAGGTGATACCCTCTTCAGTAGATATTTCCCCAGTAAACAATGTGTGCCCTTTGGAGCCACAACTATCACCGGATGTTTAACTCGATGTCACCCAATTTTTATTTCCCGATCCACAGTCCCTTCGACGGAAATGTCATTCCTGTTGAAATGTTGGCGTTGTCCAGGAAGTGGTGTGAGGGGAATTTGGTGGCCCTCCCCCGTCCTGAGTTTAGTTGGTCAAATGCCTTTTTGCACAGGCTGGTGGCTTGGGGTCCAGTATCCACCAGAGCTGATAATTCACACTGACCCTGCACCCTGTCCAGTGCATAGAATCAGCCATCTTTCTCCTCCAAGGTGCAAGGAAAGTGGGAGTTATTTGACAGCCCATGGTCATTTTCTTAATATTTAACTCCAACACTGTGTAATCTTGGGTAATTTTCTGTGTCAGAGTTTATGAATTTGTAAATAAACTTTTGCAACTAACAATGGCTGGATTTGGGGAATCCTCTTTCTCCCCCAATTCTTTGCTCTCCACCTTCAACTGGAGGTACTTCTCAGAAACAGTTTGGGGAAAGGACACCCCCTCAGTTTCAATTCTGTCTGACTCACCATTTTGGGATTCATGGGTTTCATGATCTGGTTTGGTTTCCATACTTACCCAGTCCCACTCAGGGTCTTTTGGGAACCATTTCTTTTTGGGAGGAATCCCCCCATTTTTTAAAGAGAAGATCTGCTTACCTGAGTCCTCCAGGGACTCATCTTTTTCAAAGGGGATGATCTAGAGTTCCTCCACAAAGCGGGTTATCTTTGGCCTCTCCTACTTACCCTTTGCTGTTTGGGTTCTAACATTTCAGGGGTGGAAGAGTCACTTTCAGGTTGAGAGGTTTTTAGGGTTTCTGTTTGGGTGAAAAAGGAAGCTTCCTCTAGGGCTTTGCATCCCCCCTCACCTGGGCCTCAGGAACCTGGGCGTCCACCAGGGCCTCGGGAACCTGTCGTTTGTTGGATGTTCCCTCCTGTCATTTCCCCCCTGGGGCATCAGACGTGGGTGTTGGGGAATGCTAGGAAGCAGGGTTAGGTTGAGGGTTGGACAGAGCCCTCAGCATGCGCCCCAGGTCCTCCGTCAGTTGCTGCACCTGTCGCTCCAGCTGCAAGACCTTTACTGGGTTGTAGGGAGGTCTTGAGTCATACCTCTGCTGCTCCTCAAAAGGGCAACCATCCCTTCTCCTAGAGTAGCTCGGGTACTTGAAATTTTCCCCATAATTATTGAATCTCCCTTCTCCCGGGTCCTGGGGTCTATTGTCCTGGAACCGAGGAGAGAAAGGATGATTATTTTGGAAGTTCTGGTTCGGGGGATATCTGGGGAAATGTTTAGATTGCGAGGTGGTGTGATATTTTTCTCTCCTGAGTGAAGTTTGGAGGGAAGTTTCCCCGGGCAGTACTTACCTGATTGATTCCCCGCCTGGGCCGGGGGAGTGTATACATACCCCAGGATTGGTTTGGTACCCTTTTACCTAGGGCATTCGTAGGTGGCAGGGTATGAGTGATCATTGTTTTGTACCCCTGCCTGACTACCATTTGATTGGGCTGTGTTGGGGGGTAACTTCTGCCTTCCATTTCGCTTTGTTGGCAGGAGGGTTACTTTTAGGCTACCCCATCCCCAGATCCAATAGGGAGCGAGTTTTTACCTCTACCACCTTCACAGCAGCAGGTGTGTTAGATGGTTTGGGGTTTTTGGGGGTGTTGATACTCTCAGCCGGGTTTTGGACCTCATAGATCCTGGTGCCCTGTTCAATCACCCAATCTAAGGTTCTGTGCTCATGAAACTCATGCACCAATCGAGTCATTATGTACTTGGGGAGTGCATGGAAATATGTAGGTATGAACTCCTTACTATTTGTGTTCACCTGCAGTGAAGTCTGAGCAAATGCACACTTTAGCTCCTGCACAAACTATATAGGTGCCTGATCCTCCCCACATTGCAAATTATATGCAGCCTTCCAGGCCTCCTGTGGATTTCCATGTAAGGAGAAATGTTTTGAAATGGCCACCCTATAGGTGGAACATTTATAATGATCCTGGTCCTCCAGTCCTGCAAAGAAACTGGAGTACTTAGGAGAGACGGTCCATTTAGCGAATGCTATACAATTCACATCATTTCTGATCTGGAAAGATGCCATCATCTGCTCAGAAAGTTCCAGGTGCTCATATACTGAATACTTGGCATTTTTGTGTTATGGGGTCAGGAAGCTTTTCATGGCCTTGATTTGTCTTATTGGGTCTTTCGCAAAACCCTTGCTCTGTGTCCCTGTCTTTTTCTTCTTCTGCACCTGAGTCCATTCACCTCCTGACTCAGAGCTGCTATTGGTACTGTATTCCCTCTCTTCAAGGTGCTCCCTATCTCTATGAGACTGGGAATACATCCCAGAACCACAGGGTCTGGAATCCACTTGCCTGTGCCGCTGTGAAATCTCAGGGTCATTTCCTCTGTAGTCACCTTTTCACACAGAATAATACTCAGTCTCTTCCTCAGACTGACTCAACTGAAGGTAAGGAGGTTTTTAAGATACCCTTCCTGGGCTAAAGCTTTCAATGTTCTTCTCCAACGAAGCGAGCTAGGTGGTCATTCTGCAATCTCATTTTTTAAGTCCAACTTCCACATTTCTAATCAAGGGAGTTTTCATGGTCTGAAGCAGTCACTGGATTATTCTTAACATCCCAGGGCACACTGGTCTGGCCACCTTCCCTTCTATGTGATAGAGGTGAGTACTCCTCAAACTCAGATAAGGGCTGGCCTTCTGGATCAGTTTGGCTTTAGGTGGAAAGCATGAGGTCTGTCGCAGACGGCCCATAGGAAGTTGTGGTTAGCTGGCATGAGGTTCCTGATGGGGAAGGCATCACCCAAGGATCAGATGGCCCTTTCCCATACCCTGATTGGTCAGGGTGCCTCAATGACTGTTTGTCATTTTTAATTTCATTTGCCAAATTCTCACACCTGCTTCTCTCCTTATTTCCTTATGGTGTTCAGAGAGCTGGCTTTTTAACTCTGAGACCAGTCCCTGATGGGCCTTGAGCACTTTACTCTGAACAATTAAACACTGTGTTAGGCATCACTAGCGAACAGTGAAACACAGTAATGTACAAAGAGGTTTTTTCTCTATTTAAAGCACATTGACATCTGTAAGAAGACCTAATTGATCTCAAAGTATGGCTATATCTGATAAATTGTGCTACAACTGTGTGTGTCGTGACTAATGAACAGCGTAGACAGCACGGTACAAAATGTTTTTCCTATTTGGAGCACGTTGACATCTGTAATAGTACTTAATTTTTCTCAAAGAGAATGGACATATTTGTAATCTCTATGTTACCAATGTGAACACTAATGCAATTTATGGCACACATGCACCTCTTGTCATTTTCTGAGGTATTTCTTTAACCCATGCAACATTTTTTCTTGCTCTTGGGTTTGTCCATGTAGCCGCCACATGTACACGAGGATGACTGACCTTTCCCCACGGTACGTCATTACACACTCATCATTACACACTGGTAATCATTTTTATCAACGGGCGCGCACTGGCTGCACCACTTGAGCAGCCACAACTATCCCTGATATCTAGCAGCTCCACCAACAATGATGCCAGGATCACACTGCCTTTTTTGAGCAGCACACGCTGCTATCCAGCATTGCACAGATGTCGCTTTTACCCGCAGCTCATTGCCATGGCAACTTGCGACAACAAAATTCGATTTTACTTTTTATTTTATCACAATTTCACCATCACCCCGGACATCAATGTAAATTGTCTGTTTTTGCCATATGATACACAGAAGGCCAGGATTACACAATTGCTTTCCTCGCCTTGGGTTCCTGCCACGTCAACAGGCTCAAAATGTCCACCGCTGTAAGAATAACTGTAGCCATGACAACAGGACAAACATTTTGTGCAGACTGCTGGAGGCACCAGCGCCCTACAGCAGTGTGGTGCTGGAAATGCATTGGAGGGACTGGGACTCCCTGTCCTTGTCCTGAAGTCCTTTTTCATTGGTGTTCTGTATTGTTTTTTGCTCAGGAGTCCATGTGGGACTCCTGGCAGTGCAGCTCTTCCTATTTTTGGTTTGGTATACAGACCCATGGGATACCCTTATGGCACCCATGGGTGGGAGTACATCCCTCTGTCCCTAGTGTATTTTTTTGGGCACCTGTGTGTGGCCCACAGAGCAGGGTATGGGCTGGTGGCAGCTCCATGCTGAATTTGACAGGTGCTCTGAGTATCCTCCATTTTGGGGATACCCAGGCACTGCCATTGGAATCAGTTGCCTGTTACCTGGTTTTCCCAAAGACATGGGAAGCCCTGACTCTGTCCCTTCCCCCTGACTGGCTGTTGGGTGGAAGTTCCATATATGGTATTGTAGTGAAGTCCAGGCCAGACTACCTGGAGCCTTCCCAGTGACTGTATGTTGTGGGTACACCCTGTAGGTGGGACCTGAGTTAATGGAGTGTGTGACCAATATGCACTTCATGTTGTGGATGTCTGGTTTCTGGTATGAAATACAATGACTGAGACAGCCCTGCCCGAAACTGGTATGAATGCAGTGTGTAGTGTTGAATGGCTGGGTACTTGTCCCATTACACATTCCTTGTTGAGAGTGTCTGAGAGGGAGAAGAATGGCCTGAATGTACTGTGCGCCTGATTGGCTGACTGACTGCCTGAATGCCCTTCTGAGTGATTGGTTGCCTGACTGTGACCCAGCAGAATGAATGGGAGATCATCAGTATATCTGGGGGCCTCTCACTGCTATAATTCGTTCAGAAGCTGAAGTTGAAACTGACATCGAAAATGACGCCGTTCAGAAGCTGAAGTTGACACTTGAAGCTTACCCTTGAAGCCCAGCTGGAAGAAGAAGATTTGCTGCTGCATTTGCTTCGACCCGATCTGAAAGCTGTCCAGTTCATTGAGGACTGATCCGAGAGAGGACCTGGTTAGGCGTCATCTTATCGAGCTCCAAGGGACCATCGAGCACTGCTAACATTCACTGAAGCTCCCTGTAAGTCAGACCCTCGACAGGCTGCGGACCGGAGACGAGGACCACTGAGAAGAACGAAGAGAAGCACTGGACATTCCATCCACCGTTGTCGCCCAGGGTTCGCTATAACTGCTGGAGGCCCGTCGAAGCTGTGTTGCCCAGAAGCAGGGACCGATTGACGCTGTGCCATCGACGACCGGAAGCCGCAACGCTCCATTGATTAAGACATTTGATTCCCAGACGCTCTTGTCCGCACCGCCGACTGCCTTATACCGCCGGAGAAGGCCAGGCCGTCGACACACAGAGGAGCATCCGCAGGTGGGTTTCCCACCACCCAAAGACCGCAGAGATGCTGGATGACTCGACACCCTTGCTTGGCCAAAGTTCTTCACAAACTCTTTACGGTCCTGAACTATCAACATCGAGGTGCCCCGCACACCTCATCCTTGCTGGACGTCTTTGACTCGTTGTCGATGAGCACCGCCAAGACAGAAGCTGTTGCCTCGACGCCACCGAACTTTTCATCAAGGATCATCAACGCCAAATTCACTTTCTTCGAGGCCCATTGATGATCCGTGGCTCCTGCTTTGAAGGGAGTCACTCAAGAAGGATCCATCGACTCCTCCTCAAGGAACTCTGCTATTCCAGGTACATTGGGGTGGTAGAAAGACTTTAGAAGGAAATAAGACTAATTGAACAATATATGGACTGGGCTTGTAGTTTATCTTTATTTTACAGGTTGCCCAGGTGGGGGATCTCCACACAGAACTGTGTCTAGTGGTAGAGGCCAGTATTCTGCCAATTGTTCTAACCAACTGCTTTCCTCCTATGCCTATTGTTGGTTACCTTTATTAATTGATTTGTGTGACATTTGACCAGAGTACAGTTGATGCACTTTAATGAAATCGGATAATAATTGTGGTACCACTTAGAACTGTATATATTTGCCATTGTAGATTAACTGAGCACAAAGTGAGTTATTGTGATTGTGTACATAACTTTGAACCTTAATTATATAAGGACTGTGTTTTCACTAATACAGTGTGCGGACATTCCTTTGTGGGTGCTTGGGGACTACACTGTACTTAAGAACCAGCCCGCATCACCTCCTGAGAAGTTAGGCCTTGATTGCTCGACCATAGCTACCGAATAGAGAATCTTGGCTGGGGTCCTCTGTGCCTCTCCTCTGCCATATAGAGAGCAGGAACACAGACATCCCCATCCAGTTTTTAGAAGCAGTGATTGCATTCCCCACGAAAGGTAAGACTGATTTACCCTTCCTCACTAACAGTATGGGACGTGTTTTACAACTAGCCTGCTACTGGGAATGGGGTCCTACTCCCTATTCTGTGTGTTCTGCACTTCTACACGCGCTAGAACGATTCGGTAGGAAAGACACCTCTCATCTCCCTGACATACCTCATAGAGGGGCCTCCGCATTTCTTATGTCATCCCATAGGTGTGATCCTGCGGACGCACCGCCATCTACATGCCATTACCCACCAACCTATTTGGATTTGGCTTACCAAATGAGGTAAGATGGACTAATTAGTTTGCTTTGAGCAGTTTGTGTTAGCATTGGACACTGACTCTCTACCTTTGTGCATTGGTATTAATACCCCTTTCCCATAGATTGAACTTCGCCACAGGATAATTACTCAGTCCTGGTCGAGGACTTATTGAACAGTCCATATGGTCTGCCATCCCTCACTGTGGTTCCAACTTCACACAGTAAGTACTTGCAGATCCGTCTCCAATCAGAGACACCTCAATTTTCAAATCATGCATTGATTGCCCTAACTAATGCAAATAGTTATAGTTTAGAATCCTGCGCACACTCCTTACACGTCTCTCTGTCCCATCTTTCCAACATAGTCCACAGGAAGCTCCCACCACCACTTATCTAGTCCTGGTGAAGGCCCACACAAAAACAGCTACAAATTCGGCTCTCTAAGGCCGAAACACAGTCGTGTTGACTATATGACTTTTAGTCTCAGTGTCCATTTTACACTTGTTTTATTTTGGTGCATTTAAGCACTATGCACTATTTGTTTAAGATGTGTTACTCATGTGATCCTTCGAGGTTCCCACGGTATGTACTTGTCATTGACTAATTATCCAAGACAATGACTTCGGATGAGCACTAACTGTATCTTTTGTTGTTTGTGTCTGTATAAATATTGAGAACCCTGCTGTCACATTGTGACATATAGTAAAACTGTTGAATAACCAGCAACACAATAAACTTCTCTCAACATAAATAAATCACACAAGTGAGTTGAAAAGAACACAAATCACAATTCTTTACTTTCTACAAATGTCACTTCAAGAAATCATTAATCTGATCAATAAACAAAAACAATTACATTTGCAATGCTGTGCAATTTCGATTTTACTGCGTGCTTAAAAGGACTGGCAGTTTTGTGTACATATTTGTACAAATCCATACGGCAATTATGATTTCACCCACAATTGTTCCTTAAAGTAAACACAGGTGGCCTCATTATAACCTTTGCGGAATGGGTTAACGGGCGCCGCTAATGGTGGCGGACCCGTTAAACCCATTCTGCAAGAGTACAAGGTTCCCTCGCGGGACCCGATGTGGACGTCTGGTTTTACCAGACGTCCATAGCGGGTCCCGCGAGGGAACCAGGGAGCTAACAACGGGCCGGTCGTAATCGGCTCGTTGTAAGCTCCCGCACCCATTCCCATTGAGCCCTATGGGGGCTCAAATGGGAATGGGGAAGGTCCGGGCCCGGGTTCCCTGTAGGAGGAATTACCGGGCTCTCCAAACTCGGAATGGCCCGGTTATTCCCCATTCAGGGAACCCGGACACGGTTTTGGTAGCAGCCACCGCCAAAGTCGTAATGAGGCCCAGGGTGATTTAGCAGTGGGTTTTTCAGACCCCGACCCCCTACTTTGGTCTGTGTTGGGGAAGTCTGACAGAAAACTTGAGATGAATGAAGAATTTTGGATTTCAGAACCCCCTCCACTGAAAGGCCTGTATTGGGGAAGCTGGACCCATAGGATTATCCAATTAAATCACAGTATATAGTTTTCAGCACACACCAGGAATGAGCTTTGTACATTTTGAATTTTGAGAAAAATCACCCCGTGCTGTTCTGCCAAGGGGAATTAATTAAATTAATATTTCTTTAGTTAAATAGGCTAAGGATCTACCCAGTTCGCCCCCTATTCCCCTAACCTGCTGCTATAAAGGGACATGATTTAAGGCCAGCATATCCCCACATTTTGGTTGCAAAGGGTTCCATTCTACTTACATAGAAAACCTCTGTTTAAAGTTCAGGAAAGCCAGCTAAATGTCATGACCCTCTGGGAGGACAGGGCAGGGGCCTGGTCATAGCAATCTCAAGGATGGTCCCCAGCTCTTCACCATAGAGTCCAGTTAGCCTTTTGTAGGCCTCCCTAGCAATAGACAGGTCCACCCAGATGCCATTAATAACATATTGTACAGGATTTACACAGGATTACTTATATACAATGGACATTGATAGCATATTGTACAGGATTTACAGAAGTACTAGGCATAAAACAATTGTACATTGAGCAGGAGTCGGGTGCACCATGGATTCAGCTTATACCAGGCAGAAACGTCTAGGTATGTAGACAAGAGTTCTTGAGATATTAGCCAACTTTTGACTTTACTTCTGAAAGAGGGATAGGATGGTTTGGATCCGAGTGGGATAGGTAATGTATTCCAAAGTTTGGAGACAAGTACGGGGAAGCTGTTGCCACCCGCCTTTTGAAGTTTGAATCTTGGGATCTTGAGGCAATGAGCTTGTGCTGCTCTGCTGGGTCGATCAGAGATGTTTTGTGAGAAAAGGTTGCACACGTAGCAGGGTGCACGGTTTGCGAGGCATTTGTGCGTGAGAGATAAGGATTTGAATTTGATTCTCTCGTTGATAGATAACCACTCGAGACTGAGTCTGGTTCCCGAGATATGTTGGGCTCTGGGGATATTCATGGAGGACCTAATGGCATTATTTTGTAAGACTTGAAGCTTATTAATGTTCCAATGGCTGGTACCTAAGTAGAACGCTTTACAATAGTTGATTTTCAACAGTACTAGTGCTCTGGCTATGGTGATGCAATTGTTATTAGTTAGAAAAGGTCTGCATGCTGTGATTAGTTTGCACGTGTATGCCATAGAGGATGTTATTGCGTTTGTCGGGCTAGGGTTAGAGTGGAATCTAAGTAGATACCAAGAGTTTTTACGTCTTTCGAAACCATGATAGGATTGCCATCAATGATGAAGGAGTCAAAGCTAGCATCTAGCTTGCTATGACTGTATTGTGATCCGAGAAGGAGTAGCTCTGTCTTATCATCGTTAAGAGAGAGCCTGTGTTGCGCCATCCAGGCCTGAATGACCAAGTAAATGTTATTAAGTGCTTTGGAGTGAACTGAGTGATCGCCAGTGATGGGGATGAGTATTTCGGTGTCATCTGCATAATTAGTGTAGGTGACACCCAAATGGCCAAGATTATCAAAAAGGGGCTTCGTAAACACATTATAGAGGGTTGGCACCACGCAAGAACCTTGGGGGATTCCACAAGTGACTGGAGCCAGTTCGGCAGAGGCTGTCAGCGAGAAGACCCTCATTGATCTGTTCTCCAAGAATGATTGGACCCACTTGGTAGCTTTTTCTGTGTGCTGCTGAGATGAGCTGGTTGCATTGGACTTGGTGACTAACCAAGTCAAATGCTGCTGACAAATCAAGCAGTAAGAGGAGGGCGAGTTTACCGTTGTCTTTGAGTTTTTCAATTTGAGTTTTCAAGTCAATCAATGCGGTTTCCGTCCCGTGTCTAGGTCTAAAACCTGATTGCCTAAGGCCGAGGAGGTTGTTAGTTTCTAGGTGCTCCTAGAATCTACAAGTAGGCTGCTCTATCCAGGATTTTTAAAAGGAAGGGGACTGTTGTAATAGGCCTATAATTGGTAGGGGTACTGCAGTCAAGTGAAGGTTTCTTGAGTAACGGGAGAACCCAAGCATCTTTTAGATTGTTTGGGACTATAGTTGTATTACAGGAGGCGTTAATTATGGAGGTGATGAACAGAGCCAATTCTTTGGTGGCCTCCTTGATGATGGGGGTTGGGCATGTATCTTCCTGGCAGTTAGATGGTTTCAGTTTGAGTATTATGTTTTCTACATCATGAGTAGATAGCGTGGAAAAATTGAATAGCTTTCTGGTGAATTGGGACGGAGCTTGAGAAGTCATTTGTAGTGTGGCGAGAGAAAGACTTGTTTTTTTGTATTCGTCTTTTTCTTGGAGCATGGTAATTTTGCCTAGGAGTGCTTTTTGAATGTTAGAGCACCATGTGATATCTTTGGCACAGGTGTCAGGGGCGGTAGACAGGGATTCCAGTTCTTTCAGAATGTTGAAGAGTTCTTTAGTACTCGACTTAGCTTGGATGATCCGGTTGTTGTACGTGTTGTTTTTTTGCCTGTAGTATCGCCTCTTTATAGTTAAGGGATGCTGACAGAAGATTGCCTTTGTTGGTTTCAATGGAGAGGCTCTTCCAGAGGGCCTCTGCATTTCTTTTTTTTTTCCGTAGGTCTCTGAGGTGCGGCGTAAACCATGAATTGAGATGTGCGCGGGGTTTAGGCTTGTACAGTTTGCGTGGGGTGATAGTGTTTATGGCCTTAAGGAGGGTTTGGTTATAGATGTCCACTAAAACAGTGGGGTCTGTATGTGATTCAGTGCAGTTGGTGAGGATAGTTAGAATAAGTAGAAGCAATTTCTCTAATGTTATGTCCCTGTTGTTCCTTTTGCGTGACTGGGGAGAAAGATTCTGCTTTGGTTGCTGATTATCGTGTTTGATAGTGAATGAGATCAGATGATGTCAATATCTAAGGCGTTGGTATCATTAGTGTCTTGGATGCCTAGATAGAGGTCACCCAATAAAATGATCTGGGAGCTTAGTTTGGTTTTAGCTGAGAGAAGGGTAGTGATGGCTTCTTCGAAGGTAGATACTGGCCCTGGTGGGCTGTAAATAAGATGCACAGTGAGTGTTTTTTTGGCTGCTTGACAGACAGTAATTCTGCTGATGGGAAACGTTGGCCCGATAGAGGTCTGAGACCTAGAGAGGTTTTGGAGATGAAGGCAACACCCCCACCCTTAGTATGGTTGGAATCTCTGTCACATCTAATAATAGAATACTCATTAGGGATGACAAGAGAGAGAGTGGCAAAACTAAAAAGCTGGGATATTCATCCTGCCTTGCTTTATTGCATTCAACTGTTATACAGTAACACAACGGTCGCTGTTCACCTAAATAAGGAGAGGGCTCTTTCAAACTATACTTTAACTCACCGGGGGCTCAAACAAGGCTGCCCATTGGGCCCCATAGTCTATAAACTTTATACGGCAGACATGGAGGAAGTTCTAAAGGCAACTAGAAATGTTCCACCAACCATAAATGCAATAAAGATTACAAGTATGTCATATGCAGATGACATCATAATCTTTGATCGAACACTGATCGGCCTTCATCACCCTTTGGAAGTATCAGATCAATATGCCAAAGAAAACTTTATGGTGATAAATAAAATCAAAACGAAAACAATGTGTCTGAAGGAGTCATCCTCCAAGCCCAGGAACTTACAATGGAATTATGACAATACAAATCTGACCACCGCAAAGGATGTTCTATACCTAGGATTTCCAATATGGTCTACCCCAGTGGCCTTGCTATATGAGGAACATATTAGTAACAAAGTAAGGAGGAGATGGGCAGCCATAAAATCCTATGCGGAGCATAGGGGCGGCAGTAACATCGAAGGTTATGTACAAATATACAAATCAAGCATAGTGCCTGCTATTCTCTACGCATTGGAAACTATTTCTATCAGTGAAGTTGCTTGGCTCCAGAAATTTGAGGCTAAACTCCTCCCCTCAATTATAAATATGCCAAGAGGAGTTCCAGTAGAGGCCTTGTGCTTGGAGTACGGCCTACAACCCTTGCTCTCCATTTGGACCTATAAAAGGGTTATGTTATATCTTAAAATCGAAAAGATGGCATTAAGCTCGAACCACCTTCTTCAATTATTGTGCAAAAACCTGGAAAAAAGTAATCCTAACAAATTTGTTAATGATCTGCACACCTTCACGGAAGAAGTCTTGAATAACTTAGGCCTCACCTTGGGAGAAATTTGTGAGCGCCCAGAATGTGCCTTACTCATAAAAAGAAAATCACTGAGATGGACATTTTCAGGGCAACAGATAAACTGAACAGTCTGAAGAGATATAGAGACTATTTACATCAGGGCTTTGAAAAAGGTGAATTTAGAAGTTACCTAACAAAATGCTCTAATCCGGCCCTGCAGCGATTTACGATGCAACTGAGGTTTAACATACTAGGCACAAAGGAATATACGAAGAAATGGAATAAAACTGATTAAGATGACATGTGTAGACATGACAAGCAGACACATACTAACAGCATGTGCCATACTCAAACCATTGTATGTTAAAGGATATGGGGGCTTTGTTAGAGATATTGAAAATATACCCCGAGATCAATTTTGGTCAACCCTGATGGGCGCAGAATCCATAGTTATTAATGCGGCCTCTTTCAACATATGGAAAATTAGGGCAGCCAATTGCTAGTTTTCTTAAATAGGATAGTACTGTTTCTCCTATTTACCATTTTTTTCATTTTTCCTATTTTATATGTATAGTAGTTAAGAAATTGTGTTTTTTTTTAATTCTTAAGTGATATTATCCTTTTAGATTATATATGTGTTTTCTTTCTCTGTTTTATCCTGTTGTTTTGATTAAAAAATGCAAAGGTTTGTTCTTTACGGAATATAAACTAAATGCATAAAAAAAAGAGAGAGTGGGCCCAGCTGCGGTATGTAGCCAGGTCACTGTGATAGCTAAGAAATCAAGATCTTGTGATGTGATGTAGTCCGCGATATCAAGTGAATGGGCTGGGAGTGACCTGTTGTTAATTAGAGAGCCCTTAATGGGAGGGATGATCTTGTTGTGGCTATGCTTGATGTGGGTAGGCATGATGATTTCGCAAGTTAAGTTGCCTTTAATGGAAAGATTCTTGGGGCCGGCTGATGTGAATCGGTTAGCCCGGGGTTTGGTCGAAGTGGTCGTTTTGGGTGCTGCTGTGGCATGTAGGAATCTTGTGCCCAGTCTATCATTTCTTTTTTTCAGTGTACAGGGAATATTGGGTGTCAGTTTCATGGCGAATTATTGGAGCCAAAGGGCCGGTGAGTCTAGGTAAGGGTTGTGCGTTGTGGGTGTATTGTGAAATGTAGTTTTGGATACTGGGTGAATGAATGCAGGGGGGCAGAAAGGCAGATGGAGGGATGCTGTTTGATAATGGGAGTATACTGCACATAGTCAAAGTGGTGCTGATGATATTGGGCATGTTGTTAACTGAGCAATTGAGCTGTGGCACTATGCAGAGTAGTAACTGAAGGTAGTGAGCTATATAACAAAGATGCATAGTTTGATGACAATGGTATGAGGCTATGCTAGTGTGATCACTGGAGGAGGTAGGAGCTTGGGCAAGTCAGATGCAGGTAATCCTAGGCTTGAAGAACCTGTGTGAACTGCTGATAGTGGATCTCGGTATGGGCGGGTGCAGTGTACAATTAGGTTAACACAGGAGGCTGGACAGACACAGTGTACGAACTTGGAAGCTTAAGTTGGGCAGGCATGTGGTTTGGAGGAGATAGCATCCAATGAGCCAGGCAAGTAGTGTGGACTAGTTGTAATGCAACAAAAATGCAATCAGTTACAATAAGTAGAATACGTGCGGAAACATGATTAGGCAAGCATATACTTCAGTCCAGGTAACAAATAAAGAATCACATAGGTAACAAGTCAGAGTATGATGCGGCAAGAATGGAAAGCAATCAATTGTACAACGAATGGGGCCAGCAAGTACAGTTGTGAATGCGTACAGTGCACTACTAAGAGGGTGAGGACAGTTAGGCTCGACACATAGGCCCTCATTACGACCCTGGCGGAAAGCGACTGACCGGAGCGCCACAGCGTAAATAGCGTTTCCGCCATTGCACGAAGGAGCAAAGTGCGGCCCATTCCGACCCATCGGGCACGAGCACCACGGCATGGCGGAAGTGCAAAGTCCGCGATGGCGGAAATGACCCCAAAACGGCCCACACCGCCGCCGTACGGCGCCCTAGGTGCAATACCGCCACCCCTCTTAGCGGTCACCGCAGTGTGCGCCTACCGGAAAGTACGGTGCCCGGAAATATACGGAAACGGAAGTTAAAACATGGGCCCGGAACGGGAAACATCCCGCCGAACACCTATAAATACACTAAAACCACACAACCACTAAAATCACTACCCTGAAACACACCCCAACCCGTCAACCACCCTAGCGAAACCAAGAAAAATGGGAAAAGCAGCGAAGAAAGCGTGCGACCGCAAGCGGCAGGTCCACTTCTCCCGTGAGGAACTCACCGTGCTAACAGAGACCCTCCAGGAGAATGCTGCCGTCGTCTTCTGCACGCAAATGACCAGGACGGCACTTGCAAACAAGAAGGCCATATGGGCTCTGGTGGCACAGCGGGTAAGTGCGGTGGGGACCGCACCCCGCACCCCACAGCAATGCCGCAAGCGATGGGACGACCTGCGGATACGCGTCCGCAGCATACTCTCTGCCAACCGCAACATTGCCACAGCCACCGGGGGAGGTCCTGAATCACCCATCAAGTTGACCCCCTGGGAAGAAATCTGTGCCTCCACCATCGGAATGGAGAGCATAGAGGGAGTCGGAGGGATGGAGAAAGGAGTGCAGACATCCGAAGATACAGGTAGGTGGGCCAGATAAAACAATGCCAAATCCACACAGTCCATCCATGTGAAGTACCATGCGTCCACATAGTGCAACAGAAACACATGTCCAGGAGAACGTCCACACACATCGGCCTGATAGCGCACGTTAAAACCCACAATAAATACATAAATAATTAAAAACCCCTAATACACGCACTACACGTGCAGCAGGCACACCCTAACTGCAGGCTGCCAAACAACTGCACCCTCACTCCACACACAAATCAAAGCACCTCCAAGGCCCCGACCCAAATCACCCTCAGGTACCACCCCAATGCATGTGATACAATGCCATTCTCATTCCCACAGACCCATCAATAACCCTCGCCCTCCTCTACTCCACCACAGGGTCCGATCCAAACGACGAGCTACAGGACACCCCTACCAGCACACCTGCAAAGAGGGCCAAGACCAACGGCCAGAGACCCTCCACCTCAGCTGCACGCATCAAGACACGGCAGCAGCACAAATCAGGTGGCAGCACAGAGGAGGGAACATCAACAGGCACCCCAGCAGCCAGCATGCCCACAACACCACCACCACAGGTCCCCCCAATGGATGCCACAGAAGGCACTGCCTCTGGTGGCAGCAGCACCATAGGTGACACCCCATTGATGGCAGCATGCTCCGACACAGAAAACGGGGATGCCGAAGTCAGATCCATCCATGACCTGTCCCAATCCCCCTGTCTGTCCCATCCCGTACAACATGAGGATACCACGCAGGGGCACCCACAAGACGACGACTGGCCATCCCCCACAAGCCCTGTGGCAAGGCAACATGAGGACAACAGCCCCTCTGTGACACCCCCGCAAATGGCCATGGCCCAGCAGAGGCAACAGTCCCTCGACCAGTTGATCGAACAACAGCAGCAACTGGCCACGCTCCTCAAGGACCATGCTGATGAATGTGGGGGCACTAAGGCAGACATAGAAACATCAACTGAGACACTTAGGGCACAAATCGAGAGTAGCACCGAGAGCCTGAGAGTCCAAATGGAGAGAAGCACCGAGAGCCTCAGGGGGGAACTGCATGCGACGGCCAAGGACGTATGTGCCGAACTTGCCGCATTGCGCCGTGTGCTCACTGAGCTCTCGCAAACCCTTAGGGACATGCATGGACGTGAGCAGGCAGACACATCATCCGTTGCAAGTTCCGTCCAGGGCAGCCCCCAACGTAGATCTGGAAGGAACCTGCGCTCCACAGGCAGGGGTGCCCCTGATACCCGCAGAGGGGGCATGCAATAGCGACAGCCCACTGACAATGAGCATCTTTGGACACTGGTGTTCGGGGGGGAGGTAGGGGGGTGGAGGGGGTGTGTTGGGCTCACTTGGGTGGCGGGTCGATAGGGTGTTCAACATGACATCACATATGCCATAAAAAGTGCACGATCAACCAATGAGATGTGTGGACATTGATCTTTGTGTACTAGGCCATCATAGGCGTACAGTCCATATTGTGCATGTCCCAGACACACGCAGTGCCACAAGTCCCGTGTCCATGTATCAGCCACCAGGCGTTAGTGCTAGAAGCATACATCAATGAGATGCTGACGAATGTCACGGGCCTCCGGTGCCTCGCAGACTCCATGAGGTGCTGCCACATCCCCACCCTCATCATGACCATCTTCAGGTGCTTGCAGTTCTGCGTCAGGGGGCATGGGCACATTTCTACGTACGCACATGTTGTGGAGCATGACACATGCCATCACCATCTTTGCAACCTTCTCATGGCGGTACAGGAGTGCCCCGCCAGACCTGCTGAGGCAGCGGAAACGGCCCTTCAGTAGGCCGAATGCCTGTTCTATGACTACACGGGTACGTGAGTGGGCATGGTTGTAGTCCTCCTCATGCTGGTCCCGTGGGTTCCGGACTGGTGTGAGGAGCCATCTCTTCAGTGGATATCCAGCATCACCTGTATGTGGACGAGAAACGTATGATGTGGAATGCCATTGATACGTACGCACACCCCCCCCGCCTTCCTGCCAGGTCATTGCCAATTCACATACCCCACATCATCATGCATGTAATGAGACTCACCGAGTAGCCAGGATCTGTTCCCTGCGTGTCGCTCCATGTAGCGTGGTATTGTAGAGTTCCTCAAGACCATAGAATCATGGGTTGATCCAGGGAATCGGGCACAACAATGTGTAATGATCCTGTTGGAGTCACACACCATTTGTACATTCAGGGAATGAAATTGTTTTCGGTTGCGGTACTGGGCCTCCATGGCATGTGGGACGACCAATTCAACATGGGTGCAGTCGATGGCACCAATGCAACCCGGTATGCCGGCAAGTGCATGGAATCCCACTTTCGTGTTTGTAATTTCCTGCTCCGAGCGTGGTAGGGAGATGTAGTCGTCTGCGTGCTGCAGGAGGGCATCGAGCACTTGCAATAGTGTCCGTGAGAACAGTGGCTGAGAAATGCCATGCAACTGTCCGACTGTGTGCTGGTAGGTGCCTGTGGCCAGGAAGTGGAGTACAGACACCACCTTCAGTAGGGGTGGGATGGCGGTTGGGCTATCTATCATGCTGAAAAGGTCAGCCTGTGTCATGTCCACAATGGCGGCTATGGTGTCCCGGTCCAAACGGTAGAGGGTGTGGATCTGCTCATCAGTGAGGTTGAACGGATGTGCTCGGAGGCGTGGGATTGCGGGCTGCCTGCGTGGTGGTAGTGGCTGTGCTGGCAGCCCTTGCTGGCCCTGCCTTGCCCTCCTCCTCCTCCTGCGTCTCCTCCGTGCGGCCGGTTGTAGTTGGTGTTCGTCTTCTTCTTGGAGTTGGAGCACTTGCAGTGCTATCAGGTCCCCCAGGGCCAACATCGCGAGTCCTGCCGGTAGCATTTCGGTGTGGTTGTGGGAGGAGACTGGCTGTGCAATTTATGTGTTTTCAGGCTGTATGGCCTCCACCTGTGGTGATTCATTCCACCTGTGCAAACTGCCCTCCCCTTTGGCCGAGCACGTCACGCGCACAACGCTGCAATTCGGGGAATGGCATCTTGCTCTTGCTATCATGTATTTGTACCCGATGGCCGTGTAAGATTGGTTGATATGTTCATTCGGCTATGGTCCCATTGTTTCCCATTCTATCTGTGCAGTCGCGAACAGACTTGTGAAGGGTCAGTGGAACGTAGTACTCGAGTAACGGTGGGCCCTCATGCATCACTGTACCGAGTTGCAACGACGGGCGGGGCGTCCCATTCGTGGGTGAAGGCAGTTGCCATTTTCACACACAGCCGCACTCGATGGAATAATTAGTGATTTCAAACGGCCACAGATGCCTTTCCGACGTGGTGTTGCAAATGAGGAATTCGAAGGGCGGCGCTTTCGGTCTTCAGCTAGCGGCGAGGAGATGCCCACAGGTCTGACTGCAAATATAACGTTCTATTGTTCAATGTCCTTGAGACAGGGCCCATGGCGAGGGAGCAATGATTGATATGAATAGTTTGGGATGCGCAATAGCTACGTGGGCGATGAGGCCGGCCGTTCCCAAATACATGTTACTTCACAACACTGGAATTACGGGCTGGGGCACTGTGGATTTTGCAGGCTGCATAACGCACAGACTCAATGGATGTTTCTAATGTTATGTGAGTAATTATTCAGGCGTTTTGATCCCGGGATGAGGGAATGATGAATGGATGCATGGGCAGGTGATTTGATACAGAGTTTGCCATGTACAGGGCTTCTTGGGATCTATCCGCCTCCCCTACGCTATGTGATGCAGGGCTGCCATAGTGGGACCATCGTCTATCTGGCCTTGTTGAGCCCTCCCTGTCTCGAGGCGCCCTCAGACACTTGTGTCCATGCACGTTAACATTCCCATCTGATGGAATCTGTTTTGACAGACGCATGCACAGGTACACTCGTTTGTGATGGTGTTTGCACCTCGATATGGATGGTTATGAGTCGCAAGTGGTTTTGGGGTGGTGATGATCCTTTTGAGTGGGCTAGCATGCATATGGCTGTGGATTTCGTGTGATCATTGAAGTGAGTTGTTCGAATGTAGTTCTGATGGCCATTTTGTTCTTTTTCTTTTCTTTTGGTTGACAGGTATCTCCTCCCCTTTTGCCACTGCCATCTGTATGCCACTCCTGCAGATGGATTTTACTCCCGACACCTGCTGCTTCGTGTTAATCAGTGGAGCAGCATTACGATCTTATGGGACGATCGCCAATGGCCCACATGCCCTTACGCAGTACTGGTGGCTCGGAGCAACATTTCGGCCTTTCAGCTGGACTAGTGCCTCCCCATTGGGACGGCCCTGCGGTTCTGTGCGCTTCCATGTTGCCTTTTCGTACGTGAATGTGGCTCTGTGTACCATGGGGGAACAGGGCGACACACAAGTAGTGGCTGGTCATTTCTTGCGGATGCAGCCCACAATGGTGATTAGTGTTTTGGAGTTCATGGCCTGATGGCTGTATGGGCTTGGTGACTTTGATGTGCATAAATTGCTATTCTGATTTGGCCCGTGTAGCGTTTTTCTTTGCAAGTGATGTGGCATATGCCTATTTGGGGGGCGATGTATTGTGAGGAGATCTGCATTGGGTTCCAGCTTCGGGGTTTAGTTGCGTGGTACTGTACTGGGCGCGTTTGCCTACTAAGCCCGTGGGGTCAGGGATGGGGGCTGCCTATATGACAGTTTGAATGTTGTCATGCTCAGGGGCGGGGGATTGGGTTTTGTGTAACAGATGCCGGTCAGCCAGGTGGACTGGTGGAATGATGTGATTTTCGGAATATTGCTGGTCACAGGTGCCTGTGTTTGCGTGCGTTTCTTGGTGGGGGACTGTGGTCATGTCCATTGGGATGGCTTCTGTATTCGTGCCATCTGTGCCCTGCAGCTCCCATTGGCCCCTCTTGTGTTGCTTTTGTTCGTTGGCATGCATGGGTGACTTGTACATTTCAATGGTTGCATTGTGACTTCATTGCACCTACGGGGAGTTGTACTTTGTGGGCAGGGAGCGGTGTACAGGCACTCAGTGGGGCCGTTTACGGTTGATTCGCGATGCCGTACTTCTCGCCATGGCGGAATGGTACATTACGCCATGCCTGATGGCGTTAGGTACATGTCCGCTAGGGTCGGAATTGGCGTACCCTTGCGCCATGGTGGTGGTGCAGTTAGCGTTGGCGTTCACTACGGTGTCGCTAATGGCTTCGTACTTTGCGGTGACGGGTCATAGTCGCACCGAGCGCTATTCGATGGCGGTATTGCATTTCCGCCATCGTTTTTCGCTTTCCGCCAGGGTCGTAATGAGGGCCATAGAGTAGTTAGTTTAGTACCGCGGCTCGTCAAATGCAAGGTGCACTTTGGATAAAACAGGCATGTGCTTCAATCAAAAAGTAGCATATAAAAACAGGCATATGGAGTAGTCAGAATGTGTAACAAAGGGAAAGCAGGCAATTGGAGTCAACACATGGTGATGTTATGTTCAAACAAGAGGCAAGCACAAAGATACAAAGTGAAGGAACAGTGCACGCTGTGTGCGATCAGTAATCAAGGTGCAAGGGCCAGAAGATGATGCACGCATCGGGTGGGCCATATGCAGAATTTCACGAATAACCGAAGGACAATAGTGGAAGTGGCGCACTACATCAGGCTATCTGGGAGTACCCAAGTGAACACCTACAAGGCACGCATTTGGTCTACTGCAGCATGGAAATAGAGTTCACACATGGCGGGAAGTAGCGAGCTGGCTGGATTGCCCGAGCTAGTGGATAGCTGAGCGGAAGTATGGCTGATGCACCTGGAAGCCTGGCAGTTTTTTCAATATGAAGGTACTTGTGGGACTGCAGTGTTAACGCACAGTAGGTTGAAGGGGCAGATCATCGGTTTGGCAGGTATGCAATGGTGGACCCAATCTGTTGTACATTAGTGAAGGGGGGGAGTTGCTTGCCATGCAAGTCTGTAATCTAGGTGGTGAACGTCGCTGTTGCCTGGAGCTGCGTGGTCGGCCCGAGGCCATGAAAGGCCCGCGCAGGCACAGGCAGGCACTGTCCTTTTGAGGTGGGCCTTCTGAGGGAGGTGCCGGCTTGCGCCTTCCCGTGCTTCTAGGCCCGGAAAATAGTGAGCTGTGGCCAATCGGGTCATGTAGCTTCATGGAAGGCGTTGCTAGGCAACGTGTAACATCTGGGGAGCGGCGGCCATCTTAAGTATACTCTTTGTGCCGGTTCACAGCAAACAAAGCAAATTAGGAGCTGGCAGTCAAATGGAGGGGTGGCTGTGTGCCAGCAGGGCTGATGCCACAAGGAGCAGATGGTACGGCAGCAGTGATCTGTCTCTTCCTCATAGTGCATCCACTTTACATAGCAGCAATGACACCGTCAAGTTTACAATCTTGGGGAGTACCTTGCAAGAGGTCTCGAAAATTGGATTGGACAGTTACCCTTCTCTTTCTTCCCAAATCCAGACCCTCTCTGCAGATAGGTTTAGGACTCTGGAGCAGACGTTTGGCAATTCCCATTTGCAATCCCCATTTGTTCTCATGTCAAATAAATGTTTGGAAAAAACTAGTGGTGTCAAAAGCTTTGTGCTTTTATATATATATATATATATATATATATATATATATATATATATATATATATATATATATATATATATATATATATATATATATATATATATATATATATATATATTACATGGCCATGTTAGTGGCCATGTAGTTATGGTTAAGTTGCTGTTTCCATAGGAAGAGCACTTTTTGGGTGGCTTATAACTTCGCTCTCCCTGGACGGATCCTCACCAAACTTCGCAAAAAAAGTATTTGGGTCACTCTGAATTTATTTGCAAAGTTTGGTGAGGATTCCTCCAGGGGGGGGCAAAGTTATAGGGGGGGTTCCAAAACTTTTTTTTTTTCCCATAGACTGAATGGGAAAAATGTTTTGCTCGCGCCTACAGCCCAAACCGCTGGACAGATTTCCACCAAATTTGGACCAGGAGCAGCGGCGTGGTCCCGAAAGCGTGCTTTTGCAAATTTGGTGAAAATCCGTCCAGTAGTTTTTTTTAAAATGACCAAAAAGTAGGTAAAAATAAAATTAGTGATATCTGTGTTCGGTTCGCGGACACACTTCCCTGTTCGCTCCGCGGACAGTGTCCTGATTGGCCAATCGTCTTGCGTGATGTTCGCGGACATGCAACGTGTTCGCTGTTTGGACGGCGTGGAGCGTGAAGCGCGTCATATTTTTCGGTAGTTCCCGCCATCTTGGATTCGCGGACGTCCGCGGACAGCGCGGTGAATCTTTGTTCAAAATGTGTATTTTGTAGAGTGTGTTGGTGTTTAGGAGTGTTTGGGGAGGGTGGGAGTGTATGAGATAGGATGAAAGTTGTGTTTTTTATGTGTTAGACGTTCTTTTTGTGTTCGATTTGTTTGCGGACATCACGGGTGTTCTGAAATGTTCTAAATAAACTGACTAGGGGGTGTTCTAAGGACTCAATATGTGTCCGTTTTGTTCGCAAGCAAAGTGAAACTGTTCTAAGAACACTCGCGGTGTCCGGGGAGTGTTCGTAGAGGGTGTCATGAGGACGCTGTCCGTATTGTTCTCTGTCAAGTTGAATGTGTTCTAAGAACACCCGCGGTGTCCTGAAATGTTCGCAAATAAACAAAATGGGGGTGTTCTGAAGACGTTTTTGAGAACACTCCCGGTGTCCTGAAATGTTCGTAGGGGGTGTCCTGAGGACGCTGTCCGTATTGTTCTCTGTCAAGTTGAATGTGTTCTAAGAACACCCGCGGTGTCCTGAAATGTTCGCAAATAAACAAAATGGGGGTGTTCAGAAGACACTTCTAAGAACACTTGCGGTGTCCGGGGAGTGTTTGTAGGGGGTGTCCTGAGGACGCTGTCCGTATTGTTCTCTGTCAAGTTGAATGTGTCCTAAGAACACTCGCGGTGTCCTGAAATGTTCGCAAATAAACAAAATGGGTGTGTTCTGAAGACGCTTCTAAGAACACTCAGGGTGTCCGGTGAGTGTTCGTAGGGGGTGTCCTGATGACGCTGTCCGTATTGTTCTCTGTCAAGTTGAATGTGTCCTAAGAACACCCGCGGTGTCCTGAAATGTTCGCAAATAAACAAAATGGGGGTGTTCTGAAGACGTTTTTGAGAACACTCCCGGTGTACTGAAATGTTCGTAGGGGGTGTCCTGAGGACGCTGTCCGTATTGTTCTCTGTCAAGTTGAATGTGTTCTAAGAACACCCGCGGTGTCCTGAAATGTTCGCAAATAAACAAAATGGGGGTGTTTTGAAGACGCTTCTAAGAACACTCGCGGTGTCCGGGGAGTGTTCGTAGGGGGTGTCCTGAGGACGCTGTCCGTATTGTTCTCTGTCAAGTTGAATGTGTCCTAAGAACACTCGCGGTGTCCTGAAATGTTCGCAAATAAACAAAATGGGAGTGTTCTGAAGACGCTTCGAAGAAC
This sequence comes from Ambystoma mexicanum, assembly GCF_040938575.1. NCBI lineage: Eukaryota > Metazoa > Chordata > Amphibia > Caudata > Ambystomatidae > Ambystoma > Ambystoma mexicanum. Next base: position 225,502,890 of record NC_090932.1, read on the forward strand.
ACTCGCTGTGTCCGGGGAGTGATCGTAGGGGGTGTCCTGAGGACGCTGTCCCTATTGTTCTCTGTCAAGTTGAATGTGTCCTAAGAACACTCGCGGTGTCCTGAAATGTTCGCAAATAAACAAAATGGGGGTGTTGTGAAGACGCTTCTAAGAACACTCGCGGTGTCCGGGGAGTGTTCGTAGGGGGTGTCTTGAGGACGCTGTCCGTATTGTTCTCTGTCAAGTTGAATGTGTCCTAAGAACACTCGCGGTGTCCTGAAATGTTCGCAAATAAACAAGATGGTGGTGTTCTGAAGACGCTTCTAAGAACACTCGCGGTGTCCGGGGAGTGTTCGTAGGGGGTGTCCTGAGGACGCTGTCCGTATTGTTCTCTGTCAAGTTGAATGTGTCCTAAGAACAGTCGCGGTGTCCTGAAATGTTCGCAAATAAACAAGATGGTGGTGTTCTGAAGACGCTTCTAAGAACACTCCCGGTGTCCTGGAATGTTCGTAGGGGGTGTCCTGAGGACGCTGTGCGTATTGTTCTCTGTCAAGTTGAATGTGTTCTAAGAACACCCGTGGTGCCCTGAAATGTTCGCAAATAAACAAAATGGGGGTGTTCTGAAGACGCTTCTAAGAACACTCGCGGTGTCCGGGGAGTGTTCGTAGGGGGTGTCCTTAGGACGCTGTCCGTATTGTTCGTTGTTAAGTTGAAAGTGTTCTAAGAACTATCGCGTTGTTCTGAAATGTTCGTAGGGGGTGTCCTGAAAACAGTGTCCGTATTGTTTGCTGGCACGTTCAAAGTGTTCTAAGAACACTCACATTGTTCGCAGACATTAAAAGTTTCCCATAGATCATAGTTCAAATGTTTGACTCTATGGATGTGATATGCTGCGGTGGTTGTTGCCAGGGCATAGAGTTTTGGGTGCATGGCCAAATGGCCATGCAACCAAGACTCTATGCCCTGGCAACAACCACCGCAGCATATCACATTCATATTTGCTTATAACTTTGGGTGAAAAACAAATGTATAAGGAACAAAGGTATTAGATACTATGGATGTGATATGCTGCTATGGTTGTCCTTATTATTGTATACTTACTGTTTGGTCTAGTAATGGGAGTCCATGTTTTTCTTCTTCATTTCTGTGATAAAAGAAAATAGCATGTTAGTATTAGTATTTTGTAATGACTTATTACATTGTATAAGCAATATACTTTTATTTTTTTTCGACCCTCAAATTTAGTAGAGTACAAATCAGAATACTGTGCAATTTGCTCAGTTTCTGTATTTGTTGCTAAAATTATTGGGTCTGTGGGAGAAAAAAAATCCATGTTGGATTAAAAAAAAACCTTTTTCTGTTATGCTACAGTTTATTTGTTTGTTTATTTTCAGTGTTCACTTGTTGTTTCTGGCTAATGCTTTATACTTTGCTTTGTTGTATTTTTTTGGAGCAGTAACAGATTCTTCATTTGTTTTGATATTATAAAATTTTGGAGCAGTTAGATACCAATTGGCGTATTCTAACTGTCTATTTTTTTAATATATTTTAGTGGTTTTGATTTATCTATTTGGATATTGTTAAATTTTGGGACAGTTAGATACCAATTGGGGTATTCTAACTGTGTATTTTTTGGCCTAATTTAGTGGTATTCATTTATCTGATTAGTTGTTGTACTTGACACTTCTTGTGTTTCACTAAATGATTGTATTAGCTGTTTTGTTTCAACTTTTTTTTACAAATTCTGCTAGAGATGGATGCTTATGTTGGACACCTTTATTTTCATTTGCTCTACTTTTTCGTTGCTTTCTACGGACTTGACTTTTGGTAGGCATTCTTTAGGGTCTGTTGAAAAAAATAAAGAAGATATGGGTTGGGGTGTTCTGGAATGTATGTGTGCTGTGTGCATGAGTGTTTGAGTAAGATGATAAAGATGTATGTAATGGTGTGTGATTGTGCATTGGGAACTAAAACTAGTAGGGATAGGTATTCTTGAATTTATGTGTTACTAAACTGGGGTTCAGATGACAAAAAAAAGTAAGCTAGTGGTGTGGAAAAGTACAAATAGTCAATCTAATGTATACAATTAAAACAGTTGTTTGTTCTATAATATGAAAATTGTAGTGGTTCAGTTGGGTAATTTGTGTGTCCAAAAATAGAAATTTGTGGGCCATTCTGGCTGTAAATCGCTGTTTAAGACATGGACATTTTTGGACAAAATGGTACAAAATCTCTATTTTTAGAAACCGAAATAGCTCGTATTAATGTTATAGTATATTTGATTAATAATACAAATATTATGGTGATATTTTACTTACTTTTTTTTTAAATTAACAGGTAACTTCTTAGTTTTTCTTTCTTCTTCGAATTCGGCTGCTTCTTTTCAGGAAACTGGTCTTCACTGCAATTGTAAAAGCTTCAAATTAGTAACTTTGTTTGTATATAGCACTGTTTTTAATTTAGATATTGATTTTTTTAATTGAAATCCTCAGTGCCTTCTGTAAAACCATTAAACTAATTTATTTACATAAGATACATTGCATCAGTTCAGTACATATGATAAGTTCTTATTGAACAAATTGTATTGAATGACTGTAGCAAAAATAAATATCTTTACTATGTCTTGTGAAATTTATAATATATTAGTGAATACCAATATTTCTGTAAGTAAACTGTTCTAGGTAATAGCGCCTCAATGTCATGTCTAATTTAAAGTAATTAAGTAAATAAATAAATAAAAACAAAAAATATGAAATTGTATAAGTATTTTTATAAAGGTTTAAACATAGATTGTGTTTGCATGCAATTTTGTTTGAATATATGTAGTCTATATATTTCATTTAAAAAATGTTAGTTTAACATGATTTGAGTGTGTGTGTATAAAGAAAGTAAAAAGTATAAAGGTTTACACGTGATAGTTGATTTTAGGAAATTGAAAAAAGTACAGTAAATTCATTTTACAGATTTTACAAGGTAAAAGTCTGTTTGAAAATGTGTTCATCTACTATACAGAAAATATGCATACCTGAAGTTTGTGTTCATGCATATGGATATGCATGGAGCTGCAAGTAGAAATCTTGAAGACTTGTACAGTATTTCTGGTAGATGCTGCTTGCCAATGATATGACACTTGTACTCAGAGAGATTCAGAGTACATTTGCAGTGCTGATCTATGATGTTGCAGTTAGATGTAGAGGTCTTGAATGTGATTGGTGCATGGTCATGTGATTTCTGAGGTACATCCAATGAGGGAATGGCAGAGAGAGTGTAGCGGAAATGGTAGAAGGGCTGTTCATGTTACGATATGTCCGCGGACATGGCGGTAGTTCGCGGACATCGGGAGTTACATCCGGGGATTTTTGGGTTCAGAAGTCATGCAAATGAGAATACGCACTGAAAGGGATTGGTCAGGAAAGTTTGGTGGGTGTGTTGTGCCAGGAGAGATTTTCTCAGATACTCTTTTTGTTGAGAGAACAAAAGATAGCTATGGCTGTGTGTTTCAGAAAACAGATTGTTTGGATTTTAGGAGATTCGTGGATACATTGGTTGAAGGTGCATGCAGAAAGCTGTGGAGTAGCTGTAGATCTTGGATTCCCACATGTAGAAGTACACTGGCATGGAGTACGTGGAATGAAGTGGTTGGACTTGCTACCTCTCTGTGCTACTTTGGAGACAGAGCAACATCCAGACATAATTGTAATTCATTGTGGAGGGAACAGTTTAGGACATGTGACTGGAATTTTTTTGCAATTTGCTATGAAAGAAGGACTTAGGAAGGTTATGGACATGTTTCCTAATTCTCAAGTGATATTTTCACGGATTGCGCAGAGACAAATGTGGCTTTGTTCTTCTTCATTTGGTCCACAAATGGAAAAAGCAAGGCGCAATGTTAATAAGGCTGTTTGTGGCTTTCTAAGAGATTTTGGCATGTCTTCTTTTCACAATGAAAATATTATGTTTTGTAGTACATACATTTTTCGCAGAGATGGAGACCATCTTACTTATGCTGGCAATCAGATTTTTCTGAGAAATGTACAAAATGCATTGCGACCTTTTTTGGAATTACAACAACGATTTTGAAGTAGATGTTAAGCATTTACAATTTTTGACTTACAAACACCACCCAAAGGCTCTTTTCAGAGCCACCACTTCTTTCCAGAGAAAATTACAATGTTTGTGATGGAGTAGCAACCCAATTTTTTTAATGTTCGCGAACTGTCCGCGGACTTCTAAAAAATACAAAGAGCCCTGCTTCATTTATTTTCACTTCTATTTTTTAACTGGGAAAGGCGGCTCTGAAAAGAGCCTTATTTTTTTTGATTTTTGTAATTTAGTATTTTTTTTGGTTTTTCAGACACGACACACTAGGAGAGGAGGGTAAAGGAGGGTAAAGGGGGGGACACCAAACACAGGGATAAGAAAGGGCGAGCTGAGAGAGGAAGATGTAGAGTGGGTTTTATTTGGGTAGTGAGCAGGTCTTCTCGTGCTCTGAGACGATAGTCTCAAAAGCACTCCGAAGTCACTCCCCCCTGCAGAGTACTGTGTCACAGTACATACATACAACTGTGACCCTCGAAAGGTAAGGGTCATCAGCATTCTGTATGGCCTGTGAGGCAGCTTGAGAAAGACGTTGTCCCACAGAGGTGGTCCTTGTGGTGACAGGATCAGAAACAGAGGATGAAGTAGAGGAAATCAACCTGCTACGTTCTTCGCAAGGTACAACCCTGCGAATAGCCCCAGAGTGAAATGACCTCAGGTGTCGCTTCATAGTAGAGGTCCCAAAGCTGTGCTTACCATGCTTCCCGCGACTGAGTATCATTTTGCACTCATTGCAGGTAACACGGTTCGCATGAGCCTTAGGACCATTCCCATGAATGGTAAATAACCGCCACACCCAAGACTCACGCCTAGTGCGGGTAGTAGGGATTTCCTCTACCTCATTCTCATCATCCTCTTCTTCCTCCTCCGCATCCTCACTCCTGTTCCCCTCTTCAGGCCCTTTTGGAGGTGGTGGTGGTGGAGGGGGTCGGGGTGGTGCTGAAGCAGGTGCAGCACCAAGTGGCAGTTCAGCAGCCAAGGATGCCATCTCGATGATGGTGTAGTCTGCAGGTGGCAGCAAAAATCATGTGTTCTGAAGAATAGCCAGAAACACAATGGGAATAAGCTCTTGGGCGTGGTCTTTTATAGGGGTGCTTGTGCGCGGTCCGCGGACATGCGCACTGTCCGCGGACAGATCCAACACAAAAAAAGGATCGGAAAGTTTCAAAAGGTATATAGAAACTCAAGATTGCTATGTGGGACTTGTGCCATGGTGAGATTTTATTGATAAATATTATGGATTAACTGAAAATGTACTTTTAAATTGTTCAGGGACACGAACAGTGTCTGCATTTCAGGACACACGATGAGCGTGGGCGCGGTCATATGATCCGTTTGCGAACTAGTCCGCGAAGGAAGCGCCTGTCCGCAGGACACCAAGTGCATGGAGATTGGTTAGCGCATGCGCATTGATGTCCTACGGACACTGTTCGGGTTCTGAAGTAATTAAAAGTGCATCACACGTGAAACGAACATTTCAGGACACCACGTGTGTTCTTAGAACAGTTTAAACTTGGTAGCGAACAGTAAGGACAGATATAGTGTTCTTCAGGACACGTGTAATTTAGTTTATGTACGAACATTTCAGGACACCAATTGTGTTCTTAGAACAGTTTCAATTGGGTAGCGAACACTACGAACAGGTATAGTGTTCTTCAGGACACCTCCATTTTCGTTTACGTACGAACATTTCAGGACACCAATAGCGTTCTTAGAACAGTTTGAACTTGCTAGTGAACAATACCGGACAGGTATAGTGTTCTTTAGGACACTTTAATTTTTGTTTGTTTACGAACAATTCAGGACACCGCGTGTGTTCTTAGTACAGTTTCATGTTGCTAGCGGACACTACGAACAGTTGTACTGTTGTTCAGGACACATCATTTTCGTTTATTTACAAACATTTCAGGACACCAATTGTGTTCTTAGGACAGTTTTAAGTTGATAGCGAACATTACAGACAGATATAGTGTTCTTTAGAACACTTTAATTTTTGTTTCTTTACGAACATTTCAGGACACCACGTGTGTTCTTAGAACAGTTTCAACTTGCTAGCGAACAGTACGAACAGGTGTGGTGTTCTTCAGGACACCTCAATTTTCGTTTATGTACGAACATTTCAGAACACTCGCACTGTCCGCGGACACTTTTTTTTTTTTTTTTTTTTTTAAACGGAAACTATTCACAATACAATATAAAAATTAAACTTTATTTAACATATATTAATAATTTATGACAGAGAAGGTGAGGCAGAAACAGAAACAAAAACAGGAGAATTTGGGGTTTCAACATGATTGGTATTAGGTGAAGAAGGGATGGAAATCTCATCAAAACGTTTTGGATTATGGAGAGGGTTTGGGGATAATTGACTGGGATATGGTGAGGAGGGACAAGTACATGTGGGGCAATGGTACGAGGTTTTTGGTTTGAAATGATTTTCTACAAAAGTTTTTAAATTATTAAAATTAGCCAACAATACATCCATTTTTTCTTCTATATTGTGAAGACTGTTATCCATAACAGGGTTTTCTGAAGTTTTTTCTATTCTGGTATGCTCTGTACAAAAAAATAATATATATGTTAAATGTATATAAAAAAAAAAAAAAAATGGTTTATATTATAAAGTGTTTACCATTAGTTTCACTATCTTGTGACATTTCTTCATGTGGGAAATTGTCCTCTAGCCATTCCAGAGTACTAGACATTTCTGTGAGAAAAAAAAAAAAAGATAATATATTTTTTAATCTAATACAGAAAGTTTATAAATATATGAGTAAAATGAAGTACACTTACTATTTCTGGTAAGATAAGTCCTATGTATTCAGTGGGTCTGGTCTTGTTCTCAGTTCTGTTGTGTCTGTGAGGTAATTATGTTGGAAGCCAATTTATCTTCTTATGGTATATTCCATTTCAGAACATATTGTATTTAAATGAATGGTTAGTGTGTTACATATATGGGTTACATTTCTTATGTATTACTATATATAATGTGTTTGTGTGCTGCTTTTTGAATTTGTTAAATGTTCCTATATTATGATATAACAATCAAACATACCCCCCCACACCCCCCCACAGTTTATAGGTAGTGGTACTGTTCTCCGAACATGTCCGCGAACATTAAATAAGTTTGCGGACATCAAGTTCATAAGAAGAAATCTAGTCAGTTCCATATGACATGTATATAAAGTCAAAGTCATTATTGTTAAGTTGTGCTACTAAAAAACTATGAAATTCAGTGAAAAAACTTTGTTAAAGGGACGTTATGGTTAAGTTGCGCTACTAAAAACCTATGTAATTCAGTGAAACAAACTTTGGTAAAGGGACGTTATGGTTAAGTTGCGCTACTAAAAACCTATGAAATTCAGTGAAAAATCGTTGTTAAAGGGACGTTATGGTTCCAAGTAAAACCGAAAAACCCTTGAAATTCGCCAATTATGGTAAGCTAAGCAACCATAACTCGCGCCACCACCGTGCACTGCTAAGACTAACACCCAGGACATCAAAGATGACATCACAAATGTCATTGATGACATCACTGATGACATCACATGTGTATGTACTTCTCATGAAATATGTGTAGAAGGGATTCTTATTATGTTGCGAAAAAAGTGTCAAGAATCATTGCAAGAAATATACCCTAATAAGTGCATTGAACGATGCATTGATATAAATAGCATCCTATTATGGGGTTCTATCTAGTATACTAAGCTACTCATACAGAAACATAACATTGTGTGCAGCGTACAAGATGAAGGTATGATATTCGTAATGTTAATATGTTGAATAATGAAATGATAATTGTTTTCTTAATAGATTTTTGTGTACTGTGAAATATGTAATAAGTAGCTAATACAACCCATGTATTACATAATTGCATTACTATAGACAAAACACAAAGACACAAGAACATATACCAATATGGGTATATACAGGGAAAGTGAAGTTAGCAAAAAAGCACAAGTAGTAGCAGAAACAATTCATAACTTAACTGATTAGTTTCATGCAAATAAATGATTGCTCTGTTTCAAAGCTGCTATTTACCCTATGTATATGTATCACTTGATGTGATTGGACCCTAAGGAAAGTAGTGTGAGTACAATGTATACAAATATGACCATATACAGGGAAAGTACAGCCATAAAAAAAACAACAGAACTATCAGAAAGTGCTCATAAGTCTAGTGATTATCTTTATGCACAAAAAGGATTGCTGTCTTTCAAGCTTGTGTTTTCTCATATGTATATGTTTCATATGATGTGACTGTACTGTAAGGGAATTACTGTAAGAACCTACTAGAAGGATATGTCTACAAATAAAATAAAATTCTTAGTTTCTGACTGTTACTGAAGAAAACCATGTGGCCTAGATATGTCAGCAAAAGAAAAAATAGTGAGCCAGACATGTGATGTCATCAGTGATGTCATCAATGACATTTGTGATGTCATCTTTGATGTCCTGGGTGTTAGTTTTAGCAGTGCACGGTGGTGGCGCGAGTTATGGTTGCTTATCTTACCATAACTGGCGAATTTCAAGGGTTTTTCGGTTTTACTTGGAACCCTAACGTCCCTTTAACAAAGTTTTTTCACTGAATTTCATAGGTTTTTAGTAGCGCAACTTAACCATAACGTCACTTTAACAAAGTTTTTTTCACTGAATTTCATAGGTTTTTAGTAGCGCAACTTAACCATAACGTCCTTTTAACAAAGTTTTTTCACTGAATATATATATATATATATATATATATATATATATATATATATATATATTATAGCAGTTATCTCAAACCCCTAGTGGCCTTCAAATTTATTGAACAAATTGTCCTAATACTCATTGGAAAACAATCTCATTATTAACTTAGAAAATACACAGATTGTTATCTGTAACAGAAACACTTCAAAGAAAATATAGGTGGCATTTGTAAAATTTGGCATTATTGAATGTCCCAGAATATAAGTATCTAGGTCTAACAATCCATAATACCTTGTCTGAAACCATCTACATTACAGCATTGAAACTCAAATTGCAAACTCAGGAATCACAAGCGAATATACTGGTGTTTAAATATGGCAAATTCTCGTACAATCATAGAATGATGTTTTATCAAGCTAAAGTGGTACCCATTCCATTGTATGGAGTTGAAACCAAACTTCCAATGAAGTGCAACATCTGAGATTTGTGTGGAGCTCGGTTCTGGAAATCTGTGCTAAAATTACCAAAATTCACTCCACTTCCTATGATCCGATTCAAACTAGGCTTAGTCTCGCTTTCTGCGCAGCTAACATGGAAGATGTGTAGTCTATTTTGAAAATGCTTATTAGGCCTTGCGAACAACATCATCTTAAGCGCAGTTGCGTGCTATCTTGTCAATTCAGTACACATCTTTCCACATAAATGGAGTCGCTATGTACTGAATGCGCTAGCCGATGGGTCCATATCCATAGAAATTCTGTTAACAAATCCAGATCGAGCAAAGTTGAAATTATACCAATGTGATTGGATTTGCAATAGAGTCAAATGCTTCACTTATAAAGACTTCAATGAACAACTGTTTGGGTCAAAAAAACTTTGGGTAATGTCGGACTATCTGATAAAGTTTCCATCTCCTTATATTAGACAACAGTATTTGCGATTTAGACTCAATCTTCTACCAACAGCAGAAACATTGGTAAGGATTCTTCCAAAATAGTTAAACCATTGTCGCTTTTGTCTTGACATGAATTGTCAAGAAACACTGCAGCATCTGGTAGTAATCTGCCCAGCTTTAATTTTGATGAGAAAAATCTATTTTAGTAAATTGTTATGTCTGTATATTCCAATGAATGAAGACGAAATATATTTCAGTATCTTTAATAGTAAACAACTGGTGATTAGGATCGCAGTAAAACAATATCTAAAAAGAAAATGAAACATACATGTAATCAGTGCGACTTGTGGTTGCTGTGAAATGCAACCATTGTGACAGTCCATTTAAACAAAGGGGATCTACACATGTACAAATAAGAACTTCCCTTCCTCCAGGCCATTTGCCACTCTGGGCCAGCCTGTGACCAGAGTTTTTATTAGACTCTTTGAAATTGGTTGTTTGAAGTTGGTTGCAGCTCATAAATACCTGGGATGCACCGGCTAGTGCTAGTTGTCCTGCCCTGAGCTGAGCTTTAAGAGACAGCAAGTCAGGCAGACACTTGGTTTTCAACACTCTTAGCAGGACACACTTTATTGCAGTTGAAAATAGCTGGAGGGATGTAAAAGCCAGACTTGCAGTTGGGGAGTTCTTTGCAAAGTTTGCCCACCAACAAGCCAAAATAGTCTTCCTTGGGCCTAAATGAAATCGTCATGTGACCCATTAATGCCCTCAAATCAGGGCCTTAATACTGATTATTCATGCAATCTTATGAGTTTCAAAAACTGGTTATTGACACAGTCTTATGCGTTTCATGCCCCACATTCTGATTTGAGAAAGGCTTTAAGTACGGCCGAAACACGTGTCATCTACAAGGGCGAACTTGTCAATCTACAAGGACTAATATGTCAAAATAAAAGAATTATTTTGTTGTTGCAAAATTACATTTTTGGCGCTGTCTTCTATCTGAATCCTTTTCAACAATTATTCTTATCAGTGGTTTCTTTGGCTTTGTGAACCACAACTTAGTAAGACGCGACTTCCAGTACAGTATTTTTCCGAAAGTTCTATAATTCACTATTTGTCCTTAGTTCATATATGTCGCCTTGATAGACCGGACCACCAAAGCCAATATTTTTCTAATTAAGTTTTTTTAAAATGTTTTTCAACTTGTGTGATGAATGTCCAAAGGGCAGAGAAGGGTGTCAAAGCCTGGATTGGATAGATAACTCCCAAAAGAGCCGAGTCTTATCTCAAAAAGGATCCTGCCTCCCACACTGCTAATGTCATCACTATCCTAATGTTTGCGGGCAGCAGCACTGAATCATAGTTTTCACTCCATAGAGTTCCAGGATCACTGCGCCCTCGTCTAAGGGACCTAGTTCCACGAACTGGAGAACACTCTTCTGGTCGCTTTCCTTCAAACACCAAACAAAAATAAATAACTAATATACCAATCAGACAATCGCAGTGGCCAATCAACACAGGAGCAGATTTCCACCTAGACACTGAAAACAGCTTTGAAGTAACTGCAAAGCATCATGCGGCGCTAGATAACTAAATAATTGTCTCTAACCAAGTGTTTCCACAGAACATTTCTTCCTGCATATGAGTGGATGCCTTGCCACTGCTTAGTAACCTTATGTTCTTCCCAGGGTCAGACTGAGATTAGTGGGCATCGCCTAGAAGTGGATGGATCTGCACAGTGCACTATGAAAGTATTGAGACGTGTGGTACTGTAATTGCAAGGCTGTCCTGGCACTACAGGCCTCTCAGAGAGACCTCTCTCAAGGGGACCTTTGAATGGGAAAGGCTGGAGACATTTGGTGCTCTATGAAGTTAGAGAAGGTCTGGGCATTGACGGCTAAAATTGACTTTAAAGATCATTTTCTGCTAGCAGGTTATATGTAAACTGCTCGGGCTGGGTACAGAAACCTGGGCATGACAAAATGGTGGAACTACCCTAAGGTCCCGATTCATGGAATTATTTGCGTGGGAAATAAGGGACTTGCATGCCAAACTGTGTGCATACTTTTCCAGGACTTGCATGGAGTTCACGCAGGCTCGACACATCTCTGTGAACCGTTGAGCGCCTTGTGCAAGAGACCATGCAGAGCGTTGGCGTGGCTTACGCAGAGGGTTGGTAAGGGGGCGGAACACAGAAAATGGGGAAGAACATGTGAAAAAGTGGGCATTATGAGGGACGGTCTGTAGGCAGAGCCTCGTACGGCCACAATTGCGCCAAATGACATGTATTCATGGAACCACCCACGCAGCAGAGAAATGGCACCGCAAATCCCTCGATCTCTACGCCACCCATAGGCAGGCGTACAGACACTTGCGCATAGGAATCACTGTGCAGAGGCTGGATCCCATGTTGGATTTAGGAGTGCGTGCATGCAGACGGGGTTCTGATCTGACTTGCGGGTGCGCATATGCAGTGTGGTGCAGGAACAGTTTACGGCGGTTCGCACGCAGATTTTCCAAGTTTTACCCGAGCTACATAGTATCTTACGCTTGTTGTCGAGGTGCCGGCGACAGTTACGGGCGACCATGCGCAGGGTCCCCGAGATGCAATCCTGCTTGCGAGGGACCCCACACACTGTTTGAAGGGTGCATGTAATCTTACCCAAGTCAACATGCAAATGTAGCTGTTCTGGCTGTTTATGCTTTGCGGGGGGGGCGTGTCGTGGGCGTTCAGGGCGCTTCTTGCGAATACGGTTACTTTGCGGAGTAGGTTACATGAATACGCAGGGCTCGCATTTTTTATTCTGCACGTAGCCTCACACAGTGTCATTCTTGGCACGCAGTAATTGCGGGGGCAATGCACACTTTTCCATGAATCAGGCCCTAAGAGTTTATGCTACTAGAATATACTTTCAAAAGTGGGTGAAAGGTAAGAGCTTGTCTCTGTCCGCTCCTCTATTTCTGTACTTCTTAAACTGCATTTTGGCTTGTTTTTTGTAGAGAGCTGCATTGCTTTCTAGCCAGGTTCACACTATATCAACTCCATTAATACTTGCATACATAGGTCCGGGAAGAAATTCGGTAAGGCAGGAAAGAGTGTGATACATCGAGAGAAAGAGAATAGTGAAGCAGAAAGAGAGAGAATACGTTGAGAGGGGGAGAACAGGGAGGGTGATGAGAGGGACGGGAGAGAGTGAGAGCCTAGTCTCCAGGTTTATCCCAGAGACTCTGGGTTTTTACGCTCTTCTCCAGGTCGCCAGTGAAGAGTGAGGAGTCTCTGGGATTTCCGGCCCTTTCAGTAACTCTGCCCACACCTCCATAGGATTGGCTGCAAACAGACCGATAGTAGCCAGTCACTAAGTGGTAAGGGCAGATGAGTATAAATCTTGCTCAGATTGGTGATATTTGACGTTGATGGGGTGGCGCGGGTGTTGTCTCTTGGAAATTGGTACGGGCGACTGATGACATCATCCTCCAGGTTTTTTTTATTTTTTATAGTTTAAAAAACCTTTCCAAAAATATCTCACAACATCAATATAAAACATCACTTTACCCCAAAATAATTACAATTAAAGCATTCTGTAAGAAAGTTTCATCTAGATATTACTATTAAGCAGAATAAGAAGAAAAATATTGCTGTTAGGCAGCATTCAATTAAACATTATTAAGGATCAATCTTCCTCATTATTCTTAAATCAGATCATATAATTCCAACTCGTATTCAATTACTTTCAAGAAACTAACCAATGCAAAAATCAGAGGGGGATGTGTTCCCAACATCAACCTATTCCAGAAAAATTCAAGTGCATCAACAAAATCGATATTTACAAATTTAATTAGGATGTTTGTTCTAGCATCCTTGAAAGGTTTGCATTGGAGTACCAAGTGCTTAAGCGTTTCATTCGATACCGCGCACCCCGGAAAGCGGCATGAGCAATCCTGCTTTTTACCAGTTTGGTCACCCCAATACTTGACGTGTTCCCTGTTGCGGTATTGATTTAATCTGAAACGCATGTACTGCATGCGTGCCAGGTTACAGAGGAACATTGCTATGTAAGTGCCATGCAAATCTCTCTTCTGCGTGTACATTGTATACTCTGTGTACGTAGAATAACACTTCATTCCATCTAATGTGCGGTTCCAGTCAAGTTCAAATAGTTTTTTCTTCAGATAAACAGGTCTATAGCATAAATCATCTGTGGTAAACTGAAATTCACCCGGAATATTCATCATTCTCTTATTATACTGCATAATTGAACCTGCAATATCACCATTTATTATTGCATGGTAATCTTGATCAAGGGAGTTATTCGGGGGATTGAGCTCTTTTGCATGATGGTTAATGCGTGCCATTCTTTTCTGCATGATAGCGATGTTAACCTAAATTCGTGTCTAATTATGCAAATTGGGATGGCTAGTGGATGACGCAGTGCAGATTTCAACAAGCAACCCTGTAGTACATCAAGATGTTTACCAACATCGTACAGGCATATGTCAAGAGCATACAGGATCACTTGGCTCAACCTTTAGATTTAAAAATGTAAGCAGTGGTTGTAAAGAAAATGTACAGTATTTAGCAATGATAAATTTAATTTGATTCATTTGACTCAGGAGAGGCCTTGTTTTTAACTTAAGCCTTTTGTTCCAGAGCTTGAAGATGCATTAGAAACAAGATACCCAAGATATGTCATCTCATCTAATGGAGCAATGCGAGTTTCATTCAAGTTCCAACTATACCGCTTTGTTTTCTTACCGGCACTAAAGACCATCAATGTAGTTTTAATTGGGTTTGGTCGCAAGTTGTGCTTGTGCGCAAACTTTTCAAAGAGTTCAAGTTTTTCTTGTAAACCCGATGGTGTGGAGTCAAACAGGATAATATCAACAGCAAAGGCTTACCAATATAGCCTTAGCTGTCCACATCTTACTGCATCTACCCTTAAATCTGACCCCAAATCATCGAGACCACATAAATACAAATTAAACAACAATGCAGCTAAGTTACAGGCTTGCTTCACCCCAAGGTACGTGGGCACCGGTTTAGTTAGTGCTCCTTCCATTGTTAGTCTGATCATGTATGCAGTACCATTATGTAGTTGAACAATCCAATATATCAGACATCCAGGAATGCCAACAGCAAGCATTTTCCTCCACAGCATATTTTGTATAACAGAGTCAAACGCATTGGTCATATCGATGCAAGCAATATAAGCCCGACATGCACCTTTTGTTTTTGAGCCAGCTAATGTATGTGCTACAGTAGTAGCGTTCAATACTGTACTCATACCTTTTCTAAAACATATTTGGTATTTAGAATAAATGTCATGGGATGATATATATTTCTCCATGTCGTATAGGAGTAAAATTGCAAAGACTTTGGCCGCTCCATCAATAAGAGAGATTGGACGGTAGTTTTCAGGATTTTCTGGATCGCCCCTTTTAAAAACGGGTACTATAATAGATGTTACCCAGGATTTCTGTAATTTAAAAGTAAGCATGATATTGTCCAATTTTATTTTTAAAATTTCTGCCCAAAGTGTCGGATTAGCCTTCTAAACACATGGCAGAATGCCATCTGGCCCCACCGCTTTGGAATGATTAAGCTGTCCAATTGCCCATTCAATATCTTGTACTGACCAGTACATTCTTTTTTATTCCATGCCTAGAGTAAACTCAAATGTACAGTTCTCAAAGAGCGCGGGCATACAGTATTTATTTGTTATATGTGATTCCCAATCCTCAGCGAGTATTATATTTGGAATCAAATTGTTAGCCTTCTTATTTGGTTGTCTAAGAATTGCCCATATGCACTGTGAGTCATGTCTACATATTTCTCTTATAAGATCATGATCTCCCTGATTATATGCTGTAATTTTAATACCTCTAATTTTATTCTTATAGTCTTGGGTAAAAGTTCTTTTTTTGCCAGATATAGAGGTGGTGTTAAATTATCATGTTTCAATAGTCACAATGCTCTATTCCTTAACCGCTTTGCTAGCATAGCTTTATAATCAAACTGTTTATTCGGCAGTGGTTGCTTATTTTTATGAGTTGCCATTAGTTCCAGTAGTGAGGTCTTTACTACAGTAGATATAATTAGTTATTTAAGAGCAAAGCTTAATCTCAATACAAAAATCAGGTCATACAATTTCACAAATTTACACTCAACCACATTTACTATTTTATGGGTGAGGACCGGGTTCCACCTTAGAGTTATATTTGGCCGATCAATTTCTGTTAGTTGCAACAACTTGTTTACTACATGTTGTGAACACTGAATGTCAATATACAGTTTGATAGGTGCGTGGTCACTATGTGTAATCGTGCATGCAATCACTGGGTTAGCTATCTAACCCAGTTAAAATAATTGATAGTAGAAGTCAGTGATCCTCTGGACCATGTGAATTTGGAATTAATCTCAGCGCAGTTGACAAAACACAGTCCCCAATCCTCCATGAATTGCACCAATTTCTTCCCTCTCATCCTGGCTATCTTTGATACATCATTCTCACATCCTATAGTACACTCAAAGCAGTATGAATTGAAATCTGCTCCTAGAATAATATCAGCGTAGAACTCACATGCCAGTGCAGTTTCGAGACATAAATCAACTTCTTCGAACATTTCGTCTATGTCTATTTTTTGAGAGTTACAATATAAATTAACTAAAAGAAGAGGTTTGTGTTTACTTGCTTCGAAGGTAATACTAACAGCCATTACGTAATTAGAAGTATGAACAAGCTTTGAGGCACATTCTATACTATTATTAACTGCAATTGCAATTCCTCCTGATGGACGCCCCTCTTTCGCCTAAAGGGCATATGCACAGAATGTACAATATCCTTGTATTACAAGTTCATCACCTTCATGGTTTCCCGTAATAGCAGGAAATTAGGCTTTGGCAGAGGCAAGAATGTGGCTAACCATTTGGAAATGTTATTCCATGAATATATGGAAAGCTTATAACTCAATTGCTGCTAATTTGGAGATGTAACACTCTTGTTATTAAATATTGCTTTCAACATGGGCTCGATCCAAGTGAGCTCCTTGTCTTTTGATGCAATGGAAATCAATTGAGTTATACACATTGTCTCATCAGAGTTATTAGCTTGAGTTCCCATAATAGACCCCCGCATCTATACCTTTACTTGGAGGAGGGTATTGGAAGAAGTCTAATGCGACTGATTCATCGCTGAATGTATATAATTTAAAGTCAAGTTCCAACAATTCGGAACTATGTGC
This sequence comes from Ambystoma mexicanum, assembly GCF_040938575.1. Classification (NCBI taxonomy): domain Eukaryota; kingdom Metazoa; phylum Chordata; class Amphibia; order Caudata; family Ambystomatidae; genus Ambystoma; species Ambystoma mexicanum. The sequence continues at coordinate 225,519,793 of NC_090932.1, forward strand.
TCCGAAAAATTTTAAGATGCTCACAGAAGGGACATGACAAGTCATTCTATAGTTATTTTCCCGAAGTAGAGAGATGCTTTCAAAACCGGACGTGGTCAACATTCTTAAAGGAGGAATCCAGCCAATAGATCCAACAAGTATCTTCTGTTGATTCGAGCACCAGCTAAGATTTCCGCTTTGCCCTCCAACCCAATCATATTAATTGATCTGGCGGTACTGTCTCCCTGATCATTCAAATGGCTTTTAGAGTGACTATTGCCAGAACCTCTGGGTGCATTCTCAGGAGGGGGGGTCAACACCTGTTTCTTCTAAGTGAGTTGTAAGTTCGGATACTTGCACAATATTTCCCATATTAATCACATGTCTGCATTTGACTCCTTTGGTACTAAGTTGCATATTCTCATTATTGGTAACATTCCTTTTTAATTCAAGTTCTTTAATCAATACTTCACGAGTAATCTAGCCTTTTTCATAAAAACAAATCAGAATTCCAATCTGGTCAGATTACTGGCCCGTCATAACCGATGTACATACCTGAGGAAACTGCAGCTCCTGTCTGTATCCAATACTGTGGTTGCCATTAGAAGACACCACTTGTTTAATCTGGTCTAGGCCATCCCCCTCATAGGCAGCTTTCTTTAGAATAGATAATCCTCCCGTTAACAAGTCACTAGTCATTGCATGAGGTCCAATAATCTGTATTTGCTGCCATGCTCCATCAGTAGCACTTTGCTTAGTCATTTCTGCCTCGTCCAGTTCTCTAGATTTACCAACGCCAGTCATTATGATGAGGCCCTTTTTAGCTCCCTGCGGGCACTCCCTACCTTTATCCAAATATTTCCCCACTCTTTTTGATTGACTTAAAGTGGATTCTTTATCTAATGCTAATACCTTGGAGAGACTTGATTGGCGGAGCTGCCCACCAGGTCTCTGATCAACCTGTCCAACCGAAGATCCTGCACTAAGTATCATAGATTTTCCAGATCCACTTACAATAATAAAGTCTTTTTGTTGTTTCTGTGGGCAATTTGTGGGATTGATTACTTGCCCCATGCACATTTGTGCATATGAGCAGCCTTTATAGTTCCATATAGATGGACCTTCATGCACATTGTTTCTGGTTATAATACTTGATTGAGAGGGTAATTCCAAAGAAGTGGTCTTGGGTGCAGTGGAGGTACACTTCCTTTCTTCCTTACTAAAATAGTTGTTCAAGTGCATTTGCTTTTTCTCCACTTCCACAGATGCTTCCATTTTAGCAGTTGGAGCCATTTTTTTGGTAGTTATCATTGATCCCTACTTCACTTCTAGAGCTTGCTATTTCTGAAGGTATGTTCTCTGTATGTTTGAGCAATTTTATGACGCAATACCGCCTGACTTTCTTCACTGAGTTGTTCTACATCAATTATATATCATCCTCGGTACTAGGGCTGGAGTTGTTGTTTTCTTTTTGTAATTGGCCTTCTTTAGTACTATCATCATAAATTTTTATAGTTTTTTCTGTTTTTTTGTTTTTGTTTTACTAATTCCTTAGCAGCTTTCCGTTTTTTTCTGCTTTTTTAATAGCACGATTCTGAAGTTTCTTTGTGCGTCGTGACATAAATACTGCCTTTTCGGAATTGGAACTTTCATTATCTTCCTCTGCCTCCATTTGTTCTATTATTGTTGTGAGAACAGTTGGGCTATCCAGTGACCCATTCGCATTGCGCGGAGTCAGCGACCTTGGATCAGCCATGTTCTGTTGGACCGTGAGTCTAATGTCTTGTAGCATGCTTTTCATTTCAATTATATTGTTGGCAATCGTAACAATGCTAAAAGTACTAGACACAGAACACTGTGTGCTTTTATCTTTAAGATTAGGCTTTTGCAGTACTGGTGGTATGGTTATTTCTTTTACTTTCTAAATGGCAAGTCTCTCTTCCAATGACGAATCCCTCAAACATATTTAATTTAGCGAGAATTTCTGTTAAAGAGGATTTAATCACCCTAATCTCATGAGTATAATTGTGGCCCTTGTCCAGCAAGTCAGCAAGTCCAATATAAGTATTATGACGGGGAAGTTAAAAGGAGCTTCAGATGCAACCGGTGAGGACATATCAGCATTTACTTCAACACCATTATACATAGTATCCCTTTGATCCTCTCTATCTGTCATTTGATTCAGTAGATTCAATTTAGTGCACCCCAAAGAGAAGCCACTCTCCACAGTTAACAAATGGCCATCGCTGTTAAGTTTATCAAAGGTAGATGTATGTATCTGACCAGAAATTGCGTCCCCTCTTTCCTAGCTCCGTGGGACGTTCAAATTAGAATACTTAAATGGTTCAGTACAATGGGTACGAGGTACAAGTGGAGTCAAAATTCCTATTGATTCCCTGATACGTTTATCCAATTCTACCAGCTTGTCTGGTCCAATCATTGATAGGTCTTCCCTAGAGTCATTAACTCCAGTGGACATATTTGTTGTATTTATTGAGAAGTGCTGTGCAGGTTTGCGGCCACAGGCATTCTTGTTGTACTTTGAAGATGCACCCGGCTGTGGACATAAATTAGGACTCGCCTCTTGAAGCCGGCATTGTTCACTGGGTAATTCATGTAGTTTGCCTATATTTGAATAAGAACAATAAATCTGAACCAAATGGGCAGTCTCCTTACCCAGTCCCCCATCACCCTCTTCATTCATTTTGGGGATGAGTGGTACTAAAGGAGGAACTGGCGCATCACGCGCCTCTTCTACAGAGTTGCCTATGTCAGTGCAATTATCTAAGGCCAACATTTCCTCGGATTTCATGACAGTATGAGTACTCCTACCAGCACAAACCATTGCATCAATGTCGAAATTGCTGGTAGGATTACTTGACTCTGGAGCCCTGCCCGTTAGCCACTGCGCAGACCACTTGCCATTCATATGGAAACTCCCACTGGAGATCAAACTATTATGGTTTCTTTAACAAAGAGGAAATACCACTATTTGCTTACCTAAACTTATTTCCAGAGTGTGAGCCGGCTCTGCCTCTCCGCCCCGACCTTCCCGCCCTAACAGCCCAACAGCACACTTGATGGCACTTGCAATGCGTGCGCGGCAATGCACGTGCACAGCAGGTTTTGTTGGTCATTTCCGGATGTTGGGGGCGGGATCACGTCGCAAAGCAGCTGGGGAAAAACAACAGAAACGTACGTGAGAGTCGTTCCGTTCCGTTTTCCTATGAGAATCAAGCCAGCCCAAACCCAGCCCACCGCTGCCCAGGCCCAGCCCACAAGCCCAACCCACAACAATTTACCCTTAAACCCAGCCCTAAGCTCAGGAAGAGTTTGTTGCAACAGTTATAAAATTAATTACTTTGGTCCTTGAAGTCCATGGGCGTTTTGACCTGGTCTTTAGGGTAGCCCTTCTTCTTGCGCATACAGCGCATTGGGGGCACGGTTTAGTCCACAATTCGGAACGGCGTTGGAGCAGAGGTCCCAGCCCAACAGCACACTTGATGGCACTTGCAATGCGCACGCAGGTAGAATAAGGCATTGAGAGAGGGAGAGGGGAAAGGGGACTGAAGAGAGTGATGATGAAAGTGAAGAGAGTGGGAGAAGGGAAGAGAGAAGAAGAGAAGAGAAAAGACTAGACAGGCCGAGGCCCACAGAAGGTGCAGCACAAAATGTGCTGTCCTGAGCATTCAGCAGAGGCCTGGGATGTTACTTCTTCTGAGGCAATCACTTTGGCAGCGCTCAGCCATCTCACCGCATATAGGAAGTTTCCTGGGTGTGAAAAGAACAAGCAGGGAAGAGAGTGGCGTCAGAGCTGGTAGTAAAGCAAGGAGGGGGTCTAGTAGAAGGAAATAGAAACCACAAGCAGGGAAGAGAGTGGCGTCAGAGCTGGTAGTAAAGCAAGGAGGGGGTCTAGTAGAAGGAAATAGAAACCACAAGCAGGGAAGAGAGTGGGGTCAGAGCTGGTAGTAAAGCAAGGAGGGGGTCTAGTAGAAGGAAATAGAAACCACAAGCAGGGAAGAGAGTGGCGTCAGAGCTGGTAGTAAAGCAAGGAGGGGGTCTAGTAAAAGGAAATAGAAACCACAAGCAGGGAAGAGAGTGGGGTCAGAGCTGGTAGTAAAGCAAGGAGGGGGTCTAGTAGAAGGAAATAGAAACCACAAGCAGGGAAGAGAGTGGCGTCAGAGCTGGTAGTAAAGCAAGGAGGGGGTCTAGTAGAAGGAAATAGAAACCACAAGCAGGGAAGAGAGTGGGGTCAGAGCTGGTAGTAAAGCAAGGAGGGGGTCTAGTAGAAGGAAATAGAAACCACAAGCAGGGAAGAGAGTGACGTCAGAGCTGGTAGTAAAGCAAGGAGGGGGTCTGGTAGAAGGAAATAGAAACCACAAGCAGGGAAGAGAGTGGGGTCAGAGCTGGTAGTAAAGCAAGGAGGGGGTCTGGTAGAAGGAAATAGAAACCACAAGCAGGGAAGAGAGTGGGGTCAGAGCTGGTAGTAAAGCAAGGAGGGGGTCTGGTAGAAGGAAATAGAAACCACAAGCAGGGAAGAGAGTGGGGTCAGAGCTGGTAGTAAAGCAAGGAGGGGGTCTGGTAGAAGGAAATAGAAACCACAAGCAGGGAAGAGAGTGGGGTCAGAGCTGGTAGTAAAGCAAGGAGGGGGTCTAGTAGAAGGAAATAGAAACCACAAGCAGGGAAGAGAGTGGCGTCAGAGCTGGTAGTAAAGCAAGGAGGGGGTCTAGTAGAAGGAAATAGAAACCACAAGCAGGGAAGAGAGTGGGGTCAGAGCTGGTAGTAAAGCAAGGAGGGGGTCTAGTAGAAGGAAATAGAAACCACAAGCAGGGAAGAGAGTGGGGTCAGAGCTGGTAGTAAAGCAAGGAGGGGGTCTAGTAGAAGGAAATAGAAACCACAAGCAGGGAAGAGAGTGGCGTCGGAGCTGGTAGTAAAGCAAGGAGGGGGTCTAGTAGAAGGAAATAGAAACCACAAGCAGGGAAGAGAGTGGGGTCGGAGCTGGTAGTAAAGCAAGGAGGGGGTCTAGTAGAAGGAAATAGAAACCACAAGCAGAAACATTATATAAGGGTGGGTGGAAAGAGGCAATTAATCACAGAGACTGGTCCAGAGAAAGGGCCAACTCGAACGAGAAGCATAGGGAGAAGAGGGACGGGAGATGGAAGAAGCCGCAGAGGGAGTGACGGAGGGAAAACAAAGGGCGGGAGAGAACATTAGAGGGAGGAGGACACATTGGGACGGTATGCAGTAATAAAATTGTGGCAAAAATGTCGCCTTTACAAAAAATCGTGGCAGAAATGTTGTGGTTTGACCCGGTAAAGGTGTACCCCATAATACCATTAAAGGGGAGCGGGGGTTGCGGCGGTGACACCAGCTCCCCTTAAATGGTATAATGGGTCTCGGGGTTGTGGAGGTGTCCCCCGGATCCTTTACATGGATTACGGCGGCAAAACCACAGCCTTTTTGCCACGATTTTTTGTGTAAACAGCAATTTTTGCTGTGCTTTTAACACATGGAACCATCTGGACGAGTACAGAACGAGTAGAGGAATAACAGAGAGAAAGGCAGGGACGTCATTTGGGGGTTGCCAGGAGCCGCAACTGCGACCCCTGACGTCTCCCTTGATACCCCTGTGGTCTCCCTTGCTACCCCAATAAAAAGTATTTTTATTTTATTTTTTTAGGTGTAAACTCCTGGGCTCTGGCCAGCACTATGTGGCTATTTCTTTCTGGAGTGGCTGGCTTCCTTGTTCAGGCTTCTTAAAAAAAAAGAGAGAGGGTTCCACAAGTGTAACACTTTGAGCAGTGACCCCGAAAGAATAGGAATAACAAATAACGTGTCTTTCTGGAATTCTATAGGATAATTGCTTGACTCATTAAAGGTTTATTTCAGACACACTTCAGGGGGTAAGTCGCTGATTTAGTCTGTTCTTAAACACCCCAACTCAGCCTTTAACCCTTCTGAGGTTGATAAATGAGTACCAGCACAGGTTGGGTGATATTGTATGTATATTTGTTCTATATAAAGCGCTTAAGCAGCGTAAGTGTTATCTAACAACACATAATTATAATGTGGCCTTGGACGTTGCTTGCATTCACGGTAATTTGGTAATATGGGCTTATACACACTGATATTAACGATACATATGGCGATCCATTCTTGGATGAAGTGTATGTCACATTATAGTGATATTGTAACCATATTTTTCGTACTGTACTTAGGAAAAAATGTTATGTGATGCCACTTTCTATTTTGTCAAGGGGTGAAAGTTTGTGTTTCATCGCTTTCCATGATGTCACTTCGGGGTGGGCGTCAATTGACAACACTTCCTGTGATGTCATCAGAGGTCCAGGGTCATGTGATGTCACTTCCACTACCCCAGGCATTTTGGTGAAATGATGTCCCTGGAGAAAGGGGAAAGTGGCGTGGGGTGTGGGGATGAATGGGAGCCACCAGGAAAGGAGCGAAAGAGGGGGAAGAGACTGCAAGAGAGAGACATGAAAGAATGGAGTGCAGAGGGGCTGCGCTCTACAAATATTGGGATGGGGAAACCAATGAGAGGGGCACTATTGCAGGGGCTGAGGTGGACATATGAAAGTAGAAAGAGGCAGCCCTAGAAGGAAGGAGAGGGACAGGGTTTATGCAGAAGCATCGAGAGACTGGGAAAGAGCAAGGGAATGAAATAGATTGAGGGAGTGGTGGAGAGAGGCAGGAGGAGAAGAAAAGAGAGACAGAGCCCGCCTGGATATAGATCAGCAGAAGAGGAACAAGAGACAGAACATTGGAAGGGGTGAGAACAGCACAGGTATAGGAGTGGAAAGAAAGGGAAGGCTAGAAGGAAAAATAAGGGGAGAAACCGCGAGCGTGCTAAACCGAGCGAGTGGGGGGTAAAGCTAGCAAGACAGAGGAAAGGGGAACGAGTGGTAAGGACAGGGTAAGGAATAAGGACAGGGGAAAAGAAGTCGAGACTGGGGAGATGGAGGGAAGGAAAGAGGTTGATGGAGGCCCAGGCCAGGCTTGCCCCACATAAACTCCCGCCCGTCTCCCCGAGACATCCTCACTTTGTGCGAAGGCAATGATTGTCTCAGAGGGAGAAGCCCTCCGTGAAGGGGCCGGCCCCCTGCCTCCCCGCGAGGGGGCCGGGGGAGACAGAACAAACAGACTTGTTTATTGGAAGTGCCAGGCTGTGGTCTGTGGTTTCCTGCTCCTAACGAGGCCTGAATGGAAAGGTGATAGGCGGGCAGGTGAGGCCTAATCCCCGCGGCACAAAACACGCTTTTCAATGGCTACAAATGCCTCCTCCCCGTGGGCCTTCACTTCAAAAGGCAGCCCAGCCCCCCGCCCAACTATTCCTCCCGAAGGGGGGTTGGGGCTCCTCGGAGTGCCAACATTTGTGTTTCTTTTTCTTCTGATTTGTCCCTTGGGAAAAGCCAGTCTCTGCCCAGGGATTTTCATCCGCCTCAGAGCCCAGACGAGCCCGGCTTGAAGCCCAACCTAGCCCGCCTTTTGGATCCCAACGGTGCCGACATTTCAGGGCTAAAGGGTGCCTCGCTGGACATTAACGACTGAGTTGGTTCAATCCAAAATGTACCTGGTTTGAAACATGAGGCCGAAACAGGCCCACGTTGACGTCCCTCTCTCGAAGCCGAAGGTGTCTCTTCCGCCTCGTTTAACCTCTCTTCCGCCTCGTTTAACCGCAAAAGTCCCTCACTTCAGACGAAAAAATGCTTTACTCTTAATGGGTGGGGGTGGGAGGAAAAACCTGTAGATTTCATGTAGGATTGGGCATTAAATGGGTGTGACACATAGCCAAACTACATAAATCCATCCTCACGTGTCAATGTGCATTGAAAAGCATTACAAACCTGCATTCAAAGCCCCTATTTCAAGCTCTCATGCTAACGCTCTTATTTTAATGACAATAGTTTCGGCTTTATAGGTAGCGCGTTTAGCGCCAAAACTAATGATATTTGATGACTGCTTAAGCACTGTAGCCAAAATGAATTAGATTGAATAGTTGTGAGTAGTGGCACAAATGTGGCATTAAATCTAATGTACAAATCTTTCAAGGCCCCAGATGAGGTAAGTTTCTTATACACTTCTCTTCAAATACCATAAAGTCACAATTCTTTTGAAATCTTCAGCCTAGAACCAGATGCTGCTTAGCAGGGAAGGCAGTTCCTTCATAGCAAATAATAGTTTCTCCTTAATTTCGGTAATGGAAACTTCACCAGGCATTCCTGCAGTTGTTTATATATAAATGTTAAGATAATGGCCCTCTTTATAGTCTTGGTGGTATCCCGTCAGATTACAGGTGTCGGCAACGGTATATTAATCCCCATTCCATGGAGTCCAAGGATTGCCAGTATTGCCGCCAGCGGCACTGGTAATAACGGATGTTTTTTGCCGCTGGGGTGCCTGACTTCACTGGCAAACTTTGAGTTGGGTAGTTCGGGAAAAGTGGCGGTAATGAATTACCACAATTCTTTTCCTGCACAGCCAAACTTGTAATGAGACCCAATGACCCTCATTATGAGGTTGATAGTAACCATCCTGTGATAAAGGCAGGTTGCCGCCAACCCTGTAACTCCCTTACCGCTGCCGTGATATTACAAGTGTGGCGTTAAGGGTTAATACCCATTTCCATGGAGTCCAAATGGGAACACATTGCTAACTGTGATTCTGTGACGACCATGCCGGTAGGAGCCTGAACTCCTGGAAGGTAAGGCCTGCCAGGGGATCTGGGGCCCCTACCAACATTGTTGTAGTATGGCAGTCCGAAAAGGGTGCTGGTACGTTACTACCGGCACCCTTAATTTCATATCGCCAAACTTGGAATGAGGCCAATATCTTCTAATGTGTCTTCACACCTTGCATATGCTGCTAAATTTTCAGCACAGTTCCATCACTTTACTTTATCAGTAATTTCTATCTTCAATGTATCAAATAGTTCTGGTTACTTAAGGCCCATTTTCTTAGATAATCCTTTTATTTTTTTTAGCCAATTATCAATGATCTTATTAAAGTACAATCCACAGTGTATAAAATGTCCCCTAGAAATGTTCTGAGTGGTTGGTCTGTTTGCAACATGATTTAAAATAAAATAGTGAAATACTTCATTTCGCAGTGGCTTCAATAGAAGTGATGCTCAGGTCAAGCCTAATCACACAAATACCATATAAACCTCATTACTAGTGTGGCGCTCCAGAAGCAAGGGTGCCTGTAAGCTTACCGGTGCTCTTGTTTCCAGACCGCCGCACCATGAGTCTGCCAGCTGGTGCCGCTGTGGCCAGCAAGTCTGACCCTGCCGGTGGCTGCTGCCCTGGCGGGCAGAGTTGCCATGGATGCAATGGCGTTGCCGGCGACGGTGCCCGTGCTTCCGAGTCCCCATTCCCATGGAGTCCCCCATGGGAATGGGGACTTACAAGATCTGCCACCTGACTTCCCGCTCCGCCGGGACTTGTAATGTCCTGGTGGCACCGGGAGGCCAGTCAGCAGATCCGGTGTTATAGGGTAACCGCTGACCTTGTAATGAGGCTAGCAATCCTAGTGCCTTTTTTCAAAATGTCCCTTTTAATACAGAGAATTCCCTGGTGACGCTTAGTGGCTGGGATTCAATCCCATATTGAAGACCAGGAATGAAACTTTGCTCATAGACTACTGTACTTCAACATCTACTAGACTCCAGTAATCAGAATCTTCAAAAAATACAAATAGACATGCTACCACTACGCAGACGACACTCAAATCATCTATAAAATCAAAGACAATCAAGCTGACCACTCAACCCTAATTGAGTGTCTCAAAGAAGTCTTTAACTTGATGAACGGCAACAGCTTGAAAATCAACCCAGGAAAGACAGAAATCATGATTATATCCAAAAACCAAGAGAACAACACCTACATTCCCTGGCCAACGGAAATGGGAACCGCACCAACACCATCTTAGGTAGTAAGAAATCTGGGAGTCCTGACAGGCAACACCCTAACCTTAGAACCACAAATAAATGCAATAATCAAGAAATGAGTCTTCCTCCTTCATACAACAAGAACAATCTTACCTATCCTCTCCTTCACCCAGAAAAAACAATCGTCGCCCTCATTATCTCACAAATCGACTATGCATACAACCATTATCTCAGGATGCCAGAATACATCTTGAAGAAACTACAACGCATCCAAAATACAGCAGCCAGACTCCTCCTCAAACTATCCAGAAGAGACCACATCACCCAAGCATTAAAAACACTGCATTGGCTCCCAGTCAAACATCGCTTTACCTTCAAAACAATGTGCATAACACAAAGGGCAATCAGCGGGTAGGGAGCTGAATTCCTACAAAAGAAAATAACAATCTACAAGCCAATGAGACTCCTCATGTCAAGCAACGAAATCCGTCTGGAACAAAAAGCATACCTTAAGAAAAATCTAGGGGGCTCCTTCTTCTCCGGCCTAGCCACAATAACCTGGAACAACATCCCGAAAGAAATAAGAAACACCAAAGACCACCTACAATTCAGAAAACTACTAAAAACCTGGTTCTTCAAAATCACAGATTCAAATTGAAAAAACTAAACAATCAAACAGGAAACACAAAGAACAGGATGACATAATTTAGGGTGACACTGACAACATCCAGAACCGACTAAGGAAACTCCTGCTGTAAGAAGAGAGATTATGCTAGATTGAATAGGACACAAGCGACACCCCATGAGGACAGAAATCTGTATCCCTAGCCGACTCCAGCCAACAGCCTCACCCGCTCCATAATCGCTACCGCGTATCATATTTTAATAGAGTTGTGTGAATGTTAGCAGTTGCCACACTTGAACTAGCTTGTGGATATTGGCAAGGGCCGAGCCTGGATGGAGTTGTGAATGATGGCAGGTGCTGCGCCCGGACGTAATTGCAAACGTTGGCATGTGCCATGCTTCGAAGGGGCTGTGAGCGGTAGTCTGCATGAGCAGCTAAATAAGACGATGAATGCTGACCACTGCCACATTTGGATGGAGTAGCGTTGGCTGACCGATGCCGCGTACTAACTGGATTGGGAATGCTATCTGGGCCACGTTTGGATGGACTCACAAACTCCTGCTTGCCCCGCATACAGACAGGTTTGACAGAGGTGGCCGGGGCCGAACTTGAACAAGGATATGAATGTGAGTGGGCATCATGGGTGCAAGGGACTGTGAGTGTCGGCCGGTCTCAGATCTGGATGGAGATGCTTGCATGCCCCACCTGGAGAGAATATGGAAGTTTGGCGTCTCACTTCCAGACAGCAGTGCCAATTAACCAATCCACTAACAATTTCAGCCCTCTGCATACACCTCCCAAACTCTAACCAAACACAACCACAGGCCTATAACACAACAATCTGCACAAACTTCACTACACTGCAACAACAAAACAAACCACACATAGACTCACACAACAGAACACAACGACTACCAACCAGAAAACACCCCAGGCCCAGTCAACGGAGTTAACCGGGTTGAGGCTGCCAACAGCACATCACTGCTCTCTTGCACTTTTCCCACTAGCTCACACCCCCTCCCTTTTTCAGAGCCGCCATAGCGCCAGGGGACTACACTGGTGGTGATAGTGCGCGGTATAAATATCCTTTAACATTAACATTAAGTCCTGACTCTGAGCCTTTGAGATTAAGAAATTACCTTTTTTGGGACCCTAAATGTGCCTCTTCTGACCTTTAACGGGTACTCATTTGAGACCTACAGGGTGCCTAATTGCAGAGGAAAATAGGTAGCACCGAAAATGTGCCTAATTTCATGCCTAAAACATATTTGAGGGTATAATCTTCCCCATTTGAAGCATAAACTGTCCCAATTTGATACATAACACGTTTGCATGTGACACAAAAATGTGGTGCATTTGCTACTTACAACGTCACTCATTTTAGGCTCAAAGTGCTTCTCAAATGCGAAACCCTGCAGGGGCAACATTTGAATCATGAACATTCCAAATCGAACACTGTGTCTCATTTGAAAGCAAGCAATGGAAAAGCCAACAGTATTTGCTTTCATATATGCATGGGATAAACATTTTCCAGGTACTGTCATAATGGTACCACTACCTGGCCATGAGTTGGCAAAAGCTGGGAAATCGCATTAGTAGCTGGACATATCATGGCAATGCCCGGTAAATGCATATCTAACACCTATGCAAGAGCCAGAACATGTTGTCTTTGCCGAGGCCTTTTTTTTAAACCAGTAATTCAGTGTAAGGAACAGATGCAAGGACTCATATTGCTTATGCATGACGTGGATGAAGGGACACTTGGCTAAGACATTTTTAGTACACCAGGAGAATTTTTGGAATTGAGACATTTTCTTTCAGAAGACTGCTATGAATACCATTGGCATCCATCTCCTTAAAATTACAGGGACACCTGAAACAGATCCCAGTAGGTGTGGAGGTGTAAATGGCCATTGGGACTAGGATGGCAATGGGCAGTCATGGGTGGGTAAAAAGCCAAACTACAGAGTGTGTGTCCATCGTCGCATCTAAGCTCTCTCCTATCTTCATTTCCTTGCCAGTAGTTTCGTCTTATTGGCAGCATTTGCAGTGCCACCAAACAGCCACAATTAAAACAAGTGCCTCATTTGGAGAGGAAAGTGTGTGTGAATTTACAAGCAAAATGGTACCTGTTTGACAAAAAAGGCCTTGTTTGGATCACAAATGCGCCTCACGTAGGTCCACATGTCTCCTGTGTGTCAATCGAAGGTTACTTACTATGTTTAGGTAGAAATTAAACAATCACACTCAAAAACAAATATCCCTGACAAGGATTTTAAAAAGGGGGTGTCTTTCTTCAACCTAGAGGGTGTAACCGTTCCTGATTTCAAAGGACCATTTCAGTGGCATTTTAGAACTGTCTCCCAAAAGGGCTCCATTTGTTCTGTGGCGCAACATCTAAAGTCTAAGGGGCAACATTGCCTTGTAACCTGGGTGCTTTGGTTCTAACCATTTGGCATACCTCCTGTTAATAGGGTACAGGGCACATGCACTGCTTCTAGCCTAGTTTTTTTCTGTAAGCTGCACACGGACATACAAAACAAATCAAAATCTTGTTAGGTCATTTAAGCATTGAGAAAACAAAATGAAGTTGCTTAGAATAGAGGTTTGCTGAGAGCAGGGTGCCAGTTAGTGGTTCCAAGCAGCAGCAAAGGAAAAATATGCTATGCTAAAGTGGTGGTTCAAGACAAGGATTTTTTTATAATTGGTTATTTACAGCACGCCTAATACCCAGAAGTTTCTAAGCACGGACCCGGGGAACAAACCTGTGTTGCTCTGCAGCGTCTTGCTTCCAAGGCAAACGCATTGTCCCTGAACTGTCCTCCCATGACTAAATAGGATAAATGTGCAAAGAAGTTCAGAGGGGTGTTAAAGATATTTTTTCGTCCTGATGAAGGCCGATGTTCTAGGAAATAATGGGGGTGGTACTGTGTGAGTACACACACCAGAAAAAGAGGCCCGAAACACAGTTGTGCCGACATATATTTGTTTGCTAATTGCTCATGAGGTGATTGTTTGACCGTGGTTTAAGGTATGCACAGGAACTTGACAAAAGTAGACAGGTAGCTCTTGTGTGTCTCCCCCCCAGTTTTGTTTAGGGTTTGGATTTGAATGAAATAGAGAGATGAGTACAAACTGAGGGTCGTGTAAAGGCAGAGCAAATCTGAACCTGTACATTATTGAAAAGTGCTTTTCAGCAACTGATTAGTTGATCTCTTCATTTGAGTCACTTTCTATACTAACCCTTAGCAGTATTGAAATGCATATGTGATTTCGATTTTTTTTAATGAAATGAGTGCATGTGTTTATGAGTTTTCTTTTCAAATAATTTGATAGCTGTTGATATAAATAAAAATGGAAATACATTTTTTGATAAAATGAAGTGTGTGCAGGTTTAATTAAAAACACTTTTTATTTTTATTTATTTATGATATGTATGGTTATACAATTGACAACCTTTTATCACATTTATCAATTTTAGAACAATTTTCCAAGATTTGCCTTTTCTGTTAAAATAAAGTTCACAGATCTTCAAGCACTGACAGCTGCTTCTGTATGGCAATGGAAAATTTAACCACAGCCAAAATTATTGCCGTTTTTTCTCCTGATTGCAGCATTTTCCACCATAGATCTTTTGATCTGTATCCGTATTTTGTAAAAATGGGAATCATGAAAGTGTTCCTTTATGGCGATAAAACTGGACTAAAAGCAATTAAAGAAACAGGTTCCCAGACATCTCCCGGAGGTGAACAAACTCCCTAAATGGCAAGCATGGGCCCAACTAGGTATTAGGAAAATTGGCGATGTGATGAAAGAAAATGTAATAATAGCATTTGCGGATCTAGCTGCCACCTTCGCACTCCCACCCAACGAACAATACCACTATATCCAGCTCAAACATGCGTTGCAGGCTCATCTCCCTGAATTGAGTGACATACCTGATTCCTCTCCACTAGAACGTAATGTATTCCCAGAACTGCTTAAACAGAAAGTCACATCGACTATGTACAGTGCTATTAACTCCTTTGCTACGAAAGAGCTGTCGAGCCTGAAAGCCAAGTGGGAGAGGGAGGTAGGTGATATACTCCCAGAGGAATGGGTGACTGCGTTGATGTACCCCAGAGAATCAACTATCTCTTCCAGGCTTAGATTAATTCAACTGAAGATACTACATAGGATTTATTACCCAAGGGTGGCACTTTTCAAGTGGGGAAAGGCTACAAATCCATACTGTTTGCGATGTAAGAGGGAGGAAGGCTCCTATTATCATATCCTGTGGGACTGTGCCATCATTCAACAATACTGGCAACAGTGCTGTGATGAACTGTCAAGGGTAATGGCCAAGAGGATACTTGTAAATCCAAAGCAATTACTGCTGGGGATAGAAGGAGACTCTGATCTAACGAGGTATGAGAGAGCGTTCTTATCTACCACCACAGTGATTCTTAAAAGGAACATAGCGCAACTTTGGGGCTCCGAGAGGCCACCGAGCCTTGAACAATGGATCACGGATGTGGATATCTGCATCGCGATGGAAAAAAGAGTTTATACTGCCAGGGGGTGCCCAGAAAAAGTATGGCAAAGCTGGGAAGAGGCGCACTTAAAGTAACTTATAATACTGTACCGTTACGCTATCCAGAGACTTGCAAATGAACTGGTGGGTGTAATACGAAAGGGACAAAATGTTGTGGCATGTTTTGAAGCTCGTTGGTAAGGGACCACAGCGCAGAGTTGTTGGTGGGCGGGTATGAGAAGTTTTGTTTACCCTGCTGTATGGGGCTGTATGTTTTGTGTTTCCAAAAACCAATAAAATGTTGTATTAAAAAAAAAAAGAAACAGGTTCCAAGTGTTTGGAGTACCCCCCTGGAAAGTGCATTTTGAAGAGTGTTATAATCCTGGGGAAGGGAGGTACATACCGGGGTCCCCACTTTTGGTGCAAGCTGGGCATCATGACTCAGGACCCCTTGGCTGTAATGGGGTGCGGTTCTGTGCCTTAAAGTGTTGGATTGGAAGGACACCATCATGCGCCGCTCCTTCAAAGACCTCAGGAAAACAGCTCCCTCGTGGTCTGTCAACATGTTCTCACAATTGGAATTACTAGGCTACGCGATGTTCTGTTGATGAAAATAGTCCTGTTCAGACCATAATCAAGTGTACACTGAATGGCTGCACACACCATGCTTCTCCTAGTTTCTTTTCTTCTCTGTAAGGAGGAGTTTAAAGCGTAGCTCTTTTCTAGTGTTGCACTGGTCTCCTGGGACAGTGATTGTTTTCACCAGAAAGTGGGGGTTCCATTGTCCAGATTACACATAAAAAGTGTGCAGCAGCATTTACTCCACATTTGGGTTCATTTTGTTAGAAAATGCATTTTAAATTGCTTTTCTTACATAACCTATGCTTGTGGCCTGAGCTTTGAGTCACTTGCAGAGACTAGGCAACTGAGAATACCTCCCTCCTCCTGCCATCTGCAAACATGTCTTGTTTAGCTGAATGTAAGCAGAAATTCTGCTATACAGGACTTTGTTTGTCGGGTATAGCTGAATTTCCCATTCAGCAAAACAGGGCGTGTTTGTTGTGTCTTTAGAATTGAACTCTAAAGGCACGGCATTGCTGTAACTTTCATAAGACGTGGGTGTGTCTTTTACATCTGTTTTATTAAAGTTATAACAGAGCATCGGCACTTGTGTGTGTTCTAGTATTTACATGTCCATCACTGCCACACTCTGGCCTTCCGCCACTCTGTACTTTTCCTTAAGATGTCATGCCCCCCTCCAAACATTTTCAGCAAAGTTATTCCACTGTCAAGATATACACGATTAAAGAACATGCCTATCACTCCATTTATAGTTCATCACAATTATTAAAAATGTGCTAAAAAACTGCATTGAATTAACAAAATATTTTTTAGCAAATTTAACTGCTGTCACCACTAACATAAATTGAGAAAGAATGATTCCTAAGCTCCCACTACACAGAGTATTTGCTGCTAATTAACTCCATTAACCTAATCTTAACATAAGAATCACGAATGTCTTGGTCTCACTCAGCAATTGTACCCAAAGCACGTCATACCTGAAAACTCTGGATTGTACACATATCTAGAGAATTATATGCTATGATAAGTTATTTATAACATGCTTAATACCCAGAGATTTCTAAGCGCTGACCCAAGGATCGAACCTGTACTGTTCTGTGTGGTTTTGTTTCCAAGGCGAGCACTTTGCCCCTGAGCTATCCTCCAGAGACAATGCTTCTCATCTCAGTGCTGTAGGGGTTTTGGTCGTAACACCTCGAGTGTATCTAAACAGATGGGTCTAATTTTCAAGACTATTCTGCTAACTTCTTTATCTGGAAACCTTATACGAAAGATATTAGGTTGGAAAACTGCAGAGCAAACTTGAATATATTCCACAATTATTTTGTTACAGAGACATGGGCGTAGCTAATCAGTGAGTCCATTTTTAAGCTTTCTTTTTAATTATTTGTATTTACATTTTGAAGTGATTGGCATCATCCACTGTAACCTCATCCACGCCGAGGAACATCACACACCGTTATCAGTAACGTTCTAATTCATGATGGTTTCCTTCAGATCTTCTATATCAGGTCAAAAAAGTGCTTGGTTCCGCCTCCAGTTCTTTCCCAAGAAAGGCTTCCCTTCTAATTCTGCCTATAATATACAAGGACACCAGTCCAGGTTCAATTCTAATCCACTGAATAGGAACAGAGGCTGGACGTCCCAACACCAATCTCCAGTATGCCTCAGCAACACATTTAGCCATTTCAATGGAAAGTCTAGCCTCATCTCAATCCCATACAATTTAGCCGGATTGCTTTCAATGTAGATGCTTCCATTCATGTGGATTGAGAATAACCATTGTATCACCCGTCAAAATCCCTCAACAACGCCATCATGTTCAGGGCTTTTATTATTATTATTATTATTATTACTATTACATTTATTGAGTTCAGATCTAGATTTTGGAAGCAACATAACTTTATAATCATAAGGGCAAGAACCTGGTGAGGGAAGTATATAAACTAGGGAACTGGGAGGAAACAACAGGGGAGGAAGGGGGCAGGAAATCTGGCAGCAAGGGATACACAAGCAACCTGGCGAGGAAACGGTGGGGAGCAGATCACCAAGTCTCAAGTAGGATGCGGAGTGGAAGGTGTGTGAATCTAGGAGTTTGGGGCTTTGACGTTGACCACTCAGTAGATTTTTTGGATATCATCCACGCTCCAAGATGCAAGAGCTCAGTAATGTCTTGCAGCCTATGGACACCGATCTTCCAGAAGAAAGAACAGTTCTTCTTCTGTGTTGCAACAGTCATTATTTCGGATTTAGCAACACTTACTTCCAAGCCATTTACCACTGTGCAGCCCCAGAAGCCATTAAGACTATGCTGCAAGCTTACGCGGGTTGTGGCAAAGGTTACTACATCACCTGCAGAGTCTAAGCATCTAATCTGCTGGCACCTCACCAGAGGTAGAACATTACACGCGTTGAGCAAGGTATTAACCAAATCAAACAAGTAAGTGCAAGCATACACCCCTGCCTGAGACCGCATTTCGTCTTTATTAACCCTTAGAATTGTGCCTCCACATTTAATCGGACCTTAACACTGATTGGATTTTAGAATGTAACATTATTAATAATTTCAATAGACGTTTGTTACTAACGCACGCATTAAGTTTAGTCCAAAGACGCACCCTGTTTGCCAGATCAAAAGCGGGAGTAGGGTCTGGAAATGCCAAATGCAGAGGGACTTTACCCTATCATGTTCTTTCTAAATCCAGCTTGATGGCTCCACGTGATGTATACTCTGTCTGTCTGAGATGTTAGCTCTTTCCATATAAGAGAGGCAAAAATCTTACTAGAAGCATCCAGTAAGGCGATAAGTCCATACTCCCTCGGAAATATAGGAATCAATGAAGACTGGATCCACGTTTCAGGTAATTCTCCAGTAGCTATTATCCTCCCATTAGTCCTTCCAAGATATGGAAAAGGATGTCCTAATGATACTCGCTGGGCCATCTGGTCTTGCCACCCTGGGGTTCTTCAGCTTGTAAATAGTTTCACATATGTTCAACTTGGATGAATGTCCATACTATCTAGTAAGGGTTATCTCCACCTGCTCCCCCTTCCTCATCACCAGAGAGCAAAGTTAATTTCTTGTGCGTGTCACTGTGGGATTACTCTGCTCAGTGATACTTGTGTAAATGCCATATCATATCATACAGTTGCCCAAAACCTTGGAGAGTCTTTCCTTCTTGTAACAGCTCACATATTGGTCCATCTTGCCATAGTTTTGTTCTATATATAATTCTTTACCCAGTTTCTATTTGCCTCTTTTGATCATACGTCTCTCAATATTAAGCTGTTCCCATCCCAAAACAGGGCATTTACTAACTGTCCGAAGATCTTTCTTCATCATCTTTTTCCCGTCTTCCATGCGCTGTTTGTAAATCGGAGACCTGTTAAGACCCGTCACAGGATTACATTTACCACAAATAGGGGAACTTTGCTTTGTCCATTTATTGTAGATACTCGGAGAAGGAAATCAGACTAATTACCAGCCAATTTCCAATAATACACCTTCCCAGACCTTCTGTAGTTTTCACTTTTACCATTGTTTCTCTGATACTTTTATTCGACCAATCTATGTCCGCGCTTAGAAACCTCTGGTTATTTAGCGTGTTGTAAATAACCCATCTATCATATCAAGAAGGAAAAGGCCAACATTGCTGTGCTTTGTGTTGAAGTTGCACATCGCAAGTCCCCTGAGGTCGGGTTGTGTGATAGCTTTCTAGGGGAGATGTGATAGAAGCATGAAAGTCTTTGTGTTCCCAGGGGAGACTTCATGCGTATAGTGTTGGTGTACATTGGCCAGGGCTGGGCATGTTGGTTGGTTTAAAGGTGTAGACTTGTGTTGGGCGGAGTCTGGGGAAAGGCTCTTTTTAAATGCTGCGTGCGAGTGGCCAGTTTGAGTTTGCGTGTGGTGAGTGAGGTGGCGAGAAACTGAGAGTCACTCAGGGAAGGTAGGTTGCTCTTGTGGGTTTGTCTTAGAGTTTTTGTGGTGCCTTTAAATGTTTTTGTGTTCTAGTTTGTCTTTCACTGAGTGGCTTGCGTTGGGCTATTGGAAGACAGCCAGGAGCCAGCGTGGCGTTCCTTGGCTGTTTCTCTGGTTTTGGGGGTTGGTCTATTGAGCTGCATGGTTTCTGCTGCTGGTTGAGTTTAGGTTAAACTTCTGTCTGTTATGCATTAAAAACTGTTTTTTACATTTATCTGAATTTCAGTTGGTCCTGTAGGGTGTGGATTTCTCTTGCTAGCAGGTTACGAAGTTTGGCCACCATTGTTTAGAAGGTGGGGCCTCTGTGTCTCTTTGGCATAATCTTCTAAGAGTATTTCATTTCTCGATTTTAGGTCTCTGGGTGGATGGTAATGTCAAATCTTTCCTTGAAGAAATTCTGCACCTTGTCCCCGAAGAGCTCTCTGAGTAATGCAAAGAGCCTTACATTTGATTATTATTTAATTAGTAGTTAGTGGAGTGATCAAAGAGCAGGTGTTATGCTTTCCCTCCTGTCAAGTCTCGGTAGTAGACTAGCTGTTGTGTTTTGGACCTGTTGTCGTTTTTTATAAGGCAGTCTGCCATACTTGGGCAAATGTTGTTCTAAGAGACAATGCTTGAAAGAATCAGAGCTATGATGGCTAATGCGCTTTGTGGGAACGAGAGGTAGAGAGTAACCTGTCTGGTGGAGTTTAGGTGTCACATGAACTGGGGTTCACCACCAGGTTGTTGCAGGACCAGGTTGTGACATTTCTCATCTGGGCACACAAAGAAGGTACTACAAGGAGCTTAGCAGCGGGCACCTGGCGGCGATAGCCTTTTATAGCAAATTGAACGGGGAGGGAGAACCCACCAAAGGTTTCAGGGTGCGCGCCGCCCTGAAAGGATGGGGGACAAGGGAAGGACCAGGGAAGGACGGGCACACGTCCATTGATTTTGGTGTACGGTGATGCTGCTGGGGGTGCTGGAAGGGATTTGCTTTAACGGGTTCGAAGTAGCACTTTTCAGGGCTGCATTTCTATTGACATTTTTTGGGGCGTTCCGAGTCAGCAAACTCATTGCAACAGGAATAGGTGATAAGCCAGGCTGGGCCCTTATGATGGGGATATGACTTTTACCAAAATGGGCCTGAGAATAAGACTTAGAAGACCGATCAGGAGAGTAAAGGGAGTTGGATCGATTTATACCATGCCTCTGATGCAGAGAGTTGCCCTACCGGGCTGCTTTCACGCTATCTGGCAGCCAGGCCACCCAGAGGGTGGGGACAAATACCTGCTAGTATGCGAGGATGGGTCCATGCTGACGCTGTTTCAATTTCAGATGATGTTGGCATCAGCATTAGGAAAAGCGGGATTCCATGGGTTAGGTTGGTTCTCGCATGGCTTCAGAATAGGGGCAGCCATGATGGCGTTCTAGCAGGGAATGCTCGTAGCAGCAATAAAGAAAGTGGGAAGATGGGAGTCCGACTGGTACAAACTATACGTCTGACCTCTCGAGCCCTACGCTCTTCTTCCTCCAACCTTCTGTGAGTGAGCAGGTTCTCCAAGCAGAGATTTGGAGGGGGATCCCTTTCCTCAGCAGGTGCCTCCCTCTGGAACAGCCTCCCTGCCACCCTCGGCTTGAGCCTGACATTCTCAAGTTCTGGAAACTCCTCAAGACCTTCCTCTTCTCCTCTTCCTTCTCTCTAACCCTACCCTGCTAACCTAGCTCTCTGCTCTTCCCTCTCCCCCTCCTTCTATACAGCTTATTGACTGGCTGTCTGGTATACTCCGGAGTGTCACAAGTCCCAGGCACCCCTACCAGTCCTTCTGCACTTGCCCAAGGCCCTACACCCCACTGCACTTGTAATTAAAATCTTGAGAGCTTCTCCCTACGCACTTCACCAGTCTCTACTGAATGGACGCACTTGTTCCCCTTCCCTTCCCTTGCCCTCCCGCACTTGCACAATCTTTATGCAGCCTTGCCTGAAGATCGTCCTGTCTGTTCGCCCTGTCTTCATCCATTAATGTGCACTTGAAAAAACTGCAGAATCGCCGGCAAGCCTATTTGCTGTATCTAAACTGTTAAATGTATAATATTCACTTAATCTGCCTGTGCAGACCGTTATCGTCTCAGAAATTCAAGGGTTCTGAGCGACTGTTGTTTTTCCCGTGTTCCTTGCCTCCTTGAGCGCTTTGAAACACTGGCCTGTGTATAGGCGCTATACAAATAAACATTATCATACCATACCCTACCAGGTGGGCCAGGTGGCAACGCTCATGCGCCTCAGTAGGTGGGTTTCAGGCTGACAGAAGGAGCGGTCGTGCAGCCCAGGAAGGCAGGGTGTATGAATGTACTTTTGTGTGTTGTGTTTTCATGTGTGTGTGGTAATTTGGAAAAGATCTTTTTAAGTGGAAGTGTGACACCTGTTGTTTTCACCAACAGGTCACACAGTATGGGTCATTGGCCAACCCTTTGTCACGAGAGCACAGTTCAGAGATCGCAACATTGGCCGCAACATGGGACTGAGGAGCTCGAGGTGGTCCAGCTGGGCAAACCGGGCATGCAATGGCATGCATTGCTCCCTTGTGTGCACAGGCAGCTAGAAAGGATGGCAGCACCAAGGGTACTCATATTTTTTTTTATTCTTTTTTTATTTATTTTTTTTAATTTATTTGCATTTTCCATAGTACACCTTGGGGGTATAGACCTTGAAGACCTGGGTAGAGGATGGTTATTAAAGGAAATGCAGCAGGTAATGTTATGTTATGTTAGGAGCATTTAGGACCACCCAAGCCACCAGATTCTGCAACAGCTGAAAATGATGGATCAGACTGGTGGGCTGGGCTAGTTACAGAGCGTTGCAGTAGTCTAGGCGACTGGTGACAAGAGAGGCAACCACAGCCGGATGAAGCTGGGCAGGCAGAAATGGCAGAACCCTACCAAGCACCTTCAGCAAGAAATGGACAGTTTTACAAACTGCACTGACCCGAGAAGCCATAGAGAGAGAAGATGACAAGTAGACTCCCACATTTTTCACAACCGCCACTGGAATAGGAAAATCACCAAGAGTAGCTGGCCAGAAAGAGGTGGACCGAGAGACAGAATCAGAAGGAGCACCCACCACCAGGAGCTTGGTCTTATCCCCATTGAGTTTAAGCCAGTTGTTGCTCATCCAGCCCTTCACGGCACCCAGGAACTCACACGGGCTGGACAACACGTTTGCCTGGTCAAGATCTAAACAGACCAAGATCTGCATGTCATCCATATATGAGTAGCAACTAAAGCTGTAAGAGTGGATGAGCCCCAACTAAGGGCTCGACATAGATGTTAAATAACATCGGGGACAAGGTGGATCCCCGAGGAACACCACAGGACAACGTGAAGGAGGAAGAAAAAAAGGGAGGTAAAGAAAGTGATTGGCCCCTGCCAGTGTGAAAGGAGATGAACCAGGCCAGGATGGCACCGAGAGGCCAGCTGTGGCCAGGCGGGACAGGCGAATCAAGATCTTGGGGCAGACGCTCCCGAAGTCTGGTCTTTTTTGGTCAGAGGTAGTGCCACAGAACGTATGGCGAGGTGCAAGGTTCAATGTGGCCATGGAAAAGTCTAGAAATAGACTGAATGAGAATATGGTGAGATTCATGCATCTAGAAGGACTAGGTTTCGTCAGACACAGGATGTTGTGTGAAAAGGACCTAGTACATTTTGCTTGTGACGAGGTCCACCTGTATGAAAAAGGGGCGTGATGTTTCCTCTCGGATATGTTTGCAGCGCTAAAAAGGGCGGGATATGCCTAAGGAGCTATGGTGAGTAGTTTGGGCTGAAATAAGTGGGAGCATTGTGGGTTGTGGGAGGCCACCCTCACAGCTTGGCGGAGTTACAAGGGTGGTCCTAGAGAAGGAGGTATGCTGCAGATGCTGTTGCGAGCTGTACCCGCTGGCAGGGGTGGACTGGGACCCAAAAGAGACCCTGGAAATAATTGTCAAAGTGGCCTAAAATTACACATTTTCAGAAAGCCCAGCCCTTTTCCTATTGATATTGATATTTTATTTCTATTGCTCTCGTACACAAGTGTTTCAGAGCGCGACAAGGCAAGGAAGGGGAACAGGGGAGAACAAAACAGCGATCTTACTAGGCCCAGTGACATTGAGAACGTGCAAGTGCATGGGAGAGGGGAGAGGGGAAAAGTGCATGGAAGGGAGGGCGAAGTGGAAAGTGCGAAGCAGAGGAGAAACAGATAAATAACAATAAATAAATAATAAAGGCAACAAACAGTGGTAGTGCAGCCAGCCATTTGCAAGTGCTAGGTTTAAGGCAGCAGACAGGGTAGGTCTGATAAGTGCAGGAAGAAAAATGGGGGAGCTGTATGGGTACAGATACAGACCCCAGTGAAAGGGGTGGCCCGGAGGCAGTGCGGGCGGTTGGCAGGGTGAGCAGGCACCTGGGCCTGGAGGACAGAGGGTGGCAGGTGCACGGTGCCAAGAGAGAACAGATCAGAAGGGGAGAGGGGGCGCAAAGGCAGAAGAAAAGAGGAAGGTCTTGAGGTGCTTCCGGAACCGGAGATGGTTCTCCTCAAGTTTTAGAGTGGCAGGGAGGCTGCTCCAGAGGGAGGCCCCAGCCGAAGACAGAGATCTACCCCCAGCTCGTTTCTTTGAAAAACGACTGATCTTGTCTTTCTCTATGAGAAAATGTGGAACTAAAATGGGTTACCACACTAAAGGCTCTCCAAATGGCAGAAGAGCGCTATACAAGACAGTTCTGCAATATCACCCAACTCGTGCGCATTTGGCAGATATCCCAGTTCACAGGACCGGGGCTCAGTATATCCTCGCGACTATCCACAGAGTTCCATGGGGGTTCTTTCCCAGCAGACTGCACCCGCCTGGGTGACCCGGCAGGTTGAGGGGCGTGGCTTTACTTCATATTCCATGACTTAGTGGCTGCATTATTAGTGTGTGGGGGGCGGGGGGGCTTATGGACGGGAAGCTGCGCGTGGGGGCAGGAGGATGGGCGACCCCAGTGATGGGTGGCCTTGGAGATGGGAGAGCGCGGGGCAGGGGGTTGGGGGGGGCGGTGTGTGGCTGGGGCTGAGCTGGGTATCTCTTGTCCTTTTGGAGTGCTCGGTGGGACTTTCCAGCGGCTATCTGGGAGGCGCGGAGCTCGCGCTAAGGTGTCCGGAGCGCTTTGACTTCTGTCACGGCCCGTCCCTGACGGTGGTGGGGGCAGTCACCCTTGCAGTCTCCTCTCCTTCCGCTCCCCCGCCCCTTCCTTTATTCTCCTAAGCTGTGCCAGAGGAAGCCCCGCAGCCCATAAAGCCGCAGTTTGTCCGATTTCCCCTTTTAATTAAGTGTGGAGGGTCCATGCAGCCGGCAGCGCACCCGCCCCTCTGCCACCACCCCCCCCCCCCAACGACCCTCTCAGACCTCCATCAAGGCTGGGAAATAAAATAAAAAAGCCAGTCCCCCCACCGCCATCCCCCGCCCCCACCCGATGTGCTAGGTGTGCACTGATTAATCTCCAGGCAGATGCAAGTGGGGGGTCATTAACCCCCTCCTTCCCCAGTAGCCAGGGCTGGTAATGCGCTGGGGAGGGTCCCGCCCCCCATGATGGGTCTGCAGCCCCAGGGTCAGTGGCCCACACACAGAACCTCCCCCCACCCCTTGACTCTCACACCCGTGTCTCCCTCCACTGCCCCCGCCTGTCTCCTCCTCCCGGCTCGAGCAGCTGCTGAAGGACTTGCTCGGGGAGACGGGCCAGCGGCCCTGCCAGCCAGCGGTACAGCGCTGCCAGCCCGAGGACAGAGGTGCTGGGCGCTCTGCTGCCGGCTCCGCCTCTGCTGCTGCAGGTGGGAGTCGTTTGGAGAGGACCAGGTCGCTGTCGTTCTTCTGCAAGTGGCGCGGGGGGAGGCTGCTCGTGGCTTTGGCACTAGTGGAAGAGGCGCTGAAGGTAGCTGGTGGCAGCGTTGGAGGTGCGGGATGCGGCTCGGCAGGGTGCCGTGGATGGCATCGCATTGGCACTCTTAAAGGTGGGCAACCAGAGCCGGACACCAGCCTGGCCGGCTGACGGGCATGCTTCATCCTGCACCCTGTGCACCATGAGGGGGAAACAGTGGTGCAGCATCCTCTGAATATAGGGGTCCAGAAGTCGAGGTGCGCCTTATCTTTATCTCGTGCCCAGGATCCAGAAGTTGGCGGGCACGCCCAA
The DNA here is from genome assembly GCF_040938575.1 of Ambystoma mexicanum. Classification (NCBI taxonomy): domain Eukaryota; kingdom Metazoa; phylum Chordata; class Amphibia; order Caudata; family Ambystomatidae; genus Ambystoma; species Ambystoma mexicanum. Next base: position 225,545,555 of record NC_090932.1, read on the forward strand.
AGACACAGCCTGCAAGGCACGCTTTTGATTGGGGTTGGTGATTGGCATAGGACTTTTAAGTCGTCAATGAGTGGGCAGGTTTTCAGAGTGGCATGCCTAGCTCCTGGTGACCCGGCCTCCACTAGAAGCGCGCCCCCTCCCCCACCCCCGAACTCCGAAGGGCACTCAGACTGATCTTCAAAAATATTTATAGCGTCAACTCAGCTCGCAGCGCTGTGCCCTCCAAGCTTCTACATTCACCCCTTCTCTTGGTTCCGTGGATGCCCTTACTCCGGTCACCGGATGCCCTGATGCCCATCTGAAATCACTGCACGACCAGAAAGGCGCCCCACCGCCCAGACGCAGGGGGGGGGGTTCCCTCCATCACCTGGACCGCGGGGAGGGCTGCGTGACCTGACTGTTCCCGGATCTACCCGCGGAGTTTCTTCACCATGGCTGCTCGAGGGCTCTTCGGCATCAAAATGTAAGCCTGCTTCCCCCCTGTACCCACCCGCGCCCCTCGGATGCCTGCACAGTTCCCCTGCTAATGCCACCTCTCCCCCTCTTCTCCTTTCAGTTGGCTGCAGGTGCTCCTGCTCTGGGGGCAGACGGAATCCCAGGTACGCTCCCCGAATACACATTTATTTCCTTTGATTGTCTTTTGCAATGTTCAGCGAGCCCAGTAGCCAATGCGCGAATGTGGTAAAATGCGCGAATGTGGTAAAATTGTGCCCTGGCCCCTCGCAAATCCGACACGCAACACTTTGTGTAAGGCCGGGATCACCTTTCTTATCTGCATGTTATCTAGAGCGCATAGAAGCCTGTTAGGTGTCCTCGGGGCGCACATCACAGATTCTATAGGTATATGATTATAAGAGGCCGGGCAATTGGGACCAATCCTATCATGGCGCAGCCATTCAATACTCTGGGCTTCGATGCACTAACTAGCCCATTGACCAATGGTCACTTGTTTGCTTAGTTTGCTTCTTGCTTGGCGCTAGCTGGTTTTAGCGTGTCTTTAATCTGCCTTTCTGCAAAGCAGAGCAGTTTGTTGTCAGTGTTCGGGCTACTTGTACCGTCTCGATTCACTGAGTGCGAGCGGTGCTCTTTCCGGGACTGCGCGACTCCCTCCTTGAGATGCGGGCGGGTGCGCCTCGAGGCGTGCCCGCACGATGCCGGCGCTACTTCATGTGGCCAGCACTGCAGCTCGTTCGTCGAGGCGGCGCACGCCGCTAGTGTAATTCCGTTTTGCGCCGGAATTCTTGGAAGGCTGGTAAGCTTCTTTTGTCTGGGGGGGGGGGGGGGCATGGGAGGGGGGCAGGTGTGTAATCAAGACGACTTTCACTAATCACCTCCGAGAGGTTAAGCACACCCAGAGGAAAGTCCGGACAGTTGCATTAAATGCGATATTCTCCATAGGCCCTGATGAACACTATATTAAGGCGGTGCCCGATAAGACTGTGACCTTTTTGCGGCGATGCCATGGTCCTGTCATGCCCTTGTGGGTTGGGGGGGTTGAGGCGGGGCAGGATATGGTGTGTCGTCAGCTTCTTGTAGTGAAGTCAAAGTATCGTTCTATGTTCCGTTCCTAGTGGTGTTACGGTGACGTCAGGGTCCCGTAGTGACACTGCAGGAATATGGCTGGTAGCTGAAGTCCTGCCAGGGTGTGAGGGTGGCTTCTTGGAGTGATGTCATGTCATGGACTGAAGCCAGGCTCATGAGAGATGCTTCTCAATATTGTCCCGTTTCTGGAAGGATGCCACCGTTTGACGTCAGGTTTTTTGGAGAGATGTCGCAGCTAGATATGTCTCTTTTCCTATCCAAAGGAGCCAATTGCTCTGTATATGAGCGATGCTTTGGTGGCGGAATGTGCCAGGCTGAAGTGACATACTGTGGAAGAGACGTGCTCTGTGGGGAGGTGGGGGGGTCTGGTGAAGGAAGGTGCTTGGCTGAAGTGACATACTGTGGAAGAGAGGTGCTCTGTGGAGGGAAGAGCTCTGGTGAAGGAAATAGCTTGGCTAAAGTGACATACCCTGGAAGAGACGTGCTCTGTACAGGGAGGGGCTCTGGTGAAGGAAGGTGCTTGGCCAAAGTGACATACTCTGGAAGAAACGTGCTCTGTGAAGGGAGGTATACTGATGAAGGAATGTGCCAGGTTGAAGTGACATAGTGGGGAGGAGACGTGCTGTGTGGGGGGGGGGGCTCTGGTGAAGGAAGGTGCTTGGATGAAGTGACATACTGTGGAAGAGAGGTGCTCTGTGGAGGGAAGGGCTCTGGTGAAGGAAATAGCTTGGCTGAAGTGACATACTCTAGAAGAGACGTGCTCTGTGGAGGGAGGGGCTCTATTGAAGGAAGGAGCTTGGCTGAAGGGACATGCTCTGCAATAGAGGTGCTCTGTGGAAGGAGGGGCTCTGGTGATGCTTGTCTGAAGGGACATGCTATGGAAGAGACGTGCTCTGTGGATGGAGGGGCTCTAGTGAAGGAATGAGTTGGCTGAAGGGACATACTATGGAGTAGAAGTGCTCTGTGTGGGAGGTTCGCTGGTGAAGGAAGGTGCTGGGCTGAAGGGACATGCTCTGGAAGAGAGACGTGCTATGTGGAGGGAGGGGCTCTGACGAAGAAAGTCCTGGGCTGAAGGGGCATGCTCTGGAAGAGACATGCTCTGTGGGGGGAGGTGCGCTGGTGAAGGCAGGGGCTGGGCTGAAGGGACATGCTCTCTAAGAGACGTGCTCTGAGGAGGGAGGGACTCTGGCGAAGAAAGGGGCTGGGTTTAAGGGACATGCTCTGGAATAGAGGTGCTCTGTTGAGGGAGGCGCTCTGGTGAAGAAAGTGGCTGGGTTGAAGGGACATGCTCTGGAAGAGACATGCTCTGTGAGGGGAGGTGGGCTGGTGAAGGCAGGGGCTGAGTTGAAGGGACATGCTCTGGAACAGAGGTGCTCTGTTGATGGAGGAGCTCTGCTGAAGAAAGGGGCTGGGCTGAAGGAACATGCTATGGGATACCGGTGCTTTGTGGAGGCAGGTGTGCGCTGGTCATGGGAGGAGCTCGTGTGAGGTGCACGGTCGTAGGAGACACTCAAACTGTATGTGGGGCCCAGGGGACAACTTGGGGCGTTGCTACAGACGTAATTCAAACTGCCATAGGGCTAAGTGCTGAAGCGTTAAAAGGCAGATAAGCACGTGTTGTTAGATTTATTTTAGGAAAGAACACCAAATAATGGCAGTTTAAAAAAAGGGATAGGAAGGTTTTGCTGCAGATTTTGATGAATTTGATGTCATCAAATTTATATTAACGAATTTTGCTGCAAATATATGTGGAGTGTGGGTTTAGGTGAATACATAATGTGGCGTTATGGTGGAGGTGGGGGGTCTCCCAATGCATATATTTGCAGCAAAATCTACCACCAAAAAATGATGCCATCAAATTTGACAAAAACACATTGGGCCTCATCACGAGTTGGGCAGTATCCCAGCTGTAATACCGCCTAATTGTAATAGCATTAGCACCAGCCGGTCCGTCTTTATTACCGCCGGATCACAGGTTTGGTGTTAGCTGTAAATCCCAAATCCCTGGGCATTTTTGGCACAAATACTGTGCGCTAATACAGCAGGCGGTAATTGCGCTGAAAACAGCGCTAAATTGAATTTTCACCTCCAGCAAAAAGCTGGAGGTAAAACAGCCCATTTATCGCCCAACTCGTGATCGAGCCAGCCCTTAAATGCAGCGGTGATACCATTACCGCCACATTTAAAGGCTACTGCACAACTCGTGATGAGGCCCATAGAACCTTGAAAACACAGATACAGTTTAAATAAGTTGTCGATTTCGCATCTATGACACAACATGTAAGGCTGATTGTAATTCTTATGAAAATATTTAGAAATAAAGTATGTGTGCACCACTAAAGCACACGTTTAAACATTAGAAATCTAAGAACATGGATTTTAAGGAATCCAAGTTCTCTTAATCTCGCTGAAGATCTCAGCTGAAGATCTCAGTGTAATTGTAGTGAGTGGGATTTGATATTGTTATATTGTTCAACTGATGTGTTGGACTCGAAGAATGTTTTATGGAGGGTCACAATAATTTTTTGTCTTTTATGCAAAAAATGGTAAACATCAATATTTGAATGAGGTTCCTCCAAATGAGGAACTGCATTTCAGAGATATGTTTCTGCACAGCTGGACTCCTGTAACATTGGGCACCAAAGGGAGAAGTTTAAGGTTGTCTCAAAAACATCAATTTTGGATTCAACAATGAAATAATCCAGATGCATTTTTAAAATGTGCCCTTGGAGCGATTGCTACAAAAGCGACTTTGGAAGAATGTAAGAGAAAGAAGGTGAGACTGGGGGAGAGTGAAAGAAGGGAGTAGACAGGAGGAGAGTTGTTAATAAATTAGAGTGAGATGGTGGTAAAAGAAGATGATATGGGTGGAGGAGCATATTTGAGAGAGGGAAAGGAGTAACGGGTACAAGGGCCAGGAAGATAGCGCAGGGGCAACATGCCTGGAAGGAACACAACTCCGAGCAGCATGGGTTTGAAACCCGGCCCTGTGTTTAGAGGCTGGACTCCGACATGACGTGCGATCTAAGAACCCAATTACTTTATAATGAGGACAATAAAGGTTGTCAGATCCAGTTACCCTATTGCCATGCCTGCTGTAACACTTTAGACACTCCTTAGAATAAGTATTGATGAAGCAACCGTTCTGGCTCATCTGTAAACAATTTATAGGCATTGGGCCTCATTATGACAATGGCGGTAGCTGTGCTGGTAAATACTGGCGCAGTTGCCGCCAGAGTCATTTTTTTTCCAGCGCCCAGGAATGGGGAGGTACCGGGGCATTACAGCCCTGGCGGACCCGGTAATTGCTCATTACCGGGCGCCGGAAAACATTAGTCCCCATTCCTATTCGAGTCCCATTGGACTCATTGGTAATGGGGAGGCCGGATGCACCGGCACCATTTGTGAATGGTGCCGGTGCATCCGAGTTGGTCTGCTCGCGGGTGCCAATCCACCCTGCAGGTCAGACCTGGCGGGTGAAAAGGCACCTGCGAGCAGAACTCATAGTTTGTTGATCCGGTAACAACAGTACCGGCAAGTTTACCGGTACCGTTGTTACCGGACTGGCAACCTTATAATGAGGCCCATTGTCATCATAACTCTAGGCACTAATGCTAATTACCACATTTCCATCAATAGCCCAGAGAGTACTACAAATTTTCATGTATTGTCATGACGTGCTCTGGTACTCACACCATGTACCATATCTTGCTACCCTATACCAAGTAATGACATCAAAAGCCCTGGAACTCACCATTTCAAGGTGATCTTGTCGAAATTCAAGGACACATACCATTACCAGCTACTGCCTTCAATGTACCAGGTACTTGCACCATTTTCATTCAATACCCAGGTACCCACACCATTTTCAAGGCTATGCACAGTTAGCCTAACAGTGCCAATCTCCATGCTTCCAGCTAGGAAGCAGTGCCAGGTTCTCTTTTGTCTAGATAGCATAGCAGTGAAATATTCCATTACACCCAACATGGACATCAATGGCAAGTTCCATTATGCCCACTTTGCACAGAAAGGCTAGATATCAATATGCCAAGTTAGCAAAAGCCGTGGCGGATTTAAATGCACCAAGATAAAAGAGTGAGGCAATTTCCATTATTGAATTGATCACGGTAAAGCAAGATGCCATTATGACCTCCAGCACAGTAAATCCAGACCTCAGTGTCAGTTAGCACGCAAAGACATATCCTGTAGGTGTGTGTGTTTGTGTGGTGTAGTGGGGTGTATATGTATGGTGCTGGGGGCAGTGTGAGCTGCAGGGAGATATGTGTAGAGTGCACTGCTTGAACGTTTGTGTGTGTGCACGCACAGTGCATTTCTGAGGGTGGTGTGTGCACAGTGCCTCAGCAGTGAGTGCTCAGCACTGTGCATAGTGTCTGTGCAGTACTCAGGCTGTGTGTGTTTGTTTGCAGTTCTGGGGTGTGGTGTGTGCAGGAAGGTTAGTGCTGAGGCCCTTTTGAAGCAGTGCTGTGGGTGCAATCAATGCGGGGGCAGTTTGTGTCTACAGAGTTGGGGGCAGTATGCAGGTGCGGTGCTGGGGCAGTGAGTGCACAGTGCTGGGGTTAGTTTGCCTTTGTGCACAATGACGTGCGGGGGACAATGTGTGTGGTGGTGAGGTTGATTTGTGTGTACAATACAATACTGTGGGCAGTGTGTAAGCATGTGTGCAGTTATGCAGTGGTGGAGGCAGTGTGTGCAGAGCAGTGTTGGGTCTGTGAGACTGCATGCAGTTTGGGGATGTTTGAGTGCAGGGCGGGAGTAAGTGTGTGAAGAGCAGGGTTTGGGCTGTGTACATTCATGCGTTGTGTGGATGATGCAAGTGTAGCACAGTGTTGTGCCTGTGTGCATGTGTGCAGTGCAGTGGATGGTGTCAGTGTAGAGCAGTGTAGGTGTGCAGTGGGGTGGTGTGTATGAACTGTCCGTGGCACAGGGGTGTGCAGTGGGGAGGTGTGAATACACAGTGCTGGGTGGTGCAGATGTACCATAAAGTAGGGTATATGTGCAATGCAGGGTGATGTGGGTGTTCAGTGCAGTGGGTTGCCGCGTGCTGTGGTGGGTCGGAAGAAGGAGTCAGACACTTTAAGGGCATTTTAGTGGTTTGTAATAAAATAATAGAATAAGCCCTAATTTTCCCTATTACCAAAGGGTTCACCCTACCTATCTAAAATAGCTGATCAGTCATCAAGACGTCCTAACATAAAAATGTTCTGGGTCCAAACCTAATTTTAACTGACCCTACCACTAAGTTGAACAACTTAAGATCCTTAATCTCTTGGGCTGGTGATTTCTTCATTGGGGTCTGGATGAAATGTCTGTGTTCCACCCGTTTCCTCTTTTTTATAATCTTCCTCAATAAAGCCCGGATTTCTCTCCCATGAGCTCTTTTAATTCTCGGACAACACTCCTGGGTTGTGTGCTTTCTTTAAGGATATGTTGTGGCCCATGAGTCTTTACAAACCTTTGGACACTCTTTTCTCTTGGTTTATAGTCTATCAATTCACCTTTGAATAGACTACGTGGGACATGATCCCCTTGTATAATGTCTCTCTCCTGCAATCTTTCTTTAGTGCTTTCTCTTCTATTCTCATACTCTCCTGGTACTATGATAACATATTTCTTAAAACACAGCTTTGAGTAGTGTTTTCTACAGTCGTCCTCTCTTGGTTTATGATGACATATCCCTTTCTTCCAGGGTATTTGTCTCCAGTCTCTCTCTATTACTCTTTTGGGTTTACTTGTTATTTGCTCTACAGGCTCTCCACATTGCCTGTTAAAGAACCTTAGTCCTTGTGTGTCTTCTTCAGGACTAGGATGAGTTCCCCAGTACCTTTAGCTGAGTATGGGTACCTTGTGGGGGTGGGGAGGGGGGGAATCTGGGCTAGGCCCTCAGTCGGATATTCTTCTTGGTAATTGGTTTCCTCCTGCGTGGTTTTTGTTGACGTCCCGATCTCGGCTTCCCCTCAGGCTGCTATCTTCATCGGACATGGACGACAGGGAGCTCCGCTCTCTCCCAGCAGTGATGGCCTCAGCATAGTTGTGCGGGTGCTTTACCCACCACTATTTGCTTGTTGTCATGCCACCACCAGGCCCTGGACACCTCTACTCTCTTGGACAGCGGTTCCTGCAGTGCCTTGGTCGCCGCTCTCCCGGCGTCTCCCTTTGGAAATCCTCACCTGTTCGAAAGTTGCGGGCTGCGCGGCTAGTCTCGATTCCTTCCTTTTTAAGTGCGATCACATCAGGGGGATTTCCCTGTGCTCAATACTGTCTCTGCTCCTCTCCTCTACTCGTCTCAGTTAAGTGCAAGCCTCTTAAAGGGACATCTTCCTTAACATTCTTTGATGGTTTTGCTTCTGCAATGACATATAAGGATGTTGCTTTCCTCTTCCCAGTAGGCAGTCTCATATATGCTTATAGCGCGGCTGATCCAGTGAGTTCCTCACAGGAACGGGAGTCCTTGTCCCCTGAGGGGGGGGGTCCCTCCCAGTGAGGTCCCACTTACTCAGACACCGAGACAGAGTCTTGCAGAGCGGGCTCCCCTCCCTATCCTTAAGAGGGGGTGGCTCCCTCTTGGGGAGAAGGGATGAATACCATTGATTCATCACAATACACAATGCTAGGAGGTTTGTGAGTGTACATGGCTAGGGGCTTGTGTTAGCTGGTGTTGGCCTTTGTGAATGTGCAGTGCTATGATCTCCCTGTTCAGTTCCGGCATGTTTATTGTCAAAGCGCACTTGGGCAAATGTTGTACTTGCCTCATGCTTTATAATTAAAGGAGGTCCTTAATGGTGAGCACATCACAGAACACATTTCCTTTCAATGTACCTAATAAATCGAAAAGAAAAGCCTCTCTCCCACTTTTTAAAGAAGTTTTGCTTTGCCAACATTTAGTCACAATTTAAAAAAAGTATGTATAGTCAATTACATTGTCTTTATCACTCCCTGACACAATCATGCATCTTCTTAGTACTCTTGTAATGAACAAATGTTTCTAAGACCCACTCAATTACACTCATTTGATCACTTTCAGCAGGAGGAAAGTCTGAGTTGTCTCTGAATGGATGGGATGGAGCTGGTGCATCAACCGACTGAGCTTTTTTACCACCTACATCATGTCAATGTAGTAAATGTCCAGCAAAATTGTACAAGCACACATTTACAAAGCATATTTACATGTGTTTATTAGCAAAGCAGCAAAGCTGGGCTCTGCAGAATTTGGGTCAGTCCGACAGGTGGCTCTGGGGCAGGGGCATCTGAAGATGCATCATGGCTGGCAGGGCTTTTTAGAATGATGCTTGGGACCCCTCTTACGCTTACAACTGGTAAAAACAGTTAGAGGCGCAAGTGGGGTGTTTAAATTATTATAAAGTTGAAAGAATGCAACAAAGTGGTTAATAGCTGCATATTATCACATGAAAGGCCACCAGCAGGGGCTGAAACACTAAAAGTCCCCTAAAAAGCTATTCATTTCTCATTGGCGGCAAAGTGCTAATGGTGGGGAATTCTGAATAAAAAGGCAACTATGTGCTCCGAACACTACCAGAAGGAGGTAACGGTCTGCAATGGGCACACTGTGCAAATTTAATGTCCCAATTTAAAGGGGTTTGTTTCTATTTCATAAAACGTCCAACCCAGGGCACCTGCTCCCACCCCCAAAGCTCCATGGCATGTTTAAACTGAAAAATGTAAAGGCTCTGATGCCATTCCTGCTCTGGAGTGAGCGGCGAAGTCAGCAGGCAGCAGTTCTCCTCCAGGGGCAAGCAAGTATTTGCAGTAGGAAATGGGAACAAGAAGTGGCGTTTCCAGGGTTGGAGACAGATAGCTCCTTCCGTTGAAAGGCAGTTCCCGGTTGGGAAACTGAAAATCAGCCAAGACTCCTCTTGTTCAGGTGGTGAATGACGTTTTACTCAAGCGTGTGTCTTTTATCTGTTCTTGCATTCTGTACCTGGGTTGTACCTGTGTTGTGATTTGCAGAGGAAAGATTGCCAATTTAAAATAACGCTCCCAACCCAAAAGCTTAGGAAAAGTCCCTCCATGTTTTACAAATGTGTCGAGTGACTATAGTCACATCTTCTCTCTGTGGCAAACTGTGAAATATCAGTTTTGCAACAGACTTCTGGCCAGGCCCTAAGATTCAGCTGCTAATAAAGCACCCTCTTTCTTACAGTTTGGTACAAAAACACAGACCTTCTCTCCAACCCATAACAGACAAAAAGTAACAAGTATGTGTTTAACAGGAGAGCAATTCTCACATTGCTAAATCTAAGCAAAGCAATTTAAAGGTAAATGGGGCAGGCCAATCTGAAATCAATTGGCACTCCAAGGATGCCTGTGCCTTTGTCACAGATCAGTGGATGTGGTGGGAGTGAGGAGGGGTTAAATGGCTTTTACTTGCTTATAATACATTACAAAATTAGCGCCATTCTATTTGTATATTAAAATCTTTTAACTTTGAATCATACAAAGAAAGGATCACTTCTTAACTTTTTGGGCCTAACATTAAAATATTGTCACTATCTTTGAAAAGGTGCTATGGAGAATGCCTTTGAATTCTGGGATTTGCCCTCCAGCCTCTGACGAGGAGGTGGGAGGGAGTGCGGCAGCATCCATCTATGCACCCTCTACTGCCCCAGACAGTGCCCATTATGGGCAATTCAAAGAAAGGAAAGCCTGGTCTGTTTACATTTTGAGCAATTAGGAAAAGAAAGGCATGTCTCTAAAAAGACTGTGGATCAGTTTCAGCCAGTGCCTGAGAAGCAAGAACCAGACACACATGGCGTCTGATCTGCTTCCTGGTTAAGCTGAGGCCGCCAGTGAAGTGTTTTATGCAGGGAGAGATTTCTTGGCCAGGCCAGTTGATCCCATGGAAAACCCTCCAAGAGCCCTTCCCAGAGAAGGAAGGACATTCAAGATCCTGTAAGGAGGTCAGAGGGGGGCAAAGGGTCCTTTGCCCTTCAGGTGTTTGGGGTGCAGTCATAAGGTCTCTCATTGCATATGTTATGATATGGTATGTTACTTGGCATGTAGGTTGAACGCCCTCGGGAGCCTTAGTTCAAGTCAGTAGAGAGACAGAGGGCCTCATTACACGGTATGCGGTAACCATGGCGTTATTATCGCCCTGGTTGCCGCCGGTATTTTACCGTGTCCGCCTTGGTGGATGGCGGAATTACCGCCCTACTCCAAGGTGAGCGGGGGCGGTAATTCCCCCATTCACCAAGGCACTTCCCCATTCCCATTTTTGCCCCCATAGGGCTCAATGGGAATGGGGAAGGAGCTAATTACGGTACCGCAAATTGCGGTACCGTAATTAGCACCAAGGTCCCTTTGCGGGCCCGTTCCTTAACGGCTGGTAAAACCAGCCATTGAAGTCGGGTCCCGCAAAGGGACCTCGTAGTAAGGCGGTAAGGGTTTACCGGTACCGGTGCCCTTACCGGTACCGGTAAACCCGTACCGCATTCCGTGTAATGAGGCCCAAAGTGTTGTATGGTGCGTGGGTGCACCGGATATGTGTGCAGCTGGTGTAGTCGTTGGATGAAAGCTGCTTCCTAGCGATAGGTGTGGTGCTGAGGAAATCAGTTGGATGTGCTCAGTCTGGTGGGTGGACACCCAGACTGGGTTCTGGCTGTGTTAAGCCTGAGGAACGCCTATGCGAACACCAAGCCGGAATGTGCTCAGCTAGCTGCGTTTTATTAGGGTGATGAGGTGATCATGGGGTTGTGTTCATATGTGAACAGCTAGCCCAATTATCAGGGGTATAGCTGTGTTCTAGTTGAATGATGGTGTATAGTAGAGAGTAAGTATAGTGGTGTGATATGGTGGTTATCAGTAAAAGACCTGAGACCAGGTACATGAGCAGGACGGTGGGGACGTACATAGCGGCATACAGATATATAGCGACAGGGTGGTACAGGTATATATGGGAAACAGATATATATGGGGATACAGGTAGATAGCAAATATAGGGGGTACAAATATATGGCAGCAACATGGGCAGTGGTCGAAGTGTCATCCACACCATCCTTAACATCCACACCATCTGTGGCATCCACACCATCCGTAACACCCACACCATCCGTAACACCCACACCATTCCTGCAGTACCTGCATATGTGCTTTAAGGTGACTGAAAAGTGCCATCTGAAGCAACATCCGAGGGGAGTTAGACACACCATAATAAATAAACTCGCACATAACCTATACAGACTCATTGTGTTGTGTTTCGGGCGCGACCAAGGTACAGCCTCTGTATGTTACGTGTGCAGTATGACCGGAAAAGGTGTGTTGCTTAAGATGCGTACCTGGGCTTCGTCCTCATTAGGAAATACAGCTTTTGCCTAGATGTGTGTTTGGTTTACGGCATCTTCTCAAAAGCTTGTATTTCGCAGCAGCTCCTTAAAAGGCTCAGCCTTGGAGTGTAGTTTATCGCATGTCATCGAAAGGCACAGCTTTGTGTATTTAGTCTAGAGCAATGTTATCCAAATGTACCGTTTCCAAGTATGTAATTGACAGCATGTCCTCCATAGGTATAGCCCTGGTGTGCAGTTTGCATCTTTTTTTAAATTGTGTTTATGGTTAAAACAAAACCATACACAAATATAATCTACACAAACAATTATGCAGCAGGAACGTTAAGGCGCGCCTTTGGAAGATATAGCTGAGGTGTATTTTTGGTTTCCAACATCTCCCCAAATGGTTGCATTTTGCAACATCCCCATAAAAGGTATAGGGCCTCATTACGAGTCAGGCGTTAAGGGGTTAACGGCGCCGTAAACGGCGCCGACCCTTAACGCCTGATTACAAGGTCCGTTAGCGCCATGGTGATTTTAACGCCTGCTTTTTGCAGGCGTTAAAATCCATGGCGCTAAGGTACCATGGTGCTAATTACGCCACCGTAATTTACGGTGGCGTAATTAGCGCCTTCCCCACTCCAATTATGCCCTATGGGGCAAAAATGGGAATGGGGAAGGGTAAAATGGGAAATGGGGATTTACCGCCCCACTCACCTTGGAATGGGGCGGTAAATCCGCCATCCACCATGGTGTAAACATAGTTTACACCATGGTGGTAAGGGTAAGACCCAGGCGGTAACTTACGGCCTGGGTCGTAATGAGGCCCATAGCCTTGATGTGCAGTTTATAGCATGTTGCTAAAGGTATAGCCTTGGTGTAGTTTAGGACATCACTTCCAAAGGAAAAGATGTGTAGTTTACGGCATCTCTTCTAAAGGTATACCTTGATGTGTAGTTTAGGACAGCGCTTCAAAAGGTATAGCCTTGATGTGTAGTTTACAGCATGCTGCTAAAGGTATATCCCTGGTGTAGTTTAGGACATTGCTTCCGAAGGTATAGCCTTGATGTGTAGTTTACAACATCTCCTCAAAGGATACAGTCTTGGAGAGTATTTTGGCATGTTAGATGAAGGCACTTCATTGTGGTATGTAGTTTAAGGCCTCTCCTCAGAGGGTATAGCCTTGATGTGTAGTTTAAGTTCCTCCTCGTAGGGTATAGCCTTGATGTGTAGTTTATGACATCTCCTCACAAGGTACAGCCTTGGTAAGTAGTTTGGCACGTTAGCTGAAGGCACATCATTGTGGTATGAAGTTTAAGGCACCTCCTCAGAGGGTATAGCCTTGATGTGTAGTTTATGTCACCTCCTCAGAGGGTATAGCCTTGATTTGTAGTTTATGGCACCTCCTCAGAGGGTATAGCCTTGATGTGTAGTTTACAGCATGTTGCTAAAGGTATAGCCTTGGTGTAGTTTAGGACATTACTTCCAAAGGTAAATCCTTGATGTGTAGTTTACGGCATCAATTCCAAAGGTATAGCCTTGATGAGTAGTTTAGGACATAGCTTCCAAAGGTATAGCCTTGATGTGTAGTTTACAGCATGTTGCTAAAGATATAGCCTAGTTGTAGTTTAGGACATCAATTTAAAAGGTAATGTGTAGTATACGACATCCCCTCACAAGGTACAGTCTTGGTAAGTAGTTTAGCATGTTAGCTGAAGGCACATCATTGTGGTATGTAGTTTAAGGCACATCCTCAGAGGGTATAGCCTTGATGTGCAGTTTATGTCACCTCCTCAGAGGGTATAGCCTTGATTTGTAGTTTATGGCACCTCCTCAGAGGGTATAGCCTTGATGTGTAGTTTACAGCATGTTGCTAAAGGTATAGCCTTGGTGTAGTTTAGGACATTACTTCCAAAGGTAAATCCTTGATGTGTAGTTTACGGCATCAATTCCAAAGGTATAGCCTTGATGAGTAGTTTAGGACATAGCTTCCAAAGGTATAGCCTTGATGTGTAGTTTACAGCATGTTGCTAAAGGTATAGCCTAGTTGTAGTTTAGGACATCAATTTAAAAGGTAAAGCCTTGATGTGTAGTATAGGACATCCCCTCACAAGGTACAGCCTTGGTAAGTAGTTTAGCACGTTAGCTGAAGGCACATCATTGGGGTATGTAGTTTAAGGCACATCCTCAGAGGGTATAGCCTTGATGTGCAGTTTATGTCACCTCCTCAGAGGGTATAGCCTTGATGTGTAGTTTAAGGCACCTCCTTAGAGGGTATAGGCTTGATGTGTAGTTTACAGCATGTTGCTAAAGATATAGCCTTGGTGTAGTTTAGGATATCACTTCCAAAGGTAAAGCCTTGATGTGTAGTTTACGGCATCTCTTCTAAAGGTATAGCCTTGGTGTCGTTTGGGACATCACTTCCAAAGGTAAAGCCTTGATGTGTAGTTTATGGCATCTCTTCCAAAGGTATAGCCTTAATGTGTAGTTGAGGACATTGCTTCCAAAGGTATAGCCTTGATGTGTAGTTTACAGCACCTCCTCAGAGGGTATAACCTTGATGTGTAGTTTACAGCATGTTGCTAATCGCATAGCCTTGGTGTAGTTTAGGACATCACTTCCAAAGGTAAAGCCTTGATGTGTAGTTTATGGCATCTCTTCTAAAGGTATAGCCTTGATGTGTAGTTTAGGACATTGCTTCCAAAGGTATAGCCTTGATGTGTAGTTTAAAGCAAATCCTCAGAGGGTAAAGCCTTGATGTGTAGTTTACAGCATGTTGCTAAAGGTATAGCCTTGGTGTAGTTTAGGACATCACTTCCAAAGGTAAAGCCTTGATGTGTAGTTTACGGCATCTCTTCCAAAGGTATAGCCGTGATGTGTAGTTTAGGACATATCTTCCAAAGGTATAGCCTTGATGTGTACTTTAGGACATCGCTTCCAAAGGTATAGCCTTGATGTGTAGTTTACAGCACCTCCTCAGAGGGTATAGCCTTGACGTGTAGTTTACGACATCTCCTCAAAGGATACAGCCTTGATGAGTAGTTTGGCATGCTAGCTAAAGGCATATCAGTGTGTTATGTAGTTTATGGCACCTCCTCAGAGGGTATAGCCTTGATGTGTATTTTACAGCACCGCCTCAGAGGTTATCACCTTGCTGTGTAGTTTACAACATCTCAGAGAGTATAGTCTTGATGTGTAGTTTACGACTTCTCACAAGGTACAGCATTGGTAAGTAGTTTGGCATGTTACATCATTGTGATATGTAGTTTAAGGCACCTCCTTTGAGGGGATAGCCTTTATGTGTCGTTGACGGCACCTCCTCAGAGGGTATAGCCTTGATGTGTAGTTTACGACATCTCTTCAAAAGGTACAGCCTTGGTAAGTAGTTTGGCATGTTAGCTGAAGGCACATCATTGTGGTTTGTAGTTTAAAGCACCTCCCCAGAGGGTATAGCCTTGATGTGTAGTTTGCCTTGAAGTGCAGTTTAAGGCCCCGCCCCAGAGAGTATAGCCTTTATGTGTAGTTTACAGTACCTCCTCAGAGGGTATAGACTTGATGTGTAGTTTACGACATCTCTTAAAAAGGTACATCCTTGGTGAGTAGGTTGGCATGTTTGCTGAAGTCACATCATTGTGGTATGTAGTTTACGGAACCTCCTTAGAGAGTATATAGCTTGTATGTGTAGTTTACGGCATCTCCTTAGAGGGTATAGCCTTGATGTGTAGTTTATGTTACCTCCTCAGAGGCTATAGCTTTGATGTGTAGTTTACAGCACCTCCTCAGACGGTATATCCTTGATGTGTAGTTTATGTCACCTCCTCAGAGGGGATAGCCTTCATGTGTAGTTTATGTCACCTCCTCAGAGGGTATCGCTTTGATGTGTAGTTTATGTCACCTCCTCAGAGGGTATAGCCTTGATGTGTAGTTTACAAAAGCTCTTCAAAAGGTACAGCCTTGGTGAGAAGTTTGGCATGTTAGCTAAAGGCACATCAGTGTGGTATGTAGTTTACAGCACCTCTGAGGGTATAGCCTTGATGTGTAGTTTATGTCACCTCCTCAGAGGGTATAGCCTTGATGTGTAGTTTACAGCACCTCCTCATAGGGTATAGCCTTGATGTGTAGTTTACGAGATCTCCTCAATGTACACCCTTGGTGAGTAGTTTGGCATCTTAGCTAAAGGCACATCAGTGTGGTATATAGTTTACAGCACCTCGTCACAGGGTATAGCCTTGATGTGTAGTTTACGGCATCACCTCAAGGTATTGCCTTGGTGAGTAGTTTGCATGTTAGCTAAAGGCATATCAGTGTGGTATGTAGTTTACAGCACCTCCTCGGAGGGTATAGCCTTGATGTGTAGTTTGGCATGTTAGCGAAAGGCATATCAGTGTGGTATGTAGTTTAAGGCACCTCTCAGAGGGGATAGCCTTGATGTGTAGTTGAAGGCACCGCCTCAGAGGGTATATCCTTTATGTGTAGTTTACGGCACCTCCTCAGATGGTATAGACTTGATGTGTAGTTTACGACATCTCTTCAAAAGGTACAGCCTTGGTGAGTAGGTTGGCATGTTAGCTGACGTCACATCATTGTGGTATGTAGTTTACGGAACCTCCTCGGAGAGCATATAAACTGTATGTGTAGTTTACGGCATCTCCTCAGAGGGTATAGCTTTGATGTGTTGTTTACAACATCTCTTCAAAAGGTACAGCCTTGGTGTGTAGTTTACAGCACCTCCTCAGATGGTATAGCCTTGACATGTAGTTTGTCACCTCCTCAGAGGGTATGTTATGTTATGTTAAAACATTTATATAGTGCTAAAACCCTAAGGCATCCAAGCGCTAAAACCCTAAGGTATCGCCTTGGTGTGTAGTTTATGTCACTTCCTCAGAGGGTATAGCCTTGATCTGTAGTTTACGACGGCTCTTCAAAAGGAACCGCTTTGGTGAGTAGTTTGGCATGTTATCTAAAGCCAAATCAGTGTGGTATGTGGTTTACAGAACCTCGTCAGGGGCCTTGATGTGTAGTTTATGTCACCTCCTTAGAGCGTATAGCCTTGATGTGTAGTTTACAGCACCTCCTCATAGGGTACAGCCTTAATATGTAGTTTACAACATCTCCTCAATGTACAGCCTTGGTGAGTAGTTTTGCATGTTAGCTAAAGGCACATCAGTGTGCTATGTAGTTTACAGCACCTCTTCAGAGGGTATAGCCTTGATGTGTAGTTTATGACATCTCCTCAAGGTACAGCCTTGGTGAGTAATTTGGAATGTTAGCTAAAGGCATATCAGTGTGGTATGTAGTTTATGTCACCTCCTCAAAGGTATAGACTTGATGTGTAGTTTACAGTAGTTGTGTAGTTTCCGCGCCTTGATACACTTGTGTATAGGCGCGTTACAAATGCCATATCATATCATATCAGCACCTCCTCAGAGGGTATAGCATTGATGTGTAGTTTACAACATCACCTCAAAAGGTACAGCCTTGGTAAGTAGATTGGCATGTTAGCTGAAGTCACATCATTGTGGTATGCAGTTTACGGCACCTCTTTAGAGAGTATATAGCCTGTATGTGTAGTTTACGGCCTCTCCTCAGAGGGTATAGCCTTGATGTGTAGTTTATGTTACCTCCTTAGAGGCTATAGCCTTGATGTATAGTTTACACCAGCTCCTCAGATGGTATAGCCTTGATGTGTAGTTTATGTCACCTCTTCAGAGGGTATAGCCTTGATGTGTAGTTTACAGCACCTCCTCAGAGGGGATAACCTTGATGTGTAGTTTATGTCACCTCCTCAGAGGGTATCGCCTTGATGTGTAGTTTATGTCACCTCCTCAGAGGGTATAGCCTTGATGTGTAGTTCACGAGATCTCCTCAATGTACACCCTTGGTAAGTAGTTTGGCATGTTAGCTGAAGGTACATCATTGTGGTTTGTAGTTTAAGGCACCTCCTCAGAGGGTATAGCCTTGATGTGTAGTTTGCCTTGAAGTGTAGTTTAAGGCCCCGCCTCAGAGGGTATAGCCTTTATGTGTAGTTTACAGCACCTCCTCAGATGGTATAGCCTTGATGTGTAGTTTACGACATCTCTTCAAAAGGTACAGCCTTGGTGAGTAGGTTGGCATGTTAGCTGAAGTCACATCATTGTGGTATGTAGTTTACGGAACCTCCTCGGAGAGTATATAGCCTGTATGTGTAGTTTACAGCATCTCCTCAGAGGGTATAGCTTTGATGTGTAGTTTATGTCACCTCCTCAGAGGGTATAGCCTTGATGTGTATTTCACAAGATCTCCTCAATGTACACCCTTGGTGAGTAGTTTGGCATTTTAGCTAAAGGCACATCAGTGTGGTATATAGTTTACAGCACCTCTTCACAGGGTATAGCCTTGAGGTGTAGTTTACAGCATCACCTCATGGTATAGCCTTGGTGAGTAGTTTGGCATGTTAGCTAAAGGCATATCAGTGTGGTATGTAGTTTACAGCACCTCCTCAGAGGGTATAGCCTTGATGTGTAGTTTGGCATGTTAGCTAAAGGCACATCAGTGTGGTATGTAGTTTATGGCACCTCCCCAGAGGGTATAGCCTTGATGTGTAGTTTACAACATCTCCTCGGAGAGTATAGTCTTGATGTGTAGTTTACGACATCTCCTCACAAAGTACAGCATTGGTAAGTAGTTTGGCATGTTACATCATTGTGGTATGTAGTTAAAGACACCTCCTCAGAGGGGATAGACTTGATGTGTAGTTTACGACATCTCCTCAAAGGGTACTGCCTTGGTAAGTAGTTTGGCATGTTAGCTGAAGGCACATCATTGTGGTTTGTAGTTTAAGGCACCTCCTCAGAGGGTATAGCCTTGATGTGTAGTTTGCCTTGAAGTGTAGTTTAAGGCCCTGCCTCAGAGGGTATAGCCTTTATGTGTAGTTTACAGCACCTCCTCAGATGGTATAGCCTTGATGTGTAGTTTACGACATCTCTTCAAAAGGTACAGCCTTGGTGAGTAGGTTGGCATGTTAGCTGAAGTCACATCATTGTGGTATGTAGTTTACGGAACCTCCTCGGAGAGTATATAGCCTGTATGTGTAGTTTACAGCATCTCCTCAGAGGGTATAGCTTTGATGTGTAGTTTACGACATCTCTTCAAAAGGTACAGCTTTGGTGTGTAGTTTACAGCACCTCATCAGAGGCGATAGCTTTTATGTGTAGTTTATGTCACCTCCTCAGAGGGTATAGGCTTGATGTGTAGTTTTTCACCTCCTCAGAGGGTATAGCCTTGATGTGTAATTTATGTCACCTCCTCAGAGGGTATAGCCTTGATGTGTAGTTTACAGCACCTCATCAGAGGCGATAGCCTTTATGTGTAGTTTTTCACCTCCTCAGAGGGTATAGCCTTGATGTGTAGTTTACGACAGCTCCTCAAAAGGTACAGCCTTGGTGAGTCGTTTGGCATGTTAACTAAAGGCGTATCAGTGTGGTATGTAGTTTACAGCACCTCCTCAGAAGGTCTCGAGGTGTATAGAGTCACAATCTCCCGAAAAGATACACAGTTGGTGTATGAAGTGTATAGCATCATCCCAAAAGATACAACCCCTGTTAATTCATTTAACAGCATGTTCTCAAAACCTGTTTCGTTTATAGAAGTGGTGTTCAAGCGTTTTATACTGAGTCCCTTGAGTAAAGATATTGTTTCATGCCCTCCTTGGACATCCCTTTGGCCCCCCTAGGGGAGCCAGATCCACAGTTTGAAGACCATTGAGTTATAGCATGTTCTCAAAAGGTGCAACTCGATGTATTAAGTTTACGGCAGGGCCTCAAAAGGTACAATCGCAAGATATATAGTTTATGGCATCTCCTATAAAAGGCATGCATTCAGTTTATTAAGCTTACTTCTAAGGGCACAGCTCTGTATGTTTAGTTTACCGCGTCTGAGCATAAGGTGCTACCTCAGTGTGATAAGTGTGCGGCATGGCCCCTGAAGATCCAGCCTTGGTGTGTTTAGTTTACAGTATGTCCAGTAAAGTTACCGCTTCAGTCGTTGTGGTTTCCCACATCACATCAGGAGATGCAGCCTTGGCGTGTTTAGTTTACAGTATGTCCTGTAAAGTTACCGCTTCAGTCGTTGTGGTTTCCCACATCACATCAGGAGATGCAGCCTTGGCGTGTTTAGTTTACAGTATGTCCTGTAAAGTTACCGCTTCAGTCGTTGTGGTTTCCCACATCACATCAGGAGATGCAGCCTTGGCGTGTTTAGTTTACAGTATGTCTTGTAAAGTTACTGCTTCAGTCGTTGTGGTTTCCCACATCACATCAGGAGATGCAGCCTTGGCGTGTGGCATATCATCTAGAGGCACTCTCTGCTGTGTTAAGTTGATGACGTTTCACCCGGAGGCTCAACCCTGCTGTGTGGCTCATGACACCTTGGCCTCACTCGCTGTGAAATTGAGGGATAGACTCTAAAGATACAGCTATGGTGTGTGTGTGTGCGTAATGTATGCCATCTCCTCAAAAATGTACAGCTTCGCTGTGAGAAGTTTACACCATCTCCTCAAAAGGCTCGGCCTTGATGTACAAAGTTTACAGCATGTCTTCTTAATGAACAGCCTCAGTGTATTGAGTCTGTGGCATTTCTCCTTAAGGTAAGGATTAGGTGTGTAAAGTTCACGCCATGTCTTCTTAAGGTGCAACCTGGGTGTATTTATTTTACCCCGCGCCACCTGAAAGTACTGACTCGGTGTGTGCAGATCACTGCATCTCCTTGGGGGTGCAGCCAAGGTGTGTAGCAGTTTGTGGCATGCTTTCTCAGTGTGCACCTTGATCGGCAGTTCTCGACAGGTGCAGTCTTGCTGTACACATTCACAGCATGGGCTTGACAGGGAAAGTGTTGATGCATAACTTCAAAGTACCTTAGTATATATACGCGTTCCGTTCATGTCCTGTTCTCGACACTGCCCCAGAAAGTAAGTTCACAGCCTGTTAAAGGCAGACACAGGTGCAATGTGATTTTCGAAGATGGCATTCCGTTCTTGGCAGTTAGATCCTCAGTGTGGAAGTTTACAGCTCGGGCTCGTCACAATCTCACATGGGAAGTTTACAGTCTTACTGTGTCAGTTCATGGCATGTTCTTGACATGTGCACTGCGAGCACTGAAGTTTACAGAACATGTGCGACAGGTGCATTCTTAATGTGTAGGTTTTGATTGATTGATTGATATTTTATTTCTATCGCGCTCGTACACAAGTGTTTCAGAGCGCACAAGGCAAGGGAGGAGAACAAAACAACGATCTTACTAGGCCCAGTGACATTGAGAACGTGCAAGTGCATGGGAGAGGGGGAGGGGAAAAGTGCATGCAAGGGGCAGAAGTGGAAAGTGCAAAGCAGAGGAGAAACAGATAAATAACAATAAATAAATAATAAAGGCAACAAACAGTGGTAATGCAGCCAGCAATTTGCAAGTGCTAGGTTTAAGGCAGCAGACAGGGTAGGTCTGATGAGTGCAGGAAGAAAAAGAAACATTAGTTTACGACTAATGCTCGGCAGATCGTCAGTGACAACGTTTTTCAGCCACTCCAGGGGCTCATTACGAGTATGGTGGTGTGGGATACAAAGTGGCAGTAACGGAATTACCAACACTTTTCCCCTCCGCCTTAATTCTAGTTCAGTCCGGGAGTGGGGGATTTACCTCCATCATCACGATGGAGGTAAATCCACCCACTTTCCGTCTAGTAATTGCCAAAATCGGCGGAATTACCGCTGTGGTAATTCTGCCGAAATCCCCATGGAGTCCTATGGACTCCACATTAATGGGGACTAACACTGCCACCACCATTTGTAATCCAGTGGTAAATCGGCAGGACCAAGTGGTGATAACAGTAATTCCGTTGGGTGGCATTCTGGCAGATTTACCACTGGAATACCACCCAACTCGTAATGAGGCCCTTTGTTTTATTTATGACAGATTCTAGCGCCAAGAAGCGACCTGTTAGTTAAAGTGCACGCTACAAGATTAGAAAATAACATAACATGATTTAGCAGACCCCCAATAAGTATGTTTCCCGCATGATTTGGACATGTACAGTGTCATGGTATACATTTATGACATGGCCTCAGCAGATACACTCTCACTGTATATGTTTACGCCATGGTTTCCTGACACGTTGCTTCCTAGAATGCACGTTTTTTGCATGTTCTCAACAGGCGGAGCCTGGATCTGTAGGTTTTTATCCTGGAACCTACAGTGAATGTATCAGAGTGTAAGGTTACAGTCTGCTCCAAACAAGTGCAGTGAGCTTTAAACCATTGGTAGGTCCTTTCAAAGAAGTGGTCCAAGTCAGTGGGAGCTATCGGGAGCGGAGTACCACTAGTTTTATGTTTTACAGTTAACAATTCCAGTACGGTTTACAACGATTTTCACCATTTTTACCACCCTAAATGTTCCCTATTTGTACCACCCTAAAGCAGTCACAGGTAAACTGAAATCTTCTTTACTCCGCATTCCCAAAGCCTGGATGACATCTCAGCCTGGATGACATCTCAGCCTGGATGACATCTCAGCCTGGATGACATCTCAGCCTGGATGACATCTCAGCCTGGATGAGCTCTACCTGGCTCCAGCTTAACTATTGGGAGCTGGAGGAGGTTCGTCCGGTCTAACACTAAGAAATGATCTGTCACAACAGCCCATCTCCCCGATATTTGGGAAACTTGTCAAGTTGTTATCTCATGATACTGCTTGCATGTTACAGTTAATAAAGGTCCAGGCCATTTCCACAGGATTTTATTTTAGCATGGAGTGGCTACATGGGAACTGCACCTTCATGCCACTGGACATGTGTGCAGTTATGTTACGCAGCACAGTGACTAGTCCCTTGGACTGCTGTAATGCACTCCTTTGGGACACTTCAGGACTGCAGACTATTCACCTCTCAGACCCCAGGAGATCAAAATATGTTCAGCCTTGGGACCCAGGATGTGTAATTCATTTCCAAATTCTAATATTGACAGCGGCCATCTTTCTAGTGGTAGACCCCTGCTGCTCAGCAGGCAGGCGTTAAGTATTGGCGAATGCTCCTCTGTTTCCCAAAGCAGCCAGCTTGAGAAAAGTCATAGCAATGGAAACATACATCTTCCCAGTACATAGGCTTGCTGGAGACACAACAAACTCCTTTAAGTTTGAAAACACCCTTTATTCCAAAGGTTTATTACACAATGAAAAGGTAACATTAAAAATAATTACAGACCATTATCACCACTGTACAACTCACATTAGTATTTAAAAATGGTGGGGCTGGGCTGCTCCCATCTGTCCTGGTTTCCCCTAGCACGCTCACTAATGTATACACTCTGAGGAGCTGTCTTTTGGTCCCAGTTACCCCCACCATAGGCAGTGGTAGTTGCATCCATTCAGGGACGTGGCGGTGTCTGTTTCCCCTAAGGGGGTCGGTGAAGAAGACACCATGCCTGGTTTGGGGGATGGGGCTGGCTTTCCCCACACCATCGACTCCCAGTCTCTGTACCTTGAGGTCCACCCACCCCCGCCCCCGGCCCCCCCTCGACTGTTGACTGCAGCCTGCTCGGACTGGACCCCAAACCCCAATCAAATTAACTGGACAGGGACTCATGGCAACTAGCCATCCTCTGAAAAATATAGTGTCCCTGTTTGAACTCCACCTGCAGGAACTGCGCTGATCCTAAATGTCGCCATCACCCCTCCCATCTACCACCTGTTTGTACATCCTCACAGCCACCCACACAGGTTTCCGCCGCAATCCATTTCTTATCGAAGGATGGGATGGACGGGAAAGAGAGGATTACTGATGAGGGAGGTCTTTCAGAAATTCATTCCATTGAAGACAGCAAGCAGGAGATGCCGATAGGGGTTCAAACTTCACTTTCAGGGCACCCACGACCGGCACCTATCACTCAGCCAATGCACTGTGGCGAGGCTGGGTGTTCTTCAGGCTCCAGCCAATGCCCTGATGCTGGTCAGCTGTGCTGCGCGTGAGTGTGTGCCTCGCCTGTGGTCGTCCAAACAATGATATGGCATGGGGGCAGTTCCTGCCATTCCCTAGTTGGATGCCAGTAGGCACCCTTGGACTGGAGTTCCGACCCTCGAGTCAGATGCGCGGTACAGTCTCCATCTGTACTCTGAGAAAGGGAGTGACTCTCTTGGGCATCCTCCAGAGGGCAAAGAGGGCCTCGTGGTGACCAGCGAGTGATCTCACAAATTCCACAAATGACGACATACCATTCTCTGTGCCCTGATGCAACCCATCTGCGCGGAACACGTCTGATCAAGATAGCAGGCCATGGTGTACATCCTCCCGTCTGTTGGCATGGCTACACTTTCACCGTTTGTGTCATGTCACTATTTATTTTATTTTATTTTTTACATTTGTATAGCGCGCAGGCAGCCCAGGGGCATTTTGGCGCTGTTACTTGCAGACAGCTTAGTTACATTATGCATAGGTTACAACATTTGGCATTGACATTTAGGTGTAACAGATATTATGCATTGAGGCGTACAAAAGATCAGGTATACATGTGGCGAGTGTAGGTGATGCTTTTGTACTGCACAGAATCACCGCCATAGTAGTGCCCCTGCCTGGAGAAGCCAGATGCAGGGAGGGAGTCAGGCGGGGGAGTTGGGGGGGATTTGTACTGGTGTGGACGCGTTACTCCACTATATAAGGACTGCCTCCTAGAGAGACAAGGCCCAGGAAAGTATGCAGGATAGTTTAGGGGCAATGTGCTGGTCAATGCTGTGCCTGTTTTTTTAAATATTTATTTATTTGTTATGTTCCACAACCCAAAGGCACCAGGGCGCACATAGAGGACACAACACTGTGACAAACAAACAATTCAACGACCCATGAAACACAGGCAACATCAGTAGTTAAATAAGAGTGTTTTTAACTTTTTATGAAAGGTCAGTAGACACTTCTCTGTGCGCAAGTAGACCGGCAACTCAGTCCAGGCATGGGAAGCCTGGACAGTGAAGATACGACCTTTCCCATCAGGGGCCAGATTACGGAAGTTTTGCACTGGTGCAAGTGCAAAGTTTGCACAGTATTAGCACTAGGGCACAGTTTGCCCTATTTTTAAAAACACTGGCATACATTAAAAAAACATTGTACCTCGATAAGCACAGTTTGGCATATTAAAAGAACCAGGGTAAAAATTGCCGTCGTGCAAAAACTATGCATTTTCACTGCATGTTCGCACCCGGGCAAAGTTTGCCCTAGTACTAATACGGGATGGTATTAGCACTAAGGCAAACTTTGCCCTGATTCAAAAATGCATCAAAAATGTATCTTTTCAGCACTAGGGCACTTTTAGCCCTGGCGTTTTTAATATGGCAAACTGCACTTGTTGAGGTGCAATGGTTTTCTAATCTGTCCCAGTGTTTTTAAAAATAGGGCAAATGTTGCCCTAGTTCTAATTCCGTGCAAACTTTGCACTTGCAACAATGCAAAGTTTCTGTGATCTGGCCCCTGCTCTCTTGAAATTTGGGCACATAAGCGGATGCGTGTCCAAGGATCTAGTTGATCTGCAGAACTGTTGAGGGAAAGTCTTTCCTTCGGGTATACAGGGGCCGATCCGTACAGGCATTTGTGTGTCAGGCATGATGGGTTTGATATTCAGTCGTGTGACGATATCATTGACCAATGCAATACAAGACAACAGACGTCATTCTGAGTCAGGTGGTAGGGGATACCGGGCACCGGTAAGGAGACTGGTGCCGGTAATCCCCGACCACCTGATTCCGGGGTCCCTTAACGGGACCCGTTAGGGGACCAGGCTGCTAATTACGGGCCTGCCATTAGCAGGCCCGTAAATAGCGCCTTCCCCATTCCAATTGAGCCCTCTGGGGGCTCAAATGGGAATGGGGAATGGTTGGTGCAATGGGGATTTACCGGTCCCACCAGGGTCGGACTAAACCGGTAAGTCCCCATTGTACCACACCGGACACGGTCACGGTATGGGAGGCAGCCATGGAGCTAATTGCTCCATGGCTACCACCATACTCGTAATGACGGTTCTGCTACCACCTTGCACCACTATGTGCCTGCAATTGAAAGAGAGGAGCAGTGATGAGGCAGGAGGCTATTCTTACGCATGTTCACAGTGAGGACTGACTCCCTTTTTTCTCACATGCGCTCTATTCCTGTGTACAGTTAATCTTTTTCTCTCTGGCAGCGAAACATGCTGCAATGTCCCAAGCATTATTGGGCCTCATTCCGACTTTGGAGGTAACCACGCCGCTATTTGCGGCATGGCTGTCTCCAAAATTGTTCCGATTCCGCCCGGGTGAATGGAGTAATTACCGGTCCATTCCAAGGTTGGAGGGACCAGTAATTCCCCATTCACCGGGGCCCTTCCCCATTCCCATTTGAGCCCCCATAAGGCTCAATGGGAACGGGGAAGGCGCTAATAACGTTACCGTAAATTACGGTACCCTTATTAGCACTAAAGTCCCTTTGCGGGTCCCGTCCTTAACGCCTGCTAAAAGCAGGCCCCCTTGTGACTGTCTTTTTTAATATAATGGTTTTGTAGCTTAACACCTGCTAAAAGCAGGCGTTAAGGAAGGACCCGCAAAGGGAACTCGTAGTAGGGCGGTAAGGGTTTAACAGCACCGGTCTCATTACCGGTGACCGTTAACCCTTACCGCCCTACTCGGAATGAGGCCCAAAGTGTTAGTGCAGAGAAAGCCTTGTTGAGCAGGACGTGTTTAGGAACATGTACACCGACTGGCCCAAAAAGAAATGACATTTACACCGACCTACCCGCATATAGATTAAATTGCGATAGTCATCCCATCCAAATGTCAGTGGAAATGTGCCCGGTACTTCGGCAAATTTGTCCTATGGAATCTGCCCTATGGTCCCAAGAGGCAAAGTTTCAGTGTGTCATTTTACCACATCTTCTCAGATAGAGGGCCTCATCACGAGTTGGGCGGTGTCCCGACTGAGATACGTTTATGAGAGTCTTACGTATCCTGTATACACTCTTACAGATTTACTTGGGAATCCAATCTTTGGCACTCGAACGCATGCGATCTCCCTTGGAGAACGTCCAGCCATTTTGCAAGCTCTACTTTGTAACTGGGATACAAGGTCAGTGTTTAGTCCATAGTTCTAGCATTATTACATTTTCTTTCACCTCGGAATGAGGATTAAATTACATTTCTTTGCCTTTTTGTCTCTTATTGATACGGCTAACTCTCAGTTTTCAACAAACTTCACACCCGTATGTATATTTTTAAATATCATTATGCTTCGTGCACTTGTGGGTTTAAATGGTGGCACGTCTTGTTATTTCCACACATATTGACTTATGTAATTGTTGGATAAATGCTTATGGAAACTGTGATTTAATGAATGTGGTTGGCATCATCTGTGCGCATACTGGACATTTTAACTGTGGTCATCTCGCTACTTTTTTGCATTTGGCGATATTTTGGTGTTGTTGTGAATTCTTTTTTGTAAAACATATGATGATGTATAGGCCCTGATGAAGGATTTCATTCCGAAATGCATTGGCCTTCCCACTAAGCCCCTGCATTGAGAAGAATTATCAATTGCATAATAACTTGAATAAAACTCAATTATATGAGAGATAAACGTTTGATATGAGCTTATTTTATGTCAGTGAGACATAATTAATCATTTATCTAAAGAAACCACTTTCTAGTGGAGATAGGAGTGCAGCCCGCACCGCTGGCCTCACAGCCAAGGTCTTTGAACATACGTTTATGACATGTCATTGCAAATAAATGTTGTTGCTCTCAAAGGCAGAGGCGAGTGTACATTTTCATCCTTTTTTCGAGAAGTAGTTTGAATATGTATGTTTATGGCTTCGACAAGTACGCTCTATGTTCCTGATTCACAAAGATTAGCATAGGAGTGCACGATGAAACCCGTCAGCATCTCAGACTTGCACCTGCTCCCTTACGACAGATCCACAAAGTCCTGAGCCAGAGGAGTGGCTTGCTGTCGGCATACCTGCCAATCACTCACTTTTCCTACCCGGCATAAACGTAGACCCTATCGACAGCTTTTAGTGGATCAACGATCACGCCTCCTGCCCATGACAAACAGGGACAGGTCATAATGCTTCCTAGCATTCGCGGGCTGTTAACATATCGTTCAAATGCTTATTCCACATTAGGGACTAGAGAATACATGTGTCCATTTCTATGGCTCATACCTAGTTTTAAGCTAAGCTTTGAAAAGTATCTAATTCAATATTCAGTGATTCATAGTGACCTCCAATGGTGCTTCCAGTTTATTACAAGTCTGAAGTGCTGCCAATGATATCTTGGCTTACCGTGTTTAATGAGGCAAATCTAGCTCCTAGATGCCCCCGGGCTAAGTGTGCTTAACAAATGCCAAAATAAATAAATAAATAGATAGCAGCCGGGGAGTCAGTAGACCCGGTTCTATGTGATCTGATCAAAAAGTTTTCATCACATTTTTTTTTTACTGGACGCATTTGCTGCAAATATATGTGGGGGGAGACCCCCCACACCCACCTCAACACCCCTACATTAGTTATTTGCCTATACTCACCCCCCACATATATTAGGAGCAAAATCTGTTTTAAAAAATTCTTCTTCGATGAACTCTTCTGCGGCCAAAAACCTGTATCCAGTAGACACCGCTTAGTAAGTGCACAGCACCAGACATGCTCTGAGCCCTAAACATTATTGTGTTAATGTCAATGTTAAAGGATATTTGTACCACGCATCATCACCTCCGGAGTGGTCCCATGGATCTCTGGCGGCTCTGAAAAAAAAGAGAAGGGGGGGTGAGTTAGTGGGAATGAGCTGGAAAAGTGCAAGAGAGCAGTGATGTGCTGTTGGCAGTCTCAGCCCTGTTAGCTCCGTCGGCTGGACTTGGGGTGTTTTCTGGTCGGTAGCCATCATGTACTGTTGTGCGAGTCTATGTGTGGTTTGTTTTGTTGTTGCAGTGTAGTGAAGTTTGTGCGGATTGTTGTGTTTATAGGCTTGTGGTTGTGTTTGGTTAGAGTTTGAGAGGTGTATGTAGAGGGGTGAAATTGTTAGTGGATTGGTTAATTGGCATAGCTAACATTGACATTTCTATCTAAGTGTGGCACATGCTAACATTCAAATTTCTATCTAGGCGTGGCACATGCCGACATCCAGAGTTCAATCCAGGTGTGGCACCTGCAACCATCCACAATCCCATCTAGATGCGACTCTGGCCAATGTTCACACTGTCACATGTCACAATTATTGCAGTGCCACATTTCACAATTCATCTTCCAGTTAACACTGCCAGCCTCCTCTGAGGGGATTGTTTGAGGGTTCACACTGTATCGCTGCTACGGTGTAAAAGGTAATCCTCACTTTTCCTGAAATACACCATTGCAGAACTTTATTTACCACAAGAATGCAGATGGTACACTGGGGTATGATATATAGAAGGTGGCTGGGGGATGGAATGTGGGCTGTGGGGGTCTCCCCGCGCATTCTGTGGTAAAAAAGTGGAAAATCGGCAAAAGAAATGGCAAATGTATTTTTCGGCAAAAACAAACCAGGAAAGCCTCATAGATCTGTGTAGAAAACAGGGTGCTGGCACTCTTGTGCTGGCCCTCCTTGACAGAACATCTCCTGGCAGAATACTTGTTAGCCATGCTATGGTTAGGAAACCACAGTGGTCCTTGGTAAATTGCTCATGCTACTGTCAATGATGCTTTGACTACCGCTGTGAACGAATGCTGCTTTGGGCAGACACAGGTACACAGGATCCTGAGCCAATAGCAGTGTGATAAAGAAGGGGGGTAGACAAGACAATGGGCCTCATTACGTATGTGGCGGTAAGGCAACAACCATTGTTACCATGCCGCCACATTACGAGTTCTGCTTGTGGGTGCTGCTCTGCACGCCTGGTCAGACCAGGCATGCAGAGCGGCACCTGCGAGCAGAACAGGATGGTAGCAATGGTACCGTTATGAACGGTACCGCTGCTACCATACTCCCCATTCCCATTTAGTCCTGTGGGGGCTCAAATGGGAATGGGACATACCGGCTCCAGGTCCCGCACAAGGGGAATTACCTGGCCCGCCAAGGTCGGAATGGTTCCATAATTCCTGTTTGTGCCGGAGCCGAGTTTGTGGTCCGGTATAAACGGCATGGCTACCACCAACCTTGTAATGAGGCCCAATGGGCCTGTATTACCGTTAATGCCACTTGGTCTGGCGGTATTACCGCTGGATCACAATTGGCAGTAGGTGGTGTTAGCCTCCATTAATTGGAGTCCATATGACTCAAGGGGATTTTTGGGGGAATTACCATGGTGGTAATTCCGCCACGGTAATTCTGCCAAAATTTGTCAGAAATCCAGTGGATTTACCTCCAGCTGATAGTTGGAGGTGAATCCTCCAACATTCGGCCAAAGTTATAGGTGGCCGGTGTGGTAGTGCGGTGGTATACGGTAATACAACTGCATTTAAACTGAACTGCCCAACTTGTAATGAGCGTCAATCTGCGGACATTGCCGGGAAGGCGGCTCTTCTGCAAGTACAGTTGTAGGGAATCATTTCAATTGCGCCAAGAAATTGCCTGGAAAGGACCGCTTACATGCACTCTTATGTTTGTTTTCACAAATGGGAATTCTGTTCACAAAACTGGCAGACTTAGGTTTCTGCGCAGAGTGCACACACCACTTGAAAAAAAACACATAAATGACTCTGGCAATGTATGTGCATTGTAAATGGCATTGACATAAACAATAATGGATTCTGCCTGTTTTTTGGTGGTTGAAAAACAGGTGGAATTCCACACGGATTCCATCCTTTCCGTCTGCATTCAAGTCAGTGGGGGGGGGGGCATGCATTTTCTTTGCAGAGGTGGATGAGGACCTTATGCATATTTTCCCAGCTCTGCACAAAAGCACAAAAAGGCCAAAACGTCTTCACCAGTAAATCATGAACCATGCAGCTACCTGACGAATCAAGCCAGTTAATGTGCAAATTCTCAAAAGCTACATAGACATTGTTCACAGATATCCGTCCGATGAAATGAGTGTCTGCTGCTCCCTTCTCTTCCATCTTCATTCCCACTTACCCACCCATCCCAGACTCTACCACTGATTCTGCCCCGAGCAACCTCATTCTGTCCATTACCAACAACCTTGACATCCTTGCCCCAGTCATGAGGATCCGCCTGGAACCTGCCCCCAAGCGTAACACCTGGTATGACTCCGAATTTGCAAAACAGAAACGTAAATGCAGGGCTGCTGAACGGAAGTGACACACTTCAGACTCACCCTCTGACAAACTGGCCTGCCATCTGATCCAGAGACACTACAGACTCCCCATCCATGCCAAAAAAAGAGCCCACATTCAGGCACGAGTGTCCAACGCATCTACCAGCACGGCTGAACTGCTGTGAACTTGCCAACCCTTCTGCAATATCTTCGGAGCCTACTCCTTCCCAGGACGTTCGCAATGCACTCGCCTCTCACTTCACTTCAAAAACCCAGGACATACTGAACAACCTTGCCACGCACTCTTCCAACCCAACCTTCCCCTCTTGGCCCCCTCCTATCACTCACCTTCCTCCTTCTCTTCCTTCCCTCCTGTCTCCCCTGAAGAAGTCACCAGAGTTGTCAACTCCATGAAGGTCTCTTCCAAACAGATTGCCCCATGCTCTTCCAGAACCATCAAGGACAACATCTCCTCTCTCGCACCTGCTCTCGTCCCGGGAGGATAGCTCAGGGGCAACATGCTTGCCTTAGAAGAAAAACGACATGGAGCAACACAGTTTCGATCCCCGGGTCCGTGCTTAGAAACCTCTGGGTATTAAGCGTGTTATAAATAACCAATCATGTCATGTCTTGCTGATCTCTGCAACCATTCCTTTGCTACTGGTTCTTTTCCATCCACCCTCAAGCACTCCCTGGTGTACCCCCTCCTTAAAAAACCCTCTGTAGACCCCTCCTGTCCAGCCAACTAATGCCCCATTTCCAACACCCCCTTCCTGGGAAAACTGCTTGAGAAGTTGGCCCTCCCCCAACTCACCTCTCATACCAAACTTGTTGGAAGTGTACACAACCTCAGTCTGTATTCCGAGCATCCAGAGGCAAGGAAACTGCTCTTCTGAACACCTGTGAAGAACTTCTTGCATCCCTGGATTCCAACTACCCTGCTGCGCTCATCCTCCTTGATCTCGCTTCTGCATTGAACACAGTGAACAAGTCCATCCTCATAAAAGGGCTCCATGATACCCTTGGTATCTCGGAGTGGGCACTGGACTGGCTTACCTCCTTCCTAAGTGACAGTTCCTCCAAAATCATTCTGGGCTCTTTCTTCTTCCCTGCTTCCTCCTCCAGCTGTGGCGTCCCCCAAGGCTCCATTCTTTTGCCCTGGCTCTTTAACATATACCTTTCTCTACTTGCACAACTAATTTCCTCTTTCTGCCCCAACTTGCGGTGCTACACTGACCACACACAACTCTTCTTCAAACTTCCTAGTGATGCCCTTGCACCTTCTTTCATCCATGACTGCCTCTCTCCCATCTCGGCCTGGTGCACTGCTGATGACCTCTGCCTCAATGCCAGCAAACCAGTGATTCTACCTACTGGGTCCCCTGCACCTTACTTCTTCCCTTCACTCTGGGCTTCCTCCATGGGCACCCCTCCCCCCCAACCCCTCCTCTGAAGCCAGGAATCTCTGAGTCATCTTCGACTCATCCCTTTCTTTCATACCTTATATTCAGAACATTGTCAAAAAGTCCCATCTTCAGCTCTTCCTTCTCAAAGGAACTCTACCCTTCCTCACCTTCCCCCAGCGACTCAATGTAAAATGTCCTCTGGTCCTCTCCTGGCTAAACTATTGCAATAGCCTCTTCCTTAATCTTCCTTCGTCCACCCTGTGACCCCTCCAGCTAACTCCGGATAGGGCAGCAAGACTTATCCTTGGCCTCAAGCCCAGGGACTGCATCTCTCCTGCCCTACAAAGTCTCCACTGGCTCCCGGGACTCAGCAGAAATTAAATTCAAATCCCTCCGTATCATCCACAAGGTATCTGGGGCCAGGGACCAGTCAATCTTCAATGCTTCCTGACCAAATACTCCCCTTCTAGACTCCTGCGTTCCTCTGGCACCAACTCTCTGCACGTGAAGCAGTTTTCTAAACAGAGAGCTGGTGGTCGATCACTTTCCTCGGTGGGCTCCCTTTTGTGGAATAGCCCCCCTCTCCCTCTGCGTCTTGAGCATGACCTCCTTAACTTCCAAAAATGCCTCAAGACCTTTCTCTTTACCTCTTCCTTCTCCTTTTCTCTCCCGTACTAATCATAGAGTAGCGTCCGGCCCCTCACCCCCCCCCCACATCTCTCATACCAGCCACTGTCTATTTTTACTGCGCTTACTGAGGCTTCCACGGGAGGTTGCACTTACGTTCTTCTCTTCTTAAGCACTTCACCCTGAGCACTTCTCCATGAGCACCACAGCACCTATTCCTTAGCCCCCCTCCCCTCTTCTGCACTTGCACGTTCTGAACACTCACAAGGTATAGTAGGTTTGTCTCCCCTCTCTTTTATTCTCATTATGTGTTTGTAATATTCATTCAATCATTTATTATCTTGTCGTAATTCATTGTCTACCTTCCCCTGTCCCCACCCTGTTGCCCTGTGGGCGCTTTGGAACAGTTTTTGCTAATTGTATAAGCGCCTAACAAATGACCAATTAATAAATAAAATAAGTGGCTTGTTCTTGAGCTGTACAGACTGAGTGCACAATTACCGTCTATTCTCTACTTGTCCAAACTTGATATGCGATTTTTTACAACGTGGTATTGAAGGAGCAATATAAATTGGACAAAAAAGTCATACTGCTAATCTCATCTACTTGTCAATTTCCTGCCACCTGTTTACTCAGTGACTCCCAGATATACTCACATCCTGGAAAAGCATGGAAAAAGTATTTCTGTAATGTCTACTGTGTCTGCCCTTTATAGGTGAGAGTATCAGCACCTCCGGCATAGTGAAGCGGCTTCAGGTGTCACAATTCTTATCCCTAGGTACTGTCTTCATCCCTGTAGATTGTGCCTACATTTCCAGCCAAGCCTCCTGCCCCCTGCTTCACTCCAGCCATCTCCATGAAGGTTCTAGCTGTCTCCAAGAACTTCCTAGAAGCCCAGCCAGGAGCTCTGCTCAGAGAAGACCTATGCTCTTAGCTCCTTTCACCACCTTCCCTGTCTCTCTACAGAAGCTCGCCATGTGTGATCTCATGCGCTAAGCAGATGTACGTCTGCTCTCTTCGTCCCCTGTGCATGTTTTCCAAAAGCCTGCCCGCCCCTGAGCCAAAGCCACGTATGCATCATTAGAGCATTGCACACAAAGGTTAGCCAGAGTGCCACTGCACACAGGAGGACAGACATGTGGCCCATCCCTCCTTGCTTACCCCCCTCTTTGTTGTGCACCCGTGTTTGTTTTTATATTGAACACAGCCTGGATGGGGAGATCAAGGTCTATTTCCCCACTATAGGTGGGCATGTGTCTCTATAATGTGATGGCCAGCTCCCACCCAAGGCAGTGCATTCTTCTCAGATCACCCAACATTGATCAGTTGTTATGTTGATCCCTCATCAAGCTGGCAAGCACCTATGCCCCTTGGATGATCTAGACCCCCCTTCCTCCCCTCCCTCTTCTACTTTTCTGTTCCCCAGCTTCACTTGTACACAGCCACTTCTGCAGCGCTTCTTGGCCCCTTCAGATTATGCTCCTGGTATGAAATCAATGTACTTCAAACTGCGCTCACAGAAAATGGCGCCGCATTACGGCCGGGGGTCTCCCCACTTTCTTTCCGATCAACATTTGCTTGATTCACTGACAATGATCAGGCATGCATCCCTATTACCGCATGCATACAGCCTCCCCTTCAACCCTTTGTACCATTTTATTTGTTTGTCTAACTTGTTTGCGTCTTTTTCCTTCTTCTCTTATCTTGGCCTTTATCCCGCCCATTTCCTTTCCACCACCGACCACTCTCTGGTTCATCCCTGGGCTGGGGGCACAATAATCCACGGTCTGGGCAAGCCTCTGAGACATAAACCACAACGGTGGGCGCACATCAAAAGCCCTTTAACACACACACAACATAGCACACAGCAGAGATCACGCCAGAGTCGCGACACGCATGCGGCGAAAGGCATGGAAACCCCGGGTGTCCCCGGTTCTGGGTCTCTCGCTGTGCACAGTCAGTGACTCAATAAACCGTCCCTTCCATGTGCAGAGACAACCCAGAGTCTGGACGAAAGAGCCCAACCGCTTGGATATGCGATCAGTTCGGCTCCTTTGCTGGGATGTCCCAAGGCAAGTGGAACGAGCCCCATAGTCTTCAACTTTAAACATGCTTGTACAGTGGCTCCCTGCCGCCCCCACTCCTCGTGTTTGTTCTATGTTTTCTATCATGTTTTGAGTGTTTTTGTCTCCAACTACTAGCTGAGGTTTTATCACGCATTCCCTGTCAAACAATATGTTCTCTTAATACATCAGATCCTCTTCTGCCAAGTGCAGTTTTTTTCGTCTTTGCTGTTGTGGCATACGTGTCAGTGTGCCCATCACATCTCATCTGCTTGCTTCATAGGGCTTTGGGTGACATGCCACATGTAAAATAACACCAAAAAAACACAATTAAATATTGGAGTCATAGCTCATCAAGCATGTGGTTCCAGGCGTGCATCATTTAGTAGCCAATGATATGTTTTGGTGTGAATCAGTGTGGTTTTGTGGTTGTGGCACTGATCTTCAACACAACTACTAGGCTTCTTGTCTTCCTAGCTCTTCCGTCACTCATAGCAGGCCCCCTTGCAGTGCAAAACCAGGTTTCTTCAAATTGTACATTGTGATCACCCCTTCAGGGTCACTGTCAGGGACGGTTTAGCCAAATGATCTGGCAGAAAGCTTGGCCCCCAGAAACAGAAAAGGCTTTGACAAAGTTACTGGAGTTTCCACCCAGGCGGAAAAACACCTCGACGACATTATTGTCTCTGCGCAGGTAAAGGGCTACAGCCATGGAGTGCTTTGTTTTAGTGGCTGGATTAGAGTACACGCAGGGCTGTTCAAGTGGACAACAGACAAGCACTTGAGCACTTAAGATCAGGGTCGGACTGGGACAAGAAATAGGCCCGGTCACCCCAAAAAAAGTGGCCCACCCCTTGCCTCAAAAAAGTGGCCCACCCCTCGCCTCACGAGCCTTGCCCTCTTATGACATCACCGGAAGTGATGACATTGACCCCACCCCAAAGTGACATCCTGGGAAGCGATGAAACACAACATTTCACCCCTTGACAAAACAGGAAGTGTCATCAAATAGCATTTATCCTAAGTACACTAAATGACTGTGAATGCAAGCAGTCCAAGGCCAAATGATATGTTTTTTATAGAACAAATATGGATACAATATCACCCAACCTGTGTTGGTACTTTTTGAAAAGGATTTTTTTTTTTTAAATAAAATGTTTTTTTTTCTTAATTGTTGTTTGCCAAACCGGCCCAGGCACGGACAGAAACCGGTGCCCACTCCGCAGGGACAATTTCGGCCCGGCCTACACTAGGCGGTGGGCACCAGGGGTCACCACATCGGGCTTAAACACATCAAATATGACACACTTGTAAAGGATGGAGGACACAAAATGGCACTTCGCAGATTGACGGCACAGGGGCACACACTCCAGGACTGAAGACACCAACCTAGACTGTAAAATAAGAACACGTGCAGAATCCACTGCCACAGCCACTCCATGGCGTGGCACTGGTGCAAAACCATCCAGTACTGGTACATCAACATGAACCCAGAGGCACCCTAATAATTATTTGGAGCCATATTTGCGTTCCTCGTGTTAACTGGTAATTCCAACCATTCACTACCATGGGGTCGTATGGGCTGGTAATTGTTTGGCCGAGTGCTTGATTACCCCAAAGCGACATTTTGAAGCTGACAGTGTCCATTCTGACTAGTCTCAGAGAAATGAATGGGAGGATTTGTCTGCTCCATCTTGCCATCACCTTGTGGGGGATTACTGGTGTAGAAGCACAGTTACACCAAAACTATGGTGAACAAACATAATTCTTCTATCACAAAAAATATTTCAGTCAAGCTAGTCAACCAAAAATGTGAGCAACAAAGAGGTCAATTTGGCAGCCATATTGAAAAGTGACAGGCCCATAACATGTGCATCTAAGCATACATATCTACTACCACTGGTTGTGCTATTCCGGTTCTTACTGTTGTGCCAGAGGCTAAAATGTTGGCTGTTGCATTCTCACGTATCCCCTATACCGCTGGGGTAATGGGAATGAGCATGGATAATCGGAAGAGGGGGGTTAAGGGGAACAGGGAAGCCTCGCCATGTGAGCATACCTGTGGCTCTGCAGTTTGTCACACACTGTAGACCGGGACAGAATATTGAGTTCCCTGCAGGAAGACAGTGAAAACACCAGCTAAATTCCTCATTTCTTGACTTACCCCCAACTTTAAAGCATCTGAAAGGCAGTGATCGAAGTGAGCGGGAACTGTTGGGAGCGGTGTTCCACTTTTTGTGTTTACCATTCCTCTCCTTTTTACGAGCATATTCACCATTCTCTATAGAGGATATGTCCATACATGTCCCTGTGAAAGTGTAAAGTTGTAATTGAAGCCCTAACTAGTCACCTAGACTATTGCAATGCCCTGGCTGCAACACCTTGCCATATGCTGTACTTTGCTTCTGCCTACCCTCACCCCTGGCAAGACCACAGTTCCACTGCTTTTTTCATTACACTTCTACCACTGCTGAAAGAGTAGTGGAAACACTCTGTCAGACAGTCCCTCTTGCCCAAGAGAAGAGGGATGGGAACGGCAGAGGCCATCTGGCGCTTGCTTGGCGCTTGATTTCCAGAGGACGTAGAGCTGAGCTAGAGGAAGGCATTTGGCTTGGCCCATGCTAGAGCCCTCATTGGTTTGCCTCCCTCGACGTGGCATCCGAAATCCTGTGTATTACACTATTACATCCCACTTTTAATCAATTGCCTCCCTCGCCACACCATGATCTCCCACTTCATCTCCCCCCCTTCTGAATATCATGCCTCACACTCGTTTTCTACACACCGGTCCCTACTGCCCTACCCTTTGCCTTGCATCATAATGTTATGTTATGTTATGCTCACCTTTTATCAAGCCTTCAGTTGCACCCCCACCCCACCTAATCCCCAACACACTGTCCTGTCTCAAGATTTACCTGTTTATCACCTCCAATCTCACCTTTTAACCCCTTCTCCACCTTTTACTCCACTACTCCACCATCGCTCTCGCTTACTTTTTGCTGCTTCACTATGATATGATATGATAGGTTATTTATACCGCGCTTAATACCCAAAGGTTTCTAAGCGCAGACCCGGGGATCAAACCTGTGCCCGATGTCGTCTTGCTTCCAAGGCAAGCACGTTGCCCCTGAGCTATCCTCCTGAGACTATCTGGCCCACAAATCCAACATCGCCCGGGGGACTACCAATGTACAATTCCCCAACCGCTGACTTCCATTCCCCAGCACCAGCTCCCCCACCGGCCATAATCACTCCCATTGACCCACCCCACCCTTCCCTCATACCCCAGAAGTGTAACAAGGGAAGTAGTACTACTGTGACCCCAGTGTATATGGGGGCGGGAGGAAGGGCAAGAGCAGAGATCGACACTTGTGTTAAGGGACTTGTGGTGGAGCATGTTGAGGTCCAAGTGGGTGGGATGGGACAAACGAAGGGGTCTTTTTGCTTTGTATTTCTTTGCATGTACTTTATAATGAAGAAAGACCCATGTCTCAAGGATGAGTTCTGGAGCCAGGTCACAAAGGACTTTTCTTTCATTCTTCTTGGCTATTAGTAGCCCAGCTCAGATGAAGAAGATGTGGCAGGCCGACCCATCAGCGTACCCTCAACACTCTCAGCCTCACTCCGAATGCCACTCTGGGAACACTCAGCTCAGCACATCATGCTCGGCCTATTCACTCAAGAGTGCACACACACGCATGACACCACTCAGCACCCACAAGATCATGCATTCAACTCACATGGCAAATGTGCAAACATATTTCACTTCCGAGGTAACTGCTGTGAGGTCTTTGAGGGCTAGGGATGCGTTTCTCCTCCTCTAAATGGAAGACGCCCGGAGGTTGGCCATTTAGATTTCTCTCCCATTGTCAACACGAACGTGATATTTTGATTTTTTGTACAACAGTTCGACACTCTTTACATTTATAATAATTCACGTGTAAACTAGACTCGTGGTATAGTGAGTGACCCCTGTGTTTTCCTCAACAAAATAAATTCAATGGGGGAGGGGGGTCCTAACTTTTTAATGTAGTGCAGGTGTGTTGTGAAATCTGCCGCTCTTATATGGGCCCTGTGAGATGCTGTTGCAGATACTGATCCTGAGCCAGGCCTAGTTGGATTTACGAGAACAATATTGTACACTCCAAGGGGGGGGGGGTCTGGGAATCTCTCTACCAGCACAAACGCAGCCCAATGACCTGTTCTTGGGTGAATAACCCCTGGGAGAGACTCAACCAAGTCTTTAGCTCACTGTCCCTTTCACAGAGAAGAAATGTCCCTGCATATCAGTCTTTGTCCTGCCCAGGGGCAGTCCAGCGCCGAAATACTAGGCAATTCTCCTCTGAACAAGAGTACCAACAGCAACTCCATACACGTGTTTCAGCCTTGTTGGGCATCATCAGTGAGGTGAAGCTGTGTCTAAGAACAGTGAACACTCATTGAAACATTAATACCAAAATGATACAATGATCCAAGAAATAAGCTGTTTGTTTCAGCCATAGTCAGCGATTGCTTTTCAAAAGAACAAAATAGATGCATAATGTGATTAGTAGGTGCTTCTGCACGTGTACAGCATAGTTTGTAAAATGTGCCTCTTTAAGCAGAGCAAGCTCTCTCTCTCTCTCTCTGCAGCACCCTACCCACCCACAGAGAAAGCCAGAAAGGAAACCTTTCCAATGTCCTGTAACTTGTTGTTCTGCCTTTCAGCTCAGCAAGAGCCTAGGTGGGATTATTAGTTTCAAAATACAGATCAGGTCAAATGGAGATGTCTTTTTTTAAAGTGCGATGCCGTGAAATATTTTATTTTAAAACATTGCAGTACTTGTCAGTGATTGTAAAAAAAATGTTAATAGCCCAAAGAGCTCAGAGATTGGCTTATGGGGGCTGCCAACTTTGCCACGCCCCGTTGCAGAGAATTAATAATAGTCCAGGGGAATGTGTGTCCCTCCCAGCCTGCGCATACAGCACAGTGTAGTATGTAGAGATTTGTTTGCAATATCGAAAAATTCATAAGAAGTACTTCTTGTTCTAATTGTGATCATTTCCAGGAGGAACACAGTTCAAGGACACAATGTGGTCACAGCTGCTAATCCGTCCGTTATACAAAGAAATTACCAATATCCATGAACCCCACTGCAGACTTGACAGATATATTGTTTTAAAAGCAGTGCACTGATACAGTTCATATAACATGCAGACTTTTGTCTTCTTAATCGGCAGCCCTGAAGAAGACCACAACTAGTCGAAACATGTGTTGTCTGAGTCATGACTTAAATACATGACCACAATTAGAACAAGAATTACATCTGACACATTTTTCGATATTGCAAAC
Organism: Ambystoma mexicanum; assembly: GCF_040938575.1. Taxonomy (NCBI): domain Eukaryota; kingdom Metazoa; phylum Chordata; class Amphibia; order Caudata; family Ambystomatidae; genus Ambystoma; species Ambystoma mexicanum. The sequence goes on from NC_090932.1 coordinate 225,586,039, forward strand.
AATCTTCATATATTACACATGCTGTGTGCGCAGGTCCAGAGGGACACACATCCACCTCGTCATTCATACATTTTGGAACCCTAGGCCGGAGTCCCTGCGAGGCTGCCTCCATGTTGCCTCTTTTTGTTGACATTTGATGAGAACTCAGACCTAGGAATGGCCTTTTGCTCGCAGTGGAGTAACTTTGCTGAAAATGTAGGGGTGGGGGGACATGACATCTAAATGAAAGGGACCCCCGCCAAATGAGTGGGACAAAATGGGGTGCCACAAATTGAGGTGGGGACAAACACCGGTGTCCACCCCTAAAAATCACGCCCATGTTTTACAGTGTATCTTTGATCAATTGATAATAGACAGCTGATCAATGCCGGACACCTTCTACGACAATGAGAAGCAATAGCTACCACTGTAATGTATACAATATAGGACCATAGGATATTTATTTCCAACTTCCAAGGGCAGTGATACATTCTGGAATTGACTAATTCACAAGGAGTACACTACAAGGCTATTTTGCAATAACATTTCAAACCTTTTTCCACTTGTGTTACATTATTTCTAGCTTTTCTAAACTTCCTTCCTTCCTTCCTTCCTTCCTTCCTTCCTTCCTTCCTTCCTTCCTTCCTTCCTTCCTTCCTTCCTTCCTTCCTTCCTTCCTTCCTTCCTTCCTTCCTTCCTTCCTTCCTTCCTTCCTTCCCTCCCTCCCAACAGCATTAAGAAGCCACACATATCATGACAAATGCTCTGCTGTATAAAAAGTGACTAAGACAATATAACATCACCTGCTGCATTTTGTCCTCTAGCTTTAGGAACAGACAGCACACAGAGAGTTAAGTTACTCTGTCCCTCACCGTATGGGCGAGGAACAGAGTTATAAAGAAAGAGGGTACACAGAAATAAACTAATATTAATACAATTTGTTAAACAGGCCCACACGTCCCTGGTATGCCAGAGGTACTGAAATAATTCCAGACAAAACTCATTTAGGAAGCTGACAAAGTGCAAAGTTCAGCTTTATTATCATCTAAAAAAGCAGGGACAGCATACAAGCATTACAATCTTGTTTCTCTCAGCTCTCTGGATACAAAACAATGGATTAAATGCTTGAAACGCATCATAAATGACATTATAACATTATCACAGTTACAAAAACCTTTGGTGAATGGGGATATGTTACTGATGGTGACTATATATAGATTGTATATGGGTTTGCTATATCTGATTGCTCCTCCTAAGACGACCCCAATATTGATAAGAGTAAAAGTACATAATTACTAAGATAAACATTTGGCTGGCATACTACGTGGTGGGCGGCATGGCCCAAAGGAATTTGATTGGTTGGCTTCTTGCTAAACAACCATGGACATTTGACAGGTAATCTAGATATGCGCCAGACTGCGAGTAGGGGGAGAGGTCCATGGCCTGTCTTCTAATCGTTAAAGAAGTTACCATCCCTCATTCCTAGCTCCTGAGCCCAGGCAACCTCTTTGTATTTGGCCTTGTGTGGCAGCTAGTGTCTATGTTTGCTTTAAGAGAGTGCCACAGGTGTCTTTATCTGTTGGCTCCCAGTGAATAGACAGTGTTTTCCATTTATGAATCACTTGTATGAAGTGGAATTAACTCCTATTTGTTGGGATTTTAGCTAATATTAACGTGTGTGACGTGTTTTCTGTTGCCTCTAGGTAGACTCTTGAGTTATTGTTCATGGAGTCTTTTGGCTCTTTGGGCTGTTGCACTCGAATGACAAAGCCGGTTTGTGTTGTTTCAAAACTTAATTACGTGCTAAGAGAGAATATCTAATCATGTTTAATGCATACATGGTTCTACCAAAGAAAATGTTTCTGCCCTTTTTCGGACCAGGGCAACTTCTGTTTGTCATAGGAGATAAATATAAATGTTTTTCAATTATAAACAATATAGTACCTTTGTTCGAGTTCCAAGAAGAAAATAATGTTCCTCTAGGAATGAGAGGAGCCAAACAACTGAAGTGCGAGTGCTTCTTTTGACGAATAATGTCAAATGAGAAAAGTTCTTGTGCTGGAACGTTTATTTCCGTTTCTGCTACTCTTGATGTTGCTCTTGCTGTTGATTGACTCTTGCACTGCTCGCGTCTGAGATTACCAAACTTCTTCTCCACTTTCGGGTTCAGTATCTGTGGGTAGAGGCGTCTCTGCGCTGTACAGCTTTACGTCATGGAGGTGGATCTAGGCGCAACATCCTTCAACTTTCATTGCAGATTGGGTGATAACTTCTTCAACAAATGGTCCCTCGTAGCGTGGTTTATGCCATCTCCTGACAAAGTTCCTGCATAATATTGTATCACCAGGGTAAAGCAGGGGTTGCTTTAAGAAATTGTCAGTGTCAGATTCTTCAATGTTTTCATCAGTGTTTCTTTTACTCCCTGCCACATCTGTACCTGTTGAGACATACATTTTAGAGATTAGGTCATAGCTGTCAGATAATTGTGCATCTCTTTCCCTAACACAATGGCAGCATTCTCTGCATCAGTGTGAGCCAGTGTGGGAAGAGGAATGGGTGTAGTCATTCTGCATCCCGTCACCAGCTCATGTGGAGTTAGGTGATGGTCTGAGGCCTGGCTGATTACGTAGGGCAAATAGGGCTAGAGGAAGACATTGTAACCTGCTCTTTTTCGAGTCTCATTTAGTTTGGCAATTCTTTCTTTTAAGAGGCTGTTGAGGCACGCACAAATGCGTTTTCCTTGTGGGTGATAGACGACAAGAATGTGTGTCTTATCCCCAATAGGAGAGTTATATGCTCAAAGACTTTGTTTACAAAATGCAATCTGTTGTCAGAACGCAATACATCGCAAACTCCCTACCTCGGAAATACCTCATGTATGAGGAACTTTGCTGCACATGTGGCACCTGGAAGTGTGCATGGACTGGCTTCAATCCATCGAGAAAAGGGACATACGACTACCAGCATGTACCTGTAGCCATTACAAATTTGGAGCATATCCACATAGTCGATATGCAAATACTAAAATGGTCCCGTAGGACAGGGTTTTGCTTCTCTCTCAGTTCTCAGAGTGTGGCTTGTGGTACATTTCTGACAGATTAAGCAGTTCATTACTAAATTAGGAACATGCTCAGTCAAATTAAGACGTTCCCTTGATGTGTGTGCTGGGTAGTGCAATTTTTCTAATGCACTGTGAGCAGCCCTCAGGGCATAGCAGGGTTCACAGTGGTATCCTGCCACCACATTGCATCTGTGGGGGACAATGGGTACCCTCTCCTTTTTCCTAATTCCTGTTCTTCTGGTGGTAACCTTCCCTGTAATTCCACTACTATTTGTGCTCTGGGCAGTGCATTGAAGCACTCCTTCATCACCATGTTGTGTGCACATATATATTTGTTTGGTGCAGTTGCAATGTCTGTTACTTCCGGAAAATATGCTGCTCTTTTTGCATCTATGTCAGCAGCCTCATTACCATGAGATATCAAATCCATACCTCTGCTGTGCGCTGTGCATTTCACCCCGTCGATAGCCGATGGAAGTTTAAGTGCGTCTATAAGCCTGTCTAATAATGGCACAGGAAGTACTGGTGTGCCCTCTGCCTGCATGAAGCCCCCCTTTTCCACTGTGACAATCTTGCATGTACTCTTGACATCACTTAGGCAGAGTCCGAATACACTGTTACTGCCTCATCTCCATGCGCTTCAAGCGCTAATATTAATGCAACCAACACTGCTGCTTGTGCTGAGAAATGGGCTGGCAATCTTGCTCTTGTCAGTGTCTCAAAACTGGCATTCTCCCCTGCTTTCACCACTGTTGTTCCACTGGCCCTTTCACCCATGCTCTAGCGAATTGGCGATGACCTGTCATTTAAGCAAAATATCCTCCCTCTTAGTGCATTTTCTTTAACATGGGTACCTCATATTCAGTGTAGTTTGTGCAATTATAGACATAGGGCCTCATTACACGTTGTGCGGTAAAAACCTCAAAATACCGGCATGGCGCTATGAACGTGCCCGCCCTCGCAAGAGGGCGCTAATAGCGTACCATTACGAGTACGCGGACACGAGCATAGCGGCATGCCGGTAAACCCCATACCGCCATGGCGGGAAAGACCCAAAAAAGTCACTTACCGCCCTCGACGAAAGTGCAGATTGCACCTCCGCCCTCCTGCTGCATGCAAATAGCGGTCACCGCAATTAGCGGTGACCGTTAAATTGCGGAACCGGAAATAGCGTCATTGCACAGGAACGGGAAAGAGCACGGCGGCCATCTTCAAAAACACAATCCATTGCCATCCTCTGCCCCCTGGACCTGTTTGGAGTCGTTAGCAGTTGAAAATCATCCGGGACACCTTCAACATGCCCAAGGCAGTCAAAAAAAGCACTGACAGACAGCGCAAAGAAAAATTTACAGCAGAGGAGTTGAACATGCTGACCGAGACCCTGGCTGACAATGGTGAGGTTGTTTTTGCCAATGACATGCGGCGGCCAACACTACTGAAAAAAAAAGCCATCTGGGAAGAAGTTGCGGTGAAAGTCAGTGCAGTGGGCACCAGCACCTGCACTGTGCGTGAGTGCAGGAAAAGGTGGGACGACCTCAGACTGCGGGTGAGGGGCATCCTTGCCGAAAACCACTGAATAGCCAGTGCAGGTGGAGCTGGTTCACCCATCAGACTAAAAGAATGGGAGGAGACCTGTGGAAACCTAATCGCTGTGGAATCCATTGAGGGAGTAGGCACCATGGAGCTAGGCATGGGTACCACTTCGGATGGAGGTGAGTGTACACATGACAGGATGCTATGTGAATGTACTGTTCCCCCCATATGTGAGCACAGAATCCTCTCATGCATGGACACACATCAACACATGCATCCATCCCTCACCATGTCAGTGTCAGACCCAAACACATGCACACATCACCAGAGACAAGTTCCAAACACAACCATGCATGGATGAGGCACTGAACTGGCACATCACCTGCATCCACAACTACTAAGTCCCAATGGCCACAACTGCACCATTGATGTATTCTGCATTAAGTATATTGAAACGCAACCAATGCCATCCCCCTTCTTGTCCCTGACAGGCTCACATACAGATGGTGAGGATGCCGCAAATGCATCCCAGGCACCAGCTACGAGCAAGAGGCCAAGGGCACAGGACTCGGAGGACACCCCCACAACATCAAGGGGGAAGGTCACACCTGATGAGTGTGAAACATCGTAGGAGTGCCACTGCCAGGGCAGAAGTAGCTGCACCACAAACTGCAGCCCCACCACCGGAGGTGAACCCACAGCCACCAATACCAGCCACCGAGGGCCCACCATCAGCTGCGGCAAGCTCCGCTGGAGAGACAGCCGCCACTGCCCCCCTATCTGATCCTGAGGACACTATAGTTGGCCCAATGGAGATGCACACCCCAAGCCCCCCTCGAACCCCAGAGCCAGCACCATTCCAGACACCTGGGTCTGATGTTACTGTTGAGGACAACACTCCAGCCATAATGTCCCCCATGGTGGCTTCACCTGCTGCAATGGATGCATCTGAGGGCACAGCATCCTGTACACCATCACCCAGCACTGCCCTCCATCTGCCCACCATCCTGCAGCGTCAACAGGAACTGACTGTGCTGGTTGGCCA